>NW_025964383.1:33554079-34754079 GCF_023055435.1 Haliotis rufescens
GTCAATGACGTCTTACATCACGTATGTTGTACTATAAGAGGGTAAATGTCGCCTTACATCACGTATGTTGTACTATACGAGGGTAAATGTCGCCCCGAATCACGTATGTAGCACTATACTAGGTTAGCTGTTGCCTCACATGACGTGTGTAGTATACCAAGATGAAGTGTTACCCTCTCACCAGAATAGAAAACAGAAGTTGATGTTTATCATCACCTGAGAAGAAACCAATAGTAGGTATTTTGTTTTCAGATGACATCAATTGTGTAGTAACTTTCATGTTTGACTGCAGTTCGTATAGTAAGAATCTTCCAATGTCGACGTTGTTGACGTTTAATATTTCCCTCATACATATATCGACATCTGCTAAGAACTGCAGTGATTCAGAAAGGAGAAGGGGCTATCTCTTACTGGAGACAATACAACTCACTACAACAGAACACCCGTGAACACCCGGGGTAGAATAGGTCTCCAACAACCAATCCAGACTCCATTATGTGCAGACCCCTGTCTTATAACAGGAATGTTGCGGCGTTAAACAACAAACAAACACAACAAGAGTGATGTTATGGGTGACAAATCCATTCATTGTAACATTGATGAGAAAAGGGCACAATTCCTCTCACTGCAACAGTGATGGTATGTGTGACAAATCCATTCATTGTAACAGTGACGATACAGGAGACAATTCCTCTCACTGCAACAGTGATTGTATGGCTGACAAATCCATTCATTGTAACAGTGACGATACAGGAGACAATACAACTCACTGCAACAGTGACGGTATGGGTGACAAATCCATTCATTGTAACAGTCACGACACATGAGACAATTCATCTCACTGTAACAGTGACGGTATGGCTGACAAATCCATTCATTGTAACAGTGACGATACAGGAGACAATTCCTCTCACTGCAACAGTGATGGTGTGGTGACAAATCCATTCATTGTAACAGTGACGATACATGAGACAATTCCTCTCACTGCAACAGTGATGGTATGGCAGAAAAATCCATTCATTGTAACAGTGACGATACAGGAGACAATTCCTCTCACTGCAACAGTGATGGTGTGGTGACAAATCCATTTATTGTAACAGTGACGATACATGAGACAATTCCTCTCACTGCAACAGTGATGGTATGGCAGAAAAATCCATTCATTGTAACAGTGACGATACAGGAGACAATACAACTCACTGCAACAGTGACGGTATGGGTGTCAAATCCATTCATTGTAACAGTGACGATACAGGAGACAATACAACTCACTGCAACAGTGATGGTGTGGTGACAAATCCATTCATTGTAACATTGATGAGAAAAGGGCACAATTCCTCTCACTGCAACAGTGATGGTATGGCTGACAAATCTATTCATTGTAACAGTGACGATACAGGAGACAGTTCCTCTCACTGCAACAGTGATGGTATGGCAGACAAATCCATTCATTGTAACAGTGATGATGCTCTGAGGCGTCGTAGATGGCCGTTTCGTCCCTTGGTCTTGGCAGGATCCAATGAATCAATCCAAGAGTATCCCTGATATGGTCTGTAGGCACCATTCACCAGTTCGCTGTAAACGTCTAACAAGCATTTCTTTTGGCATACCTCCAATATTAATCTGACTAGCTGTAATACAACTGAAATACTGTCCAAATCGGCGATAACCCCAACTCTCCCCCACACACGTTTTATTAAAATGATGTTCTTCAGGTTGAGAAGCGGCTTCCTTGATGTAAGGCACGTGCTGGAAAAGGGATGTAAAATTGGACTTGGAACAGGTATTTTCAAAGAATCGATTACAATCAACCCAAATTGTATCTCACAATGAATAACAAGGTGATATAAAGACAGCGATAACAGAGTGTGAAGGGAATATGTTGTAGACATATAACGTTAATAACCATGAACAATAAACTTCATTAACATCTGCCTGATCGACTTGATACTTGCTATTTTTGGTCCAATTTGTGGATAACTGTCATGGAAGCGTATGACATCATCCATCCTACGTAACATATATTCTTTTACTCACCACTATCAGGCAAGTCCCTTTCTCTTGAATTAGATGAGAGAATTGTTTTATGAAAGATAAATTAATACATTTCGTTTTTCGATTTCTTTCCAGACGTTTCTGGTGGATACAGTTGCTCAATGTTAGATGCACTTCGCTCTGCCTCCCAAGTCTCGAAAACTATCGCTATTCAACGTGAGGAAAGGGGAGAAAACTACGAAATACTAACATACAAGGAACTATTTCGCCTGGCAACATTAGGCGGAAGTGAAGGTTCAAGAACATTTTGTATTTTTCTCTTTCATAAATGTATTGTGATATTGGTAAATCATTTCTGTACGCGCTGTTTGAAGATTAATTTATTATCTTTTTTTAATTTTGATACCTGTCAAACTTCAAAACTTAAATGCCCTGAACGCAAAGAAATTCTGGTGCTTCGGGGAATTGAACTTAAGCTTATTAACAACTTCCTAATATTCAGACATATATTCTCACAATTGCCAACTTGTGCTCTGACAATTAAGCGCACCTTGGGGCAACATTGAGTTAATATATTGTATTAATGATCATATTGCATCGTTCCTTTTAGTTTCGAAGTGTCTCTCAGTATACGTTGTCCTCTTATATATGTATATCTCTCATGTTAAAGCGTCTTGTAAGTAATAAGCACATGTCGGCTCTGTCTTCCAGTGATGGGACTGGACGAGACAATAGGGAACTTTCAAGTTGGAAAGGACTTTGACGGCATCGTTGTCGACCCTCTTGTGGAGAATTCACCATTTGATGTCTTCTCTACCGATACCTTCTCCGACATTATACAGAAGTTCCTCTTCTTAGGTAAGTCACCATAACGGAAGAAATCATTTGTGTTCGGTCTGAACGTGAAGGAATTAAGTAATTGATATCACCACACAATGAACTCGAGTATCACAGGGTACTGGTTGATGCAAGATATCTCTATTTGTCACACAAATATATGTTCAGCGGGAAGTAAGTATGTAGTTTGGCACGTTTGGACTTCTGACGTGATCAAATACCTAATTATTGGTAAAATAAGCGAAAACGTCTCATTTATCGAACTTCAAATGAAAATCTATGAGCCAAGACCATGAACCATTATGAATTATTACTATATCTTTGTTGTGTTTTTATCTCCATTTCCTTTGAAAATCAGCTTTATTCAAATACTTGCTCATGTCCAAATATCAGAAGAAATGATACCCGAATCTCTAATATCCGCCTTTAGGCACATGTGTGCTTCCCTGCGCATTTAGCGTTGTTATATCTCCCGGAAGTGCATGTGTTGAAATGAACACTGCGGGCCAAAGGGGAAATGTTCCTTCCTTGTCTTCTGTTATACCTTCCAATTTTGAACGTTCGTGTACATGGAGTTACAGCTCGTTGATAACACAACCTATAAAAATAGTTCATATCATCACACAATTACTTGAGGAAACAAAATATCTCTAATTGACACACAAATAGGTTTCACCGAAGAGTAGTATGTAGCTCTTTTCCATACTAGCAATATCTATGTGCGTCCATAATAGTTTTGCAATTGAAATGAATACAATCTGGAGTGATTGATTTAACAGTTTACCTCACATCAGCATGTTTCAAGCTTTGTAACGAACATTGTAATTTCGAATGTGGGTAGACTGGAAGTAACTCCTTGATGTGTGTAATACCATATGACCGAAACCAACATGACATATTATTGATGTGTGTTTTACAGATGCGTGCATGTTTTAATAGGTGATGACCGTAACATGATTGACGTCTTTGTGGCCGGAACTCGGACATCTGGACGATGATATTAGAGAAAGATTAAAATACATACTTCTGTTTGTGTGTCAACACCAACGGGAATATACACACTTTAATGAATGTGCATGAAGAGGAATGTGTACAATTGATTCTATGTCAATCTCAATCGTTATTTCGGCACTGAGAATGCCACAAGCCTATTGTACATAATACCATACATTGTGATGAGCAGGACAGTTTTGTTATGAAAATAAGATTGCTCGTGTATATCATTGCGTGATAAAAAAACAAACATAGATTGTAGGTGCATCTGTGAGATCTTAGAACTATTTGAAAAAATGTGTACATTTAAAGACGCTAAGACGGATATAGTAATATTGTTTTAAGATATGTGTTTCTCAGCATAGCATATGCTGAACACGCGAGAACAATTTCATACTCGTCTTAAAGCCTATCTTGTCATATGTAATAAGGTTCCATGTATCTGACCATAACAGTTATTTGCTTTTTTTAAACGGGTTGACAACTCCGTTGATGTTCTTTTGGTTTGTTTTATTTAAAATCGTTTAAGTGTTAACATGTTCTGAAGTAATAATCAGGCGGGGTAGCCTAGTGGATAACGGGTATTATATTTGTCCCAAAGGGCGATAACTCTTGTTTTGAAATGATAATAGCGACCGTCCAACTGTCACTTGGGTCTGGTTACTGGTTGTGCGCTGCCACAACTTATGACACGTAAGTCCGAAGCTGAGCTAACACTGTATCCATTCGATAAAGGCCGCAGGTGTTATTAAACTGATTCATTTATTACAACATTCTGATAATTATACTTTTTGAAAAGTAGGAAATTACACAGATGTGTTCCAATAGATAAGAAATCATACTGATTTCCTCAGAAGACGTGGCTGGTACATGTACCTTAGTAGTTGTGTATATTTGTAGCTTCTTGTTTTTTCCATATATGTTGACAATTTATTTCCCTTACCACTGTAGTATAAAGAATCAATGTTGGACATTATGTAGCAAATCTGATTTAATTGGTTTAGTTTAATCAACTGTATTCATGACATAAATGCAAATGTAACCTCAAAAGTATTCCTTGTTGATATGTCTAAATGCTGTTTTGTTTACATTATTTTACTGATGATATGTTATTCATTGTAATGTAATGTTTTCACAGTTATGTACAACACATAAATACTAATTGATGTTATGACATTGTTAAATGCAGATATATATTGCAATAAAGAGAGACAAGTATAAAATTACTGATGTGTTGAAGTGTGAATTTTAAACATAAAAGAAACATAAAAGGATATGGTCTGTTCAACATGGGTTTTATCATGTGTAATCATCTGATCACTATCAAAACACACTTAATATGTTCGTTGTGAATTTATTATTTCAGGTTACAACACAGGTTAATACCATGATCATACCTTGGATGCATTCATGGTAATCGGCAAGAAACAGTGACTAACTATTCATAAAATCCATAACTCCTTCCATCTATATAAAAAAATATTCATTTGTGAGTACGTTATCTAAATAAACTGTTGTTTTATGCCATTTCTTTGTCTGAGGGTGCCAACCCCTTCCCATGCAGTACGATGTGTGTCATGAAATTTTTATCAGGTACGAAGATGTCATTATTTAATCTTGAAAAAAACTTTTCAATAAAATCGATAAAGTATAATCCCTTAACTTGTGAGCCCCCATGGTTATGCATTCTGATTGAAAATCTCAGCTTAATATACTTGTACCGGTCGTGTACACTAATATGAGGGGTGTGTGGGTGAGTGTGGTTGGCACCCTCATGGCTCTTGATTAACTCATTTACACATTTATATGCAACATCCTGCGCTCAAGTGAATGTATTGATCTGAGGTGGCGACATAATAGGATAGCGTATTACCGGTTCCTTAAGATATGAATGAATAGGAGGGAATATGACTGTACTGCAAGGGCTATCAGGATGATGCACTCCCTCACAGATTGGACAATAGGTGATGAACGAAAAGAATTGTGTACCACATTTTTCTTCAAGACAAGACCAGGAGCAGATACTGTGCTTGACTGTGCTACTCTATATGTTCCAATTTACTAATGCCAGCTTTTATTGGCATGAACATATTCAGCCACACATGTTACACATACATCTATTTAGATGTATACTTATGAGGCAACTTGCTGTCAACCATTCCAGCTCTTCTCGCTGTGTGTAGCATGTGACAAGAGAACACTGGGGCCTGTCAACATCAAAGGTTTTTCCTTGTTTAGGTTGATGTATCAATGGATATCAATATTTAGATTTGATATACCTAATGTGTATTTTTTTATGACAAGACGATTGTCACAATTACATGTTCGTGTTCTGTTTCATACTTTGGTACCAAGTACTTGTATTGTATATGTCGTAGGTCGTAGATCCTGTCCATCGGATCCTGTCACCATAACTCCGCGAAACTCTTCACAACGGATCATTATTATATTACGAGTGAGTGAGTTGGGTTTAACGCCGCTTTTGACAGAGGAGTATATCCATGTTATATCGCGGCGTGTCAGCTTCATGGAGGGAAGCCCGAAGTGATGCAGGTCGCAGACGTTTACCACTTCGGTGAAACCCACGAGCACGGGTATGGTGCTGACAAACCTAGAAACATAATTGGGGCGAACCGGGATTCGAACCCACAATCATAGGTTTCTGGCGTGCCCAAGGGACGCAACTCTGCACAGCGAATTGCGGCGCCTTAGACGACTTGGCCACCCGTGTCGCCCGATTATGTTACCAAGCCGTTCCCCTGTTTATACTTCAATCTGTAACATGATGAATGTTTCATTTCTTCAACGTGAATCTGTTTAGAAAGGATCCACAATGGCTGAAACTCCGTCTATTTTCCATGGCTCGTTTGTACACTCAACGAAAGAAGAGGATATGGTTACTCACAACGACATGGTTATTGGAGCTGAGAGGGGCAAGCTAGGTTAATTTAAAACTGAAACGAATGTGTTATGTCCAATCTTGGAATAAACAATCTTGAGATATTTCAATATTGTAAGAATGAGTTTGATTATGGCTGTACGCCGCTTTTATCAACATTCTAGCAATATCACGGCGGAGGACACCAGAAATGAGCTCGTCACATTGTACCCATGTGGGAAATCGAACCTGGGTCAACAACGAGACGAACGAACGCTTTAAACAGTAGGCTACCCGACCGCCCCCAATATTGTAAGAAACTATTATAAGCTGTTTTTGCCATTGAAACTGATAACCATAATAATACATCAATGACAATACTGGCAATCCGACACACTGCGACTTGCTGAAGCATGAGCATTAAGATATAACTCGTTAGTTGGCACCTGAAACGCTAATCAGACGGAACACAATTTCACCAGCCGATAACGATGTACCAGAGAGTCATTATCAACCCATCCACGTACATGTACACATTAAGAAAACCCGAGCTCGAAGAAAGGCCTCTTGTCAAAACGCAGTGAGCAAGTCTGCAACTGACTAACCGGTACCCGGAACGCAAACAGCCGTCGATAGTGAGAACACAGGGAACGAAGACGACTGGAGTTTATTGTCCCTTTCGTAACATCACCAGAGCCTTACTTTTAGAAACCTTATGACGTTAGACAGTGGCGTGTACTTGAGATCTAGACATTTCACGGGTTGCCTAATTTTTTCTAGAGGTGACAATTTAGTGGTTCAAGTATGATGGTGTAAATTGATGTTATGGTCTTGGTATTTGAACATAAAGATACATCATGTGAATTAAAACCGATCGCATAATGATACATAATTATGTGTGCTCTTATATTGCGCATGCCTCTGTATCCACACGGTGCATGCTCAAAGCGCTAACTTCATTACCCTCATCAATGGATCAGAGTGCCCTTGATGTTCTCATCGTTCTGGGGAGTATACAACCCAAACTGGCTTGTTGCGTCCTTGAAGGTTAACGGTCACATTACTAACTCGTCCCACCGAGTATCCAATTAATACTGCTGTATGAACAGAGGCACTCCGTAGATTGCAGATGGTTTGAAACGCGAATACGCAGCGACGTGAAACGTGTTGGCAGAATTCTGATATTCTGAACTTCCTTGCAGGTCCCAGGTATTCATCATCGGTCCATCATTTCGCTGTCAGCCGTTTTCAATTCAATTACAAGTCAATGTCCATAAACCTGTTTCTGTACCATGTTGGCCGATTCGAAATTCATCGTTAAAGACGTGTCTAGGCCAGTGTCACACTCATCGTTGGTGTACCCTTCGTATATAATAGCCCCCATGTGCTGTTTTTGTTTGACTGGAATGATTGGAATGATTTAGGGATATTATCATGCTGAGGACAAACTCTCTGCATTTTAGCTTCAATAAAGGTAACGCTATTTTTCTAGTCATTGTCATTTGTAGAAACCCTAGGCCTCGGTCTCTTCAACCTTCTTCTTCGCACTGAAAATGGCAGACCTCAGGCTTCTTCAAATGATAATGTCCTGAAAAATAGCATTACCCTTATACTGCCATGGAAGTATCGAGACAAATCAACTTCAGTTTAGCGATTTGGAACTGGGATCTCATTGGTTTCATCAAGCGTCAAAGATCTGCATTGCTCTGGCCTAGTTTATGCTGACACGCGTTGTGTGAATGGAAATACGTAGCCTGTTTTCACTCCTTTTTATTTGCATTTCTGATTTTTGGCTTTAATGAAATGAAGCAAACAGGTAATTTTAGTACGTATTACAGCAAATTCAATTTCCTTCGAGTTCCAATTACATATTGCAAAATTACTTAAAGTAACATCTTGATTTATATGAAAAGGTATTCTGCAACAGCTTGTGACCTTATATTATATACCATTCTGCCGTCATCGCGTGGCAGGAATAATGCTGTAGGGCGTCAGGCAACAAACACAAACATTTTTATGCAAATTTATGAGTGGTGGGTGCTACGGGTAGGTCAGGACATGCTTATCCTTTTCGCAAACACCTGGTGTCATCACTAAGTTTTAATGATCAATTTCCTTTTTCTCCCAATTGAACATGTTTCGTCTGATAATCGAGGCTGGTTATTTTATGGCTTTGACGTTTTCTATTTACATAAACTGGGACAGGTAAAATATAGTCCAATCGGGATATGAAATTTTGGACGATATTACCAACGATTGGTTTGTGGAGGGCATATAAATACATAATGTAAATGTAACTACAGAGCCAAATTTCATTTCACATCCATTCCAAAACATCATAACAAGAGTATTACATCAAAATAGAGACCAATGAATTATCTGTCATGATCTGTCTTCCATTGCTTCAATATTAAACATAACTTCCCCGCAGAAATCATCGTGATCAACAGAAATTGAAAGAGTAAAATATCATTTGTCCCGCCTATCCATGTAGGCGTGTTGAAGTATCGTCTAATGTCTCTAATTCTAATATTCATCGAACATGAAACGCGCCTTCCCGATTTGATTAGCAAATACAGTGTGCCTCGTGGCAACATCAGACATCTGGAGAAATGGTAAGTTTTGATTTGCATATTCAGATACCAAATATCGTTCACGTAAAGTGAGTAGATTCGAACATTGTTTATATTACAGGCACGAAGGGGGATAAGTAATGTATTCTTACATTGTGCCACAGACTATTGGTTTCGTCAGAGAGGTTTCTTGAAATAGACTGCCCCCTCAGGAAAAGTACCCCCGAAAATATTCCTCATTACAAGAAATGTGCCCCCGAAAATATTCCACATTACAAGTGTCTAAAAAACAGATAAGTGGAGTATTTTAGCCTATGTTCATATAATTAAGGGATCACTCACACCAATACATTTGTAACTAAATTATTCTGAGGAACTAGACATTTGAATACATTGAATCTGAGCTTCAATGTTGCAAGAAGCAAACTGTAATATTGAAACAAACTTTCCTTGGATACTTGTCCATTGCTATGTTATTTGGGGGCAATTTCCGGGTTAAGGGGTAAGTGTCCTTTGGCAGATACCCTGAAACCGTAAGCGTTATCATGGATATATACACGGCACTCAATTCACGAATGACATGATTGTCATCCTTTTATCGGAGCCAAAAGTTGTGTGTCCTATTTATCTGAAATGTATGATACATGTACCATAAATTTAAATTGCTGATTTCTGTTTCCTATTATTTTGTTTGTTGCTTCTGCCACAGACAGGCAATATTTAAGCAATATGATGACGGCCTGTAAATAATCCAGTCGTTCAATATCAGGACTATAACACGTAATCAACCAAGCCTTCCCACTCTATCCATTTGAGTCGACTCCTGATAAGCATATAGAAAAGGTACTGCCGACCAAATTCTCGTGATCCGTCAGAGTTTTCTAATTCACAGGCAGTTTCTGATGCCTGGTTTGGTGGACACCCACATCCATGCTCCTCAGTATGCGTTTGCTGGCTCCAAAAATGATCTGCAGCTGTACGACTGGCTCAGCACCTACCACATACCCAACTTAATCAAAGTTTAAGGATCTGAAATACGCCATTGATGTCTACAGCAAGGTGGTGGTAAGTTTCAACAATGGTACTGAGTTTTAACGTTATGATGATTTCAATATTGACGTCGGTGTTGCATCTTTTAACGTCAATACTGCAGATCTTAGCGTCAATTCTGAACATCTTACCGTCACATCTGCAGTTCTTAACGCATTTGAAAGAAGAAGCCAAACTTCAACCCTAGTGTTATAGAATTACTTTGCTGTAACGTCAATGTTGTTTATAACACCATTGTCATTGTTATTATGTCAGTGCGTAAGAGTTTAACGTCAGAGCTGTAGATTCTTACGTTACTGTCGTAGAGGTATAAGCTTGTGTATACTTTAACGGCAATGCGCTGGACGTTGACGTTAGTTCTGCAGTTCGAAAGGTCATTGCTGTAGAGTCAATGCCCTAGAGATTTACGCTTATGCTAGATACTTGAACGTAAATGCTTTGGATTCTAACGTAAGTGGGGTGTATTTAAATATTAGTGATGTCATTGATGGAATTCAAAATGTCATTTCGCCAAATGTTGTAGGTATTACCGCTAAAACTAGGCGTTTTTAATGTTAAATGCTCAAACACAAGTCCTTTGAAATACACGACGGCAACAGTATATGCCCAGTTACACTGTTGTCAATGCATTACACTTTGCGTATACCTAGCGTTATGGAGATTATTATCACTATGAGTTGTTTGTGTTATTATTATTATTAGGACTCCCTTCAGTGGAAGCCACAATTTGGTGCCCGAGAAACTGTAATTGCAAACTGGCATCCTGCATCTCACCGCAATCGTATCGATGGAGTAGCTCAGTAGATGACGTTGATGTAGTTGCTAGGCACACAGAAAGCCTTGAAACCCGTGGAAATTCCGGGGTAGAAAAGGTCTTCAGCGTGTCTGACCACCTTACTCCGTTTGTCGTCTCTTGCAACAAGCAAGGGTTGCTGACAACCACGGATGTGAACGGGGTAACTGTCTATGTGACGACATACCCGAAGAAAAGGTAAACCTTCTTAAACCAACCTTTGAAGTAATATTCCTGAAACATTTCAGGAAACACACCTTTAGTTCGTGTCTTAGTTTGAAGAAATTGATTTTTTCTAATTTCTTTTCGCAGGCTCGAACTCTGAAAAACGGAACAACGACTGCATGTTACTTTGCTACGATACACAGAGATACAATTCTACTTTTTCAAGTCATTGGTTAAAAATGGTTCTTTGATTTCCAGGACATTGCACTATGGTTTATGCCACAACACATGGATTGCAGAATATAACCATTTCCATAACAGTTTTGGACCGCCTCCGTGGTCTAGTGGTAGAGCGTCCGCCCAGAGAGCGGAAGGTCCGTGGTTCGATCCCCGGCCGCGGCATACCAAAAGACGTTAAAAGATGGTACTTGTTGTGACCCTGTCTGGCGCTCGGCATTAAGGGGCTTAAACAAGGACTGGTCGGTTCGGAGTCAGTAACCTGTGTCTGAGTAGGGTATTCATGTTAAACTGCGACATGATATCTCAGTGAGCTAGCACTATAAATCGGCATCAGTCCGGACTCGTACAAGAAGCCACACATACACATACATGCACGTCGCTATATAAGTGCGATAATCTTGGACGCGACGTTTAACACGATTTCACCACCACGATAACAGTTTTACATCCTTTTCAGTATGTCAGGTGTGTCAGAAGAGGCATTGTCATGAAAACGTAGAAAACGTATCCCAGAATATAATGACCATAACTTTCTTCAAGTATCTTGAAGACTTGAATTTCTTTGGTGCCGGAGAAGCGGAATGGTGCCATTTCATATATTGACGTTTTGACGCGGGATCATAGCGGTTGACCCATATTTCATCACCCGTTCATATTCTCTTTTTGAATTTGTCGAAATACTCCCCATTAGCTCTAAATGTTCTCTGGTAATGTCAGTTCTTTCATCCTTTAGATCAGAATTTAGAAACAGTCTGATGAGTTGTAAAATGTTTTGATGAAATAAGATTTCTCCTGTATATCATTGCTCAATAAATAAACATAAACAAATGATGCAATAGTAAAATTAGAGCTATTTAACAAAACACTAAAGTTATAGACGCTGGGATGGATATGTATTTCTGAGTATGGAACAACATTAGACATACGAGAAAAAAGTGGCACTCGTCTTCAAATATTCCTCAAGGTACATAACTGGTGATCTGTATAAGGTTTCCATGTATCTGACCATAGCAGTTACTTGCATTTGTTCTGTAGGTTCACAACGGAGTTGATGTTGTTTTTGTTTTAGATACAATCGCGCCCGATGGCTCTGAGGCTTTTGTCATGTGTGACAACTCTTAATTTAAAAAAATATGAGTGACGGTCCAACATGTCGCTTCCGGTCTTTTTACCGGTAAAATATGCGCTTCGACAACTTGAAGCACGTAGAGACAAGGACTAGCTAAAACGCCTCCCTATTTAACCTTCATTGGAAAACGGCTGTACTGAATATCGTCAACAGGCACATGTTTTGTAGTGATCGTTAGTTTAGAATATAGATATCTGTTCAATTTACCGATATTCATTAAGTCCCTAGCCTTATAAGTGTGTTTTTGATAACTTTTTCATGACAACAGTCGCGCTCTCTGACAACCTCAGACATACATACACGTCATAAAACAACAGTTTGTTAAAACAAGAGAATATACAAAAATAAAAATTCAAGACTGGTTTCAACTATTGTATGGTGAACATATGCTATCTGCAATTTCACAGGAGAAACTTTCCCGACTAACAAAATCAGGAACAAGCTTTCGAACGCGATCTCTTTGTAGTTATAATAATTGACAGTTCTTCTTATCTATAAAAACAAGTATGTGTGTGTCAGTGAGTGAGCATCTTCCCAAGGCAAAGGAGTTAACTGACTATAAAAGTCCAGTTTCCACCCTTGCCGAACCAGGCTGGTATTATGGAGTTACATTTTGGCTGGACTAACGAGTCTATGCATAGTCCAATCAAAGCGCGCACCGAAATCGAAATCCGGTTCGTTAACTGTCGTGCAGATTTCGGTCGATTGCAGGATTTGCAAATCATGTGCACCGCCAACTCGTTGTCAGCAGACATTTTCCAAATCTTTTTATGCTTTTAATCAAGGTGCCCACGTGATTTGATGCATTTTGCGATGTAAGACCCGTTTTATCACAATATAGATCTTGATTATCGTTCAGATCGTCCTGACCGGGAGCCACCTTTTTGTGTGAAGAAAACGCAAGTGATACGAGAGGTGGAATCTGATTGGTCCATAGGAGAGACTTAGAAGGGACATAACTGGTAATAGCCACTGGTGGCGCTACAACCGAGCCCAGTAATTCCAGCCTTGTTCGGCAAGGGTGGAAACGGGACTTTTAAAGTCAGTTAACTCTCTTGCCTCGGGAAGATGGTGAGTGAGTGAGTGCTGCAGTCAGTAAGTCAGGACAACGCTTTGTTACGGGCCCGTGAACATCCGGGGTAAAATAGGTCTTCAGCAACCCATGCCTGCTGTATGACGGCGGTCTGTAAATAATCGAGTCTGGACCAGACAATCCACTGATTGACATCATGAGCATCTATCCACGCAATTGAGATACGATGAAATGCATCAAACCAAGTCAGCAAGCCTGGCCACCGGATCCCGTTAGTCACCTCTCACGACAAGCATAGTCGCTTTTTACGGCAAGCATGGGTTTCTGGAAACCTATTCTACCCCGGATCTTTACGGGATGAAGCCCGAAGTGATGTAAGTCGTTGAACCCACGGTCATGGTTCTGGGGTGCGTGTGGGACGTTTTTCTGCAAAGAGAACTGCGGCGTCTCGGACGACTCGGCCACACGTGACCCGAGTGAGTGAGTGAGTGAGTGAGTTGTGTTTAACGCCGCTTTTAACAGTATTCTAGTTATATCACGGCGTGTCAGCTTAATGTGGGAGGAAAGCCCGAAGTGATGCAGGTTTGAGACGTTAACCACTTCGGTGAAACCCACGAGCACGGGTATGGTGCTGACAAACCTAGAAACATAATCGGGGGAACCAGGATTCGAACCCACAATCATAGGTTTCTGGCTTGCCCAAGGGGACGCAACTCTGCACAGCGAATCGCGGCGCCTTAGACGACTGGGCCACCCGTGCCCCCTACGTGACCCGAGAAATATACTCCATACAATTAACCCTGCAAAACAGTTGAAGATATATTTACAGAGGTTTTTAAATGACTAGACATGAAGTAATACTGAGTAAATCAGAGAGAAACGCTATATGCCAAGCAAAGGAGCAGTCAGCATTAATCAAGCCCTAACAGGGCCCAGGGAAGACCGATGAGAAATGAATCGAGACATCGTTAACATATTCAGAGAATACTCATATAACCAACTGCGACTTTGTCACTGATGAATATACAGGATAATTTTCTTGAGGTAAACACATACTATACAGTGCGAGCTATAACACTGTGGAAATTGCATTTTCTTTGAAGAGCAGGTCGGATCCAAGGGCGTTAATTCACTAGTCTCAACTACCTGCCGCTAGAAATATTACAAATGACTAAAGGGAGGTAAAGCTGTCACGCCAACAGATAAACAACACAAATCTGATAAAACGAGTTAAAAACGTAAATTCATTTACGAAACTGTAAGTCTGTCGTGAACCTTTTCTCAATAGACTAGATTGGCATTTCCAAAGACATACAGACAAATACTCACTACTTTTGGGGTTTGATGAAAAAATGTCCAGATTCTGGTTCAGGCTGTGTGCAGTGTCAGGACCTCGCGCGTTCTGTGTAAGGGGAGCTAACTCCACCAACCATCTTACATCAATGCGAACTGCTTGTCGTCGTTTTGTCAATTTATAAATTATTCTTGAAATTATATGCTTTTTCACTTCGCAACATATCACTGTTGTCACATTCGCGACATTCACAGACAGTGAACTTAATGCACAGAAATACGATGTTGTGATTAAAGTTATGAAACTGTATGCCCTTTAACTATAAAAAACGACAAAATCTATATATGAACAAGGGCGATATGTGATCTCGGCATATTTACACCCAAGTCAAAACTAGCGTATTTCAATAGAAGCTATCATTTTAATTGTCCGATTTTAAAACAAACGACGAGGGGGAGTTGTATACGGCACAATAAAACACTGCGGGGAGAATAAGCAAACGCGCACAACGACCACGAGTCATATACAATTACGTATTTTTTATATGACATATGTACATTATGCACAGAAATCTTTATGTTTAGAAAATTTACAAGCCTTAAACATATTTATTCGTATCAAAATAAAGCTTACTCCCTGTTTATTCTCAAACGTACTCACTACCCTCTCCAAAAATAACATTGTCCAAGTTAGGGCGTCATCAAGATGCGAGCGTATGTTCGAATCTCCAGAAATGATGTTTCATCGTAAAATATACCACGCCTCCTTCTTCATTGTTCTTTGCGAGTTATCGCGCGGCTATCTTATATCAAGTTTTACGGTATGTTTGTGTCTTGGCAACTGCGACATTAAACGCAACCCCAGGCTCCTTTATGTCTTTGTTGCCAAATACTGGTGAAGATCCGGGTTAGATCCATGCCGTAAAAAGGTGACAATGGGTGTCATAAGAGCCGACTAACGGCATAGGGGGGTCAGGCTCGCTGGCTTGGTTGATGCATGTCATCGTGTCTCTAATGCATAGATCGATGCTCATGACGTCAACCACTGGACTGTCTGGTTCAGACTGGATTATTTACAGACCGCCGTCATATAGCTTGAATATTGCTGAGTTCGGCGTTAAACAACACACAAACTTCATTGCAAAACGTATTTCGTGCTACTCGTACATGCTGCGTCGTGTACAAGAATCCGGCATGGTGTGGTCACAAACCTATCAGTACCATACAGCCTTCTGCGTATAATGGTCAAAATTGTTCCAAGAAGTATTTTTTCAAAGGTCATTTGGTCATTTCGGCCATGCGTCAATGACATTATTTATACGTGGTGATATTTTACGCTCGCTTTCGTTACTTCTGACAACCAGGATATGTGATCATCACACTGATTGGATGGAAAAGATAAATGAATCATTACTCGCCGATAACATGTACAGATACTTGTTACGGTGGGGGACTCGCCTCTCTGAGAAGGATAAACGCTCCGCGTGTTGGGGAAAACAAACACTAGTGCATGCAAGGGGAAGAGAAAAGCCCCCGCGCCGAAACCCGAGGAGAAACATTTCTGTACATTTCTGTGGTCTGTCAGCAGAGTCGCCGAGAGACCTAGGATGTCTTGGGACTATAACTCCATGTCTGGCCTTTCCATTCACAGATCCTGGGATGTTGTGTAGAAGGTCCAGGGATGTTGTGTATAATGTCCTGGGGTGTTGTTTTTGATCTCATGAGGTGTTGTGTGTAATGTCCTGGAATGTTGTTTATGAGATCCAGGGATGTTGTGTATGATGTCCTGGAATGTTGTTTATGAGATCCAGGGATGTTGTGTATAATGTCCTGGAATGTTGTTAATGAGCTCCTGGGATGTTATATATAATGTCCTGGGATGTTGTGTATGATGTCCTGGAATGTTGTTTATGAGATCCAGGGATGTTGTGTATGATGTCCTGGAATGTTGTTAATGAGCTCCTGGGATGTTGTGTATGATGTCCTGGAATGTTGTTAATGAGCTCCAGGGATGTTGTGTATGATGTCCTGGAATGTTGTTAATGAGCTCCTGGGATGTTGTGTATGATGTCCTGGAATGTTGTTAATGAGATCCAGGGTTGTTGTGTATGATGTCCTGGAATGTTGTTAATGAGATCCAGGGATGTTGTGTATGATGTCCTGGAATGTTGTTAATGAGATCCAGGGATGTTATATATAATGTCCTGGGATGTTTTATGGTAGCTACAGTGAGTGGGTGAGTGAGTTTGGTTTTACGCCGCTTTTAGCAACATTCCAGCAATATCACGGCGGGGGACACCAGAAATGGGCTTCACACATTGTACCCATGTCGGGAATCGAACCCGGGTCTCGGCGTGACGAACGAACGCTTTAACCACCAGGCTACCCGACCGCCCCTGGTAGCTACAGGGATGTAGTCTGGGGACCTGGAGGCACGTGGTTCTGTGACCAGCGCACAGGTCAGAAATAAGCAGATTGATTGAGTATGTTTGTATGCGGCTTTTAGCAATATTCCAGCAATATCAAGGCGGGGGACACCAGAAATAGGCTCACACATAATACACATGTCGGGAATCGAGACCGGGTCTCCGGCGTGACGAGCGAACGCTTTAACCACTAGGCTAGCCCACCACCCCCAATATTGTCAGAAAATATCCAGCATGGAAAAGCGCCATGCAAATGGACAAATATTATTAATAGGTGCTGGATCTTGTATATAAACTTCAAGGATGTTGCATGGTGGATCCTGGGATGTTGTGTGGTGGATCCTGGGATGTTGTATGGTGGATCCTGGGATGTTGTATGGTAGGTCCTGGGATGTTGTAAAGAGGGTCCTGGGATGTTGTGTGGTGGATCCTGGGATGTTGTATGGTGGATCCTGGGATGTTGTATGGTAGGTCCTGGGATGTTGTAAAGAGGGTCCTGGGATGTTGTGTGGTGGATCCTGGGATGTTGTATGGTGGATCCTGGGATGTTGTATGGTAGATCCTTGGATGTTGTGTGCTGGATCCTGGGATGTTGTGTTGTGGATCCTGGGTCGTTGTCTGGTGGGTCCAGGCATGCTGTGTTTCGGGTCCAGGTCTGTTGTATGGTGGATCCCTGGGTGTTGTTTGTTGGATTCTGGATGCTGAATTGCGGATGCTGGGATGTTGTCTTGTGGATCCTGATACGTTGTTTGGTGGATCCTGGTATGCTGTGTTTCGGGTCCAGGGCTGTTGTATGATGGATCCATGGGTGTTGTTTGTTGATCCTGGATGTTGTATGGTGGATCCTGGGACGTTGTATGGTGGATGTTGGATGCTGTTTTTGGCAGATCCTAGGTCGTTGCATGGTGTATCGTGGCATGTTGTATTGTGCATCCTGGGTTGTCGTATGGAGGATCCTGGGGTGTTGTGTGGTGGATCCTGGGCCGTTGTATGGTGGATCCTGTGATGTTGTGTGGTGGATGCTGGGATGTTGTATGGTGGATCCTGGGATGTTGTATGATGGATACTTGGATGTTGTGTTGAGGATCCTGGGGTGTAATGTTGTGGATCGTGGGATGTAGTTATGGTAGATCCTGGGATGTTGTGTGCTGGATCCTGGGATGCTGTATTTGGGGTCCTAAGCTGATGTATTTTGATCCGGGGATGTTGTATGATGGATCCTGGGTTGATGTATGGTGGATCCTGGGTTGTTGTGTTGTGGATTCAGGGATGTTGTATAACTGGTCCAGCGATGTTGTGTTCTGGATCCTTTGATGTGGTATGATGGATCTTGGGATGCTGTATGGTGGATCCTGGATGTTGTGTGGTGGATCCTGGGATGTTGTATGGTGGATCCTTGGGTGTTTTATGGTGGATCCTGGGATGTTGCATGTAAGATCCTGGGATGTTGTGTTGTGGATCCTTGGCCGTTGGTTGATGGATCCTGGTATGCTGTGTTTCGGGTCCAAGGCTGTTGTAGGTGGATCCATAGGTGTTGTTTGTTGGATCCTGGATGTTCAATGGGTGATCCTGTGATGTTGTCGTGTTGATCTTAGGGTGTTGTATGGTGGATCCCGGGATGCTGTTTGCTGGATCCTGGGACGTTGTTTGGTAGATCCTGGGACGTTGTTTGGTAGATCCTGGGATGTTGTGTGGTGGGTACTGGGATGTTGTGTGGTGGATCCTGGGATGTTGTATGGTGGATGTTGGATGATGTTTTGGGCGGATCCTGGGACGTTGTATGGTGGATCCTTCGTTGTTGTATGATGGATCCTGGGATGTTGTATGGTGGATCCTGGGACGTTGTATGGTGGATCCTGGGATGTTGTATTGTGGATCCTTCGTTGTTGTATGATGGATCCTGGGATGTTGTATGGTGGATCCTGGGCCGTTGTATGGTGGATCCTGGGATGTTGTGTGGTGGATCCTTGGACGTTGTTTGGTGGATCCATGGTTGTTGTTTGTTGGATCCTGGATGTTGAAAGGCGGATCCTGGGATGTTGTCTTGTGGCTATTAGGGTGTTTTACGGTTGATCCTGGGATACTGTATGGTGGATCCTGGGTTGTTGTGTTGTAAATTCAGGGATGTCAAACTGGTCCAGCGATGTTGTGTTCTGGATTCTGGGATGTGGTATGATGGATCCTTGGATGCTGTATGGCGGATCCTGGGATGTTCTCTTGTGCATCCTAGGGTGTTGTATGATGGACCCTGGATGCTGTATGGTGGATCCTGAGATGTTGTGTGGAAGGTCCTGGGATGTTGTATGATGGATCCTGAGATGTTGTATGGTGGATGCTTGGATGTTGTATGGTGGATCATGGGATGTTGGGGGTGGGGGTGGGGTGTTGGGGGGGGGGGGGGGGGGGGATGTTTACAAAGAGATCCGAGAAGGGTTATTAAACACTAGAGAAACTCGATATATTTGATCTTATTTAGCCCCTCTGAAAGCAATTAACATGCTCAGGAAGTAGTAAATTGTGCTTATTTCGAGGCACACTTAGACAGGTTAGTTAAAGCTAGCGGTCTAACATCCATGCTTTCAACGGTTAGTGTCCGGGTTTTGTGTTCAAAAACACGCAGCGTTTACTTATTTAATTAAATTGTGTATTGAGTCCTGGTATGCCTTTGTGGCTTATGCGATAAGATAAATGCTGTGCGTCATTGCATAATTGCAAGTCATGGTCAATGTGCTTGTCATGGTATAATTTCAGAACGTAACCCGTTTCTCCTAAAACGCTCGAATTGTTCTCTGGTCCACAAATCCTGAGTCATCGTTGCCTTATACGGAGGCTAGACAGAAAGGCAAGGTATTGAGTTGATGTTGTCGCTGTACAAATGTTTGTAGCATATATTACAAAAGGATAGCAAAGTAGGTCAACGGGGTATTTAACACCTGCCTTTATTTTCGCATTTTTTTAATGACCCTTAATTATCCCTTCTAGACAGCACCCTTACAGAAATGTTAAAGTTTAATTTACATAATCATAAAAGGACGTATTAGTCTCTCATTAAACGTAGTTATCATACCCTTATCTCCTTATATATACGCGCTGAGTCAGATAGTTCAGTAGGAATTAAAAGAAACATCCTGTACGTTTTATCATGTTTGTTTGTGGATTGCTGTTTAACGCCACACTCAATAAATAACAGCTCTTTTCTTATTAATGAATAATGTCAACATTTGATACAATAAGTTGCGTTGACTGCTTCAATAATCTATTTCAAATATTGTATTTGTTTCTAAAACCGCACTCGACTCCAGCTATGACGGCGATCTGTTAATAATCGAGTCTGGACCAGACAATCAAGCGATTGACATCATGAGCATCGTTCTACGCAATTGGGATACCACGAGATATATCATGCCAGTCAGCGAGCCTGATCACTCGATCCCGTTAGTCATCTCTTACGTTGGTTGGATGGTTGGTTTGTTGTTTTACGCCGCACTCACCTATATTTCAGCTATATGGCGGGGGTCTGTAAATAATCGAGTCTGGACTAGACAATCCAGTGATTAATATCATGAGCATCGATCCACGCAATTGGGATCAAACCAAATCAGCCAGCCTGATCACCCGATCCCGATATAGTAGCCTCTTACGACAAGCATTGTCGCCTTTTACAAAGTATGGGCTGCTGAAGACATATTCTACCCCGGATTTTCAGGGTGCACCTGCCTTGCGTATACAAAGGCAGCACAGTTCACTTGTTTGTGGAGATCCAGGTTATCGTCCGCGGTAATCAGAGCATGGCACTTGAGACGCTAAAGCCTAAGATATATTACACAGAAGAGAATGCCTTGAATGTCTAGTCTTTGTTAGGCTTTTAAACGTGACCTTAATTTCAAAGAACATCATCTGTTTATCTGTAGGGATTTTGAACTACATACCAGTTTCTATTTAGAGGTAGGTGAGGTCAAATGGGTTTAACGCCGCGATCAAGAATATAGCGACGTGTGTGTGTGTGTGTGTGTGTGTGTGTGTGTGTGTGTGTGTGTGTACTAGTTCGGCATTATGCCGAGTTTATAGTGGTAGCCTACACAGAGACCATGCCGCAGTTTAACATGAATACCCCACTCAGACACAGTGTACTGACTTCGACCCGACCAGTCCATGTTTTTGCCATCTAATTATTGCCGAGCGCCAGGCGGGGCAACATCAAGTCTTGTTACGTCTTTTGGTACATCCTTCCGCTCTCCGGGCAGACGCAGTCTACCACTAGACTGCAACGAAATTGTGTCTTGGCAACATGGTATTTTGCAATTGTTATATGTTTAGGGTATAATTCTGTTCAAAGGTACCTTTAAGGAAAACATAAGTCCTAGTTTTATAATTGTTGAAAGGAAAGGCGTGTAGTTCAAACGAATATCATAACTTTGTTATTAATGCCTCGAAAAGGGATTATTTACCACATAATGGCACAGATAGCCAAATCCAATACGAAACAACAAAAAGCTTAATTGGTAAATACAACTACTTTTGCCACGATTCCCTGCTTGAGAAGCATAATAACGTTTTTGGATATCTATCATTTGGCACAGGCAATAATCTAATCCTGAATTTTATAGAACGTTCAATGCAACAATATACACAGCGTAAGGCCACATTCACCCAATACTGTGCAGGTGGGTGTCGAGTAGAACGCAGATCCAGGGCCCACTTGCACAAAGCGATCTTAGCGCTAAGATGATCGTAACTCACATACTTTAACATAGGCTTACAATAATCTTAGCGCTAAGATCGCTTTGTGCAAGTGGGCCCAGGGCGGGACTCCAATCCGAGGCGTATTCTCATATCCGTGGCAGATCATCATCACTCCAAGGAAAGGTTTACGTGCAAACATGTGTTGGTTTATATATTTACTACACGATCCAACCCCTAAACCTCAGACCAATACAATAAATTAGGCACAATGTAAGCATCAAATATCCTAAAACGTAATTCACACGGAATTGGAATCAATTAAGTATTCCAAGATGACGAGGCTTTACCCACAACGTTGATGTGAATTTTTTTAATTCTTCTCCCCAAAACATATTTTGTTTTCATTTCATATTAATAGAACATGTTAGCATTATTGGTCACCTTGATCAGTCATTACATGAGCTTCTATAAACAGTAGTGCTAGACTGAGAAGCCGCACTGTTTGTATGCTTATCCCAGGATATATAGAATACTAGACGAGCTTTCGTGTTATAATAATTTCATGACACGAGTGAATAGTTCTGGTTATCTGACGAGCGAGTTTGGTATTACGCGGGAGAGTGTTTAGTATTCTATTTATTACATGACGTTTATAACTTATCAAAATATCACTGTCGTGTGTAAATAGGCGGCAGACAAGATGCGCAGCACACTCCAAGCAGGCAGAAGACAATTACGCGATCAACAGCATAATCCAATGAAGTTTGACAGAATAATACTTCAAACACTTCAAAACGTTCACTCTTATTACTTTCATACAGCACAAGAGTCTACCTTTAGAATTCAGGGATCCGTTTCACACAGCTATGGTTGTGTTGCTACACGTTTACGTTTTAATGTACCCAATCACCTATAAAAATTCCCAATGATCGTTTGCTATGTTTCCTGAAACACACGTTGCGCTGTAGAGTTACGCTCCCATATTCTAAGATAGTTAATGTAGGGCAGTGTGCACGAAAGAACTGCTTGGGCGCAGTTTCATATCTCAGTGTTGGACTGTTTGAAGCCGTATGCTCAAGGTGGCATGAAAGATCTTATTGTGATATTTTATAAACAAAATTCGTTCCATAATCATAAGATAGATTCTTAATTAAAATTATTTGTGACAGACAATTTCTTTCACCCGAAACTCACCCATCCAAATACCCACTCAGTCACTTAATATCAAAGCATCGTTTACCACTTACAATGTATGCCCTTGACACAATAACACTCAGACACTTACTCAACCACCCATATTCACTATTGAATAATAATAACCCAGCTGATGTTATGTAATTTGTATTGACCACCCTTGGCCCGTGAATATTTAGACCGCTATATATATTTAACTTGGGGAATATTTAACATGTATATAAAACAACTCACTGTTAAAACTCATATCACACCACTTGGTTTTCGAAACATGGGCTCCCAGCTGGAGGGAACAATGGATTCAGTGAACATAATGTAATGTTTGGTACTGATGCTCCTGAGAAGGAACGTGACTTGTTTCGTGAAAGAATGTCAGTTGACTGTCTGATAAGACGAAAGGTCGATCAGGTTATTTTTATCAGTTAGCCTGTCACTGTTCTCAGAAGGGTCTTCAATAAGAATTAACTATTTAGCAAGTTTTCCATGATTGATTAACTATTCAGGTCATTTACATTTAATGTCAATAAATATCAGCCTTTGTCGTTATATTTTCACCCTGCAAATGAATATTAATAATAATGTCAACATTTATACAATTGGTTAAGTTGTCCTGGGTATGTCTCAAAACGTGAAGGGCTTAATACATTCTTCCAAAGCCTTAATCAAATACGTTTGTTTTTTAACACCACACTCCGCAATATTCCGGCTATATGACGGCGGTCAGTAAATATTCGAGTCTGTACAGGCAATCAAGTGACTGACATCATAAGCATCGATCTCCGCAATTAGGATACGACAACATACATCAACCAAGTCAGCGAGCCTGATCACCCGATCCCGTTAGTTGCCTTTCACGACAAGCATGGTTTGCTCAAGTAAATCAAATAAACGCGTGAACGGATAAAGCTGTAATTTGTTTATTATTGGCTTGAATGCGCGTGTTAACACGCAAATAATCGATGAAGTCCGTCCAAATCTCATCTTTGATTTTGCACATGCAAGAATACTTTGTTCCTTTTATCTGGCTGGTTGTGTCAGAGAAAGACAACATAAGTGTAAATTGCAAAGTTTCTGCTGTATCTGCCAGTGTCTCGTGTCAATTTCAACCACGTGAATTTCATTTAGCACGTGCACTACAGTCGTTTCGACTCATGGCGGACGAGAAGCCTATGATGAAAGGGCCTAAGCCCAGCTATAAAACTTGGACACTCTGTAGACAGGTGCATGAGCCTGAATGAATATGACACCGATGTGTTTGTTTGTGGTTGAACTCCTCACTCGGCAATTATCCAGCTATATGACGGCGGTCTGTAAATAATCGAGTCTGGACCATACAATCCAGTGATTGACATCATAAGCATCAATCTACACATTTAGGATACGATGACATGCATGAACCAAGTCACGAGTCTGACCACCCGATCCCATTAGTCGCCTCTTACGACAAGCACAGTCGCCTTCAGTGGCAATCATGGGTTGATGAAGGCCTATTCTACCACGGACCTTCACGGGTTTGATACCGAATGATATAGATTTGAAAGTTTGACATGTAATTTGATTGCCAGAACCAGAACATTGGTAGAACTTAACTTGTAAAGTCTTTGTAAGACTTGTCTAATAGCCTGGTAGACTATAAAGCTGATGCTTTATTACAGCTAAACATCTGATTCATAAAATTAACGTTCTTCTCGACCTAACCCATGTGTTCTGTAAATAGCCCCGTGAAGATCCGGAGTAGAATATGTCTCCAGCAACCCATGCTTGCCGTAAAAGGGGTAAGAGGCGACTAAAGGGATCGGGTGGTCAGGCTTGCTGACTTGATTGATGCATGTCAACGTATCCCAATTACGTAGATCGATGCTCATGATGTCAATCACTGGATTGTCTGGTCCAGACGCGGTTATTTACAGACCTCTGTCATATAACTGGAATTTTGCTGAGTGCGGCGTTAAACAACACACATCTTTTATCAGCAGTATATGACAGCCATGCGATAAATCGCAAAGAGCAATTGAGATGGAAGCGTATTTTATTTCACGATACAACATTGTTCTATCATGATGTAATTTCTGGAGTTTCGAGTGTGCGCAAACAACATGATGACGTCATATATTGGACGTTATTTTTGCGTGGGAAGTGTTCAGTAAGTTGTTCCCCATAAATGTAGCTGGGCTACGCAGATAAACGCAGTGGCCGAACGATCGCATCCAAAAGTGGGAGAGATATGACATCAGTATTAGGAGAAAAAGTACACATGATGGACGTGAGGATTGTGAGAATATGCAGGAAATACAAAACTTAACCCACCTGTTCGTAAAATGGACTTGTCCGACATTTCCGAGGTAGGATTCTATTCAGGGAGTCATCATTTTTAAACTTTGGGTAAATATTTTTGAAGCTTGTATATTTTATCATCATCCTTTAATAGTGAGTGAGTGAGTTGGGTTTAACGCCGCTTTTAACAGTATACCAGTTATATCGCGGCGTGTCAGCTTAACGTGGGAGGAAAGCTGGAAGTGATGCAGGTCCCAGACGTTTACCACTTCGGTGAAACCCACGTGCACGGGTATGGTGCTGACAAACCTAGAAACATAATCGGGTCTCATCCTTAAAGAGGCTGTACATGGTGTGGATATCTCATATTAGTAATAAACTGCGCCCCTCGTGGTTTATTCTCCCTGTAGTGTGTTATTGTACAATAAACAACTCCCACTCGTCGTTAATTCCTTAAATTTTATCATCGGACCCTTGAAGATACAGGTTGGAGGACCCTTGAAGATGCAGGTTAGAACTCGTCTTCAGCAACCCGTGCTTGCTGTATTCCGGACTAATGCCGGTTTTATTCTGCTATCCCACTCAGATACCATGCCGCTGCTAAACACTGACACTCGACTCAAGACATTATATACTGACTCCGAACCAATCAGTCCTTGTTTTACCCACTTAAAGGCGACTAACTTGTTTAATGAATGTTATCGTATCTCCATTGCGCAGGCTGATACTAATGATGTCAATCTCAGGGCCGCCTTGATATAGCATATAGCTTGAATATAGTTGAGGGCGCCGTTAAAAACAAGCAAACATCACCACTGGGACCGGCTGCGAAGCACAACTACATGATGTGCGTGACGCTCTCCAGGCTATGCCTGTATCTTTATAGGTCACACGCAGATATGCTTTTGAGATGACCCCTTGGTTCAGCCTGCTCTGGAAAAAAGGTCAAGGCGACTGTGCGGTCCTGTCTGACAATCGCAACGATGACGGAAGAGGCAGGGCGACGATTGAAGCAGCTCCAGACAGTGTTACAACCTAGCACTGGTGGATGCAGCATACAGACACATGTGACAGCAGGTTGGTAGTTGATCTTGCTTATTCTCCATCCAGTAGGCGGTCCCGTTACACGTCATATGTGTCGCTGGGACTGGGAGAGGTGGGGGAGAGTGCAGACATGTCGAATTCGTGTGGTTGTATGTATGCGTGTGTGTGGACTTGTATGTCTCTCTGCCTGTGTGTGTTCGTGTGTGTGTGTGTGTGTGTGTGTGTGTGTGTGTTTGTCTGTATATATGTTTTTGTGTGTTACATAACGAATTTGGTCAGGTATTTTAAGTAAAGCTACACGAATACTGAATGCCAAATGACAACATGCATACCCACATTTCGATGAATCCGCCCGTGTATCATACCCCCGTTCGTTTTGTTTGTTTGTTTGTTGTTTTACGCCGCACTCAGCAATATTCCAGCTATATGACAGCGGTCTGTAAGTAATCAAGTCTGGACCAGACAATACAGTGATTGACAACATGTTCATCGGTCCACGCATATGGGATCTATGACATGAATCAACCAAGTAAGCAGGCCTGACCACCCGATCCCGTTTGTTGCCTCTTACGACATGCATGGGTTGCTGAAGACCTATTCTACTCCGGATCTTCACGGGCCTGTTCCAAGGCCTACTATCTGTGGATGCATTGACTGTCTCCGTTACTCGGGGCACCTGGTCATGACAAGGCAGAAAATGACCCTGCTTGATTGCTTAAAAAAAATGGTTGGATACATATAATTCTATTAATCGCCTTCTGGTCAGATGGGAATCATGCAGCAACTAACGGGATAGGATGGTCAGGCTCGCTGATTTAGTTGATGCAATTACGTGGATCTATGATCAGGATGTCCAGTCTAGTCCAGACTCGATTATCTACAGACCGCCGTCTTATAGCTGGAATATTGCTGAGTGCGGCGTAAAGCAACAAACAAACAAACAAAAGATAACTGTGCGAGTGCCGGCATAAATACTAAATTAACAAACGCCCTTAGAACGCATTTGGTTTCGCTGAATAACATAAATATGTTCCATTAAATGTAAAAGTGTGACGTATGCATGGGAACGATGTATCTGATTTGCTGATAAATTGATAAAGCACTTGTTGTGTAAACAGGAGTTCGACATTTTCGAAGAGTGAAACTTGACACGCACGGAAAAGTTGTTGAGTCCTGTTTGTCGAGATACGATCGGGTCGCCATAACCTATAAGTCGGCTCATAAATTGTATTGATATCACAACTTGTCAGGTCTTCTGCGCAGTGGGCCTCTTTTTTGCAGGGCTATCTTAAGTTGTCCCAAACCCAACACCCCTCTGCCCATTGATAGTCTCTCCCAAACAGATTGTACGGTTCCAGTGACTACACGGATCTCACTGAGGCGTGGAGGTTACACAATCCAGGCATTGTAAAGCCATAAGAATTAGACGACCCGGGTTGAAATCGCATAAACATGCGACAGTGACAACCACAGCCTATTTGCTGGATTGATACATGTCGTCGTATCCCAATTTGCGCAGATCGATGCTCATGATGTCAATCACTGGATTGTCTGATCCAGACTCGATTCTTTACAAATCGCCGGACCCGTGAAGATCCGGGTTAGAGTAGATCTTTAGCAACCCACGCTTGCCATACAAGGCGACTATGCTTGTCGTAAGAGGCGACTAACGGGATAGAGTGGTCAGGCTCGCTGCAATGGTTGATGCATGTCATCGTATCCCAATTGCGTGGATCGATGCTCATGATATCAATCGCTGGATTGTCTGGTCCAGAATCGATTATTTACGGACCGCCGTCATAAAGCTGGAATATTGCTGAGTGCGGCGTTTAACAACAAACAAACAAAACAGAAGTGCAGCATTTTCCTGAACGCACTCAATAATACATCGTGCTCTCATGAAAGAGCTATTTAAACACGTGGTACTTGACATAGGTCACCTCTGAGATTCACGTTTCAGTCAGGTCGTCTTATCACGTGATCACATCACGTGGCTGGGAGCCCTCTTGATAAGATCATGACAACGCCTCTTGGTTGTGTAATTCGCGTTTATGCACAGTCACGTACATCGACCTAATTCAGGATCAAGTTTTACAACTGACCCTTATGCAGTCGACCGCATTGCTTTCATCGAATGTGGGGGACACAAGTGAACTAGTGCATAAACGTTAACACTGCTTTGACTGTTTATCACATGTATTGTGACAGTCAATAGTGACGCTATGCATATGTGTTCGCCACGGTAGTGAGCCCGCGGACAAAGAGAAGGTGCAAACAGCTCTAGATGACATGTCCCAGAATTTTTTAAAAAAAGAACTTGTAACGCACCATATAAACAGGTGTGTGACATCTTCATAAAAAGGGAAAAAAAGGTAGAGATCGTCACGTCACAGAGAAGGAGAAAAAAGAATAATTCGATAGTATTTGATAGAGGTGTCATTAGATGGGCAGGGGGGCACGGGTGGCCCAGTCGTCTGAGGCGCCGCGATTCGCTGTGCAGAGTTGCGTCCCTTGGGCACGCCAGAAACCTATGATTGTGGGTTCGACCCGATTATGTTTCTAGGTTTGTCAGTACCATACCCGTGCTCGTGGGTTTCACCGAAGTGGTAAAGATCTGAGACCTGCATCACTTCAGGCTTTCCTCCCACATTAAGCTGATACGCCGTGATATAACTGGAATACTGTTAAAAGCGGCGTTAAACCCAACACTCACTCATTCACTCATCAGAAGGGCAGTATATGATATGTACAGACATAGGGGTTGGTAGGGGGTTGGAGTGGGGTAGCCTAGTGGTTAAAGCGTTCGTTCGTCACGCCGAACAGCCGGTTCCACACATGGGTGCAATGTGTGGAATGTGCGAAGCCCATTTCTTGTGTCTCCCGCCGTAATATTGCTGGAATATTGCTAAAAGCGGCGTAAATCCATACTCACTCACCCACTCCTTAAAACCGTCTATAAAAACGCAGCTGACCGTATGAGGGTCCATTTTAACCAGGATGTTCTTTTGTAACTTTATCCTGAATTAGGTCGTTGTATCCCTGTTGTATTCTTCTGGTATTCCTTGCATTTAGACGGTTTTACAAGTTGGAGACAACTCTTCTCTATTGTGGTTGTGAGCCGTGAAGGTCCGGGATGGAATAGGTCTTCAGCAACCGATGCTACCGTAAAAGGCGACTATGTATGTCGATCATGTGAGAGGCGACTAACGGGTTCGGGTGGTCAGGCTCGCTGACTTGGTTTGATGCATCGGTTCACTCAATTGGGATCTATGCTTATGGTGTCACTGTATTGTCTGGTTCACACTCGATTATTTACATACAGACCGCCGTCATATGGCTGGAATATTTCTGGTGCGACAATACACAAACAAACATACAGACAAACAAACATTGTCATTATGACGGTCCTAAACCCACTGAGTATTTGAAGCAACAGTATTTCTACATGGATTACTTGAGCCGACTCAAGTGATGGAAACGTGTCCTGTTGTTTCAGCTCTATCGGGCACATAAGCTGTGACCGTACCATTTCCATGGTAAAAAATATAATAGTTATTACCGCCATTGAGAAAAGAAGTACAAGAAGAGTAAAGAATACGTTGATACATATGATCACAGATATTAGGATATGCACGTATGCGAAGGGTGAACACTTAGAGAGTCCTATATCGTTATGTCATTGCCGACGCCACGCAATGATTAGTTTAGAACTGAACTTACAAAAAACTTTAAAACTTTTAAAACTAATGAACATATTTTTTCATATTTCATAATATGTTCTACATGTCGATGGCTACAACAAAGTATACTTTGTATCATTTCAAATATTCAAAACATCCGTCGTCACAGCACCAATATAATTAAAATCAGAACTTAGTTCTCGCTATCGCTAAATAAAGATCTGAGGACATCCCATTACGGGTCACGTCAGAGCGACCTTTCATTCGACCAATCAAACCGCCGCTTACCAGATCGTGAAAGTAACAGTCGGAATGTGTTTTCTAACCATACAACCCCGAAAACGTTAACACGGTGTATTCAGAACGACATTTTCAATCTGTTCGACTGATTATCAAAATTATCGTCAATCTCTCGCTTCCGTGGGATAAACATTTGAACGGAGCAGGCGTTGCACAGTACGGGGGAAGCACTGCCATAAAATCACAACCATATATTAGACATTCCGTAATGGTCGTTTGTTCAGTTTTCAAAATCTTAATGTCAACATATTTTTCAAGCGTAGTCTAAAATGAAGGTCGCCAGTTTGAAACGAGTGCTGTGAAGCTCGAGAAAACTGCTTTCTAATTGGCTGATGTCGACTTATTATTCCTTCCAGTGGTCGACCTAAGTTCGCGAAAGGTCATTCTGACGTGATCTGTTTTGTGATGTCCTCAGATCTTTGTTTAGCGGCAGCGAGAACCTAGATCTGATTTTAATGAGATTGCCACGGCACATTCTAAGAAAGAATACAGCTTTCATTGCCTCGTTGTCGGGTTGTCGCCCTAACAAAATGAACCAAACGTGACATCGCCACAACGCCATATTGTGACCAGACAATCAAGTGATTGACATCATGAACATCGATAGACGCAATCGGGATCGATGACATTCATCAACCAAGTCAGCGAGCCTGACCACCCGATCCCGTTAGTCGCTTATGTGCTGACATACCCGACGTTAGGGGCCACAAAGATACTGACATCAATTTCAACGGGATTAGATCGTGCAAAACACCAGTGACCAAAATCATGTCCGGTGCAATTCTCTAGTTGGCCTTGTACCATGTGTTCCCGTGTTTTTTCATGTGAACAATTGACTTGCCTTTGCATGTGCTTGTGACAGGTCCCATCGGTGGGGCAGGACCTGTTTGCGAACACCTAGTATCATCAATATTTGATAGTTATTCATAAACACGTGCATGCTATCCGATTCTGGATTGTCTGGTCCAGACTCGATTATTTACAGACCGCTGACCGTGTGGGTTAAACAGCAAACCAACCAACCAAATCATACACACAATCTGATTATATTATACAGTCAGATTTCATTTGAGCATCGAAAGGGTTTCGTTGTTTATATGTACAAAGACGCATCTGCATAGGGTCATGGAGTTACATTGTCTCAATCGATATATCGAGTTAGTATAATGAGTTCGAGTAAAAGATTCTGGGAGACCCTTTATAATAGAGTTCGAGTAATCAGGTTTTACTTCGGCTCAGCAGGGAGCTAGTGTTCCCCCAGTTTAATGTACATGTCGACTTTTCACTGGTTGACATATAGATGACCGATGTTTTGTTCTTGTAGAATGCTGCAAGGGGCCGGGGTATGCCACGCCCCTGGATGCTATGAAAGGCCCCAGGGAGAGGCTCGTGTACATCCCGTGCATTGTCCCCGAGAAAGATCGACCTGACTACCTTTCTACAGTCGATGTAGACCCTGAATCGCCTACTTATTGCCAGGTAATTGCGTAGATCGATGCTCATGATATCAATCACTGGATTGTCTGGTCCAGACTCGATTATTTACAGACCGCCGTCATATAGCTGGAATATTGCTGAGTGCGGCGTTAAACAACAAACCAACCAACCAACATATTGCCAGGTAATATCTTATTCTTGACCCTCCATGGATACCGCAGGCCCAACACACACTTCGCACCTATACTTTGTGTGTGTGGCCTTTACCAGAATGTCAATGATATTTTGATTAATTCCAACGTACCCCTCTACAACGATGTATAACTGGAAATAATATACTTTGACGTCATGGCAAGGTTTCTGCGTCCCCTGCAACACAAGCCCCCTGCAGTCTAACGGCGTCGCATAATGTACTCTGGCAGAAATATTTTGTAAAGCTAACTAACCTAACTGGTGAATTTCACTGTCCACTCAGACACTAACATTTTAGTAGACTTAACTTATCAGTTATTTTTTTTACAAGATGACCCGTCGTCACTAACCAAAAGACCCGTGACAATATGGGGTAGAAGAGACAATGCATGTCATAAGAGGCGTCTAACGGGATCGGGTGGTCAGGCTCGCTGACTTGGTTGATGCATGTCATAGATCCCAATTGCGTGGATCGATGCTCATGATCACAATCGCTGGATTGTCTGGTCCAGACTCGATAATTTACAGACCGCCGTCATATAGCTAGAATAGTGCTGAGTGCGGCGTTAAACAACAAACAAACATAGTTATGGGGTAAATCATAGGTATTGTACGTCCGTAGGTTGCTTGCAGTCCTCATGATGCACATGTCCACACTACCTTGCAGGTGATCCACCGTCTATATATGCCCTATGTTGCTGATGAACTTCACCACACTGGTTGGAATGCGTGCTCCAGTTGCTATGACGATGCCAGTAAAACACGGAACCGGATGGTGCTCCCCTGCATCAACAGTGACAGAGTGTATATAGTAGACACAGGTACCTACCCGAGGAGCCCGTCCATTCACAAGGTAGGGACGTACCTTATCCACGCTATGCACAGTTTCCACATAAACCATAAGCCTTTGCTGAACCATGGTTCAATTATGTTTATCTTAGTTATATTGCCTCCTTCTTACCAAGTGCCTTACCGATTCCGTACTACCGTGCCAAGACGGTTCAATAGTTACTGTAGCTGGTATGTCTAGTTCAGACAACAAACAGGTACGACGAACAAAACTTGACAAAGTAGACATTTTCATTCTTGGCTTTTACTTCCTCACTATTGTGGGGCGGTCGGGTAGCCTAGTGGTTAAAGCGTTCGCTCATCACGCCGAAGACCCGGGTTCGATTCCCGATATGGGGACAATGTGAGAGGCCCATTTCTGGTGTCCCCCGCCTTGATATTGCTGGAATATTGCTAAAAACGGCGTAAAACCATACTCACTCACTCTTACCCAGTGCCATCGATCATTTATTTTGTCGACCACGGATTATGTATAGTAGAATAAAGAAGCCGAAGCGATTTTGTGGTTGAGGGCGCTGCCCGGTAGTGTTCCGTTGCTGAGCAACAATGCCATAAATGTTGTGAACGTCAACGACCTGCGTCATTTTGGGCATTTTTCAATAAAGTTGACATTATTATTATGACCGAAAAAGTGTTTGATTATATCAGAAAAGGGATGATACTATTATTGTAATGGAATGCATCAATCTGATCCGGAAACCTATGTTTAGGTTATATTAATGAATTCAGGATTGATCAAGTGGTTCTTAACATAAAAACTAAAATTCGAAGCAAAATGGTACATGTACATTTCGTATATAACTTTTGTTCGCAGATGTTCGCATTTATCCGGAGTAGAATTTACACCAAACTGCAGACTAATGTATTTTCTTCTTAAATGATCATATTTATGACAAACTGAAAGTGGGATTCATCCTCGGTTGCATTTGAGTTACATTGGTACCCTGAGAAATGAGAATATGAGAACAATGTAACTCAAGATCAACCAATGAAAACATGTTGGTCACCACAAGATCCAAGACTATATTCCTGCGACCTAATAGATTACACAATCACATTCCTCCCATCGTTGTCTAACGAGGGAATGATTTTAAATCTATTTCCATTTTTTTCTGTAGATTTGATTACTTTTTCTTAATTAAACCATATTTACGGCGTTATTGCAGAACACTTCCATTTGCATTTATCAATTTTTACGCATACGTTTCGGGAGCGAGAGGTATTGAGGGGGAGACTCGAAGATATGAATCTTATTGGCGACACGTGGTTCTGTGCACAGCGCACAATTGCATATCAGGTGAAGTTAGGCAACGTCGGCCGCGGAGAATCCTTGGATGGATGACTGCGTTTAGGAAGCTTGGCTCCTGAGAGTTTCTAGGCTTTCGGTCCTACCCCATACTGAAGCAAATGTAACACATGTGGCGTCATCTCGGGCAAGTGAATTTGTTCCAATATGGGCCTCTGTTCACCCAGCAATGAATGGGTACCCGGTAGGATGACATGGGAATGTGGTTGTTAACCTTCTAGCGCCTAACATGGAGCTTGGATTATATACTCCCCAGGGAGTTGAGAATTATTCTTGAGTGCACATTGATCCAATGACCGGGGTCATAATATCGTTTTGAGCATGCCCCTGACTGGTGTGGAAAAATACGCTATATAAATAACCTATTATTTATATATTTATATAGAGATAAGCATAATTGAACTGACGGATATAACGAACTGTTTTGGGGTCCCGTCCATTTGTTGTATATAGGCTGTATATGTGCCTATATAACGAACTACGGTTATAACGAACTAAAATAAGGGGTCGCTTTTAGTTCGTTATAGGGGCTCCGGTGGCCCAGTCGTCCAAGGCGCCGCGATTTGCAGAGTTGCGTCCCTTGGGCACGCCTGAAACCTATGATTGTGGGTTCGAATCCCGGTTCGCCCCGATTATGTTTCTAGGTTTGTCAGCACCATACCCGTGCTTGTGGGTTTCACCGAAGTGGTAAACGTCTGACACCTGCATTACTTCGGGCTTTCCTCCCACATTAAGCTGACACGCTGCGCTATAACTGGAATACTGTTCAAAGCGGCGTTAAACCGAACTCACTCACTCACTAGTTCGATATAACCGTAGTTTACTGTATACCCGTTCATCTGTCGCACAGCAACATTTACAATGCATTTTATTGTTACAGATCGTTCAGCCCTCTGAGGTTCACTCCAAGACAGGCCTGGGCGCGCCCCATACCACCCACTGTCTTGGGTCAGGTCACATCATGATCAGCTGTATTGGCAATCAGAACGGAGACGGAAATAGTAAGTGATTTCTAGTGCTACTCGTAACTAAAGTTAATATACACATATATCATGCGCTGTGTAGTTGTGAACAATATTCTAGCACCAGTAAGCTCCGGGTTACACTTGGTCTTCAGCAATCCATGCTTGTACACGAGTGACATCCGGGTAACACTTGGTCTTCAGCAATCCATGCGAGGCGTCTGACGGGATCGGTTGGTGAGGTTCGCTGACTTGATTGATGCATGTCGTCGTATCCAAATTGTGTACATCATTGCTCATGATGCTCGACTATTTACAGACCGCATGTAGCTGGAATATTGCTGAGAGCGGCATAAATGTATATTGCAACAAAGAAATAAGAATTATAATTGCATCCTTCTCAAATCAAATGTGTGAAAGCACATTCTCCGCGAAATTAGTTTTTCGGGCATGTTTTGGATATTTAAGTGTGCTTCCATCAATACTGCTTGTGCACCAGTTTGATTTATGATGGTTCCATATCTGTCAGGTGGCTTCTTCCTGTTGGATGGGTCGGACTTCCGTGTCCTCGGCAAGTGGGAGAACTCCCCTGCCCCCGATTACGGCTACGACTTCTGGTACCAACCGAGACACAACGTCATGCTCAGCTCCGAGTGGGGAGCTCCGAATGCTTGGAGAAGCGGATTCAACCCACAGCATGTGAAAGACGGTGAGATAGCTTTAGGAATGAGTGAGTGAGTGAGTGAGTGAGTGAGTTGGGTGAGTTGGGTTTAACGTCGCTTTTAACATTATTCCAGTTATATCGCGGCGTGTCAGCTTAATGTGGGAGGAAAGCCCGAAGTAATGCAGGTCTCAGACGTTTACCACTTCGGTGAAACCCACGAGCACGGATATGGTGCTGACAAACCTAGAAACATAATCGGGGTGAACCGGGATTCGAACCCACATGTACAACCATAGGTTTCAGGCGTGCCCAAGGGACGCAACTCTGCACAGCGAATCGCGGCGTTTTAGACGACTGGGCCACCCGTGCCCCCTTCTTTAGGAATGAATACATGTGGTTGTGCCTCCCCGAAGAACTAAAACAAACACACTTGGACTAAAATACACTTTCATATATTCAGTGTTTCGAAAGTTATTTAAAATAAATAAATTGTAAACCAAACGCGTCTTAATTATTGACTTTTATAAATTTGTCAAATAATATATTTTCTTTTCTAATATCTTTTATTTCAAATAAATACTAGACATAAATGTAACATTAGTACACGAGGTATATAAGTGTAGCAAGTTCATAGAATCTTAAAGCATGATCAGATATGGGTATGTACATATATTGGATTGACTGATAAATCATATTAAATAGGGTAATAATTCCTTCCATTTTCTGTCGAATTTATTTTTACTAGTACTACTTTTTTTCATTGCGATAATGTTTTTCCATCTTTCAATATTTTTATGAAGAAAGGAAAGCATAATGGAGTTTTCTTAATGCTTCACTGGTGAATGTATTTTTTGCAAGAAGAATTATATGATTGAAAAGTTACTAAGGAACATACTTGGAAATGACACTACCATGAAAAGTGTCGACACTGTCATGAAAGATACATTAAAATTGCCTGGCAAGATATATTGACATTACCATGTAATATCTTTTTATATTACCACGTAAGATACATTATAATTTCCATACACGACATTTTGTAATATAATTGTATTACATGTATAAGGTGAAACTTTAAGGCACATTCGTATTACCATGTAAGACACATAATCATTATCAAGAAGTGGGAGAATTAATTTTGAAGGATGCATTAGCAATTGTCCAGCACTGTAGCAGTGAGTGAGTGAGTATGGTTTTACGCCGTTTTTAGCAATATTCCATCAACATCACGGCGGGGGACACCAGAAATGGGCTTCACACATTGTACCCATGTCGGGAATCGAACTCGGGTCTTCGGCGTGACGAGCGAACGCTTTAACCACTAAGCTTCCCAGCATTAAGATATATTGACATACACACGTTTAGGATGAAATGTTAAATATACAGTGTCCTTGCATTCTGTGATGTGGTGTGGTCGCAGGTCTGTACGGTCACAGTATTCACGTGTGGGACTGGACGACACACGAGCGCATTCAGACACTTGACCTCGGAGAGGAGGGCAAGATCCCACTGGAGATACGGTTCCTCCACAACCCGGACACCACAGAGGGGTATGTGGGGTGCGCGCTCAGCTCGACAGTGTTCCGATTCTTCAAACTCCCGGTGAGTCACACAGCGCTGTTATTGATAACAAATAAGACATTTTTCATAATCACATGAAATCTCTATTAAAAGCAAAGTCGATTGTACGATCTCTGTAAAATAGTGAGGGTACCAGGTGTTCGTGGAGAGGTGAGCGCATCCTGCCCTAAAATCACAAGCCAAATGTAAGGAATTGCACCCGACGTTATTTTTGTAACTGATTGAAATGTTCTCCACATGTCTTTCATAAAACGTTTTGAAGCTTTGCATATGCTTTGAATGTTATAACTTTGACCTATCAACTTTTGAGCAACAGTCGTATATCTTCAAAATCTTTGAAGAACGAAAATGTTCGATTGTATACCTCAAAAGATTGTTGATTCGAACAGTTGAGTGAGTGAGTGAGTTGGGTTTTACGCCGCTTTTAACAGTATTCCAGTTATATCACGGCGTGTCAGCTTAATGTGGGAGGAAAGCCCGAAGTGATGGAGGGCTCAGACGTTTACTACTTCGGTGAAACCCACGAGCACGGGTATGGTACTGACAAACTCAGAAACATAATCGGGTCGAACCGGGATTCGAACCCACAATCATAGGTTTCTGGCGTGCCCAAGGGACGCAACTCTGCACAGCGAATCGCGGCGCTTTAGACGACTTGGCCATCCGTGCCCCCTTGTCGTATGCATTTGACATTGAATTCATCTTCTCATGCAAAACCTTGCAATGGTCATTTGACAAAAGACACATGTCGCACTTCCTGTGTAGGGATGCTTTCTTCATGAATCATACCAGGATCCAGCATCATTCATATCCTTTGTTTGTCGACCCGTGAAGATCCGGGGAAGAATAGGTCTTCAGCAACCCATGCTTGCCGTAGAAGGCGACTATGCTTGTCGTAAAAGGCGACTAACGGGATCGGGTCGTCGGGCTCGCTGACTTTGTTGATGCATGTCATCGATCCCAATTGTCTGGATCGATGTTCATGATGTAAATCACTTGATTGTCTGGTCCAGACTCGATTATTTACAGACCGCCGTCATATAGCTGTAATATTGCTGAGTGCGGCGTAAAACAACAAACCAACCAAACCAAACCAAACCTTTGTTTGTCAACACAATATTACACATTTACGTCAATTCCGGACATTCTCACATACTGTTAACACACTCGCTGTAACGTGGACCCGTGAAGATCCGGGGTAGAATAGGTCTTCAGCAACCCATGCTTGCCGTAAAAGGTGACTATGCTTGTCGTAAAAGGCGACTAACGGGATCGGGTTGTCGGGCTCGCTGACTTTGTTGATGCATGTCATCGATCCCAATTGCGTGGATCGATGCTCATGATATTAATCACTGGAATGTCTGGTCCAGACTCGATTATTTACAGACCGCCGTCATATAGCTGGAATTTTGCTGAGTGCGGCGTAAAACAACAAACAAAACAAAAAAAAACTTAGTTTGTCAGCACAATATTACACATTTGCGTCAAATCCGGACATTCTCACATACTGTTAACACACTCGCTGTAACGTGATGTAACATTTGCAGAATGGGAGATGGGACAGCGAGAAGGTGATCACTATTCCCAACAAAACAGTGGAGGGGTTCGCCCTGCCCCAGCTGCCTGGTATGTGACTGTGTTTCCTAACGAGTGATTTGTTTATGGAATGCTATCTAACATAACTACTAGTTTTCAGTACATAACGACAGCGGCGCGGGTGGCCACGTGGTCTAAGTCAAACATAGTTGATCATCACGCAGACATGCGAGACAACTTGAATAATGTTCAACTCGACGTTAAACCAAACTCATTTACTCATATAGTGAATCACATTGTCTAACCTGCTATATTCAGAAACAAATGAAGTATACTTACAACAGCTTGTTGGAAAAGCCACATGACAAAGAGACGCGTGAAGATCCGGGTTAGAATAGGTTTCAGGAACCCATGCTTACCGTAAAAGGCGACTGTACTTGTCGTAAGAGGCGACTAACGGGATCGGGTGGTCAGACTCGCTGACTTGGTTGATGCATGTCATTGTATTCGAATTGTTTAGATTGATGCTCATGATGTCAATCACTTGAATGCCTGGTTCAGCCTCAATTATTTATATACCGCCGTCGTATAGTTGAAATATTGCAGAGTGCGGCGTTAAACACCAAAACAAGTGATACTAGTAAATTAGTTCATACCTTATCATTTGTTTGTGTGTTTTATATTTAACAACGTTCTCAGCAATATTCCAGCTGCATTACGGCAGCCTGTAAATAATCGAGTCTGGGCCAGAAAATACAAATACAATCTACAGTAAACTACGGTTATAACGAACATGCTTATAACGAACAAACGGATATAACAAACTAACTTTTTAGTCCCGACTATATGCTGTAGTTATGCTGTATATATGCTTATAGCGAGTTACGGTTATAACGTTACCGAACTAAAATTAGTAGTCCCTTTGAGTTCGTTATAACCGTAGTTTACTGTAGATTGTGAGAAACGATCCAAGGCTTGGAGTGCGATTACAAGCAATCAACCAAGTCACTAAGCCTTACTACCCGCGCAATAAAGCGGCCTCTTGCGACCAGCCTGCATCCCAACGTGGTTCATACTATATACATCTATAGATGATTACTAGTCATTTTTGTGTGGCATGAAATAATTGTAATACATTGAGAAATGATGGACAAATACAGATCCCATAAAGAAATTATAATGAATATCTATTATTTGCAACTATTCCATCATCAGAACGTCAAAGTGTAGACACTAGGGCTTGAATTTTGTCTAAAGTAAATATTTGTTACACTGTATAATTTAATCACACAACCCCACAACGCACGCACGTGTATAAATAGTAGCCGTCAGATGAAGAACGATATCCTATGGCCTCATGCCTATTCCGGCTGACATAATCGACTTAAAACTCATGACGCCGTCCCTTGCGAAACAAATATTGAACTCAAAGGCGACACGGTGTTTGTGTCAATTCGGTTGGTGAGTCGTTGCGACCCGGCCCACTACGAGAGAAAGATTACAATTGCGTTCCGTGTTCTGAAAACCTTTGAATAGTATGACTGGTTTCGGCTTGTTGCAACTTGTCCTGTGACTAATGCAAGCAGCCTATCAATATAAACTGTGCTGTCAGTAGTCATGATGAACAACTTGAGTGAGATACCACGCAGGCCTCATGCAAGACGAATGTAACGAAATAACAAGGGTAAATGTGCACATGGTCCTCTGTATAAATCAAGTAATTAAACAAGGAACAGGTAGTGTAAACGTGTATGTGGTCCTCTCATAAAGACACTAAGTGACAGTGTGTAATTTGGGAAACACAGGATGTGAGGGAATATTTGTTTAGTCATGTACTGGCTGGTTCGACAACTCGTGGAAGTGAATTCAAAAGAATTCAAGTAGCTCCTTATGCCTGTTTTTTGTCGGCAAAAGTAACTACGTCGTAAAACTATTGAGAGTGTGTGTCGCTCGCAGTTTTCGCTGTCCTTTCCTGCTCGCAAAACTTTCCAATTTACAGTACCTATCTATTGATGTCATAAGAAAAATACTTAAAGAAAATTTAAATGTCATAAAGACAAAAAAGAGACAGCTATTTGGAGATAACTATATGATGAGTTGAAAATTTGATGTAAATTTCCACAAATTGAGTCCAGTAAGAAGCGCCACGATCACGGCATGTCAGGACTCTATTGCAGCCACGTTCCGATGTACTTGCATGTGGGATTCACTATAGTGATTCACCACGCCCAGACCTGCACCACGCCGCCAACATTACAGTGATACGCTGTTACATAACTGACATAGTGTTCGTCCCGGGGCAAGGGCGTTTACTGACTGTTAAACTCCAGTTTCCACCCTTACCGAACTAGGATGCAATTATGGAGTTATATTTTGGCTGGACTAACGAGTCTATGCATAGTCCAATCATAATCACGAAACGAAAATCGACATTCGGTTCCTAAACTGACGTGCAGATTTCGGCCGATTGCACGATTTGCAAAGCATGTTTACCGTCAACTCGGCGTCAACGGCTATTTTCAAAATCTCTTCAATGTTTTTGTTCAAGGTGCTCACTTGATTTGATGCTCTTCGTGAAGTAAGACCCGTTTTATTACAAAAGAGATCTTGATTATCGATCCCTGGGCGACGCCATTTTATTTGAAGCAAATGCAAGTGATATGAGAGGTGGAATCTGATTTGTAAATAGGAAAGAAATAGAAGGGACAAAACTCGTAATGGCCACTGGCGGAGCTACGATCGAGCCTCGAAATTCCATCGTAGTTTTACAGTCAGTTAGCTCCCATGCCTCGATAAGATGAGTGTTGACAGCCGCGTTGAACCCAACTTCTCGCTTACTCATAGCTTATTGCAAAACTCTAAGCGTGCCCTAATGCGCCTTTATTTACTGGGTACAGTCACATCGTTTGTCTTCATAAAATCATCTGGACTTGGCGACGAATCCCATATCCCACAATATTACCATTATGACACCTGCTCTGCTGGCAACATACCCATACTAGTTAGCTAATGGGTCGGGTAGATATATTCCAACTGTGTTACATTGAGCATTTCAAATGCTTTCTGTTAGGTTTCCATTAAGCCGCTACTCTGTAAATAACGTGAGTTGAAGACTGCATTTAGACAGACAAACAGACAATTTATTTACTGATTCTGTGCAACTTAGCAAGCGGTACTTTAGTTTTGTGAGTGAGTGAATGAGTATGGTTTTACGCCGCCTTTAGCAATATTCCAGCAATATCAAATTGTACCCTTGTCTGGATTCGAATCATGTCGGCGTGACGAGTGAACACTTTAACCACTAGGCTGTTTTCGTCTTGTATTGTCATACAGTACGCATATAAAAGTCCCTTGGTATTCATCTTCAATATATTTCCAGACGGTATATATAACCTTACACATTGTCTTCCTCTTGTTTCAAGGTCTGATAACTGACATAATACTCTCCCTGGATGACCGATACCTCTACTTCAGCAACTGGCTCCACGGGGACATCAGGCAGTACGACATCACCGACAGGAGGAACCCAAAACTGGTTGGGCAGGTACAGTGATACAGTGATACAGAGATGGAACGTAGCAACCGAAAAGTGCCACACATGATAACATAACATGGGCGGATACAGCTTTTTTTAAAAGGGGGGGGGGGGGGGGGGGGGTGCACAATTAAGATCTATGTATTGTCTTTGGTGGTAATTTATACAGAAATAAAAAGGGGGGGAGGGGGGTGCGCACCCCGCACCTCCCCTCTGTATCCGCCCATGCATAATACCCTACTCAACTTTGTAAGGGTACAGAAATATGTCATACCGTTACGACACTCGAACGACAACTAACGGAATGTGGAATGATATACTTCAGTGTGAAAGACTGAGTTTTCTGAAGTTGAGATAAGTGATATTTTCATTGCAGTGAACATAACACTTGATATTTCACTGCAGCGAACATAACGCTTTGACGGAACTATTGTAATACAGGAGTTACCTCCCCTTAAATTGTCTCCCTTTGTCGTAAGTTTTCTAGCCCCGTACACAAACTGTTGACGTCCTTTTTACGTTAGTTCCACATTGACAAGGCAAAAGAATGGCCGATCGTCATTTATGGAGTTAATATCACTTCTTGCCGTTTGTTATTCTCTCGAAAATGTTTCGTTATAAACTGTTAATTTCTCATTTAACTCGTCAATCGAGAGTGTTCGTTTGGCAAAGCGTCGTTTTTGTTACTTGACAAGCGGGTATTCTTTCGCTTCTACAGCGGTTTCCTAGTTTTGAAGAATATTTTGTTTGTTTGTTGATTTTGTATATAAGCATACCTAAATGTATGATAAAGAATTTTCGTGACCCTTAATATTTTTTGATACTTTTGTTTATTTAGTCCCTATGTGTTAGGTAGGGAGAGACCCGTGAAGATCCGGGGTAGAGTAGGTCTTCAGCAACCCATGCTTGCCGCAAAAGGCGACAATGCATGTCGTAAGAGGCGACTAACGGGATCGGGTGGTCAGGCTCGCTGACTTGTTTGTTTCATATCATCGTATCCAAATGGCGTGTATCGATGCTCACGGAGAATTTGCGTTTCAAGGTTTTACATTTTTAATGAAATTATTTATTTTTCCAGTAGACACCTACCCAAAAAAGTATATAACAAACAGGATATTACATATGTACATCTCGTGACGGGTAAAAAGGAGGTATACGTCACTCGTGAAAGTCTTCACCCCCCCCCCCCCCCCCCCCCCGTCACTCGATGTGAGAAACATGATATTTCTTTCGATGCATGAAATATCCTCTATATCTTGTTCTGAATAATGTGAAACACATCGATGAAATGGCGATCAGGAATACATTTCGGATAAATGTGTTTCAGTAAAATCATTTAGTCCGGGAATGATAGGACTAAGTAGCTGAGTGGAAGACTTTGTGAGATCACGACGAAGTATTGGTGTTTTTCTTGCTGTATCGCTTTGTCTAATGGACATCTACATAAACACATGGTGTATTACAGAAAACCGAAGAGGATGTTAATATTAAGTAGTCAAAGTCTAAAATATTTTCTCGAGTTTCAATGTTTGTTACTTCTAATAGGTCATAATGAAATACTCGCTATGATACCTATCACACATTGCTTGATCGCTCTTCATCTCCACCTAGGTATTTCTTGGCGGCATGATATGCAAGGGAGGTGACATCACAGTGACACACGACCCAGAGGGCCAGGTTCGCATCATGACTTTCTCAGTTTATCATTGTCAGTCAGTGTCTCCTCTCCACATGTTGGAACCGTGTATACAATATAAGGGAGCAATAAGGAAATAATCCGACCAAAATCCCGCTCGAGATGATACCGTTGCTTTAACGTTGCTTTAAAAAACTGACACACCTTTCTTTGTACAGGGTCAGCCCGACCCAGTGTTTATCCGCACCAAGAGGCTGGAGGGAGGCCCTCAGATGTTGCAGCTCAGTCTGGATGGGACACGCCTGTACGTTACAACGTCCCTCTTCAGCGCCTGGGACAAACAGTTCTACCCAAATATGATCAAGTATGTGTAGTGACGAATAGTTCTACCCAAATATGATCAAGTATGCTTAGTGACAAATAGTTTACCCAAATATGATCAAGTATGTGTAGTGACAAATAGTTCTACCCAAATATGATCAAGTATGTGTAGTGACGAATAGTTCTACCCAAATATGATCAAGTATGTGTAGTGACGAAGAGTTCTACCCAAATATGATCAAGTATGTGTAGTGACGAATAGTTCTACCATAATATGATCAAGTATGTGTAGTGACGAATAGTTCAACCCAAATATGATCAAGTATGTGTAGTGACGAATATTTCTACCCAAATATGATCAAGTATGTGTAATGATGAATATTTCTACCCAAATATGATCAAGTATGTGAAGTGACAAATAGTTCTACCCAAATATGATCAAGTATGTGTAGTGACGAATATTTCTACCCAAATATGATCAAGTATGTGTAGTGACGAATATTTCTACCCAAATATGATCAAGTATGTGTAGTGACGAATAGTTCTATCCAAATATGATCAAATATGTGTAGTGACGAATAGTTCTACCCAAATATGATCAAGTATGTGTAGTGACGAATAGTTCTACCCAAATATGATCAAGTATGTATAGAGACAATTAGTTCAACCCAAAAATGATCAAGTATGTGTAGTGACGAATAGTTCTACCCAAATATGATCAAGTATGTGTAGTGACAAATAGCTCTACCCAAATATGATCAAGTATGTGTAGTGACAAATAGTTCTACCCAAATATGATCAAGTATGTGTAGTGACGAATAGTTCTACCCAAATATGATCAAGTATGTGTAGTGACGAATAGTTCTACCCAAATATGATCAAGTATGTGTCGTGACGAATAGTTCTATCCAAATATGATAAAGTATGTGTAGAGACGAATAGTTCAACCCAAATATGATCAAGTATGTGTAGTGACGAATAGTTCTACCCAAATATGATCAAGTATGTGAAGTGACAAATAGCTCTACCCAAATATGATCAAGTATGTGTAGTGACGAATAATTCTACCAAAATATGATCAAGTATGTGTAGTGACAAATAGTTCTACCCAAATATGATCAAGTATGTGTAGTGACGAACAGTTCCACCCAAATATGATCAAGTATTACAAACCGTTCTTCCCAAATGTAAATGATAATGTGTTTTTGAATGTTTGTTGTTTAACGTTTAGAGTAGGGGATATTGTAGGGAGGTCAGATATTTTTAATCTGCAGCCTGAGAAATCGTTATATTTTTTAAGCATTTTCTTGGACAATATTGTGTTTTAGATAAAAGCCCAGCTGTGTGATGCGATAAACAAGAAACAAACAGGGAAGATCATCCCACGTGTTTCATAATTATATGTCTAAAATCACATAAAATAGTATCTGCCAGGGACACAAGTAGAATTGTCGTCTAAGGCATCTAAAGTACAACTATACAAACTTTAACACAAACATAAATTGAAAGCACTACACATTTATTTCTAGAAGCAATTATGTCAATGGAAACGTAAAACATCAGAATGATCATACAACTATTTCAAAACAGTATAATATTCATAAGCATTCGTTAGACGATAAAAAATGTAAATGTGACATCAAGATAAACATATAAAATATATTACAGTATCGGACATTTTGTCACTGATGCGTCAAATTTGGAACTGTCTTCTTCTTCTCTACCTAAAAGGTTTTAAAAGCTTAACTAAAGTTTTGAATGTTGTAACCGTGATCAAACAAGTTTTGAGCAAGAGTTGCATGACGTCTTCTAAGAAAGAGCGAGCTTATTACACCTTAAAAGTTGTGAAATGTAGATACCAAAAGCGGGAGCGCCTGGCATACTGATCGATATTAATTGATTAGTTGAATTTTGAAAGTCATCCTTCTATTGTCACACAGTCTTGAAGATATGTTTTTATCACTCTGAATCTTAATATGTACACCTAAACATAAAACAGGTGAGGCGGTTTCGCTAGTCTCTTTAATATCTAGTGCTCATGAGTATATAAATTGAAGAGAAGGGGCTATTTGACCAGTATTGGGTGCCGGTGCCCTAGTGGGTGTATGAAACATTGAGACAATAACATTGGCCGTCCATGTGTCCGTCGTAATGATTTACTTGTTGAAACCTCATCGGAAGCCACAATTACCATGAAGCTATAACTAGAAGAGAATTATCCCGACAATGTGTTTTCTAAAACATAAATCAGATCCAATTTTAAAAATGGTGACCACGGCATCCAGATTGAAGGTCTGTGTTGCTGTTGCAGCCATTTCTGCGAGGTTCATCATGGGGTAGTGGGTAGGTTTTTAAGCCGCCTTGAACATTATTCCAGTTATATTACGGCGCATGTATCGTTGTGAAAGTTTACAGGCAAACCGTTGGGAATACCCAGGCTGAAATGTGTGGAATACCCACACACTGATTGGAATAATATTTTGAAGTCTATCAATGTTACTTTTTATGTTTCAGATCGGGATCAATGTTCCTGATGATCGACGTGGATACAGTCAATGGAGGGCTGAAACTGAACCCAGACTTTGCAGTCGACTATGGGCTGGAACCTGCCGGACCAGTGTTCGCCCACGAAATTCGGTACCCGGGTGGAGACTGTACGTCCGATATCTGGCTGTAAATCCTACCAGTCGTCCTTGATATTATCACATGCGCAATACTGGACCAGACACACAGATTTAGTTATTTTCATAGACTTAGTTGTGTGCATGTTTGTGTCAATAAATCCTCGGACAATATAGGATTGATCACTAACGATGATGTAACAATGTTATGTAGAAACTAATAAAGATTGATAAAGAACATATTCACAACTAAAGGTATCCTGAGCATCAGTACATTGAGGATGTCACACACACACACACACACACACGCACGCACGCACGCACGCACGCACGCACGCACGCACGCACGCACGCACACACACACACACACACATAAACACACTCACACACAGAGGGATAACACTGTAAGCATGTGTATGACTTCGAATATGTACATTTTATTCAATGAGGATGTCTTACACACACACACACACACACACACGCACACACACACACACACACACACACATAAACACACTCACACACACACACACACACACACACACACACACACACACACACACGCGCACACACACACACATAAACCCACACACTCACACACACACACACACAGAGGGATAACACTGTAAGCATGTGTATGTCTTCGAATATGTACATTATATTCATTACTGCATGTTAGTAACTCTCATTTATTTCATGTAAACGCAACAACTTACAGAAACGTTTTCTGTGCATTGAATAACACCATGGTTAAATAAAGAAATATTAATTGGGAACTCTTCGTATATTTTAAAGCACACCCCACTTTGATACTGCCTAACGCATGCTTTGTGCATGTGTATCCTCTTAATTAGACCGACACCACACCCATTCATAGCCTTTGTCTCAAGCAGTGGTAGAATTTTCTGCTGGCCCATTTCAAGCGATAAGAAGAAAATGAAGGTTTGCTGATTCATTTAACTTATTGGTCCTTCGGTCAGTGGATTTGGGCTTGTTGATGTGTTGATAGTCTTTACTCACAAATGTTTATGTTATTAATCGATGTCTGCAGCTTTCAAAATATGCTTATTGGCCCATTTTGGATTTTAGGGTCAGTTAATTTTGACACCAGTTGCCTTTATGTAATTACTTGACATATCAATATTATATTCCAAAAACATGTCCCTGACTACAAAAAGGCTGATCACACAAATCACACACACCACATCGCTACATTTGCGATGAAAGGTGAGCTTCTGTACCTCCGATGAAAATTCTCCCATGTTTCAGACTCACGTAAGCAGGAGAAACATTAATTTTGTATAAAACAGGGGGTTATTCGTGGCAATTTCACGCTCTGACAAATGTCGTCTCAAAGAAGACTTACTCCCCTTTCGAAGCTAAAGGGCAAGCACTTGTCAATACAACACAGCTACAAACAAATATAACATTCCTTTTCATGTTGTGGTAAATTGTTTCTTGGCCAAAGTGAACCATTCCATCTTTCTTGACAAGACATCAATAAATGAGTGCTTACCAATATCGACTGTGCCAATGAACAATGTTGGTTAATAAAGTACAATCCATGCCATTGTAAATCGCTTCTCGGCTGAAGAAAGTCAATGGTGCATCACATCGTTAAAAGAGTGCTTATATCTTTTAAAGAGTGCTTATACCCGTAGGAAAACAACAAAAGCCCATCATAAAGGTCCAAGGGGACGAAGTACATATTCTCTATGATCACACGAATTACAAAGTACATGTAGATGTGCAGCTTACTGAGATTGTTTTATGTACCATGGCAACGGGAGGAATATTCCAATGTTTTGAATAAGCTTAAGTGGCTTAAACACACCAACGTGCAAAAATAATGGTTTGTCTGTTTTGCATGTTCAAAATAATAAAACATTCTGTTGTTATCAAGGCGTGTTTTACAGTATTGTTTTACAAAGTAAGAGTTGAGTGAATGAGTGAGTGAGTTGAGTAAATTAGTAGCTTTTATCTCCACAGAAAGCTTACATGAACTATATCTTAATGTGACTCGCCCGTCTCAACTGACGCAACCATGGTATGAGGCAAGCGCTTGACTATACTTCTGATATATAAATAATAGACCTGCACAGTTTTTTTTCAACCTAAAGCATGTGGCTGTTAGCTTAAAACGGTTTGCAGGTTTGATTCCGTCAACTGATATCTTTTCTGACCTTCCAGTTATTATATTAAAGTTAAATATAGAAAATACGTTTGCCACAGTCACAATGTGGTTTCAAATATTTTGGAGTCAGATCTAAAAAACGAGAACCCCATGGCCAAAAACACTCAAGAGAATACTTGAACTGACACTGATGTTTTCTGTAACCACAAACTTTTTTATGCCAGAAAATCGATCTAAGCATTTATAAAAATAGGTTCATTTATCAAGGGCTTTTAATGGAACTAAAATGTCCTAATTGCAATTTCTAACCCTGGTAGTGTTTATCTAATTATCGTTTAAGAGCATGAATATCCCACTCTACGAATCTCCAAGGTTGAGCGTTTGATGTTGGCAGTCCAACCTGAACTTAACACGGTGCTTTGACTTGCTCCAATCTTACAGTTGTTGACGAGCAGTGCCTTGTTGAAGCTGAAGGCTGTACACCCGGGGCTCTGCAGACACCAGATGCTGCACGTGGTTGCCGAAGGAGCCGTCATCGTGTCAGTTGGAGTCGCCAGGGTGTGGCCACGCACGGCCTTATAGGCAGCTCCTGCAATGACGTGTGTCAGTGACATTAACTTAGGACTGTTGAGTTTGGTGCAGCGTCTGTCTTTAAACATAATTATGTTTGTATACATCTGGATCTGTTAAGGGCCATTGAAGAACTGTGCGGATTCTTATGTGGGCAGAAGGGTATCCGGCTTGAGAGAAAGGCAGAGAATGTGGATCGAAGAGTCTGTACATTCGCCTTCCTTCTACACCCACGCCACAGACGGACATACATTACACACACAGGCACACACACACACAGAAAGACATATATTGCACACACAGATACACCCCCACCCCTACTGACATTACACACACAGACACAGACACAGACACACACGCACGCACGCACGCACCCCCTCCCCCCCCCCCCTCATCCCCCCCCCCATCCCCCCCCCCCCCCCCCCCCCCCCCCCCCCCCCCCACACACACACACACACACATAGACATTACACACACATAGACATTACACACACAGACACACACACACACGAGCCTGGCATATCAAGGTTGTTGTAAAGCTTAGTAATACGTCTGGCATATATTCGTAAAATCCCCATGTTTGTAGATGAGATATCCATTTAGTTTACCCTACTCGGCAAGTAACCAAGACTATTCATGAAAGGTTGCATGCTGTTCATGAGAAGGCTGGCAAATCATATGCCACAATTACACTTTGGGTGAAGGAATGGTCAAGGACCAGGAAGACCTTCAACATATAGACATTCCACATGAGATATCGCATGGATGAGAGCTATCAATATTTACAATGAAATTACATTACGATGCTTTGCAGACTATTCAGCTAACACGTACATGTACGTACATACACTGCATCGTAAATACACTGAAACATGGAGATATATGTATATTCCCTGAAACTAGGAGATACACGTACACTGCAACATGGAGATACACATACACTGCAACATGGAGAAACACGTACACTGAAACATGGAGATACACGTACACTGCAACGTGGAGGTACACGTACACTGCAACATGGAGGTACACGTACACTGCAACACGGAGATTCACGTACACTCCAATATGGAGATACACATACACTGCAATATGGAGATACACGTACACTGCAACATGGAGGTACACGTACACTGCAACACGGAGATACACGTACACTGCAATATGGAGGTACACGTACACTGCAACATGGAGATACACGTACACTCCAATATGGAGATACACGTACACTGCAATATGGAGGTACACGTACACTGCAACATGGAGATACACGTACAGTGCAACATGGATATACCCGTACACTGCAACACGGAGATACACGTACACTGCAACATGGAGATACACGTACACTCCAATATGGAGATACACGTACACTGCAATATGTAGGTACACGTACACTGCAACATGGAGATACACGTACAGTGCAACATGGATATACCCGTACACTGCAACACGGAGATACACGTACACTGCAACATGGAGATACACGTACACTGCAATATGGAGATACACGTATATACACTGCAACATGGAGCTACACGTACACTGCAACATGGAGATACACGTATACTGCAATATGGAGATACACGTACACTGCAACATGGAGAAACACGTACAGTGCAACATGGAGATACACGTATACAACATGGAGATACACGTACACTGCAATATGGAGATACACGTACACTGCAACATGGAGATACACGTACACTGCAACACGGATATACACGTATATACACTGCAACATGGAGATACACGTACACTGCAATATGGAGATACACGTACACTGCAACATGGAGATACACGTATATACACTGCAACATGGAGATACACGTACACTGCAACATGGAGAAACACGTACAGTGCAACACGGAGATACACGTACACTGCAACATGGAGATACACGTACACTGCAACATGGAGATACACGTACACTGCAACACGGATATACCCGTACACTGCAATATGGAGATACACGTACACTGTATCATCGAGATACACGTATGTACACTGCAACATGGAGATGTCTTTATATTTTAAATCTCTCAGTTGGATAAACGAGGTAATATCTCCCCGTCAGAGCGTCAGTTCCACAATATGTCAAACCCACCTGAAGACGATGGAGTTGGTACTGGTGTTGTGGTAGCGACAGACGCAGGGGAAGATGTAACGGGGGATGGCACCACAGGAGGAGTCGTATCTTTGGCGCAGAATACAAGAAAACCATATGGATTGATTGACAGAAAACATTGTTTAGCAAACATGTACAGGCACATACACTTAAAAACACTGTGGCATTTACACTGCAACATAAACATGTAAGTACGTACTTATATACCGCAACATTAAATATATACTAATCAATATAGAGATGTAGGTTACAGCAATATTTAGGTATATACACTGCAACATCCATGTGCATTTTCCATGTCTATATACTATAACACTCTTAGTTGGTGGGCGGTTGGGAAGCCGAGTGGTTAAAGCGTTCGCAGACCCCGGTTCGCTTCCATACATGGGTACAATGTGTGAAGCTCATTTCTGGTGTCCATCGCCGTGATATTGCGGGAATATTGCTAAAAGCGGCGTAAACCCATACTCACTCACTCGTTCTTAGATGGGACAGATAAAAGTCAGGGCGATAATTCCACAAAGTGTCAAACCCACCTGGAGACACTGTAGTCGGTACTGGTGTTGTGGTAGTCACAGTCGCAGGGGATGATGGCATATTAGAGGTCGTCCCTTTAGTTGAATGAGAAAATTATACACAGTAGTTGATTAAATACACCTCTCAACATGAACTAAGCTAATCTTTCCTCTTTGTTTAAACGTTCATAATATAATTTGTTTCAGTGCGATAAAATATGAATCAACGCTATGATCTATGGGAAAAGCGAACACCGACTATGACAACTATTTTGAAAAGACTCCCTTAAAATTCTTTCCAGTATGTAACACAATATAATGGGTGGTAAACGCCACATTTAGACAGCATTACAGCTTATGAATAACTGAATGACTCAGTTAACTATCACTGGAAATGTTGTTGTGTGATGCTGGAATTGAAGATCGTCTCAGTGCACATGACTGCTCTCTCATTGTATTTGTCCATTAGCTATCTTGGTTGTTCTAAAGTGTCCGTGTTGTGACATATTTTATGAAAAGGGGACAAATCAGTTAATGAGGTGAGGTGAGGTGAAATGGGGTTTAACGTCGCGTCCACGATTATTGAACTTATATAGCGACGTGCTATGTGCGTGCGTGCGTGCGTGCGTGCGTGCGTGCGTGCGTGTGTGGCTGCTTGTACTAGTCCGGACTGATGCCGATTTTATTTAAATTACTTTTTGAGACTTTGATATTATTACATACAAGATAAAAATAGTCAGTAATCTTATCACTATAGCCCCTGGCAATATAACAAACTATAAATTAATGATGAAAATAAGGGAACCAATAATATGATTATAGCTATTGTTGAAGTGTAGAGTTACAATACCGCTGCGTTTCAACTGAACGCAACATCTAATCACAATAGAGTTTCACAATGTGCATGAACAACACGCGATGCATGTGCATGTGCACACAGAAGTGTGTGCTCTAACAATTACTAATGCGATTGAGCTAAGCACACGCTTCAAATGCCTCCGGGACAGTATTTCAGGAACCGGACAAAATGGCGAATTGTAGGTATGAGAGAGGGGAGGGGGCGCAAATATCCCAACTTGCCAGAATGAATGGCAAATCAAAAAGTGTAATTTCTAGACTGTGGGACAAGTACCGTCAAACGGGTGGGGGTTGTTATGATACCTGGTCGTGTCAAGACTACATAAACGACAACCTGAAAGCCTGACCCGAACAGGCTTCCATAGGCAGCAAAGATCTGGTTGTGGTAGGCAACACCAGGGACGGGCTGGGCGCCAATGGCGTTACACAATGTTTACTGACGAATGATACGCAAGTTAATCAACAGTCTGCCATCAAAGTGTCGTGCATGTATCGCCCAACATGGTGGACACACCAGACATGGATCTTCACGCTCAAAATTAATTTTACAGAAGTCATTACACATTTCATCAGTTCCCTTATTTTATGTCGGTAGTATATATACTAAAATTGGGAGAGAATATCATGACCGCATACTCTCTGTCTGTCTCTCTCTTGTGGTTGTGACAGTCGCAATAGAAGATGACGTCACAGAGGTTGATCCTTCAGACGAAAAGATGATGAGTGAGTGAGTGAGTGAGTGAGTTGGGTTTAACGTCGCTTTTAACAGTGTTCCAGTTATATCACGGCGTGTCAGCTTAATGTGGGAGGAAAGCCCGAAGTGATGCAGGTCTCAGACGTTTACCACTTCGGTGAAACCCACGAGCACGGGTATGGTGCTGACAAACCAAGAAACATAATCGGGGTGAACCGGGATTCGAACCCACAATCATAGGTTTCTGGCGTTTCCAAGGGACGCAACTCTGCACAGCGAATCGCGGCGCCTTAGACGACTGGGCCACCCGTGCCCCCAAAAGATGATGAAATACAGTAAATGGCAAAGAACATTGTTCTTCATGAACTAAATATGATCATTCCCTCATGATTTAGCAGCCATAACAAAACAATGCGTCACCCCACAAAGTGATAAGAAACATAATAAATTCTATGAAAGGCATTTAGAAGTGATACACATATATGTAAGGAAGAGAATTTATGGATGTTTACGGAGTATATGCTTACTCCTTCATCATGTGAATGAATGCAATGAGACAGAGTGTATATATATATATATATGAAAGGACAACAAAAGTAATAAGACAATAAAAGGTGAAACTTAACAAGGGAAGCCAACCGGTAATTGACGCTGATAGGCGATTAGCAATGGACAATGGAGGCCAACACTTTACAGTAATTAGCGCTGATAATTATGGACAATAGAATCGAAGACTAAAATTATCACTGATTTGTAAATGGCAATGGACAATGGGCAAACGGAAGGCCGGGGGTAATTAGCACTGATAGGTAAGTGAACATTATTTATTATTTAAAAAGCTAATGTCGATTATGACAGAACAGGACAAGGCTGAATAGATTTCACAGAGTTACTCATATTCATGTCATCACGTATCATTTTTACATCTTGGTTGTCAGCACCATACCCATGCCGTGGGTTTCACCGAAGTGGTTAACGTCTGAGACCTGCATCACTTCGGGCTTTCCTCCCACATTAAGCTGGCACGCCGTGATATAATTGGAATAATGTTAAAAGCGGCGGTAATTCCTCACTCGCTCACTCATTTTCACAACCTATTTTCGATTGTGGAATCATCACGTATTATTAAATTTTCGTCCTGATGGAAATAATGTTCCCTATCCCAGATGTTTCCCAAACACAAAGTGAAAATTCTTTCCCTCTGGACATATATTTCATATCAGTTTGAAGTTATTATATCTTATCACGCAGATATCAATCAATGAAAACACCTACAGTTTTATCATTTATTCCTATCCACAACAGGTAAACAACAAAACGACATCATGTTTGAAGATTGAAATGCAATATAGTATTTTCATAATGCATTAATGTAATTCAGAAAGGCTATATTGCCAATATACTTTTATACTAATCTATCGCAGTATAACAAATTCCCTGTTTAAGGAAAGGATCCTCCTGCAGATTAGAAAACTATTCATGCGCAATAAACAGTGAGTTCAAGTTTGGCTTCAGATAGTACACTGATAGATCACCAAATAGATCCACTATCTTCGATTAAGGAATCACATTTTGCAAAAGTGTATTTTATAGTACTTTAAGAAAACTTCAATGTAATATCAAGTGTATACTGACGAAATGATTTTTGTCAGATGCTTATTACATTAGGAATATTTTTTCTGGGACCTTGAAGTTAAACACCTTACCAACGATAGTGATGCTGAACTCTTAAGAGATAAAGCATGACGATTAGAGCTGCTACTTTTAATATTTGATTTTATTAGACGGAAAACTGCAGACCGGCATCCCGCTCCGGAACCACATTCCCCTCCTCAATACGGTTTTAATGTTTTGCTGATCTGTTTCGATACTTTTATAAATGTCTTCATTTTGCACAGTGAGGACTCGGTCGCACATTCAGGATTTTGATAGGACCATTCCCGATTAAAATTTGTCCAAAGTCTGATCAAGTTCCTGTGATTCGTGGCGGGAAATTTACAAACAATCAGCTATTGTTCAGGAAGCGTCCCGATTCAGTCGTTTCCAGCCGAATTCGTCCCGATACACAATCCGAATCTGATCCGATTTGTATTTGTAAAAAACGACCGACAGCGTCCCGATTCACCCGAATGCGATCCGACAGAGAGATCCGACAAAGACGGTTCGCATTCGGCAAGATCTGGACGCAATCTGAACTCAGTCGACAAGAAACGGCCCGTTCATCACAACAGCGTCCCGATCCACAGGACACCGTCCAGACAACACAGGACATTTTGTTACGATTTTAATCCGATACAGCTGAATCTGTCACGACATAGTCACGGTTGTACATGTAATCCGACTAGACAAAATCGGCTGAGTTTCCCGAATGTTACGGGACGCACCATATTGTCGGGAGTGCTTGGCCGACCTCTCTGGACCTTTCCCGATCCGTAGGACTCTGTTACGAACGTATACGACTGCGTTCAGCCAATGATAGGACATTCCAGATCATTGAGAATAATAATCAATTTTTTTCACTTTTCGTGTCGTAGCGCTGTCTGATCTCAAACGGGAGCCATAATCGGCACTGTGTGAACCTGGCCTAAGGAATAGTACAAAACAGTCATACACGCCTAAAACACATTAATGAAAGTCATGCATGTTAGTATTAGCAATTATTCCCTTCGTAAATCTCTAAACAGGCTGTGAGTGAGTGAGTTTAGTTTTTCGACGTATTTCGCAATTTTCCAACAATATCACTGAGGAGCACACTCACTGTCGGAAACCTGACTGAGGTCTTCGGCGTGGTGATCGAACGCTTTAACCACTAGCCTGCCGCCTGGCGACCGAAAACATAATATATTCAACAATATTTGAGACTTACCTTCAGACACCGACTGTACTGAGTCCTCTACATACACTTTTATCTCATTAAGAGAAAGTGGGGGAAGGTCGGTGGATACACGGACGTATCGTACTGTAAACAGCCTCTGGCAGGTGAATGTCGTGGTACCTTCACCGATACTCTGACCGCACAGGAAAGTATGGGCAGAATCAAAACTCGAATCCGAGGAGAGGGAAATTGTTCTGTTCTCCGCCATCTCCCTTCCTGTATAACAAATATTTCAGTACTGGGTGAAAGACTGGGGTTAACACTGCTTTGAACATAATTGAATTTACATAGGCTGCTCAATGCCGGAGGAAACGCTGCTTTGAACATCAAGTCAGTTATATCACGGCATGTCAGCTTGTCAAGGGACGCAACTCTGCACAGCGACTGGCGGCGCCAAAGACGACTGGGCCACCCGTGCCCCCTCCTCTGACATTAACCGTTAATATAAGAGAACACATTATCAAGGCGTAGTTAAATATTAACTCATGTAATGAGATGTAATATAATTACCATAGAACGGAAAGAAGATGGTTATTTGTTTGACGTGATGGTTGTTTTCTAAATCAATTTGCCAGTAGGCGTGTCCGGTCGGAGTGTAATCGGACACAAAATATGTCTCCGAGCTTCCATCAATCGCGAGTTCTGGTGGGAATCCTTCATGCACTGAGCTCACACTCAATGGTTTCCCTGTTAGGTTTACTGAAACAAAACCAGAAATATATGTACCATGTTATCGTGAAAATCATTCGGCAAAATCCGGCGGTCATATGATTGTGAGGCCTTTCACTCAAAACAGAAATCGTATCAATACAAGAACTCGCAATATATATGTGCACCCAACTCATACAGATACGTACCAAAGAGGGACAGGTCAGACAAAATTGCTGAGGCAAAAGCCGACCTCTTAAACATTTAAAACAACAACAACAATATGTTGTAACTCCAGGTATCGCTAGACCGTTTATAGGTGGTAATGCTACTTGTGTGGTCTTTCGAAACAGATGTTTCGTTCGTAAGTAATTACGGGTCACTGTTAATCTAATACTGAATTACTCTGGTTGTATTAAGCTAAACTTATTATCAAGCGTTCTTCATACTTTGTTTTTCTAGTAATCCGTGGGTAACCAACTTTCCTGCGATTGTCTATTTTAGGCCAAATACCTAATTGAAAATGAGCTAGCTGAGCACAGAAATGTCAGTGCTGCATTTTCTTCCTTTATGGATTTGGTTACAAGTGAAATGGATGCTAAATTGAAGAAGACTAAGAGAAATAATTCAACCTGTAAATCAACATGTAAATCAAAGTACAAGCCTTGCTGGTCTGATGTGTTACAGAATATGTGGGATGACGTGTGTAGATCTAAAAGGAATGGCTGGCATGTAGTAGGAACTCTGTTATTAAAGGTGTGTCGTCGTCATTTTCTGGGCAAAAGAAAACTTTGATAAAGCATTAAGAAAAGCTAAACAAAATTGTCAACTAGGACAACAGGATGAAATACTGAAGTTCGAGCAGAATGGTTATTGCAAAGAATTCTGGAAAAGAATTTTGGTCACTTGGGCCTTTCTTACGACAGAAAACAGAGTATACCTATGGAGCTCGAGGTGTTTGATGAAAATGGTGACGTCATAACCGAACATAATCGAGTGATCTCCCACAAGAAGGATTCCTACAATAATCTACTTAATAATGGTTTGACAGGAACGTTTGATGATGAACATTATAGTAACACACAACAACACCTATCTACAGGACAAGAGCTACCTGGTAATGATGCTAATGATGGACAACCAGACATAACAGACTTAAACAAACCAATTGATTTGCCTGAAGTACAGTTAGAAGGCAGTTATGAGTATTAAGAAGGGAAAAGCAACTGGCATAGATGGTATACCAAATGAAGTGCTTCAGAACCCACACTGTGTTGTCTTTTGAAAATGCAGTTTCACCACATGGTTGGAGGGAAGGACTAAACCACAATCAGGACGTGAACCAAGAGATTCACTTTGATATAGAGTGCTGACAATGATTTCTATCCCATGTAAAGTACTGCTTTATTAAATCAACGAATCCAAACGTGGCTTGAAAAGAATAAACTTTTGGCCGAAGAACAAAATGGATTTAGACCCTAACGGAGTTGTATGGATCACTTATATGTGTTGTGTAATATCACACAGAACAGAAAATTGTGTACACAATCAACTTTTGTATGCTTTGTTGGCATGCAAAAGGAGTTGGACACTGTGAACAGACATTGTTTGTGGTATGAATTAAGGAAAATTGTAATTTATGATAAGATTCTCGATGCTATACAGAGCCTATACACAGATTATTACTGCAGTGTTAATATAAATAACTTTAATACAGAAGTATTCCCAGTCTCGTTTGGAGTAAAACAGGGATTTAAGATGTCACCAACCCTATTTTCGATCTACATCAACGATCTTCCTGATGAAATTAATATGTTACATTGTGGTGTGCAATTTGACGAAGCTACCCTATCAGTATTGTTTCATGCAGATGTCATTGCCCTAATTGCACCGGACCGTGTGTCACTACAAAGAATACTGGATATTCTAAGTAAATGGTGTCAAAAATGGAGACTGGTAATCAACAAGGACAAAACTAAGGTTATTCACTTCAGGAATGGATCCACAAAAACAACACCTGTTAATTGTCACTGTGGCTCCGATGACCTGTGTATCACTGACGGCTATAGATATCTCGGTATATGGCTTAATGAACATTTAGATATGAAAAAGACTATTTATGTAAGGAATTATGTAAGTATGCTGGGAGAGCACTATCAGCTTTATACACTAAAGTTATTAGTGCTGGTGGGATGTCTTATGAAGTTTATACCAAATTATACACCTCACTTGTTGAACCAGTCTTGTTCTAATGTTGCAGGAGTATGGGGTGCAAATGTGCACAAGGAGATCCAGGCCATCCAAAATAAAGCATGTAGATACACGTACAGTGCTACATAGAGATACACGTACACTGCAACATGGAGATAAACCTACACTGCAACATGGAGATACACGTACACTGCAACATGGAGATACACGTACAGTGCTACATAGAGATACACGTACAGTGCTACATAGAGATACACGTACACTGCAACATGGAGATACATGTACACTGCAACATGGAGATACATGTACACTGCAACATGGAGATACACGTACACTGCAACATGGAGATACACGTACACTGCAACATAGAGATACACGTACACTGCAACATGGAGATACACGTACACTGCAACATGGAGATACACGTACACTGCAACATAGAGATACACGTACAGTGCTACATAGAGATACACGTACACTGCAACATGGAGATACATGTACACTGCAACATGGAGATACACGTACACTGCAATATGGAGATACACGTACAGTGCTACATAGAGATACACGTACACTGCAACATGGAGATACACGTACACTGCAACATGGAGATACACGTACACTCCAATATGGAGATACACGTACACTGCTACATAGAGATACACGTACACTGCAACATGGAGATACATGTACACTTCAACATGGAGATACACGTACACTGCAACATGGAGATACATGTACACTGCAACATGGAGATACACGTACACTGCAACATGGAGATACACGTACACCGCAACATGGAGATACACGTACACTGCAACATAGAGATACACGTACACTGCAACATAGAGATACACGTACACCGCAACATGGAGATACACGTACACTGCAACACGGATATACCCGTACACTGCAATATGGAGATACACATACACTGCAACACGGATATACCCGTACACTGCAACATGGAGATACACGTACAGTGCAACACGGAGATACCCGTACACTGCAACACGGATATACCCGTACACTGCAATATAGAGATACACGTACACTGCAACATGGATATACCCGTACACTGCAATATGGAGATACACATACACTGCAACATGGAGATACGCGTACACTGCAACATGGAGATACACGTACACTGCAACATGGAGATACACATACACTGCAACACGGAGATACACGTACACTGCTACATGGAGATACACGTACACTGCTACATGGAGAAACACGTACACTGCAACATGGAGATACACGTACACTGCAACATGGAGAAACACGTACACTGCAACACGGATATACCCGTACACTGTATCATGGAGATACACGTACACTGCAACATGGATATACCCGTACACTGTATCATGGAGATACACGTACACTGCAACATGGAGATACACGTACACTGCAACATGGAGAAACACGTACACTGCAACACGGATATACCCGTACACTGTATCATGGAGATACACGTACACTGCAATATGGAGATACACGTACACTGCAACACGGAGATACACGTACACTGTATCATGGAGATACACGTACACTGTATCAAGGAGATACACGTATGTACACTGCAACATGGAGATGTCTTTATATTTTAAATCTCTCAGTTGGATAAACGAGGTAATATCTCCCCGTCAGAGCGTCAGTTCCACAATATGTCAAACCCACCTGAAGACGATGGAGTTGGTACTGGTGATGTGGTAGCGACAGACGCAGGGGAAGATGTAACAGGGGATGGCGCCACAGGAGGAGTCGTATCTTTGGCGCAGAATACAAGAAAACCATATGGATTGATTTACAGAAAACATTGTTTAGCAAACATGTACAGGCACATACACTTAAAAACACTGTGGCATTTACACTGCAACATAAACATGTAAGTACGTACTTATATACCGCAACATTAAATATATACTAATCAATATAGAGATGTAGGTTACAGCAATATTTAGGTATATACACTGCAACATCCATGAGCATTGTCCATGTCTATATACTATAACACTCTTAGTTGGTGGGCGGTTGGGAAGCCAAGTGGTTAAAGCGTTCGCAGACCCGGGTTCGCTTCCCGACATGGGTACAATGTGTGAAGCTCATTTCTGGTGTCCATCGCCGTGATATTGCGGGAATATTGCTAAAAGCGGCGTAAAACCATACTCACTCACTCGTTCTTAGTTGGGACAGATAAAAGTCAGGGCGATAATTCCAAAAAGTGTCAAACCCACCTGGAGACACTGTAGTCGGTGCTGGTGTTGTGGTAGTCACAGTCGCAGGTGATGATGGCATATTAGAGGTCGTGCCTTTAGTTGAATGAGAAAATTATACACAGTAGTTGATTAAATACACCTCTCAACATGAACTAAGCTAATCTTTCCTCCTTGTTTAAACGTTCAAAATATAATTTGTTTCAGTGCGATAAAATATGAATCAACGCTATGATCTATGGGAAAAGCGAACACCGACTATGACAACTATTTTGAAAAGACTCCCTTAAAATTCTTTCCAGTATGTAACACAATATAATGGGTGGTAAACGCCACATTTAGACAGCATTACAGCTTATGAATAAATGAATGACTCAGTTAACTATCACTGGAAATGTTGTTGTGTGATGCTGGAATTGAAGATCGTCTCAGTGCACATGACTGCTCTCTCATATTTGTATTTCTCCATTAGCTATCTCGGTTGTTCTAAAGTGTCCGTGTTGTGACATATTTTATGAAAAGGGGACAATTCAGTTAATGAGGTGAGGTGAGGTGAAATGGGGTTTAACGTCGCGTCCACGATTATTGAACTTATATAGCGACGTGCTGTGTGCGTGCGTGCGTGCGTGCGTGTGTGGCTGCTTGTAGTAGTCCGGACTGATGCCGATTTTATTTAAATTACTTTTTGAGACTTTGATATTATTACATACAAGATAAAAATAGTCAGTAATCTTATCACTATAGCCCCTGGCAATATAACAAACTATAAATTAATGATGAAAATAAGGGAACCAATAATATGATTATAGCTATTGTTGAAGTGTAGAGTTACAATACCGCTGCGTTTCAACTGAACGCAACATCTAATCACAATAGAGTTTCACAATGTGCATGAACAACACGCGATGCATGTGCATGTGCACACAGAAGTGTGTGCTCTAACAATTACTAAAGCGATTGAGCTAAGCACACGCTTAAAATGCCTCCGGGACAGTATTTCAGGGACCGGACAAAATGGCGAATTGTTGGTATGAGAGAGGGGAGGGGACGCAAATATCCCAACTTGCCAGAATGAATGGCAAATCAAAAAGTGTAATTTCTAGACTGTGGGACAAGTACCGTCAAATGGGTGGGGGTTGTTATGATACCTGGTCGTGTCAAGACTACATAAACGACAACCTGAAAGCCTGACCCGAACAGGCTTCCATAGGCAGCAAAGATCTGGTTGTGGTAGGCAACACCAGGGACGGGCTGGGCGCCAATGGCGTTACACAATGTTTACTGACGAATGATACGCAAGTTAATCAACAGTCTGCCATCAAAGTGTCGTGCATGTATCGCCCAACATGGTGGACACACCAGACATGGATCTTCACGCTCAAAATTAATTTTACAGAAGAAGTCATTACACATTTCATCAGTTCCCTTATTTTATGTCGGTAGTATATATACTAAAATTGGGAGAGAATATCATGACCGCATACTCTCTGTCTGTCTCTCTCTTGTGGTTGTGACAGTCGCAGGGGATGGTTCAATAGAAGATGGCGTCACAGAGGTTGATCCTTCAGACGGAAAGATGATGAAATACAGTAAATGGCAAAGAACATTGTTCTTCATGAACTAAATATGATCATTCCCTCATGATTTAGCAGCCATAACAAAACAATGCGTCACCCCACAAAGTGATAAGAAACATAATAAATTCTATGAAAGGCATTTAGAAGTGATACACATATATGTAAGGAAGAGAATTTATGGATGTTTACGGAGTATATGCTTACTCCTTCATCATGTGAATCAATGCAATGAGACAGAGTGTATATATATATATATATGTAAGGACAACAAAAGTAATAAGACAATAAAAGGTGGAAACTTAACAAGGGAAACCAACCGGTAATTGACGCTGATAGGCGATTAGCAATGGACAATGGAGGCCAACACTTTACAGTAATTAGCGCTGATAATTATTGACAATGGAAGCCAATACTTAAATTATCACTGATTTGTAAATGGCAATGGACAATGGGCAAACGGAAGGCCGGGGGTAATTAGCACTGATAGGTAAGTGAACATTATTTATTATTTAAAAAGCTGATGTCGATTATGACAGAACAGGACAAGGCTGAGTAGATTTCACAGAGTTCCTCATATTCATGTCATCACGTATCATTTTCACATCTTGGTTGTCAGAATCATACCCGTGCTCGTGGGTTTCACCGAAGTGCATCACTTCGGGCTTTCCTCCCACACTAAGCTGGCACGCCGTGATATAATTGGAATAATGTTAAAAGCGGCGGTAAACCCTCCTCACTCGCTCACTCATTTTCACAACCTATTTTCGATTGTGGAATCATCACGTATTATTAAATTTTCGTCCTGATGGAAATAATGTTCCCTATCCCAGATGTTTCCCCAAACACAAAGTGAAAATTCTTTCCCTCTGGACATATATTTCATATCAGTTTGAAGTTATTATATCTTATCACGCAGATATCAATCAATGAAAACACCTACAGTTTTATCATTTATTCCTTATCCACAACAGGTAAACAACAAAACATCATGTTTGAAGATTGAAATGCAATAAAGTATTTTAATAATGCATTAGTGTAATTCAGAAAGGCTATATTGCCAATATACTTTTATACTAATCTATCGCAGTATAACAAATTCCCTGTCCTGCAGATTAGAAAACTATTCATGCGTAATAAACAGTGAGTTCAAGTTTGGCTTCAGATAGTACACTGATAGATCACCAAAGGATCATGAACAAAAAGGCGAAACCTTTTATGTGAATTGGGTGAATATGTTGCTCGGCTATCGCGGAAACATCCCAGTAGATAACCAATAAACCTGATGTCAACAGTGCAGCTTGCTCTTTGTCGCTTTTCAGAACATTTTAAATGATAACTTGCCGATGTCCCGGGATTTGAATTATGTATCATATAAGTTAACAGGTCCAACGTGAGCAGCAATCCCACATTCTTTCAAATTACTAATCTAAAACTGTCAAACGTTCAGCGAAATTAATGATCAGCTACATATGCAATGGATCAGAAATATGTAATTCTGACGGCCCAAACAAAACTACCAAAACGAAAAAAGGAAATTGGTAAAAACACTCATCTTTAAACATCTTTTGCAGAACCATAACCTAATACCACTACGTTGTTGATCGAGAATAATTTAGGATAATTGCTTCCTTTAATGTCTGATGCCTTTCCCTATTTGGATTTTGACATATGTCCCCCATGTCCTTTCATGTGATCAATATAGCTACCGTTGCATATCTTGTGCAGGGCTATACTGGTGGGGAAGAATACGTTCATAAGAACATGGCTATTTCTTATGATTTGAGACAGGGATCTGTTGCCTGTATTTACTATTTAGTTAAAATCTGACTATTTTCTACATTTACAGTGGTTTGAAAGATGACCATTCCGAGGGCGACGAAACATGTGTATATAAGGAAACATTCAAATCTATACATGTCTTTGACTGTTAGGTTTCTTTTCGGATATCAAATAGTATGTAGGTGTAACGGTTTTTCCGTGTCACATCACCTGAACTAAAACATCGTAACATCTCAGTATATACTCGATCATGGTGAATCTCAAATTGATTTATTTTGATTTAACAAGGGTCTGGAAGGGTCTGTCTGAGAGACAATTTTAAATGGTCTGTGAGGCTAGCAGACGAATGATCGTAAATAATCTCTGATTCGACCTTTTAATAATATATTGACGTAAACAGGAACTTGACGTACGAAAGCAAAATACATTTAGCCCCTAAGCAATACTATATAATACATCGTGTGTTTGGGTCGTATATTTGATCTTGTGTCTTGATAGCTGTATTATCCGATGAAATACAATTCCTAATATGAAACAGTCGCCTGGTGCCTCGTGTCCATATTGTGCCAGAATGTATCTAACATAGCATTTCTAATTGCGTTTCCGGAGCAGCACTAAAACACCATGAGAGATATCATAACCAAACTTGACACGTAGATAGGTCTAATGGTGAACTGGTGCCTTTTGCTATTTGGGGATTTTTGACACATTTATTTGAGTATTTCATGCTTGTTTTACACTATTTTCCCACTATTCCTAATCTTGGGCTATTAAAAAATAAATTCATTTTAAGCACGACAGGAAAAACATATTAATCATATTTTTAATGAGTTAACCTCCAACCCGGCCAACACACACTCCTCCCTGTGTTAGAGGGTAATTTAAATAGGGTAAGGGGGTATTTGTTTGAGCACATTATAGTTGCTATTTTTGTGTGTTTTACTTACCCAGAGTTGGTATCTCTTCAAATACCTGAAGTTCATTGATCATGACCTGTAATGCATGATACACTGTTATATACTGTGGTAGAAAGGAGGCAGAACAGTCAAATGTTGAATTCCCTTTGTTGGCGATTTCACCGCACAGGTAGGACAATCCACTGGCGACTGAAGGGTCACTTTCAAAGAGGTGAATGGTGGCACTCACCATGTTCGCTGCAGAGAAAAAGGATGTATTAGGTAGGAGGGATGAGCTGAGTCGCATACAGTCATTTTGGTTGAAGTATATGTCTTATTTCTTTACGAACCCACTATATATTTTCAGCATTGTTATCCAACTCAAGTTTCTTGTTGCATTTTACATCGGTTTCTGACGTCTTGCACAACTCTTGTCATTCATAGTGCGTAATGTCCATAGGGGAACCAAAGTGTTTACCTCATGGCTTCCAGCCCGTGCGTCATTCTTCGAGCAGTCAGAAGGGGTCGTGTGGTACATATTCAGCAATCCATGCTTGCCGGAAAAGGCGACTATGCTTGTCGTAAGAGGCGACTAACGGGATCGGGTGGTCAGGCTCGCTGACTTGGTTGAAACATGTCATCTATTCTTATTGCGTGGATCGATGCTGATGATATTAATCAGTGGATTGTCTGGTCCAGACGCGGTTATTTACAGACCGCCGTCATATAGCTGGAATTTTGCTGAGTGCGGCGTTAAACAACACATCCAACAATCAACCAACATAAGGATCAACTTAACTTTCATAGAATTGTCACCTACAAAGTGGTAAAGAGTTTAAAAAAATCTTCCCTCCGTACCCATTCAGTTTTGGAAAGTCACGAGCAACAAAAGAAAATTCCAAACTGGCCTCATTCCCGGCGTGGGTTGAACGACCTACATGTAAGGTATAGAGACACAAGATATTTACCACTATGGAGAAACACGGCAGTACGCGTCTGGTGCTGTCAAGAATCTTTAAAGGGTGGAATTGGGGATTTGAACCCATAATCATTGGACGTTGACGCGTGTATATTCCTCGCCACTTGAAATAGCATCACGACATATCGATATGGTCATTTAATGAAGATAATTGATGTGTGATAATATACTGAACCAAATTAAAAACTTCACAATCCTAAAATTTTAACATTTTGACCAGTTATCATTGTGGGCCCTTATTGTGTATTTAAACAGTAATGGCCACGTATAGTCTTCAGATAACACCCGTTTTTGTGCAGGTGAATCGATCAAAATCATGTGCACAGCACTGTAGTGGCAAAAGTGGTTTTTCACGTGCAACTAATAACGTGGCAATAATACCGCACGTGTTTTCAGCCCTACTTGTTAGCAGTCATTAACAAAAAAAGAAAAACACAAGAAAACAAAAGTCTTTACGGCCATTTTTCATGCCACGCCTTTCAAATGTGCAACGTGAACGTGCCATCGGCATGTTGCAGACGGGAACGTCCGTAGCTGAAGTCGCAAGGACGATGGGTTGTAGTCGACGGACTGTTTATGATTTACAGACGCGTCTACAGCAAACGGGTACCACTGCTGATCGCCCTCGGCCAGGTCGACCACGTGTGACGTCACATGCAGAGGATCGTCAGATTGTCTCACGTCACCTCCGTAACCGATTTTTGACGGCTGCATCAACCAGAAATGAACTGTTTAGCGGTAGACTGAGTGCGCAAACTGTTCGAAACCGTCTGAGAACTGCTCACCTTCAAGCACGACGGCCATACTACGGGCCGATTCTGACTCAATTACACAGACGTCAACGTCAATTGTGGGCACAGCGATACTTACGATGGACTCAGAGGAATTGGAATCAAGTCGTCTTCAGTGATGAATCCCGATTTAATCTTCGATTTGCTGACGGTAGGGCGAGGGTGTGGAGGCGCCGTCATGAACGTTACGCCCAGTGTTGTGTACAGGAAGTTGACAGATTTCGAGGCGGAAGTGTCACGGTGTGGGTTGCTTTCTGTGGCAATGCACGTTCCAGGCTTCTTGTCATCCGTGGCAACCTCAACGCTGCTGCTTACCGCGACCAGGTACTGGCACCAGAACTTCTGCCTTTTATGGCAGCACATGGACCCGGTTTGATCTTCCAACACGACAATGCCAGACCCCGCACAGCAATTTTGACAAGGAATTCCACTTCAGAATGCGGGAGTCAACGTCATGGACTGGCCGTCAAGGTCTCCCGACCTCAATCCCATCGAACACGTCTGGGATGCTCTTGGCAGAAGTCTGCGCACTCTCCTGAACCAAACACAGAATTTGCAAGATCTTGGCACTATTTTGCAGCAGCAATGGCGTCGTCTTCCCAATCATGTGTTCAATCACAAGGTTCATGCGGAGGCGTTGTGTAGCAGTTGTCAACGCACATGGTGGCCATACACGCTACTGAACTTGTGTGCCATCAGATTCTCGTGCTTGGGACTTATGATTTCAACTGTTGATGTTATTACCGAATACCGTAGGTGCTTGGAACAAATTATGGTTGCCACCGTTAATTAAAATCCTTCTTTGGACATTAATGATTAAAAATTACCTTCTCCGATACATTTGTCCGTTGTATATCATATATGGGATTACTTTTAAAAATGTGAAGTTTTTAATTTTTTGATTTTTTAATTTCTATATACTTTTAAAGTGACCAGAAACCATTTCGCTAGCGTTGATGATTGAGTTGTGGTTACAATCCGGGTGAGAATCGGCAGTCAGGTCACTGCGAGCCGTTAAATTTAGCAGTAAGCAGCAACAATTTAAAGAGGGCCACTGTGTCTGGTGCTTCCAGCCCTGTACTGTAGACACAAATATAACATCTGCGCGTGTTTTTCAGTTCGTGCTGGTAATGTTCGCACGCTACACACGCTGCTAAATACTCGTGTGAAGCCGCTTGCAGTCACGTGGCTCAGCCTGATTGTAACCTTGTGATCAAAACTCACTGATGATGTTTATCACTGGCAAAACGGGTATGTCTTGGAAAGTGCACTTTTCATTTTTTATCAATATGTGAGTAATATTCCTTATCACCGGAATGGCTTGTGTTCACTTTATAAGCATAAGCAAACAAGCATCTTTTTGCATTAGTTAATCATCGCGATATTATATTTTCGTGATTCTGTAAATTTCACGTGGCGCGGACTATTCGGGATGATCTCTGCACAAGAAGTAACATCTCCTCAGATGACTGCCCCCTCAGTGAGCCAGCTTGTGCTGTTCATCATTGCCCGTCCAGGCAGTATTTTAGCAACCCAGCGGGGACACCAACCAATGGCTTGTTGTGGCTTGGCGAATCGAATCGAATTGAGTAAGTGAGTGAGGGAATATGGTTTTACGCATCTTTAGCAGTATTCCAGCAATATCACGGCGGGGGACACCGGAAAATGGGCTTCACACATTGTACCCATGTGGGGAATCGAACCCGGGTCTTCGGCGTGACGAGCCAACGCTTCAACCACCAGGCTACCCCACCGCCCCCGAATCGAATTGAATTAAAGTAACCAACTAGTGACATCTATATAAACTGATAAAAGTTCACGTTTTCAGTAGTGGCTTTGGCTTTATCACTCGAGAAAGCAACTAGCTTGGATGACAAGATCTCGTTCATTTTATTAATGACTTGAAATATTGAAGCAGAAAATGTCAAAAGCATAAGGAAAACAAATAGTTCGAAACTCCTCTGTTCCCTTCTGATATTGCAATACACAGACAGCGGAAGACAGAACGGTAATATTTTGTTCTAACATTTTCACTGAACAGTCAAATCAAATGCAGATGAATGTACTTACAAAAGTCGGGAACCGCAATTAGTATTTTTCTGATGGTGTAAGGTTGCTCTAAATTCAGGATCCAGTAAGCTGTCGATCCTGACTCCGTAACACTCATGGTTGTAAAGTTTCCATCCACTGCTAGCACTGCCGGATGCTGTGGTATTGTAGAACTTTGAGTCACCGGTTTACCGGTTATGTCAACTGAAATAAACAATAGAAACAGATACAAAATGATGAGAGTCAAATGATCGAAATTTGCAACATAATTATGATAATGTAAACTTGCTATATATTTGTCCTTGGGATGAGAACACATCGAAATATCGCCTTGATTTGGATGACTGGTTCCACTATCTTCGACTGGGGAATCAAATTTTGCAAAAGTCAATTTTATAGTACTTTAAGAAAACTTCAATGGAATATTAAGTGTATCCTGAAGAAATGATTTTTGTCAGATGCTTATCACATAAGGAATATATTTTTCTGGGACCTTAGAGTTAAACATCTTACCAACGATGCTGAACTTTTGAGAGCTAAAGCATGACGATTAGAACTGCTACTTTTAATATTTTGATTTTATTGGATGGTCATCCCGCCCCGAAACCACAATCCCCTCCTCAATACGGTTTTGCTGATCTGTTTCAATACCTTTATTAAATTTAATGTCGTGCATATTGCACAGTGAGGGCTCGATCACATATTCAGGATTTTGATAGGACCATTCCCGATTAAAATTTGTCAAAAGCCTGATCAAGATCCTGTGATTCGTGGCGGTAAATTCACAAACAATTAGATATTGTTCACGAAGCGTCCCGATTAAGCCGTTTCAGGCCGAATTCGTCCCGATTCTCCCGTTCTCAATCCGAATCCCATCCGATTTGTATCTTCCGCATGGTAATAAACGAGCGAATCTGTCCCGACAGCGTCCCGATTCTCCCGAATGCGATCCAACAGAGATCAGATAGTGACCGGACAGTGAACCGACAAAGACGGTTCGCACTCGGCAAGATCTGGACGAAATCTGGACTCAATCGACAAGAAACGGCAATGAACAATTCATGCCCGTTCACCACAACAGCGTCCCGATCCACAGGACTCCGTCCAGACAACACAGGACATTGTTACGATTTTAATATGTCACGACATACAGCTGAATCTGTCACGACATAGTCACGATTGTAATCCGACTAGACAAAATCGCCTGAGTTTCCCGAATGTTACGGGACGCACCATATTTTCGGGAGTGCTTGGCCGACCTCTCTGGACCTTTCCCGATACGTAGGACTCGAACGAACGCATACGAGTGCGTCCATACAATGATAGGACATTCCAGATCATTGAGAATAGTAATCAGACTTTTTCACTTTTCTTGTCGTAGGGCTGTCTGATCTCAAACGGGAGCCATAATCGGCACTGTGTGAACCTGGCCTAAGGAATAGTACAATACAGTCATACACGTCATGCATGTTAGTATTAGCAATTATTCCCTTCGTAAATCTCTAAACAGGCTGTGAGTGAGTGAGTTTAGTTTTTCGCAATATTCCAACAATATCACTGAGGAGCACACTCACTGTCGGAAACCTGACTGAGGTCTTCGGCGTGGTGATCGAACGCTTTAACCACTAGCCTATCGTCTGGCGACCGAGAACATAATATACTCAACAATATTTGAGACTTACCTTCAGACACCGACTGTACTGAGTCCTCTACATACACTTTTATTTCAATAAGAGAAAGTGGGGGAAGGTCGGTGGAGACACGGACGTATCGTACTGTAAACAGCCTCTGGCAGGTGAATGTCGTGGTACCTTCACCGATACTCTGACCGCACAGGAAAGTATGGGCAGAATCAAAACTCGAATCCGAGGAGAGGGAAATTGTTCTGTTCTCCGCCACAGCCCCTTCTGTATAACAAATATTTCAGTACTGGGTGAAAGTATGGGGTTAACACTGCTTTGATCATAATTGAATTTACATAGGCTGCTTAATGTGGGAGTAAGCGCTTCTTTAGCAGTAACATCACGGCGTGTCAGCCTGATAGCAGGAACCGGAAATAAAGCGACAAAACCCTTTCCATATCCCAATCTCTGCATAAAGCAGAGTCGACTGTACAATTCTGACAATATCACGAGCATGTGTTTATGAATCACTATCAAATAGTAATGATACCAGGTGTTCGCGGAAAGGTGAGCGTATCCTACCCCACCGTTGACACCGTCACAAACACTTGCAAATTGCCCACCTGAACAACACGGGATGATATGGTACAAAAGTATGAAATGATACAGGCCTTATAGCTCTACCACTTGGCGAAACCCAGAATCATCGGAATGGTTTACGTACTTACAAACCTAGAACTATGATTAGGGCGAATATGAGATAACACGATCATATTTTCCTGACAGGACTAAGATTCACCTGTCTGTACAGCAAACCCTTTACTGTGGAATGAGTGAGTGAGTTTGGTTTTACGCCGCTTTTAGCAATATTCCAGCAATTATATTACGGCGGGAGACACCAGAAATGGGCTTCACACATTGTACCCATGTCGGGATTCGAACCCGGGTCTTCAGCTTGACCTGTACTGTGGAGAACTAAAGGAAAATACAAGGAAATAGAAAGCGACACTAGTATTTGATTGTTTTTATACACGTTATTCTGTATATCTTGTAGTGTGCAATCTGATAAAATAATTGCAGACATACGTGTCTCCAACATACTGCCACGTTACATCGAAAACGTCACGATTAATGCTGTGATTGCTGTGACTACATGGTCCGTCACAAACATTGATTAGCATCGAAAGCAGATCTCATACCTGACCAGAAAAATAATTCTCAACATACGGTCATCTGCACAAATTTTCTAATGTAAATTATATTAATTTTCGAAGTGAGGAGGCATATTTGCTAGAGGTATCTGTATAAAGTAGACACTTTTGTCGATTTGTAAAGCACATACAAATCTGTGCATACTATATGTATGTCAAACAAATTCTTTTTGTATATAAACGACCACCCATTATTCTGAGTCGTATAGAGACCCCCCCCCCTTTTACTGCTGTTTGTTTGTTCTGATACCGATTATGATCCTAGGATTCTGGGTTTCATCAATATCATCAATAAATACCGCTGCGTCAGTGTTAGCCTTCCTCTGACATTAGTGAGTGAGTTGGGTTTAACGCCGCTTTTAACATTATTCCAGTTATATCAGCGGGAGGAAAGCCCGAAGTGATGCAGGTCTAGGACGTTTACAAATTCGGTGAAACTCGCGAGCACTGGTATGGTGCTGACGAACCTAGAAACATAATTGGGGCGAACTGGGATTCGAACCAAAAATCATAGGTTTCTGGCGTTCTCAAGGGACACAACTCTGCACAGCGAATCGCGGCGCCTTAAACGACTGGGCCACCAGTGCCCCCTCCTCTGACATTAACCGTTAATATCAGAGAAAAAATTATCAAGTCGTAGTCAAATATTAACTCATGTAATGAGATATAAAATAATTACCAAACTTCGGAAAGGAGATGGTTATTTGTTTGACGTGATTGTTGTTTTCTAAATCAATTTGCCAGTAGGCGTGTCCGGTCGGAGTGTAATCGGACTCAAAAGATGTATCCAAGCGTCCATCAATCGCGCGTTCTGGTGGGAATCCTTCATGCACTGAGCTCGCACTCAATGGTTTCCCTGCTAGGTTTACTGAAACAAAACCAGAAATGCTATGTACCATGTTATTGTGAAAATCATTCGGCAAAACCCGGCGGTCATATGACTGTGAGGCCTTTCCCTCAGCATCAAAACAGAAATCGTACCAATACAAGAACTCGCAATATATATGTGCACCCAACTCATACACATACGTACCAAAGAGGGACAGGTCAGACAAAATTGCTGAGGCAGAAGCCGACCTCTTAAACATTTAAAGTAACAACAACAATATGTTGTTACCTCCAGGTATCGCTAGACCGTTTATAGGTGGTAATGCTACTTGTGTGGTCTTTCGAAACATACGGTTCGTTCGTAAGTAATTACGGGTCACTGTTAATCTAATACTGACTTACTCTGGTTGTATTAAGCTCAAGTTATTATCAAGCGTTCTTCATACTTTGTTTTTCTAGTAATCCGTGGATAACCAACTTTCCTGCGATTGTCTATTTTAGGCCAAATACGCAATGAAAAATAAACTAGCTGAGCACAGGAATGTCCATACTGCATATTATTCCTTTATGGATTTGGTAATAAGTGAAATGGATGCTAAATTGAAGAAGACTAAGAGAAATAATTCAACCTGTAAATCAACATGTAAATCAAATTACAAGCCTTACTGGTCTGATGTGCTACAGAATATGTGGGATAACGTGTGTAGATCTGAAAAGGAATGGCTGGCATGTAGTAGGAACTCTGTTATTAAAGGTGTGTGTCGTCGTCATTTTCTGGGCAAAAGAAAACTGTTTGTTAAAGCATTAAGAAAAGCTAAACAAAATTGTCAACTAGGACAACAGGATGAAATACTGAAGTTAGAGCAGAATGGTTATTGCAAAGAATTCTGGAAAAGAATTTTGGTCACTTGGGCCTTTCTTACGACAGAAAACAGCGTATACCTATGGAGGTGTTTGATGAAAATGGTGACGTCATAACCGAACATAATCGAGTGCTCTCCCACAAGAAGGATTCCTCCAGTAATCTACTTAATAATGGTTTAACAGGAACGTTTGATGTTGAACATTATAGTAACACACAACAACACCTATCTACAGGAGAAGAGCTACCTGGTAATGATACTAGTGATGGACAACCAGACATAACAGACATAAACAAACCAATTGATTTGTCTGAAGTACAGTTAGAAGGCAGTTATGAGTATTAAGAAGGGAAAAGCAACTGACATAGATGGTATACCAATTGAAGTGCTTCAGAACCCACACTGTGTTGTCTTTTGAAAATGCAGTTTCACCACATGGTTGGAGGGAAGGACTAAACCACAATCAGGACGTGAACCAAGAGATTCACTTGGATATAGAGGGCTGACAATGATTTCTGTTCAATGTAAAGTACATGTATATACTGCTTTATTAAATCAACGAATCCAAACGTGGCTTGAAAAGAATAAATTTTTGGCAAAAGAACAAAATGGATTTAGACCCTAACGAGTTATGAATACCCAAAGCCATTTAGAAAGTGGTCAAATGTGACATATGTTATATTTGGGATAACACCTTCTTAGTCAAGTACAGATTCTAGTACTTTTTTTGGGTTGAGTCCGGTCCGGGATTCGAACCCACACTTACCAGAGTGAGGCACCTAATCGCCAGCACACAAAGTCAGCGATCTAACCCACTCAGCCACCGAGGCTTCCACAAAAATGGAAGTCCGACAACTGGTAGTCTAGTTAACATACTTTGAGCACCCCTCTGACAAGTGTAAATTGGCACGGCTCCCATGGCCGAAAGCTATAAATACACAATGCCATTTAGAAAGTGGTCAAATGTGACATATGTTATATTTGGGATAACACTTTCTTAGTAAAGTACAGATTCTAGTACGTTTTGGGTTGAGTCCGGTCCGGGATTCGAACCCACACTTACCAGAGTGAGGCACCTAATCGCCAGCAAACAAAGTCAGCGGTTAGATCGTTTTACTCCAAACGAGACTGGGAATACTTCTGTATACAAGTTATTAATATTAACACTGCAGTGATAATCTGTGTATAGTCTCTATAGCATCAAGAATCTTATCATAAATTCCATGTTTTCTTAGAAAGAGTAATCCGAAATATAACATATGTTACACCTAACGGAGTTGTATGGATCATTTATATGTGTTGTTTAATATCATACAGAAAAGAAAATAGTTTACACAATCAACTTTTGTATGCTTTGTTGGCATGCAAAAGGCGTTTGACACTGTGAACAGACATTGTTTATGGTATGAATTAAGGAAACATGGAATTTATGATAAGATTATTGATGCTACACAGAGCCTATACATAGATTATCACTGCAGTGTTGATATTAATAACCTTTATACAGAAGTATTCCCAGTCTCGTTTGGAGTAAAACAGGGATGTAAGATGTCACAACCCTAATTTCGATCTACATCAACGATCTTTCTGATGAAATTAATATGTTACATTGTGGTGTGCAATTTGATGAAGCTACCCTCTCAGTATTGTTTCATGCAGATGACATTGCCCGCATTGCACCGGACCGTGTGTCACTACAAAGAATACTGGATATTTTAAGTAAATGGTGTCAAAAATGGAGACTGGTAATCAACAAGGACAAAACTAAGGTCATTCACTTCAGGAATGGATCCACAAAAACAACACCTGTTAATTGTCACTGTGGCTCACATGACTTGTGTATCACTGACGGCTATAGATATCTCAATATATGGCTTAATGGACATTTAGATATTGAAAAATCTGTTAAGGAATTATACAAGTATGCTGGGAGAGCACTATAAGCACTTTATACACTAAATTTATTAGTGCTTGGTGGGATTATACACCTCACTTGTTGAACCAGTCTTGTTCTAATGTTGCAGGAGTATGGGGTTCAAATGTGCACAAGGAGATCCAGGTCATCAATAATATAGCATGTAGATACTACCTTGGTGTTGGTAATCATTCTTCTAAATGTTTCACAAGAGGAGATATGGGATGGACATCTTGTTCAGTTCAACAAAAAACAGAGTTATTTTGCATTACGTTTAACAACCGCATCTTGTTGGAATACAGACTACCTCATAAAGTGTATAACTGGTCAGTTGCAAAAAATAAATCACGGGACAGTAAAATAATAAAACTTCTGCATAATTATAATGCTGGGAGGATTCTGACAGAAGATTGGAGCATTCAGATGAAAACCAGGTTTCTGAAAGAATTTCTGACATATGAAGATCAACTGAAATGGTTTCAAGATGTCTGGGATGATTCAAGATCAGAAAATGGAAAAACATAAGAACCTATAGATATTTAAAGCATAACTGTTATCTTAGCTCTATTGTAAAGAGTGTGAAGCGGCGAAAAGACAGACGTATCTTAGCTAAGTTCAGATATGGATCACTCCCATTGTCTTTTGAGACTGGTCAGTACCAAGCCTCCCATTCCACTACAAGAAAGAATATGTAAATAACGTGCTGATAATACTACTTTAGTAATAGAAGATGAGATGAAATGCATTTCCTCATTGAATGTTATCAGTATGGTGACATAAGATTTGATCAGGATTTTGATAGGACGATTCCCGATTAAAATTTGTCCAAAGTCTGATCAAGTTCCTGTGATTCGTGGCGGGAAATTCACAAACAATTAGATATTGTTCAGGAAGCGTCCCGGATCAGCCGTTTCCAGCCGAATTCGTCCCGATTCCCAATCCGAATCTGATCCGATTTGTATCTTCCGCATGGTAAAAAAACGACCGAATCTGTTCCGACAGCGTCACGATTCACCCGATTGCGATCCGACAGAGAGATCCGACAAAGACGGTTCGCATTCGGCAAGATCTGGACGCAATCTGGACCCAATCGACAAGAAACGGCCCGTTAATCACAACAGCGTCCCGATCCACAGGACACCGTCCAGACAACACAGGACATTGTTACGATTTTAATCCGATACAGCTGAATCTGTCACGACATAATCACGATTGTAATCCGACTAGACAAAATCGGCTGAGTTTCCCGAATGTTACGGGACGCACAATACTGTCGGGAGTACTCGGCCGACCTCTCTGGACCTTTCCCGATCCGTAGGACTCTGTTACGAACGTATACGACTGCGCTCAGACAATGATAGGACATTCCAGATCATTGAGAATAGTAATCAGACTTTTTCACTTTTCGTGTCGTAGGGCTGTCTGATCTCAAACGGGAGCCATAATCGGCACTGTGTGAACCTGGCCTAAGGAATAGTACAAAACAGTCATACACGCCTAAAACACATCAATGAAAGTCATGCATGTTAGTATTAGCAATTATTCCCTTCGTAAATCTCTAAACAGGCTGTTAGTGAGTGAGTTTAGTTTTTCGACGTATTTCGCAATTTTCCAACAATATCACTGAGGAGCACACTCACTGTCGGAAACCTGACTGAGGTCTTCGGCGTGGTGATCGAACGCTTTAACCACTAGCCTATCGCCTGGCGACCGAGAACATAATATACTCAACAATATTTGAGACTTACCTTCAGACAGCGACTGTACTGAGTCCTCTACATACACTTTTATCTCAATAAGAGAAAGTGGGGGACGGTCGGTGGAGACACGGACGTATCGTACTGTAAACAGCCTCTGGCAGGTGAATGTCGTGGCACCTTCACCGATACTCTGACCGCACAGGAAAGTATGGGCAGAATCAAAACTCGAATCCGAGGAGAGGGAAATTGTTCTGTTCTCCGCCACAGCCCCTTCTGTATAACAAATATTTCAGTACTGGGTGAAAGTATGGGGTTAACACTGCTTTGAACATAATTGAATTTACAAAGGCTGCTTAATGTGGGAGGAAACGCTGCTTTGAACATCAAGTCAGTTATATCACGGCATGTCAGCTTGTCAAGGGACGCAACTCTGCACAGCGACTGGCGGCGCCAAAGACGACTGGGCCACCAGTGCCCCTCCTCTGACATTAACCGTTAATATCAGAGAAAAAATTATCAAGGCGTAGTCAAATATTAACTCATGTAATGAGATGTAATATAATTACCAAAGGATGGAAAGAGGATGGTTATTTGTTTGACGTGATGGTTGTTTTCTAAATCAATTTGCCAGTAGGCGTGTCCGGTTGCAGAGTAATCTGACTCAAAAGATGTATCCAAGCGTCCATCAATCGCGTGTTCTGGTGGGAATCCTTCATACACTGAGCTCGCACTCAATGGTTTCCCTGCTAGGTTTACTGAAACAAAACCAGAAATGCTATGTACCATGTTATCGTGAAAATCATTCGGCAAAACCCGGCGGTCATATGACTGTGAGGCCTTTCACTCAGCATCAAAACAGAAATCGTACCAATACAAGAACTCGCAATATATATGTGCACCCAACTCATACACATACGTACCAAAGAGGAACAGGTCAGACAAAATTGCTGAGGCAAAAGTCGACCTCTTAAACATTTAAAACAACAACAACAATATGTTGTTACCTCCAGGTATCGCTAGACCGTTTATAGGTGGTAATGCTACTTGTGTGGTCTTTCGAAACATACGGTTCGTTCGTAAGTAATTACGGGTCACTGTTAATCTAATACTGACTTACTCTGGTTGTATTAAGCTCAAGTTATTATCAAGCGTTCTTCATACTTCGTTTTTCTAGTAATCCGTGGGTAACCAACTTTCCTGCGATTGTCTATTTTAGGCCAAATACCTAATTGAAAATGAGCTAGCTGAGCACAGAAATGTCAGTGCTGCATTTTCTTCCTTTATGGATTTGGTTACAAGTGAAATAGATGCTAAATTGAAGAAGACTAAGAGAAATAATTCAACCTGTAAATCAACATGTAAATCAAAGTACAAGCCTTGCTGGTCTGATGTGTTACAGAATATGTGGGATGACGTGTGTAGATCTAAACGGAATGGCTGACATGTAGTAGGAACTCTGTTATTAAAGGTGTGTCGTCGTCATTTTCTGGGCAAAAGAAACCTGTTTGTTATATTAAAGCATTAAGAAAAGCTGAACGAAATTGTCAATTAAGACAACAGGATGAGCTACTGAAGTTAGAGCAGAATGGTTATTGCAAAGAATTCTGGAAAAGAATTGGTCCCTCGGCCTTTCTTACGACAGAAAACAGAGTATAACTATGGAGGTGTTTGATTAAAATGGTGACGTCATAACCGAACATAATCGAGTGCTCTCCCACAAGAAGGATTCCTCCAGTAATCTACTAAATAATGGTTTAACAGGAACGTTTGTTGATGAACATTATAGTAACACACAACAACACCTATCTACAGGCCAAGAGCTACCTGGTAATGATACTAGTGATGGACAACCAGAACAACCTTAAACAAACCAATTGATTTGTCTGAAGTACAGTTAGAAGGCAGTTATAAGTATTAAGAAGGGAAAAGCAACTGGCATAGATGGTATACCAATTGAAGTGCTTCAGAACCCACACTGTGTTGTCTTTTGAAAATGCAGTTTCACCACATAGTTGGAGGGAAGGACTAAACCACAATCAGGACGTGAACCAAGAGATTCACTTGGATATAGAGGGCTGTCAACGATTTCTATTCCATGAAAAGTACATGTATATACTGCTTTATTAAATCAACGAATCCAAACGTGGCTTGAAAAGAATACACTTTTAGCAGAAGAACAAAATGGATTTAGACCCAAACGGAGTTGTATGGATCATTTATATGTGTTGTGTAATACCATACAGAACAGAAAATTGTGTACACAATCGACTTTTGTATGCTTTGTTGGCATGCAAAAGGCGTTTGCCACTGTGAACAGACCTGAGTATCACTGACAACTTAAGATATCGGTAATGAACATTTAGATATGAAAAAGACAGTTAAGGAATCATGTAAGTATGCTGGGGGAACACTGTCAGCTTTATACACTAAATTTATTAGTGCTGGTGGGATGTCTTATGAAGTTTATACCAAATTATACCTCACTTGTTGAACCAGTCTTGTTCTAATGTTGCAGGAATATGGGGTGCAATTGTGCACAAGGAGATCCAGGTCATCCAAAAGAAAGCACGTAGATACTACCTTGGTGATGGTGAGCATTCTTCTAGTTTTGCCACAAGAGAAGATATGGGATGGACATCTTGCTCAGTTCAACAAAAAACAGAGTTATTTTGCATTACGTTTAACAACCGCATCTTGCTGAAATACAGACTACCTCAAAAAGTGTATAACGGGTCAGTTGCAAGAAATAAATCATGGGACAGTAGAATAATAACACTTCTGCATACTTATAATGCTGGGAGGATTCTGACAGATGATTGGAGCATTCAGATGAAAACCAGGTTTCTGAATGAAGATCAACTGAAATGGTTTCAAGATGTCTGGGATGATTCAAGATCAGAAAATGGAGAAAAAGAACCCATAGAACTTTTAAGCATAACTGTTATCTTAGCTCTATTGTAAAGAGTGTGAAGCGGCGAAAAGACAGACGTATCTTAGCTAAGTTCAGATATGGATCACTCCCATTATCTTTTGGGACTGGTCGGTACTCCAAGCCTCCCATTCAACTACAAGATAGAATATGTAAATATCGTGCTGATAATACTACTTTAGCAATAGAAGATGAAATGCATTTCCTTATTGAATGTAATCAGTATGATGACATAAGATTTGATTTATTCAGTTATGCCACTTTAATAAATCCCTGTTTTGTAAATTATGATAAACAACAGAAGTTAGCATTCCTTGCTCAGTGTGACATTACACATTATACAATATCACTGCAACTGTGCTTCAAACGCTAGATTTTATGTGCGTCTCAGTGCACTCATTTTTGATGAGGTCAATTTGACTTTATTCAGACTGTTATTGTAATAGTATTGTTTTATTCTGTGTCATAAGCCTTGTTGGCTGGGCATAATATTTTATCTATTGTATTTAAAATGATCATAATAATGTAACATATAGTGTGTAACACACTAATAAATCTTAATTTTAAAGACGAGCTTATGTATTTGAAAATCCTACTGGCTGATTTGCCTTTGAGCTATACATACATGTACCATTTCAACCGCTTGAGGTCAAGATTGTCACTGCCATCTTTGGGAGAGGTCCACTATTTATAGGGGACGTAGGCCTTTAAATCTCTCATCAATCCAAAACTCAATCACTTGTTTTCATCTCTCCCAACTCCCCAAGATAAACTTAATTAAGACTTTATAGTTCGCACTGAAAAATATGACGGTCTCAATGCTAACAAAATTGCATATATGGAGTGATATGGAGATTTTTTTTTTAAACACCTTTTTGAGGTGAATCTATTTTTTGCTTGATGGGGCATTGCAACCATTCTGAACACTTCTGAAACTATTAGCACTAGTGTAAGAACTGTAAGGATTGATAATTAACAGAGTAATCTACTACCCAAGATGAAAGGAAAAGGGAATTTGATATGTAAATGATAGTTAATTTTTGGATAGGGTATGGATTGAAAACTAACATTCTAGAATACATTGTTGTTGTAAACTCAATCATGAAGAGATGTTCCCTGAATTCTGTTGATTTAAAAAAATAATCTCTTAATCTCTGAAGCGCCTTATTTCAATACAACTTATAACTTAATATTATTTATATAACCTGTTAAAATATCGAAGGAACTCAATGTTACTATAAAACATTATATCGGAAAATATGATAATTTTGAAAATCTGTTTTACCAATATTATTTCCTACAAAATGTGTGGCAAATGTAGGTTAATTTTTACTAACCATAGACTTCCTTTCACACACTCATTTATTTTCAATTGACTCGCTTTGATATACATGCTAGAATCCACTGGTATTGTTACGTTGTAAAGAAACTGGAAATGTATATTCAAAATGCAACAAATAAACAAAAAATATAAAATGCAACATGTAGGTACATACGTAGCAAAATAGACATACAAGTTGATACACAGTAGTCCAATGTAGAGAACATCTAGATACATGTGTACATACTGACTGCAACTCCCACGGAGAAATTTTCGGAGAATGTGAAGAGCCCCCAACACTCCAGCCTTCCGCATTATATTATTATTATTATTATTAATATTATTATTTACAGATAATTTTTTTTAAAAAGCAGCAAAGCGGGTTTGGGTGATCCTGGCACTGTAAGGCTGATCAGGTTCATCATCAGCTCAGGGCCCTTTCCCCCTCTACACGCAGCCCATGCAGCGAATGGGACAACTCCCAGGAAGTGCTGCCTAGTAAAACCCACGGAGAACTTTTTGGAGAATGTAAAGAGCCCCAAACACTGCAGCCTTCTGCATTACCCAGATTGTCAGAAGGGTTGTATTCCCAGTAGCAAACCCGGCTTCTCTCCCAAAGTCACTCAACAGATTGCCAGGTACCAAACCTAAGGCACCTAGAACAATTGGGAGTCGCACAATTTGGTACTTGGGTTGCAAGCGTGACATTTCGAAAGCGAGGTCCGCATATTTTTATATCATACATACAGGTCCAAATTATACCTACAAACTACGCCGAAGTTCCGACGACAAAATACACAAACCACTGGTCCATGCCAACCGTCTGAAGCCATATTTTGATCCTGCTGATCGTCCACAGTATCCTCCAGAACCATACCTCAATGACACAAGTAACATAGATTCAGGAGTCATGGATGACATCAAGGAACCTGTCAATGATACTCAGCTTGACAGCGACAATTCCCCATCAACAAGTTCAACTTACCAGGCTACTGATCAATCACCTCCACAACAGAAAGGTAAGAAGGTCAATTCCAAAACAAAGGCAGGTACTTCCAGCAACAAGAGTCCGAAGCAAAAGAACCCAACAAAGAAGATAAACCCTGCTCCAAGTACAACAGAAAAACCTGCCAGTCCCAGTACAACAATGACGAAGGAAAATCATGCTCCAACCAAGCTAAATGAAAAAGTAAACAAAGGGAAAAGAGGAGTGAATAGTAAGTATCACCAGCCAAAATCCAGAAAACAACTTGACGACAGCCATGTAAAACCTCCAAGTCAGAGTCCAACATCAGGTAATCAAACCAAGGATATCCCTCAGGTTTTCAATCCAGAGGACATCCACTCAATTGTTAGTTCCAAGAGAGCAAATGGCAAAATCTACTACAGAGTGAAATGGAAGGATCCAGAAAGAGGAAACACATGGGAGTATGGCAGCAGCATTCCAGACTCCATTCGGAGAGAATTTCACCTCAAAAGAAGTATGTCAAGAAAACGACGAAAACGTCCACTGAAGAATCATAAGTTTTTCGACCAAAAGGAATCAGCTCAAGACAATAAATCAGTCAATGTCCTGTCAGGGAATACAATGTCAGGGAATGTCGAGCAAGGGAACACCAAACCATATCCGTTTGTTCCAAAACACCTACATAAAGTAGAGGGTCATTTAATACAGAGAGTTATGGGCATTGAAATTATTCAAGGAGACTGCTATGTCAAGACCTCACATACCAAAAACAAAGATGATCATGATTACCAAACACACTATTTTGAAAGTGTTCCTCCCCACCTCATACAGCGCTACCTTGATGATAGCTGGAAGGATATCTCTAGGTGGTCCTGTGGAGAAGATAATCCTCCGTATGATCCAGATGAACTACCAATTTATAAATCTAAAAGGGTTATTTTTCTACATAAAGACTTGGGAAACATCAACACCTTTTACTACCGTGCTACAACCACATACCATAGGCCCCATCTACCATACCAGGATTAACTCCCCATATATACCTGTAGATGCCAAATGAAAATATTCTTGACCAAAATACAAAATCTCCTGAATAAACGGTGAAAAACACAAAACAGCTATTAGCTGTATCTTGTAAGGTTTATTTGTTGTCAAGTCGTTTCACTTTGGGTCACCTGTTTCTCCAGTTGGGAACAAATGTTTGTTTGTTGTTTAACGCCGTACTCAGCAATATTCCAGCTATATGACGGCGGTCGGGAACAAATGGCATCAGCCTGATCATCTGAGTTATTTGTATCACAACAAATTTTGAGCGTTGACCTGATCAGCCAATCTCAAAAGCGAAGTGAAACGAACCAAACCAAAGCAAACCATATCAAAATGAATCAAACCGTATCGTGAATCGAAATGACCCGAAATGAACCCAACCAAAGCAAACCATACTGCGAATTGAACCAAAACCGTGCCGAAGCAAATCAAACTATATAGCGAACCGAATGAAACCGAACCGTATCGCATTGAACCGAATTGAAACGAACGAAAATCGAATCGAAGCGAAGCGAAACAAACCAAATTGAAATAAAGCAAACCTAACAACTGAGATGAACAAAAACAAAGAAAAGGCAAACCAAAAAGTTACGAAAACTAACAAATAATTCTTAAAAGGATATACATAAGTTCTAACACTTTACTAATTGTATACCTTATTAGTGTAATTAGTCACTGCACTTGTTATATGCACATGCACATATATGTATAATGCATCTAATGATAGTATCCAAAAATAGGATATTTTTTCCATGATACACGATTGATTGTGCCCTATGCTAAATGAATGGCTAGACAGAGGGGAATACTTAATCCTGTTGGACTGGCACTAATCTTGTTGACATATTTACTGGATGCTTTGAAAGAGATTATGGTGACACTATAGGCGAGCTTGTGTTGGGGCTACACCATCATTTCGTTTAAGATACTGCGTTTGTGCCAAAGCTGGGCATCCACTGACACTGTTGGACAGTCTCATTAAATCCCTTACATTATCTACATTTCATATTTACATTTTGATCATACATTGACGGTTTCGAGGGGAAAGTGACAGATCCTGAGCAGCAAACAGAAAGACTTCATCCAAGCGAAGGACTATGCAGAGTTACTTATCTTCTCAACACAGTGCACATAAATTCGATGCAATGGTCGTTCAGATAACCTCTTCCTGTAAAACTGAGTCTTAGCTTATTTGATATGGCACTTTGCTTGGTTAACAATCATTTCTGTACCGTCCAGCAGTACAGAACCATCAACACAATCAACATTGACATTGAGCTTATGTCCCACATCCTTGTTTAAGAAAACTTGTTGAATGTCTAGTTGTCATCATTGTCTTGACATGCTTCGCAAGAGGATTATCAGACAAAAAAATGTGTACAAAAGTGCACAATACAATTCTATCCCGAGAAGCCTCAACGTTTATCAAACCGTGCCCTCCCATTAAAATTGGGAAATATATGCGATTGAGGGAAGAGCGATGGTGGTGATCTAGTTTCTGACATGATTCTTCGTGTGAGGGTGACAATACCCTTTATTTCTTGTTTCTTCCAATCAACAACACCAAAAGAATACGAAAGGACGGGCACAGCATAAGTATTTGTATTTTTTTAACTCCCCCCACAAGTAAACTGACAAATCCTCCCTCTTCCACCTTGCCACGTTTCAGATGAAGAATATTGCATTGGTGGTGATAGTAGTAGCGAAGATACAGACAACATTTAGCTTCAATCAAATTACATTTATGTAATTATCAACACCTGCAAGGAACATGCAATTATAAGGAGCAGTTAAAAAGTGAATGTAAGATAAACATGTTTGATATGAGTGATAGCTTTATCTTTGAAAGTCAGCTTAAAAGGAGTATATAAAGTCAATTGCTTAAAGTTCCATTAATCCACTTATATTTATCAGTATCATTGCTACATCATTAACAGCAACATACCCCAGTAACACTGACGTATGTTCGTCTATTTAATATATTTTCAACGTAAGGTTTCACCCGGTGACAAGACCTGACTGGTCTGAACTCAGCACTTAAACAAAATTATCCATATAAACCAATGCCAGTCTATCATAAACTGTTCGTCTGCTAATGGCACGCCGTTGACGTCGCCGTCACACATCTGTTTCGGAGGTGAAGCTGCCGGATGTAGCGGTCTTCGGTCGGTGTTGTCACTCTCTGTCTTCTCGATCTTGGCCGGTCTTGAGTCTGTCCTGTCTGTTCGAAGCGGACTGATGGTGGTCTGGGATCAGTTGAAGGTTCTGGCTATCTGACGTTGAGTAGCCCCCATATTGGCCATACCGATCGCTCTGTCTCTTTGAGCTTGTGCAAGTCTGGGCATATTCTTGGTGGTTTTTTGCTTACTGAATGCCTGCTCTGTCCATATTTATGCCACAATCACGCACATGCATTTGGACCAATGTCTCAAAATCACGTTTTGCACGTTTTCAACAATGAATGATTTGGAAAGCTGCGTGCGAAAATCCGCGTTGTGGTTGTGGTCATGTTGCATTTGGGCGAATGTTTTCTGCGGGGGTTCAAACCTGTACCAGCTTTTTTGCTTTTCATACAACTATTTTTAAAGTGAAAACCTTCTTTTCCCCGGCTGTTTAGTTTGTCAATAACAGATTTCTTCCGTTCAGAAACCGAGTTGGTCTGGGCTCCTTTATGTCATATTTTAACAGAAACTATTCTGTTAATTTGTCATCTAAAAAATGAATATTGACATAACAAATGTTACATTGATACTCTGAGACTGATACTATCTGGGCAACTTCTATTAAATTTTATGAAACCATTCAAAGAATATATTAATTTATAGCCATTACTGTATTTAATTTCAGAGTTTAGAATACGAACTGACGTTGCAGCTAACGCGGCTCGAATACATGACACATTCGTAAGCTAACATAAAATGCTGCACTGGCTCACATCATGTCAATTGCTGACTGAAGGATCAGCGCTAAATAATGAAAGAATTCATCAAAGGATTGCACTTGTTTCACGTTATGGTCTGTTTCATTTCGTGCATGTATGTAATCCTGTTTACAGTATACTCAGTACACAGCATCGGCCCTTAAAGTTGGTGTGTTATCTACTATGACAACAAATGATGCTTACATTGATCAAACGTGTCATGGCATCACTTCAAACGGTGTGACAATCACATCAATTTTAGGCCTGCACGGCGTCAAATTACAAAGTGGAGGTTATGCAGCGCGGGTGGTTGAGATGAGATGAATTGGTAATCGCCTTTTTCAAGCTTGGCTGCATTGAAACACGTGTCAATGCAAACTACTTTCTCAAATGGCATCTGCCTTCTATCCAACGGATGGGTACCCAGTAGGATGTGCTGGTTATGACAATGTAAACTTTCTAGCGCCTTCCATGCAGCTTGGGCCGTTTACTCTCAAGGAAGCTTAGAGTGTTTTTTGTGTACATATTGAAGCACCGAACGTGGGTATAGCCGTGAACTGCCACGAGCATGCCATAAGACATATATATATATATCTCAAAACCTAAACCCATCGGAAGCTTCATTCCAAAGCAATTAAAATAAACCCCTTACACAGTGATAAGATATATATCTTTAAAAGCAGAGACCATAATGATAATCAAGCAAGCAGAAGACAATTGTACACATGGAAAAACAATTCGGGAACCTGTGACACAAGTCAAAATATTAATTTCATCCGACATCATTTTTGTTACGTATCCATCAATTTGGAGATGTCCTCCACACTTAGGATACAACTAAAATGCCTTGAATGTTGTAACCCTGGTCAAACAACGTTTAGGCAATAGTTGTACACGTATGATTTGGTTGGCTGGTTGGTTTGTGGTTTAACGCCGCACTCAGCAATATTCCAGCTATATGACGGCGGTCTGTAAATAATCGAGTCTGGACCAGACAATCCATTGATTAATACCATGACCATCAATCCACGCAATTTGGTTTGATGACATGCATAAACCAAGTCAGCGAGCCTGACCACCCGATCCCGTTAGTCGCCTTTTATGACAAGCATGGTCGCCTTTTTCGGCAAGCATGGGTTGCTGAAGACCTATTCTACCCCGGAATCTTCACGGGTGTACACAAGGGCGTTTGGAGATATAACCCGAAGAATAGAGAACGAGAGAGAATGAAAGAAGATCCGACACAGAACGGAAGACGAGAGAGGGGACGAGAGAAAGGGGGAGGAGATGAAGGGTCACGAAAGAAAAAGCAGAAGAATTCGAATCTGTAGCGAAATTTTGGCAATAGTTGTATAAATTAACGTCAAAAGAGGAAAGTGAGTGAGTGAGCTTTTAACAGTATTACAGTTATATCACGGCGTGTCAGCTTAATGTGGGAGGAAAGCCCGACGTGATGCAGGTCTCGGGCGTTTACCACTTCGGTGAAACTCACAAGCACGGGTATGGTATGGACAGACCTAGAATCCTAATCGGGGCGAACCGGGATTCGAACCGACAATCATAGGTTTTAGGCGTGCCCAAGGGACGCAACTCTGCACAGCGAATCGCGGCGCCTTAGACGACTGGGCCACCCGTGCCCCAGAGGAAAGTGAGAAATGGACTATTTCCCGCCTTTCTGTCAAGTTAGACACTGTAACCAGACAGCACACAAAGAGTGTCTGCTGAACAACGAATGTTTAGGACAATCAACGTGTACAATGTACAGATATATATTTAAGCAAAAAAACATAAGCTATCTTATTTCAAGTCATCACCTCTCAGAGACATGGTTTTGACTACAACTCTGGACTACAGAGTCTGGACCAGGCAATCCAGTGATTGACATCATGCGCATCGATCGACGCATTTGGGACCGATGACATGCATCAACCAAGTCAGCGAGTCTGACCACCCGATCAAGCACATATTATTAATTTGTCGTCAACATACGGTGACAGTGAATATTTATTATATGCATATATAGCGATTCACTGACAAGTACAAATTACTTAAAATGTGCACGGTCAGGCTTAACAAAAACAATGATAAGTAGTAATGAAACTTACATTGGGTCAAGACGGACGCCACCCAACATGACAGGCATATGAGAACCTTCATGACTGAATGCACGAGAATTACATGTGGTGCAGTAACATCTATCTTGTAAGTAGTTCCACTTATACTTAACATTCTTAAGTATTCTGACGTTTTCAGTAAACGCATACCTGTCATTGGATGGCTTTGTTTATGGGGAAAAGTCCTTTGAAATACTTAAAAAGTTTAAAAAATGCTTTCACAAACAGGTTGATGACGTGTGCCTGTTAATAGAAACAACTTCTATTTGATTGTTACGACGTTTCAGTGTCACTTCTTTCCCTTCATCGGCTGAATACTTAGGTGTATATGCTTAAACCTGTTTTCTTACCGGGTCGCAAACCAGTCTAGTCACAGTCTAGTGACCGGCACCATTCGGCAAAATACTGCAATCGTCGTTGTCCAGTGCGTTTTCGTTCGTTGCTGGAGAATAGTGACACGTAAATTTTATTTTCTAGCTGTATAATTGCATACTTTTATCATGTATTGATTTGATATATGTTATCTCATATATGTTTGCTTCCTTATTCATGTGTAGAAAATGTTTGTTGAACTTTAATTTTCACGCAGTAGCGCGATTTTCTGGTACGTATTGTTCTCATGTTTTTAATGGTTCTCTTCACCAGCAAATATATGTACACATCTGGTTGTAAATCTTTAGCGATACGCGTGGATAACGTATGTTCAGCACTCTGTTTGGGTGGAAAAATCTTCAGTATTGCTTTAGTGGTTGTTTGGCTATTCAGGTTTGCCCTGTGTTAGGTAACATACTTTGGTTACCTCATCAGGCTATTGAAGTTCTAGTGCTGACATGTATATGATGCGACAAAACCCTTCCATGTGCAATAGAAAACTCTGCATTAAGCATGAGCATGTGTTTAAGAATCATCAGGTGTTCGCGAAAAGGTGTGCGTATCCTGCCCCACCGGTGACACCCGTAATGAACACATGCAATGGCAAGTCAATTGTTCATCTGAATAAAAACCAAGGGAACATATGGTACATGTCAAAATATGACATCATTTTTACCACTGATGCGTCAAATTTGGAAATGTCTTCAACATGTCTACCCTAACACTTTTTGAAAGCTTTAATGAGGCCTTGCATGTTGTAACCTTGATCAAACAATTTCTGAGTAAGAGTCGTATAACGCTCTTTGAAATTTTGATAGACAGTGCATGCTCCATCGCCATGTAGGCCTAAACACACTTTTTTTTAGTACTGTGACTTCATGTTTACACTGACATCCATACGAAACAGCTATACCGCGGAATAAAATAGTTCCTCAGAAAGAGAGGTAACATGAGCGTATGGATGCACAACTTGCTCTTCAGAGAGATCTTGTGCAACACATGTGTTTAAATAATATCACCATTAGATGGGAAAGGTCTGTAAAGTACTACCTCAGTAAAACATTTACATCAGCAAATGATGTCCTTCCTTGATTGTACTGAGGATTATGGTTAGTGTTTGAGAAAGGGATTTGGTGGTACATTTGGTGGACCCAGCAATATCTCTCTCTTTGTACGGATTTTTATGGAGCTTTGCTTTGGCATCCAGTACAAAAGAGGAATGGAAGTTTTAGAGTAATGTTAAGTCGAAAGTTGACAGTACTGATTTACGGTTTTGACAGATTTCTTCTTCAGTTAACTTACTGGCCTTATATGTGGCTTTATTTGATATGTTATTTATACCAAGTTCTTTGATCAAACAATTAATGTAGTGATGCTTACATATAATAGTTATGTTATTTGGGAACAACTACAAACTTTTCATGTAGATCAGCCAGACTTTGGATAACAGCTGGCTGGGGCAGAATGAGTTTATCCCAATTCCGTTTCATCTTTTTAAGTGTGTGCATTCTACCAATGACAACATCACGCACTGACGTAACCCACTCTAGAGACATTCAACAGGTTCCTTTTCTCTTTTAGTCCATTTTGGTATATTCTTCGACAGCACCAATAATGATTTTAAAGTTGTGATCCCAATTGGTAGGAGGTTGCTCACGGTATTTTGGTCCATATTTGAATAACTGACGAAGGTTGTTATTGTGAACAATAGAGAAGTCACCTGTTATTATATGCCCTGTAGGTTGATAGCAGTATGATGAGTCTTGACAACCACAAAAAGTGAAATTTACACCATGAGCTGCCAAGTCTACGTTCTGCAACACGTTTATATAATTGAACAACCTTGGTGAAACTGTTGTGTATAAAACCCTTGCCAAAATCATGTGTCTTTACCTCCAAGTATTGCTAGATCGTTTACGTTTGGTCTTGCAAGCGCTACTGGCTTGGTCTGATCGCAACTAAGGTTTCATTAGTACATGGTCATGGGACAGTTTTCTCTCTTGTACTGCCTTACTTTGGTGGTATTGAGCTAAAACGTATTGGCTGGGCTCTTATATTTCGTAACCCGTTTTCCAAGTAATCCGTGGATAAACAATTTCCCGTGATTGTCTAGTTTAGGTCAAGAACCTATTCATTAATGGGACTCTAGATACTCCTTGGGTCAAGTATCTTGTATTTTTGTGAAGTATAAAATTTCCTTGCCCGGTCAGTATCACTGAATCCGTAGTCTATGAGACTAGATTGCTATTCAGGCGTTTATTGTCTATTTGTTTTGTCCAAGCGGCTTAAATTTTAGGGAAAGGCTTTCTGTGTGTAATTTCCGCTATTTAACCCCACCGTGTTTATTCCCTCTAAATAGAGTGTTGAGTTTAATAACTTTCAGGTGTCAATTGGTCGCAGTCGACTTAATAGGCTGTCTATGCCTCTTGTCAATATCTTTCCTTTTTAACCTCTCCCTTTCTTACTGTTATGCAGTTGCTTAGCTAATCAGCTTGTATATTTGTTCTAGTTTAATTAATCAGTGATCATTGACAGTGTAAATTGGGGCTTTTGATCCTTTATATGGCCGTCCATTGATACAATTAGCTGATAGTAATAAAACTTGTGAACCTATCACCACGTTTACATAATTACTCAAGGTAGTTTTTACATGTCATGTTTTGTCATCCTTAATGAAAACCAAGCAAGCCTTGCGAAGTTGCGTACTGCACCACACGTCACTATTCTGAAAGTAAATCTTGCCATATTACACCTATTGCGTTGTACGTGGAAATAACAGGATCTACTTATGTATGAAAAAGGATCATTCACGGGAAGGTCAACGTCCAGATAAACACCTGCATTTTAACTTTACTGCTTTGTGATATGCAATAATGATAAGTGATCATTTAGGTCCTGATCCGGTCGGTCTGACTCCTAATTGTTTGATGGTCTTGATCTCTACGCACACCGATTTGAGTACTTAAACAGGACAATGTATATAAATAAGCGCAAGGAGATAGGTACACTTGTAGATGACTATGACGTAGAACAAATGTAGCACTATTTTATTTAGATGTAGTCATTTACAGTCATTAAGTAAGGTGCGCCACGATCACAGCGTTTTAAGATTCTGTTGAAGCCCCGTTCAAATGTATGTGGGGTTCGCCAAAGTCATACACGTGTAAGACCTGCATCTCGTTAGGCTCCCCTCCCTCAATAAACTAATATGTTGTTGTATAACTGACATTTTATTCACAGTGGCGTTGAGCTGAACATTCTCATGACTGAATGCTTGTCAACAAAAGCAAAGTGTGTTCTGATGTGCCGGGGCGGTCGGGTAGCCTAGTGGTTAATGCGTTCGCTCTTCACGCCGATGACGATTCCCGACATGGGTACAATGTGTGATGCCCATTTCTTGTGTCCCCCGCCGTGATATTGCTGGAATGTTGCTAAAAGCGGCGTAAAACCGTACTCACTCCCTCTGATGCGCCGTTATTTTCTGGGTGGAGTCACTTCATATGTCTTGATAGAAACATCTGCTCTTGGCGCCGAATCCCATATCCGTCGATATTATCAAAATTGTGGAGTTAAGTACATAACGAGTTTATTTACAAAAAAAAGGTGTAATAAGGCAAAAAATACTTTCTTTGATAATACACTGTTCACAAATAAATATCACATGGTATCCATCTTCAATATATTTACCGACATCACTTGATTGTCTCTTTTGGTATTCCCAGCTGTTGACGTTTTCCATTTACTCTTACACGTTACATTAATGTTCTCATGTTTCAAGGTCTGATAGCCGATAATACTCTTTTTAGCGGGCACCCAGAAAACTATGGTTGTGTTTCTAGTTTTGTCAGCACCATACTCGTGCTCTCTGGTTTCACTCAAGTTGCAAACGTCTGACAGCTGCATCACCTTCCTCCCACATTAAGCTGATAAGCCCATACCTGGCACTGAGGTGTGTCCGATCAAGTAGGAAACACGTTTTCTCACCTGCAGAAATAACAGATAGCGATCGCGATAGATTTTATTTACAACGAAATATTGCTTTAGAATGAATCTCTGAACACTGTACATTGAATATGTTATATGTTATTAAACATGTGATACCATGGTATGATGTTTTCCATAGGTGCTGACAAAAATTAAAAAGTCATTTTATAGAACATTGTGTGCGGTATCTTAGATTTTCATATTATCGGATTATCATATAACTGGATATATATTATTTCAACATGTTTGAAACACCATCTTCCCATGTAATGCCTTAAGTGAAAATCAGATATATTTTACTTTAAAATATGCTGATTCCCAAAGTATCAACGATATCGCAATTTTTGACAATTCTCAGCAGCTCCAACTGATACTGATATTAATGCAAGATACACAAATGCTAGAGATACAAAATATGCAATATTTCAATATATTTCGGACATCTTAAACGATTCCTGAAGTTTGTGAGTAAGAAAAGATTGCCAGTCAACTCATCAACTCATAAACTAATTAATCTCAATCTAAGTATATTTTTTCGGGATGATATGCAAGGGAAGAGAAGTCACAGTCACAGTCACACACGACCCAGAGGGCCAGGTTGGCATCATGACTTTCTCAGTTTATCCTTGTTAGTCAGTGTCTCCTCTCCGTATTTTGGAGCGATGTTCATAATCAAAGGGAGAAGTGTTCAAATATCACAGTTCGTCACTCTTGTTTATTTACAAAACAATGGAAATACTTGGGCACCAGCTTATGTCGAAAACCAAAGATCCTAAACATTAAAAAACATGTAGATCCTAAACCAAAATCCACCTCATTCCCTTCCACTATAACAAAAGGTCGATAGTTTATAAATTATTTATAGCTTACTAGGAGTGTGTTGTTCAAAGCGTTCAAAGTGTTCCTGAGCGTTGAGGCTGATTGTGTAAAGGCTAACATACACGCTTTACTCTGTACAGGGTCAGCCCGACCCAGTTGTTTTCTGCACCATTAGGCTGGAAGGATGAACCCAGATGTTGCAGCTCAGTCTGGATGGGACACGCCTGTACGTTACGTCCGCGCCTGGGATAAACTGTTCCACCCACATATGATCAAGTATGTGTAGTGACGAACAGTTCTACCCAAATAGGATCAAATATGTATAGTGACCAAAATGTGTACCAAAATATGATCAAGTATTACAAACCGTTCTTTCCAAATGTTTACAATGATGTATAGTATTGTTGAATGTTTGTTGTTCAACGTTTAGAGAAGTTTTATTTGCATGGAGACCAGATATTGTTTCGCCTACAGCTGCTGCAAACCGGACATGTTTTAGTGAACCTCGGAGCCTAAATATTGTTTTTGAAAAAAACCCGTCTAACAACCATATATATTTGTGTATATATACAATATACAATTTCCGATTTATCTGCACCCTTTGAAATAATTATATTTTTCAAGCATTTGTGTTGTTTAGATAAATTCCCAGCAGAGTGCAGCAATAAACATAAAACAAACAGGAAAAAACATCCCATGTGTTGCATAATAATATATTTAAAATCATATATCTGCCAGGGACACCAGTAGAACTGTCGTCTAAGGCATTGAAATTCGCCATCATCCTATTGAAATTCGCCATCATCCTATTGAAATTTGCCATCATCCTATGATCGAGGGTTCGAATCCCCTGTCAGTCTGTTTATGCTTTTTTGTTTCGTCATCACCAAAACCATTGTCGTGGGCTATCGTGGGTAAACGTGTGAGAGCTGTGACGCTAAGCAGAATCCACTGTACCAAATTTAACACAAACATAAATGGAGAGCACTACACATTTATTTCTAGAAGCAATTATGTCAATGGAATCGTGAAACATCAAAATGATTATAAAACTATTTCACAACAGTATAATATTCAGAAAACAATCGTTCGACAATAAAAATGTTGCAAATGTGACATCAAAATAAACAAAAATCAAATTAAGATACAGAGGTGTGAGTGACGGTCGCCTAAAGCCACAGTCAGCAACATCCATATCCCAGCTGTATCTAGGCAACCTGTAAATAATCGGGGAGGAAACCAAGTGGCTTATTGTTACTGAAAAAGCAATATCGCAGGTTGTCACCACGTAATCTTTATTTTAGTTGGGTTTTACATAACTCTAATCGGCAAACTCTTTAAATAATCACACAAAATCAAGCATTTATTGTACAATTGCGAATATATCACAAGCATATGTTTATGAATCACAATTAATTAGTAATGATACCAGGTGTTCACGAAAAGGTGAGCGTATCCTGGCCCACCGGTGGCAACCGTCACAAACACTTGGTGCCTGTGACCTGTTGGGTGCATTAAACAAGCAGGCAATAACGTTGCCCGTTATGATTAAATGTCTCGTTATGATTTAACGTTGTAATGACTTACTTGTTGACACCTCGTCGGAAACCACAAATACTATGAAGCTATAATTTGAAGAGAATTTTCCTGACGATGGGGTTTCTAAAACAAAAAACAGATCCAATTTTAATTATGGTGACCAAGGCATCCATATGGAAACGTCTGTGTGGAATACCGACACACTGATTGGAATCATATATGAAATATACTCAACAACAAAAGTTCCTGTGACACCAATATCTTAGTGTATTTTTCAAACGAGTAAAGTTTGTTTTTCAATATTGTAGTACATGCATTTCACTACCCAAGAAATGGTATAAAAACATGTCCGTTAACGGGATTCCATATGCATTGTTTAGCATCGTGCTGACAACAACCACTCAGAAAAACAACAAAATTACGCAATTATTCAATATTACAAAATGCCACGCCTGTCCGAAAATGAGCGTCTGCGAGCCACTGGTATGCTTGAAGCAGGATCGAGTCAACGTGATGTTGCAAGACAATTTAACGTCCACAGAAACACCATTTGTTGTTTATGGCAACGTTGGCCACAGACGAATGCAGTCAGAGACCATCCTCGGAGTGGCAGGCCACGCGTAACCAGTAATTGACAAGACAACTGGATTCGAACAACACACCGACGAAATCGATTCCAGCCAGCAACAGTGACTGCAAGAAGCATCCCTGGCCTTCGACGAATATCTTCACAAACCGTACGTCATCGCCTCAGATGTGTAAGGATTGTCGCCAGAAGACCCGCTAGACGTCCCATTTTGACAGAAAACCACCGTCAAGCACGTCTACAGTGGTGCAGACGGCGTCTGCGCTGGACGGCCATGCAGTGGGGACAAGTTTATTCACTGACGAGTCTCGTTTTCACCTCAGCCACAGCGATTGACGGATTCGAGTGTACCGACGTCGAAGTGAACGTTACGTCAATCATTGTGTCATGGAAGAAGATCGGTTCGGGGGCAGCAGCGTTATGGTATGGGGTGGGATTACAGCAAGACAGAGGACCCGTTTGATAGTGGTAGAGGGAAATCTCAAAGGGCGGCGCTACCGCGAAATCACGCATTTTCTGAAGTCAGTATGGCAAATTAAACCATTTCAAGCACTTACAGGATTCTTGTATCTGTTGCAAACCGAAATTGTTTCAGATTTGGTAAAAAACATAACTTTGCCTTAAATCTTATTCAATGTCACAGGAATTTTTGTTGTTCAATATATATCAAAGCTACTTTTTTTCTTTTTCAGATCGGGATCAATGTTTCTGATGTTCGACGTGGATACAGTCAATGGAGGGCTGAAACTGAACCCAGACTTTGCAGTCGACTATAGGCTGGGACCTGCCGGACCAGTGTTCGCCCACGATATCAGGCTGTAAATCCTACCAGTCGTCCTTGATATTATCAGATGCGCTATACTGGGCCAGACACACAGATTTAGCTATTTACACAGGCCTAGTTATGTGCATGTTTCTGTCAATAAATCCTCGGACAATATAGGATTGATTATAATACGATGAAGTAACAAGGTTATGTTGAAACTGATAAAGATTGTTAACAAAAACTTAACATATTCATATCACAACCAAGGGTATCCTGGTCCTACATGTACAAATATTGAGGATGTCAAACGCAATAACAGAAACGTTTTCTGTGCATTGAATAACATAATGGTAAAAAAAGAAATATTTTTCGTATATTTTGAAGGACACCCTACTTCGATATTGCCAAACGCATGCTTTGTGCACGCGTATCCTCTTAATTCGACCATTTATAGCATTTTCTCAAGCAATGGTAGAATTATCTGCAGGCCCATTGCCAATGACAAGAGGAAAATGAAGGTTTTCTGTTTCATTTAACTTATTGGTCCTTCTGTCAGTGGATTTGGGTCAGTGGAGTTATTGACAGTCTTTACTCACAAACGTTTATCTTGTTAAATGATGTCCGCAGCATTCAAAAATCGAACTACAGTAAACATATGACATTGGTTATATATTATTGGTCCATTTTCGATTAAATGGTCAGGTCATTTTGACACCAGTTGCATTTATGTAATTACTTGACATATCAATATCATAACTCAAAAACATGTCCCTGACTACAAAATGGCTGACATATACCACGATGCAAAGTCTCCCATGTTTCAGACTCACGTAAGCAGGAGAAACATTAATTTTGTATAAAACAGGAGGTTATTCAAGTCAACTTCACGCTCCGACAAATGTCACCTCAAAGAAGACTACTCCCCCTTTTACAAGCTAAAGGGCAAGCACTTGTCAATACAACACAGCTACAAACAATTATGACATTCCTTTTCATGTTGTGGTAAATTGTTTCTTCGCCAAAGTGAAGCATTCCATCTTTCTTGACATGACATCAATAAATGAGTGCTTTCCAATATCGACTGTGCCAATGAACAATGTTGCTTAATCAAGTACAATCCATGCCATTGTAAATCGCTTCTCGACTGAAGAAAGTCAATGGTGCATCACATCGTTAAAAGAGTGCTTATACCCGTCGGAAAACAACAAAAGCCCATCATAAAGTTCCAAGGGTACAAAGTACATATTCTCTATGACCCAATGAATTACAAAGTACATGTAGATGTGCAGCTGACTGAGATTCCTTTCATGGTACATGGCAATGTGAGGAATAGTCCTTTTTTGTTAATTAGCAAGGACACGAATGACTAAAACTCATCAACGTGCAAACTGAACTGGTTTGACTGTTTTACATGTTGAAATTTTTAAAAATATTCTGTTGTTATCAAGGCGTGTTTTACAGTACTGTTTTACAGACTAAGAGTTGAGTGAGTAAGTTTTGTTAGGTACAAACAAGAACATTGATGTACGAAAAGGCGACTATGCTTGTCGTAAGAGGCGTCTAACGGAATCGGGTGGTCAGGCTCGCTGACTTGGTTGATGCATGTCATCATATCCCAATTTTGTGGATCGATGCTCATGATGTCAATCACTGGATTTTCTGGTCCAAACACGATTATTTACAGACCTCCGTCATATCGCTGGATTAATGCCGAGTGCGGCGTTAAACAACAAACAAACAAACAAACGTGTATTCGATACCGAAAACTTCACAAAAGATACATTCGCGAACGTCTGTTGTGAAGACATCATGGTTTAATACTGCGACCCTTCTCAACATGATATCGTTGTTTTACATGGCTCGCTGTCTAAAGTCAGAACTATATGGAATTTTTGACATCGCTCATTCACTCTTCGCACGTTTCTATTTCATGTGTTTATTGTGTTTAGTTTGAACAAAATCTGGAAATATAATAATGCTGTAATTTTCATTGGCATGTGTAACATCATTATTTAGATCTTGTTTGTATCTGGTGTATCTTGACCCATACATGTCTATCCAGATATTAGCAAAATCATTGCAAATTAAAGAAACATTGTCAAACTCTTACTACCTCTTTGTAATCGTTCGAGTTTGTATTCAGTTCGATTTTTTTCAATATATGCCAATACTTCAAATTAGTACCTTTCATCTCCACAGAAAGCTTACCTGAACAATATCTTAATGTGACTCGTGCGTCACCGTGTTCTACTAATGTTTGAGGCAAGCAATTTGGAGACAGATTCCCAAAAACGAAAAATTTCAAAGAGGCAGAACCTCGTGGCCAAAAAAACGAAAAGGATACTTGCACTGACATTGATGTTCCCTCGAACCACAAACTATTTTATGCATGAAAATCGATCTAAGCATTTATACAAAATAGGTTCATTTATCAAGGTATTTTAATGGGCGTAAATAGTCCTTATTGCAATTTCGAACCGTTTTGGTGTTGAAATTGCGCTTTATTTCTTTAATTATCGTTTACGAGCATGAATATCCCACTCTACGAATCTCCATGTTTGAGCGTTTGATGTTGGCAGTCCAACCTGAACTTGACACGGTGCTTTGACTTGCTCCAATCTTACAGTTGTTGACGAGCAGTGCCTTGTTGAAGCTGAAGGCTGTACATCCGGGGCTCTGCAGACACCAGATGCTGCACGTGGTTGCCGAGGGAACCGTCACCGTATCAGTTGGAGTCGCCAGGGTGTGGCCATGCACGACCTTGTAGGCAGATCCTGCAATGACGTCTGTCTATAAACATTTGTTCATATATACTCACTTTCCAATTAAACGCGAATCTCATTAAAATCATATCAAAGTTCTTGCGAGCACTAAGATCTTATTTTAATGAGATTGGAGAAACGCACACCCTACAGTACAAAATGTCCGAAAACGAAATATAATGGGTATGCCTTTTCGGTTACGGACATTTCACACAAGGGTGTGCGTTTCTTTGGGCAGTGGAGGAGTTATGGAACGTTTTGAGCATACGTTATAACGCTCATGTGTGACAAGTACTCTCCAATATATGTAGGAGATAATGAAATGTCATGATCCGTATGCAGGAGAAAGATCAGCTTTCAAAAGTGACTGCCAGAGAGAGAATGCTTTAACGTTAATCGTGATTTTTGGTGTCTGGTGGCGTCCATACAAACGGCATACGAACGTCAAGTTGGGGCAACTTGACACATTTGAAGGTGTGTGTGTTATGGTATATGGCGGTTTCATTATGACTGCCACACCGCCACTGCATATTTGCAACAGAAGGGACAGTGGACAGTGTAATAGAGACACCAGACTGGCGTCAGTAGTTGTGCCGTTTGCGTGCCACGCTGTCCACGTTTTGTCTTTCAAGACGGTAAACCTCGTGCCCAACGCGCACGTGTTGTAACTGACTACCCTCAGCGGAAAAAACTTCGCATGAAAACAATGGCCAGCCATGAGACCTGCCCTTTCTCTCATAGAGAATGTCCCCCTGGAGCATGTCAAAACCGGGTGACGTGTACGTCGATGGCAAAGGCCACCCGCTACCATAGCCGTACTGGGTCTGGGTGTGGCCAAGACTCCCACAAATTGACATTGATTTGCACCAATGCTCAACGTATTAACGAAACACAAACTGAGCAACCGTGGGGGATGACCTATTTTTGATAAAAGTTCTGTCGTCTTTCATGCCTTATTACAATACACTGCCAACTTATTCTGATGATAGTCATGTAACACCTAGACCTTCTGTTTTCTTATTTATCCATTACCATCACTCGATACCTCTTGGGATTTCTGTATTTGTATTTTATCTTCGAATATCCCCTACTTTTATTGGACAGTACATACAAGCATTAGTACTGACCAATTTTTACACAGGGGTAATCAATTTATTTTACCCAAGACGGTCGATTACCAAGGATATCGATGAATGGTTGCATGCTGTATATGAGGAGGCTTACACCCAACTCTGAGTGAATTTCATCGTTGGAGAGCGAATTTTGAAGATGAGCCCAACTCCGGTCAACTCACCACCAATAAAACTTAAGAAAACATTGATGTCATTCACAACCTGGTTCTCAACACTATATGCATCACTCATTGAGTCACTGGAGACCACAGGTTTGTCGTATGCGTCAAAAGAAACACAACTTCAAAACACCAGGTGGCTGGAAAACTCTGAGCCTCCCCTTGAAGGGTGAATAGAACACCCATACCAGTTTTCGTGTATTAAGTACAATACTGTTCATGCATACAGTCTGCACTGGAACCAAATACAGAAGCAGGCAGCAGATGTATGCGGGCATTAAAGTGCCTAGGTGAAACCTACGAGCACAGTTATGGTGCTCGCAAGCACAGGAACATCGTCAAGGCAAAGCAGTGTTCGAATCCACAATCATATGTTTCCAGCGTGCCCATGGGCCGCAACTCTGCACAGCGAATATGGACGCCTTAGACGACTGGGCCATTCATGCTCTAAGATTAGGAAGACCTTCAGCTGCCACCACCAAGGGAAATGTGTCCACGTGGTCACATGGGCAATACGTGGGTAATAATGAAATCTTTAAAAGGCTTAACACCACAAGCCCTAAGATACAAAGATATGAGAACAATACTGAGGAAGAATGCTCCTTCCGATGCCACCGTAAAGAGTATAGGTATGTCAGAGATAGCCTTGAAGACGACCTTCTTCATAGAAGGCCTATCACGTTGGCATCATCAGATATGATTCCGAGAATCTATGATACGGTGAGGACCGACCGGCGAATGAGCATCATATTGCTAGTTTATTGCTCTTTGGCAATGAAGACGGCATCAGCTTGCTGGGTCCCAAAGCTCCTACCTTCTGATAAAAAGACACCAGCACACAATGTCTCCTGATAATCTGGTCCTGTTTGAAGTTTATCCAGAAAGGTTCATTTAACTACTTGTGACTATGGATAAAACCTCAGTTCGGAACCTGAAGTCAGAGTCCAAACAACACTCAAACAGTGTATCACCACGACCAAGTTGTCCCATCAGCTGGAAAGGTTATGGCTTGGTTCTGGGATGCCGAGGGTAGCATCATGGTGACTATCTTCCGAAATGCCAGACAATAACCAAACATAATATGCTGCACTTTTGAGGCAATTGTGGGATAAAATTGACACTATGAGACGTGGGAATCAGTTTCCAGAAGGGGCATTTTTAACTGCACCAAAATAGTTTTCCGCTGATAAATCGCGAATATTTTATGGATTACATGAAAGGCAATGACTGAGTTGAGGATTTATCTGTGTCCTTTTGTCAGTATCGTAGTTGGAACTGTATTGTCTATTGTCCTCGCCAAGCATTGTGACATGATATATAAGTGTGTACAACTCAGTGAAACTTGCAATGTTTAGAAAGTTTGTGAGAGATGAAACGAATGACATTGTACGAGTGTATGTGGCAAATATCCTGTATTAAGAAGCCACAGGCTCCCTAAATAAAAGTTTTCTTCCTGCATTGCGTGACAACATCCATATAATAATAATGGTAATAAAGTTGAGAAGATGAGTCGGCTGGCCTAAAAGTGGAACAGAAGGCTTTCTGTTTGCTGCTCAGGGCCAGTCACTTTTCACTCGAAACCGTCAATGTCGTATTTTGCATCAAAATGTAAATTTGAAATGTAGATTATGCAATAAATTTAATGAGACTGTCCAACACATTGTCAATGGATGCCCCACTTTGGCACAAACACAGTATCTTAATCGACATGATTGAGTTTCTCGATCGTTTTATTACCGTCTTCGCAATGCTTGTAGTTTTGACACAGAGGTCCATCCAAGGTACGGCCCGGAATATATAGAGGGCGTCATGGAAAATGAAAAATATAAAATTATTTGGAATAGGCCCGTGTGCAGCCTCAGACCGAGGCCAACAAATGCATGTATTATATGCTCCAACATGTCGGTATATACACTGAACGATAGAGATACGGATATATTCAATGCAAGATGTTGTTACATACAATGTATGACTTCTATATCTGCGACAGATCAGTGCGGTTGTTGCATGTTATCATAACCCATATAAAGATACATGTCTCTCAATTGACACAATTTATCATATAATGGGTAGGTTTCTCGGCAGGATAAAGCCAACGGATAAAAACGATATCAATGGGGGTCATATGCGAATAGAGATGCAAATATCAAAGGTCAAGTGGGACTCATTTCACTGTTTCTAAACAAACATCGCGTCGCCCTCGTCATTCGGCGATCGAGTCAGAATTAACCATCGGGAATCTGGATAAACTACAGGGATAATTGCTATCATTATCAAAAAAACAGTCCAATATACTGAAAATCAGTGTCTAACTGTGACGTAGCTAAGGCATTTTATAAGTTTTGGCAACTTTGGAGATATAAGTTTCGAAACAATTTTGCGTGGGCACGAGGCCAGGCGGGATAAGTAGCCATATCTGTGCTTGTAGACCTCTGCGGCTTGAAACCTTTTCCACAAATTAAAATAGTTGGATTTTGCCGAAATATGTTTGAATTGTTTCGTTTTGTTGCTGTGTGTACATCTGACTACACTTCTTAACTTTATGACAGGACAGACCGACTGTCAACAACGTCTGAACGTGGCCGTGACGTCCCATAAACTAGGGTTAGAGTAGCTTCCCTTTGACAAAGGGCAGTTACTCTCGCGGACAGACCGATGCATTGGCGAAAGGCAATAAAAAACAATTGTTGCTTTGCGTATGTGTTGCTTCACCACTGTATAAGAGACAGTTTTCAGTTGGAACTATATTGGCTACTGTCACTGTCCGACTGACACATCACTTACCCTGTGACGTAATAAATATTAATGGGTGCATTCAAGGAAAACTCACAATGTTTCGGTAATGTTTGTGAGAGAGGGAAAGCGATTTTAAAGCACAAATTTAAAGAATGACATTATATGATCAAGAGGTTATCACGCTTATGTGTTTGGAGATGGTAAATATCCTGTATTAGGAATAAACACTATGTATTTAGCCCACCAAGGCTCGCTAAATACAATGTTTATTCCTAATGCAGGATAATCACCAGGGTAGCAATCTGGTGCTTTGTGGCGGGGTTCTTGTGGGCTACACTGCTAGTAACAAATTAACTTGCTTCCAAATTAATACTCGTGCTTAAGGCTACCTGCTTTTCAGTGGGAACCTTTCCGGGGTTACCTGCTTCTCAGTGGGAACCTTGTCTTTCCCGACTTTTCAGCCGGGGAATCGTAAAATAACATACGTTGGGGCAAACAATTGCCACACATATGGGCCCGGTGGCGGAAGTCGTCTTGTCAAGTGGTAGCTGACAGTTGGGTCCGCGGCGGTAGCTGACAATGCACAATGGTTTTGCTAATGGGGCCAGGCAGTGGGATCTGCTTTGGCCGGCTACCTGGGGCCGGGCAGCGGTAGTCTGACTTAGGCCAGCAGCGGTAGCTGCTTTTGGAAGCGTGGTAGTTGCCAAGCTGGGTAGCGTTTAAATATGCTACCGTGGGGGCCGGACAGCGGTAGCAGTCTCAGGCCAGCAGCGCTAGCTGCGAATCGCCGTTGGCAACGCTAGTGGCCATGGCAACGGTAGCATTTTGGTATACACAATTAGCAGCTTATTAGCCCACTAGTACCTGCACACCCTCGGCCATTTAACCCAATCTCATCTTCTGTTTTTATTATAGGCACGGGCATCCACGGCTCGGTGGCCCAAGCCTCTCTTCTCTCCAAGGCTCGCTAAATACAATGTTTATTCCTAATGCAGGATATTTACCATCCCCAAACACACTCGCGTGATAACCTCTATGTAATATCTCACAGTAAGACCGTCAGTTACAACCAACCTGAAGACACTTATACACAACAAGATAGAAAAATAAGGCTATGAAAGGTAACAGTCTCAGCTGGGATAGATGAAACCACTTATGATCTCACAGCTAGTTTAACAAAAATTCAAACTCACCTGAAGACACTGTTGTCGGTACTGGTGTCGTTGTAGTGACAGTCGCAGGGGATGTTCCAACCGATGATGACGCCACAGGGGTCGTTCCTTTTGAAACAAAAGATGGGAAATATACACATTGTTATTGATGAAAAACATAATTATGATTTTTCCTTATTGTTAAAACAGTCAAACTAAATTTTAAATATAACCCCTTGATAAAATAGTCAACGTTATGGTATATGGAGAAAGCGAATATTGAATATGACCACTGATTTGACAGATGCATGGTTTCATTGTATCCGGTGCGTTTGCATGGTATTCCCACAAGCTAGTTTCGTTGTGGAAGCCACTTTCATCGATAAATCACATTGTGTAGGATATTAAACAAGCCTCAATTTAACATCAAGTATTTGCCCGAGTCTAAAAACCGATAAAATAGCTGTCAAAAGGAGTTTGTCAAACGTAATAGAAATGTGGAAAGCCAATATCGAATATGACCACTGTCTTGACAGATTCGATTATTATTTTCTATTATTGAAGCCACAATTCCCGAGAGTTTACATTGTATAGGATATTATACAAGCTTCAATTCAATATCAAGCTTATGCCCTGAAGACTTTATTTTATTTGGCCCGAGGCTAAAAAACGAAAAAAAGAAGTTTCACCGGAACTTTGAAGTTATACATGTCACTCTAGTGACTCTGCAAAAAAGGGACGATTAAAGCTGTTATTGTGACCCTAAAACGTTGTTTAGTCAGACGTCCAATAAAAACTGTATAAAACGTCTAACGTCAATACGGGTATAATTTGAATCCCTGCATTTTCTATACTGTTGGTGTTCAAATTGTACGTGCAGAAGACGCACATGAATTGATCAGATAGTTTGAACGTCGTTGCATTTTGGCGAATCTGCACATTTTTCCGGTGACGGTGTTTATGTCACTGTAACGATGGGGACAGGCTGAGGTCCCCACATTCAAATTTACAAATGCTATATACCACTTCTAGTGAATGTGTATCTTTTAGGTATCACGTTTTATGAATATATGTACATCTGGGTGTGTATACTCAGAAACAGAACACATACCTTTTGGTATTACCTACAACAAGCCTGGTGCAGCAAAGTCAACAAACCATTAAACTCGTATTCTGATAGACAATGCAAATCCCTTTTACATATTGAAATTAGTCTAATTGTTTCTACCCTATTTTGCCTCACCTAAATGTTTGTATACCTGTACATTGCTTTCGAAAAAAACCCTCTAAAAACATACTGCAAAGGAACCAGTACATATCTCTCTATATCTAAGTAGAGCAACATATAAATAATTGCTAATATATTCAGATTGTTTATAGCTTTTATTGTATGCATAAATCCATGCATGTACATTGTGGGCCTTAAAACAGAATAAAACTGTCTGCCTGTAGCATATAGGTGTAAATAAATTAATATAAGCACATATACACACATTCATGTACACACACAGTTACAGACAGACATACGCACGCACGCACGCACGCACATACGCAGGCATATACGCACGCACGCACGCACGCACGCAGGAACTCACTCACTCATTCACTCACTCAACCCATGTCACCAGAGGCAAAGAAATCATGTTACTGTATATATAATTGTATCATACCTCCATGTCAGTGTCATTCGGGCTACATGTGGTTTTATGCATCCCTCGTAAGGTTTCATACCAGTCGCTTCTGACACGTGGTATAAAACCTAACGCGGGACGCATATATCAACATGTACTGCCGAAACTATAATATTGCAGGTGTTTCTTGAGCATACGTTCTTTGATCGAAATCGGTAAGAATACAGTCAGACATCGAAACATAGCGAACGAAAGAAGTCAAACGTAGAGTTATTCCCCCAGAACCATTGCAAATATTCGGAGAAAGGCGTACACAATTAATTGGAGATACAAAATTGCGATTGGTATGTGGCAATTGTCATGTAAACAGTTTGACAATACGAGCGGGAAACATAAGAAATGTTAGTTACATGTTAGCGGGGTGCTTTGAGTGAGTGAGTGAGTGAGTATGGTTTTACGCCGCTTTTAGCAATATTGCAGCAATATCACGGCGGGGGTCACCAGAAATGGGCTTCACACATTGTACCCATGTCGGGAATCGAACCCAGGTCTTCGGCGTGACGAGCGAACGCTTTAACCACTAGGCTACCCGACCGCCCCCGGGGTGCTTTGACAAATAGACGCCGACATTTAGGTGAAAGAGTCAAACCCACCTGATGGCGTTGTAGTCGGTACTGGTGTCGTGGTAGGGACATTCGCAGGGGATGTTCCAATTGATGATGACGCCACAGGGGGAGTGCCTTTGGAACAGAAGATTAGAAATATATGCATAGTTATTCATAGAATACATCGCTCAACATGAAGTCAATATAATCGTACCTTCTTCTTGCAACGGTCAAAATAGATGTAGAGATATGGTATATGTGGAAAGAGAAAATCGAATATAACCACTGATTTGACACATTATATGGTTTCATTATCTCGGGAGTGTAAACAAAGTCTTCTACGACCTATTTTCGATTATGAAAGCCACCAATGCTTATTGTTTGCATTGTATAGGATAGAAACAAGCTTCATTTCAACATTGACCTTATACCCTCAGGAAATTGTTTTAGTTGACCGATGTAAAAAACGATAAAGTTTTTCAGGAACTTTGAAGTTATAAAATGTACTAACAATGGTGCGTATAAAATTGACGATTAAAGTATTATATGTTACCATCACATGCATTAAAGTTAGACGTCAAATGTAAAACTGTTAAAACCTAAGACGACAGTCAAACATGTTTTAAGTCACAATTATACATCCTCTTTAACTTCTCCAAATATGCATGGCGAGAAGAGTGAGTGAGTGAGTTGGGCTTAACGCCGCTTTAAAAGTATTCCAGTCATATCACGGCGTGTCAGCTTAATATGGGAGGAAAGCCCGAAGTGATGCAGGTCTCAGACGTTTACCACTTCGGTGAAACCCACGAGCACGGGTATGGTGCTGAAAAACCTAGAAATATAATTTGGGCGAACCGGGATTCGAACCCACAATCATAGATTTCTGGCGTGCCCAAGGGACGCAACTCTGCACAGCGAATCGCGGCGCCTTAGACGACTGGGCCACCCGTGCCCCCAATGGCGAGAAGAACAGGTCATGGTTAATATTATTAGAGACTCACCTTCAGACGTCGACTCCACGTCCTTCTCGCCATACACTTCTATTTCTTCAATAACAAGTGGCGGAACATCACTGGTGACACGGATGTATCGTACAGTAAACCAAATCTGACAGGTGAATGTTGAGGTACCGTCACCGATGTTCTCACCGCAGGTGAAAGTCTGTAGAGGATCAATTTTCGAATCCAAGGAGAGATGTATCGTCCTTTTAGTAGTCACCACAGACCCTGTAACACATATGTGAGTACTGGGTGCGTTGGTGGGCTAAACGCCGATTTGAGCATAAGGGCACTTAGATTTACAGCTTAATGTTGATAGAAATCCAAAAGTGACAACTATTCTGATGAAATGCACGGGAATGGTGATGTGAGTGAATCGTGGATGTTGGCCGAAAGGTGGACAAATGTGTGTGTGTGTGTGTGTGTGTGTGTGAGTGTGAGTGTGAGTGTGAGTGTGTGTGTGTGTGTGTGTGTGTGGCGGATTAGTCCGGATTAATGCCGATTGAATAGTGCTAAACCATTGAGATAGCATGCGCAGTTTAAATTGAATACCCCAATCACACACAGTATACTTCGAGCCGACCAGTCCTTGTTTTAGACCCAGGGTAACAACAAGTACCATCTTATAACGTCTTTTGGTATGAGGCGGCCGGGGAATGAACCCCAAACCTTCCCCTCTTCGTAGACAATACCACGGAGTTGATATCTGTTAAAAAGTTGGAATCAACAGTGTTATTTACCGCAAGTATCTGACGGATCACCACAAGTCAGTATTTTGTGTCATTTTCCACAATAAGTATTTATATGGAAGCGTATTAGTGCCACAGTCTAAAAGGTCTTAATCATCCACGTAGATGATACTGTATTCTTCGTAGAACATATTTTCATCTCCGCATTCGTCTCAGACAGTGATTTTGTCTTGTGAATTTGCGACCCCAATTGGATACAAGTTAAAACAAACATAAATATTTTAAATAAAGATGATTACTTAATTCGTGTTAATTAAATTAAATGTTTTGGGCATGTTGGTTGTGTATTTTTATTTGGCCTTTTCCGTAGTTTTACAGCATACTGAGATCATTTCAAATTTTCAAACGATCAGCATAAACTGCAGAATTGTATCTTTAGTGCTTAAATGGATGATGACGAGTACTGGTTTCATATAGTTATTATAGTTTGAGGTGATTCCCACCCATTTATATTCACGTTTTACCTCTAAAACCTAATTTTCGTGTTGGAGAAATCAAGAGAATCAACATATTTGAGTGATTTCTAGGGATTTAAACATGCCATGGTTGATATATAATTGCGCTACACTTTGGAATAATGACCAATAGTTATTTGTTTGTTTGTGGTTCTCCTTCTTTATTACGTCTGTAAATGTAAATGTGTCTGTCATTCTCCAGTAACTTCGGAACATTGAAATGAAGATTTACTTTATCTTTATGCAATGTTTAGAAAGGTAGAAAGTGAAACAAATCGGTCAGTATTAATTAAAAGCCAGAGGTTATACATAACTGACCCGGAACTAGTGTCGATTACTCGAGAAAACATTGTTGCCTAAGTCGATAATTTGATAGTAGATTACACTTTCGTCAACGTAGATTATCTTATTAGGAACGTAGCTGAAAGTATCGTCTAAGTAGATGTAAGTATCAGCTCCGAAGATGTAAGTATGATCTATGCAGATGACACTTTAATCTACATAGATGATACTTTGTTTAGACTGTGGCACTAATAGCCTTCTAAAATGTCCAAATATATATACATGTGAACACACATTTTACCATAGTGAGAGAGTTCAGGGTTAACGTCAAATCAGAATATTTACGGCAAGCGTGTGACGATTTTTACTGTAGTGAGAGAGTTGGGCTTGCCCCCAGTGCAATCGGCAGATAATATTAATAGAGGCTGATTGCGCCCTGGTGTTGACAATTTATGTTTAACTCGCTTTGAACATTTATGATCATCTTAGTTCTATCACAGTATGCTTGCTTGATGAAAGAGGAAAGACCGAAGCCATGCTGGTCTTTGACGATCGCTACTTTGTGAAACCAACGAGCACGGATTTAATGCTGACAAACCTGTAAACACAATCAGAGCGAATCTGGGATTCGCATCCACCAGCATCAGTAAAGGGAACAACTCTGCACAGCCAGCGGAAACTGGTCTTTTTGGGGAAGTAATCAATAAAAGTAACATGTGACGATTTATGTTGTCTGCATATAGATAAACGTTTAACTTATTAGGAACGTCGTGTATGATGTAAATAGCAGTGTGCAAACTGATAACAGAATTGTACGTTTTTCCAACAATATATTGCAATGATTCCTCCCCGAAATTGTCGGGTTCTAACACTTATCAACGAAATCAAGGCCACTACGTTAACATCCCACCAGCTGCAATTGCAAGCTAACCAAGTCAAATATTTCAGTAAATAATATCGTGTTTGCTACACATTCATATACAAATTAAAGATGTACCATAATTCTCATGAAAAGTAAAATGTAGGAAAGACAACCCATTCCTCTGAGGCAAGTAGACAAACGCAGACACTGCTGTGAAGAATCGCTATTGGTTGTGCAGAGTTGCTTATTTGTTCAGATCCCGAGTCGACCCAATAATGACCCTAGATTTATCCACTTAGTGCTTCCGGTTTTCACCAATAAGATAGAAGTCGACAGCCGCGTCGCTGTTTTCCTGCCTTCCACGTCAACCTGACATGCGTGGTATAACTGTTACGGTAATATTCGTCAAAACAGCATCAAACAGCAGCTACAATGTTTTTACTCACAAAAACATATGTCTAATACCCTTCTTTGATACATTATTTCAAGTTGTTTCCATAGATGTGTTTGCAAATCAGAAACAAATAATAGCTAAAATAAATACCACCACAGATTTTGATTAATTATGCACAATTACAGTTGATGCCACGTTGACTCTTTGTGGCAGATACAATTATTGAATTTGTAACAGTAGTTTGGATTATAGATTGTATTTGGCAAGTAGATGTACCCACAATGATCAGTCAGTAGCTTTATGATAAGTAGAAAGACTGTTAAGAATGTCAATACAGTTTCCACAGAAACACAAGAAATAAAAAAAAAGAAATAACGGAAAAAAACATGGAAAGGCAATAGTTGAGCATGTGGTCAATGCATATGCATACTATCATGTAAAAATAGTCTTAAATATAAGTTTGAGAGTTATGGATCAGAAACGAAGTCTAAATTGTTTCCATGGAAACGTAGCCATGAATTGTTTTGACAGATTTCCAAACTGCAAAAGGCACCAGTTAAGCCTAGTTTCAGAAACAAATATGTTGAATGGTTATAAAGTTATGGCCCGAAACCGAATCCTACCCTCGTTTGAGACAAAGTCGAAATTGTTTCATAGTACAATTTTGAACAATGTTAAAGAAGCAAAAGTCTCCAGTTAAGCTGATGAGTAATACATATGTCAAGTTTCGTTGGGATATGTTGAAAGGTTTTCAGGGTAAGGCCGGAAGCGTAGTCTGCCCTCGTTTGTGACTAAGTCAAATTATTTCGATGAAACTATAGAAAAATAAGATAGCAAAAATGCAAAATATCAAGAGGCTCAAGTTAAGCTGATGAGCACGTTTCATTAAAAATCATTGAACGGTTTTCAAGTTATAGCTCGGAATAATAATTCATCCATTTAAACATCAATTAGATTATATTAGATCAGATAAAAAAATAATTACCTAATGGAAAGTGGACAGTTATTCGCCTGATCTCATAGAAACCTTCTAAATCAATTTGCCAGAAGGCTTCTCCGGGTTTGTTAGCGTCGGATGAAAAATATGTAAGCAGGTCTTCATCAATCGCAAGGTCTTCTTCGTATCCTGATTCTACTGAACTGTATTCCAGTGGCTTTCCTGTTAGGTTGACTGCAACATAACCAAACATGTTATTTCCAAAGTCAATACCCTGCATAAAATATCTGAAAGGTGTCCCACGCAGCTCGGAGTCACGGACTGACTTCAAACATGAACACAAATAAAGTACTTGCTCTAAACCTTTCGCATCACAAAAAGTGTGATCCAATGCACAATTTAGGTTAAACTGGAATAAAAAGTATAACAATTTATGTTTGAAGCAATCGACCAAGGGCACAGAAAACATGTTAAATCTCCTTTAATCGAAGTTTTGGAGACATTCGAAATATATCGAGTTATCCGAAGTTCGAGAAAAATCGAGTGTCATTATCAGATAACACTACCGGTAAGAATTCTGTCGGGAGGATGCTAGAACAGACTACATCCTTTCGTCGAGTTAGATAATTAGGTTTTTACTGCTGTTAGGTACTAAAATGAGAAAACTCAGTATCAAGACAATATTTACTAAAAGACACAATGACTGACAAACAGTTAATTCCCACCAACACGTGTGTGATGCTAACAGGCGAATACTCAAAAGCAATCTGAGATTCGAACGTACACTGAAACTTGACGTGCGTATAGTTTGTACGTAGGTAGGGTGTCATTCCTGATTTTCACACACTGAAGCAAAGCCGATAAATCTCTGTGGACCATTATTTCTGTCAATCTTATTGATTCTGCTTATCCCGCTTTTCTATTTATTCGATTTCATTCATTATTTGTCTATGTTTGTGTCGTGGTCAATACGTCCACTGTTTCACAGTCTGTGATAAGCAGACTATGGAACAGGTGTCAACAAACATAGAATATTGACGATCGACGATCGAGAACAGGATCCACTGGTCGGAAACAAATACGAAATACGTTTTACGAAATTGAGATCAAACGGCGAATCAAATTGCTGCAAACTTTCATCAAGCTACTGGAGTACGATTGGAAATTGTCTACATGCAACTAATCGCAATGCTCGTTTGCCACGTGTTGTTCTACCACTTGGATATCGTCATATTGCCAAAATACGTTAATGGTGTGAACAACGTCTAAACTTCTACTGCTCAGTAATGCATGATGGGAATATAGACTGTTGAAAAGTCAATGTCATCTTTCGTGTTCGGCGTCTCTGAACGGAGTTTCTGAAATCTTAACGGTGTTCAGAGAGATTTACTGTTATCTATGTTAAATGCTGTAACATATTCTCCCTTCAAACGTTTTTCTTCAGATGCTAACAGGCGAATACTCAAAAACAATCTGAGATTCGTACTGATTCTATGAGCTTGGCAAATATGAGCTTGACGTGCGGACACAAAATTCTTTGAGACCTAAACCCATAGCAACTATGCGTTTGGTTGGTTCCGTTTGTCCCAATACCATACACATGTGAGGATAAATATAAACATGTAAAAGGTGTTTGTTTACACACCACATAGATGAGTTTTACACTCTCCAAAAAACAAACAAACGCACAATCAGATTTTTAGTAAATTTATTGTACCTAATAGAGTTGATATATTTCGTTTAATTTCATAGATACTGATATGAAGTTTTGGAGCCCGATAGTCACATGCTGTACAAAGGCATTGAAAACTATTCATTGCCATGTCACATTAGGCCACAAGGTGGCGCTGAACTCAGGATCTCGTGTTCTGCGGAATTCTGCGCCATTCTGCTTGTAACGCGTTGGCCAGTTGTGGGGGTGTCTGCAGCGTGTTCTGACGTTGACGTACACGTCGATCGAGTTCATCCAAGAGGTGTTCGACTTGGTTGAGATCTGGAGATCTCGACGGCTGGAGCACGACGTTGATGTTGGCATTATGGAGGTAGTCTACCCTGACACGGTCTGTGTGCGGTTGAGCGTTGTCCTGTTGAAGCAGCTCACTCTGTCAATGGTAGGAAGAAGGTGCGGTTGAATTTTTTTTATTCCTGTAGCGATTTGTGTCAAAATTCCCTGAACCACAACCAAGTCAGATCTGGTGGTGTAGGATATGGCCCCCGACACCTTGAAGCTACCGCCACCGAAATTGTCGAATTCATGGACATAATGTGGGGCAAAACCCTCATTTCGACGACGATAAACACGTTGTCGTCCATCTTGCCGGTGAAGAGGAAATCGTGATTCATCGCTAAACCACACTCGTCTCCAGTTTCTCAAATTCCAAGGCTTTAAGTTATGGCACCGAAGGAAGCGTCGCTGTCGATGGATCTGTTGCAAAACAGACGACACCTGGTCTTCTGGGTCGGATCTCAGCCTCGCGAAGATGGTTCCTGATGGTCAGTTATCCTCCTAAAATCAGGGATGCGTCCTGCACTCTCTGACATTGCGATGACGGAGGTTGAACAGTCGAATGAAGCCATCCTGTACAGGGGTGGTAACTCTTGGTCGGCCGATTCTCGGACAGTCTGCAGTGGCATTGAACTGGGTGTATCGGTTACAAAGGCGGCAAATGGTGTTGTGGTGGACGTAGAAGTGGCGTTGAAGAGAAGACTGCGATTCCCCTCTTTGGATACGTCCTATGGCGATGTTCCGATCGGCTTATGCTTGCCTTTTTATAGCGACTACCACGAGTTACGAATGCCATACGTGTATTTTGCTTTACTGTTTTCCTCCAGGATATTTGTGAACAAGTGTGAAAACAATGCCGTTTAAGACATTGCAAATCGACAATGACTGCGTTTTGACGCACAGTTTGTCGCATATCAGGCCACCAACATTTTCCCATAACATACATCCAATTAATATACTGGATCTTTTTTGTAATGAACTAAGTACTACTTGTTCGGTTTTTTTAAGAGTATATGTGCAACTTTCCCGTTGCTGGTACCATAATTGCGATCGGTTACACATCTGACATCGGGACAACATCCGCTTAAAGACACATTGAGTGATAAACAGTTAATTTGGACAGCATCACAATTTACAAATAACATATTGGCTCGGTTATAACAATCTCATGCATGGTTGACCATGAATGGTTCTCTCAAATTTCTTCTCGTCCGATAACTCCATGAACCTGGGCTGTTCTAAAAGTGTCCGTGACAATGCCATTTATCACATATTTTCGAATCGTTACACCCAAACATAGTTTATCAATGTTACACGAGGAACAGGTTATGTGGTTAATGCACAAACACTGCAATAAAAATGTTAAAAAAGCTATAGATAAATCCACAACAAAAAGTGTCGACAAAATGATATATAAAAGAAAATACAACATCGATCTATGAATGAATCGTAACGTGTTCTATAATCATCTTGAAAATATTTCAGAATCCTGTTTCATAATTATCGATGGAAAATCTTCCGCTTTTTCAAACTTTAACCGTGCACGGTTCACAAGCCGGTGAATGGTGGCCTACTCGTTCTGCCATGCTCGAGCGAGTTGTGGCTGTGGTTGTCCCTGGTGCTCTCGCAGGCGTCTGTCCAACTCTGTGTTATCAAATATTGCATTGGGTTCAAATGCGGCGTATTATAACGCTACCTACGCCAAATATGTCAGCCTTCTGTGCGCTGTTTGCCGCAAAGCGTCCATTACGAGGTCTATTAACACAGCGACCCGTGAAGATACGGGGTAGAATAGGTGTTCATCAACCCATGCTTGGTTGATGCATGTCATCGTATCCCATCGCATGTCATGATGTGAATCACTGGATTGTCTGGTTCCGACTATATTGTTTACATACCGCCGTCATATAGCTGGAATATTGTCTTCCGGATCTAGGTTGGTCACATGTTGACCCATGTTGTTGATATTTAGTCCCACAATCTTGTAATGGTGTTTGGGATACGTTTAACATCATGGGAACGACTGCATTGTCCTGCTTCCAAGCGGCAGATGACGTTGTTCCACTGCGCTTCAGTGCGTCGTGATATGTTCTGGCAGTTCTACAGTCGGTAGCATACGGGTATAATTTGAATCCCTGCATTTCCTATACTGTTGGTGTTCAAATTGTACGTGCAGAAGACGCACATGAATTGATCAGATAGTTCGAACGTGGTTGCATTTTGGCGAATCTGCACATGTTTTTCCGGTGACGGCATTTATCTCACTGTAACGATGGGGATAGGCTGGGTTCCCCACATGCCGTCAGATTTACAAATGCTATACCACTTCTAGTGAATGTATATCTTTTGGGTATCACGTTTTATGAATATATGTATATCTGCAATACAGCGCTGTGTGTGTATACTCAGAAACAGAACACATACCTTTTGGTATTACCTACAACAAGCCTGGTGTAGCAAAGTCAACAAACCATTAAACTCGTATTCTGATAGACAATGCAAATCCCTTTTACATTTTGAAAATAGTCTAATTGTTTCTACCCTATTTTGCCTCACCTAAATGTTTGAACACCTGTACATTGCTTTCGAAAAGAAAAAACTCTAAAAACATACTGCAAAGGAACCAGTACATATCTCTCTATATCTAAGTAGAGCAACATATAAATGATTGCTAATATATTCAGATTGTTTATTGCTTTTATTGTATGCATAAATCCATGCATGTACATTGTGGGCCTTAAAACAGAATAAAACTGTCTGCCTGTAGCATATAGGTGTAAATGAATTCATATAAGCACATACACACACATACATGTACACAGAGTTACAGACATACGCACATACGCAGGCACGCACGCACGCACGCACGCACGCACGCACGCACGCACGCACGCACGCAGGAACTCACTCAACCCATGTCATCAGAGGGACTGGTTGGCAAAGAAATCATGTTACTGTATATATAATTGTATCATACCTCCATGTCAGTGTCATTCGGGTTACATGTGGTTTTATGCATCCCTCGTGAGGTTTCATACCAGTCGCTTCTGGCTCGTGGTATAAAACCTAACGCGAGACGCATATATCAACATGTACTGCCACAACTATAATATTGCAGGTGTTTCTTAAGCATACACTCTTTGATCCGAATCGGTAAGAATACAGTCAGACATCGAAACATAGCAAACGAAAGAAGTCAAACGTACGGTTATTCCCCAGGAACCATTGCAAATATTCGGAGATAGGCGTCCATAATTAATTTGAGATACAAAATTGCAATTAGTATGTGGCAATTTTCATGCAAACAGTTGGACAATACGAGCGGGAAACATAAGAAATGTTAGAAACATGTTAGCGGGGTGCTTTGACAAATAGACGCCGACATTTAGGTGAAAGTGTCAAACCCACCTAATGGCGTTGTTGTCGGTTCTGGTGTTGTTGTAGTGACATTCGCAGGGGATGTTCCAATTGATGATGACGCCACAGGGGGATCGCAGTGGAACAGAAGATTAGAAATGTATGCATAGTTATTCATAGAATATATCGCTCAACATGAAGTAAATAAACAGGGCGTCAAAAGAAAATATAGGTCGAGTTCCATGATCGTTAAAAAAATAACAAGAAGAGGTTATGTTGTGAATTATAATATAACCTTTGGAGGGGTGCCGAATGATTGATCAACCACAGTTTGAATGAAATCGTGCAATCACAGGTCATGTTAGCTCAAGGTAGACAATGGTGGGGTAAGAAATTTCATTTTCAAAAGTTGTCTGAAATGTCACCAAAATATTGTCATACACACTACAATGCAAGTTCATTGTCTACACAGCCTTCAATAACGTGTATGACCTCCAGCTGCCTCAATGCATACTGTGATACGCATGACGTCAGTCTTCTGATGACGTGGACTGGAATCCGTTGCCACTCGTCTCTCAGGGCCTGCTGCAATTCTTGTCTGTTGACGGGAGGCTGATGGCGTGCTCTAATCTGTCTGTCAAGATGGTCCCACAGATGTTCAATAGGTGAGTGAGTGATATTCCAGCAATATCACGGCGGGGGACACCAGAAATGGGCTTCACACATTGTACCCATGTCGGGAATCGAACCCGGGTCTTCGGCGTGACGAGCGAACGCTTTAACCACTAGGCTACCCGACCGCCCTGTTCAATAGGATTCATATCGGGTGAGTGGGCAGGCCAGGGCAAAACGTCAACGTTCTGCTGGTTTAGAAAGTTCTTGCCATGTGAGGCCACGCATTGTCGTGTTGAAACAATGTGCCTGTTGGTTTTGTAAAAACGGAAGCACAACTGGCTGCAACACTTGGTCTCTGTACTGCACAGCGTTCAGGTTTCCCTGTATAATCACAAAATCAGTCTTCTGATCTCCACAAATACCGCCCCACACCATGCGCACACTTGTGCTGCTGGAATCCGAGCGTATCGTCCTTTCCGTGGAATGGTACTGACTGCTCAACATCGTCTCGATGGGTGAGGCAGGTTCGACGCTGGCAAGTGACAAATTGGCGTCGAGTGCTGTTTACTGATGAACGTCGGTTTAACTTGTTTTTTGAAATGACGGCAGAGAACGACTTTATCGACGCAGATGGGCCGGTTTGGCTCCGGCGTGTTCTCGAGAGGTCCATCCATTCGGCTAGGGAGGTGTCATGGTGTGGGGCAGTATTTGTGGAGATCAGAAGACTGATCTGGTTGATCAATCATTTGTTACCCCTCCCTAGATTACATTATAATTCACAACAAAACCTCTTCTTGCTATTTTTTTATCGATCATGGAACTCGACCTACATGTATACTATAAATTTTTCACCATTGTTATGTAATACTATTTGCCAATAGTTACATGTATATTGTTTATGATATTTAATATCACGTTTATATTTCACATGCGGAAGTTTTCCGAGAGCAAACAGAAAATTATTGTCATCAAGACGTATACATGTTGTAATTACAGTAAAATACGTTGATAACGAACACGCTTTTTGTGAAATGGCGGATATTACGAACTTAATTTTTGGTCCCAGCCATTTGCTGTATAGATGTTGCATGTATGTTTATAACGAACTACGGTTATAACGAAATTAAATTAGTGGTCCGTTTGAGTTGGTTATAACCGTAGTTTGCTGTAATATGATTAGAGAGTGAGTGAGTGCCTGTGTGTGTGCCTGCGTGCGTGCGTGCCTGCGTATGTGCGTATGTCTGTAACTGTGTGTACATGTATGTGTGTGTTTGTGCTTATATTATTTTATTCATACCTATATGCTACAGGCAGACAGTTTTATTCAGTTTTAAGGCCCACAATGTACATGCATGGATTTATGCATACAATAAATGCTATAAACAATCTGAATATATTAGCAATTATTTATATGTTGCTCTACTTGGATATAGAGAGATATATACTGGTTCCTTTGCAGTATGTTTTTAGAGGGTTTTTGTCGAAAGCAATGTACAGGTATACAAACATTTACCCGATGACGTATTTTGTGGAATTTTGTTGCAAGATCCATCGGCGAAACAATGCCATGTGACGTCAGCCTAGCAACAAGTTTGCTGGGGTCATCGAGTGTGCATTAGCTCCTCTCAGTGATCTATGAACTCCACCCGCAATGCCGTTGAATAAGCCAAGGGATGATGAGAGCTTTCAATATTTGTTCGTGAAACGTGTTCCGAGAGTACATAAGCACGCGTTTCGGTATTACACAATGTGTAATACAGCTGTTTGTTTATTAAACGGGTGATCTCTTCACGGGCAAGTCATAAATACATATTTTTATAAAACGTGATACCCAAAGATATACATTCACTAGAAGTGGTATATAGCATTTGTAACTCTGACGTCAAATGGAGATCCCAGCCTATCCCCATCGTTACAGTGACATAAGCGCCGTCACCGGGAAAATGTGCAAATTCGCCAAAATGCAACCACGTTCAAACTATCTGATCAATTCAAGTGCGTTTTCTGCACGTATTAATTTGAGTATTTTTTTATTACTACATACATGACCTGAAGATGAATGAACAAACCCAAAAATTCTTTGAAGATTGAAAGTCAAATTAGTATTTTAGAATATATTTGTATGAGTGAGTGAGTGAGTGAGTGAGTGAGTGAGTGAGTGAGTGAGTGAGTTTGGTTTAATGGTTTATATGACGGCGTGTCAGCTTAATGTGGGAGGAAAGCTAACGTGATGCAGGCTTTGGACGTTTACCACTTCCTGTGAAACCCACGAGCACGGGTATGGTGCTGACAAACCTTGATACATAAACGGGGCGAAACGGGATTAAAACCCACGACTATAGGCTTCTGGCGTGCCCAAGGGACGCAACTCTGCACAACGGCACCGAAGACGACTGTGATATCTGAGCACCACTACTCAGTAATACATGATGCGTATATAGACTGTTGAAAAGACAAAGTCACCCTTCGTGTTTAGCGTCTCTGAACGGAGTTTCTGAAATCTTAACGGTGTTCAGAGTGATTTAATGTTATCTATGTTAAAGGCTGTACCATATTCTACAACCTAACTCCCTTCAGACATTTTACCCATATTTCACGCCTCTTTGTGCAGTATGCCAGTCACCGTATGTTCTTTAAATGACGAAAAGCACACAACAATCTAAATTTATCTTTTATATCAACACGTGTGTGATGCTAACAGAAGAATACTCAAAAACAATCTGAGATTCGAACTTATTCTATGAGATCTGCAAACAGGAACCTGACGTGCGGACACAAAATTCGTTTTGTCCTAAACCCATAACAACTATGAGCTTGGTTGGTTCCGTTTGTCCCAATACCATACACATGTGAGGATAAATATAACTATGTAAAAGGTGTTTGTTTACACATCACATAGATTTATCCCTAAACCCATAACAAACTAGCGTTTGGATTGTTCCCTATTTATCCCAATGCCATAAACAGATGTGAGGATAAATATAAATATGAAACGAAAGAAGTCAAACGTACAGTTATTCTCCCAGAACTATTGCAAATATTCGGAGAAATGCGTCCATAATTAATTTGAGATACATAATTGCGAATGGTATGTGGCAATTGTTATGCAAACAGTTGGACAATACGAGCGGGAAACATAAGAAATGTTAGTTACATGTTAGCGGGGTGCCTTGACAAATAGACGCCGACATTTTTGTAAAAGTGTCAAACCCACCTGATGGCGTTGTAGTCGGTTCTGGTGTTGTGGTCGTGACATTCGCAGGGGATGTTTCAATTGATGATGACGCCACAGGGGGATCGCAGGGGAACAGAAGATTAGAAATATATGCATAGTTTTTCATAGAATATATCGCTCAACGTGAAGTAAATAAACTGGGCGGCAAAAGAAAGTATAGGTCGAGTTCCATACACCGATGTGAGGATAAATATAAACATGAAAAAGGTGTGTTTGTAAACACACCAAGTTGGTTAGTTTTATCTGTAATTTACCCGTTGCTGGTTCCTCTTCAAACACCTGTAGGACTTCAATCGCGATCGGTGTTACATCTGTCACTGTTATATACTGCGGTGAAAAGGGGGCTTTACAGTCAAACTTTGATTGCCCGATGTCGACGATTGTACCGCAAAGGTAGAATAATGCGCCTCCAGTATTCGGGTTAACGTCGTAGAAGCGGATGGACGCACCCGCCATGTTCGCTGCAGAGACAACCATGCATTAGGAGGGACAGATGGGGTTACTAGACTAGTGTTCAGCAGTTCTGTTAAGGGGGTTAATGTCAATACCCCACCCAACCCTAATATACGTTTAATGGTTTAGCACCCATGCCATTCATCGTATAGATTGCCATGGGAACATAGCCATGGTGACTGTGTTCTTGGACATAATTCTTTTACCATCAGGGGACGTTGCTGAAAGAGGCCACGTGGTACATAAGGATCGAGTTGTCTTTCATGGAACCTCCTTGGTAGTAAGGAATTTTGAAAACATCCTTCCTCCCTACCCAGTCTGTTTGGATAAGTCACGACAAACAAAAGAAAATTCTCGACTGGTCTCAATTCACGGTTTGGAATTAAAGAGTAATGAATAAATAAATATTGCTTTACGCCGCATCTGGTGGAATGAAAGACCTACATGTAAGGTAAACAGACACTTAGTCTATATGTTTGCCACTCTGGTGAAACATAGCAGCACGCACATGGTGCTGACAAGGATTATAAAAGGGCGGAATTGGGGTGAGTGAGTGAGTTGGGTCTAACGCCGCTTTTAAATGTGTTCCATTTTATCACGGCGTGTCAGCTTAATGTGAGAGGAAAGCCCGAAGTGATGCAGGTCTCAGACGTTTACCGTTTCGGTGAAACCCACGAGCACGGGTATGGTGCTGACAAACCTAGAAACATAATCGGGCGACCCGGGATTGGAACCCCTAATCATAGGTTTCTGGCGTGCTCAAGGGACGCAACTCTGCATAGCGAATCGCAGCGCCTTAGACGTCTGGGCCACCCGTGCCCCTGGAATTTGGGATTCGAACCCATAATCATTGGACGTAATTCTCCACAAGGTATTACAAAGAGCCTCAGTGAGCGTGTGTATTGTTTATCTCCCTTCAGAGCAGCATTTCAGGCACGCCAGAGACGGGACACCACCGATCGGCTTGTGGCATGGCAAATATGACGTGCTGTACAACCAGTGATAATCTGCTTGGAAGCATTGTAATACGGACCATTGTTCCCTGAATCATATCCTGGCATAAAGATCTCTCCCTGGGAATATGACTAGGACTATGAGGGCGACATTGTGTAGTGAGATAAAACATTGCCACGATGACCATGTCCTACTGGTCCCGGCTTTGAGTGAGTGAGCATGGTTTTACCCCGCTTTTAGCAATATTCCAGCAATATCACGGCGGGGGACACCAGAAACGGGCTTCACAGATTGAACCCGTGTCGGGTCTTCAGCGTGACGAGCGAACGCTTTAATCACTAGGCTACCCGCCTAGGCCGATAACATATTGTGCTAACGTTATCACAAAGTAGTGAATACAAAAACACATGAAGGTAATTACAGACTATTGGAACTTGAATCAGTATGCTTCTGATGATGTAAGGTTGCTCTAAATTCAGCATCCAGTAACCCGAATAGTCAGATGGGTCCGTCATACTCATGGTAAAACTGTCTCCATCAATTGCTTGTACTGCGGTGTCGCCCGGACTTGTAGAACTTTGAGATGCAGGTTTACCAGTAATGTCAACTGAAATATGCAATAAACAACGTAAACATACACAAAATAATGAGGTATGTTTCAATTATTAAATCTACAACATAACGTATAAGGCAAAATTGCTATATAGTTGTTATTTGGATGCGAACAACACATCGGTTTATCCGAAGTATCACCTTATTCGATTTCGAAGACGTAATTTCAAAGTACCAAAAACTATTTTTTCTGTGATAGACTTGCATGAAACACTAAACAAGCTTTAATGTCATTTTATCAAGTATATAACTTAACACTGCAAACAGGAATCGGCATGGGACGGAAAATCAATAAAATATTAAATTAATAAAAAAATTGAGCATCCCAGTATCATTATATTGGATCACAACAGCCCTCAGCTCCTGGAAAGAGCCAACTTATATTCGGATAACGTACAAGTTTTAAGATTCAAGATTCAAGATGCATTATTGCTAATACAACAAACTCACCAACTGTGGTACATGGACACTTGTATACAATCTTAAAATAACTAGTACATACACAGTCGAGATAACAGCTACAGATGTGTTTAATTATCTAATTTTATGTTTGGTCCAGTAATTATTAAGCAAACTGTGAGTGGTTTTGTTTTTCAGATTATTTAGTTTTGGTACATTCGATATTTCTTGGTATATTTAAAAACCTTTGTTGGTGAAGAGCTTCGCATCTAAATACATAGTGGAACTCGTCACCAAAGGAGGACACTAAAAAGTGTTACTGAATGTGTCATAATTGACCGAACGTGAACTACATGATTTAAACGTGCATAGTTTTGTTGTCAATTACTAGCAGTAACGATAATCAGATTTATTGCCTTTTAACACAAGCCATAATATCACAATTAGACATATGTAACAATTCAGTGTCCCCCATCAGATAACCAGATAAACCGATTTTCTCTTTAGTCCTGTATACTTTTGATTATTGTTGTTCTGGTATTCGTCAACGCCGAGCCACTCCGTTGACAACCCAGCGTGTTTTGAAGTGAGGCCTGTATGCTGTATGTAACTTTTTTTCTTTCTACGTTTCAGGGCATATTATGTACATGTATGTGGACGAGCGCATGCATTCGTGTGAAAAATAACGAATACACCACAAGGAACATTTTTGCGTTCATGCATATTCGAAATTATGCACATTTTATGTGTAAATAATATACAAGCGACAAAACCATTTCCATATTCACATTAGAAATCTCTGTGGAGTACAGAAGAAGAATTCAGCTTAAAACAATGTATACCGACATGAAATGATGATCAATATCTCATAGAATGATTGTGATAATGGTGTTCCGAGCAAAATTATGATTCTTTGTGTATTAGCATGTGCTTAAATTTGTAAATGTCAATTTCTATATGAGATGGTTATCTAAATAGTTTCATGAAATTAGCAGGGTCTTTTATAGGGAAGTTATCAACATCGTGTTGTGATCAAATCAATGATCAGCAATGTTGTGATTAACCCAATTTTGTTTTAATAATTATATTTATCAGCAAGTTTGTGATTAACCCAACGTTTAAAAAATATATATACATGAGCGATAGCAGCTTATTTCATTATCCCAACTTAGCTTGATAGCACAGCAGGAAAGCATAGCTGCACGTCTGTTGTTAACTCAACAGCCACAACCACCACTTCAAACCACTGCCTGTTATCTAACAAGCTTGAGCTGATTCGCTCAGCTCACTGCATGGGGATAAAAAACATTACACGAGGGCTGGTCAAAAAGTTGTAATCCTGACTATCTTTCAACTATGGGCCATAACAAAGTGAACTAGTCGTTGTATAAGTAGTTCATTATAAGAGTATTTGGTCTGTTGAGGCCGTTAGTATGGATGTTATGTATGTTAGTGACAGTTGAACGTGATTGGGGTCCAAATGGACACAGAAATGGAAAAAGACCGAGTATCGAGCAGTCATCAAGTGTTTGACTCTAGAGAAAAGTGCTCCCCAAGAAATTCATAAGTGCCCTAAATATTCCACTGTAAGCCGTTGGGTAGCTATGTTTAAGGGCCAAGTCACACATTCAGGATTTTTACTGCCGTCCTTGATACGACCATTCCCGATTAGAATTTGTTAAGTTAAACATCTTACCAACGATAGTGATGCTGAACTTTGAAGAGATAAAGCATGACGATTAGAGCTGCTATTTTTAATATTTGATTTCATAAGACGGAAAACTGCAGACCGGCATCCCGCTCCGGAACCACATCCCCCTCCTCAATACGGTTTTAATGTTTTGCTGATCTGTTTCGTTACTTTTATAAATGTCGTGCATTTTGCACAGTGAGGACTCGGTCGCACATTCAGGATTTTGATAAGACCATTCCCGATTAAAATTTGTCCAAAGTCTGATCAAGATCCTGTGATTCGTGGGGGGAAATTCACAAATAATCAGATAGTTTTTCAGGAAGCGTACCGATTAAGCCGTTTCCAGCCGAACTCGCCCCGATTCTCCCATTCTCAATCCAAATCTGATCCGATTTGTATCTTCCGCGTGGTGAAAAACGACCGGATCTGTCCCGACAGCGTCCCGATTCCCCCGAATGCGATCCGACAGAGATCAGACAGTGACTGGACAGTGAACCGACAAAGACATGCTGACTGCTTGAGTTCTACAACTTCATGACAATGCCTTGCAAATGCTGCTGTGCAACAATGCAGGTTCTAAGAGCTTCCCGACACTCCATACTCGCCAGACCCGGGACCAAGAACTAAGAGTGAGTGAGTGAGTACGGTTTTACGCCGCTTTTAGCAATATTCCAGCAATATCACGGCGGGGGACACCAGAAATGGGCTTCACACATTGTACCCATGTCGGGAATCGAACCCGGGTCTTCGACGTGACGAGCGAACGCTTTAACCACTAGGCTACCCGACCGCCCCAAAGAACTAAGAACCAAGTATTAGTATAAGAACACCTTCGTGGAAAGCGCTATGGCGACAACGATGAACTCAAAGCTGTCGTTAATGGGTTTTTCAGGGCGGCCTCAAAAACCTCTTCCTGACTGGAATTGAAAAGCTTCCCTATCGATATGAGAAGTGTAATGGAAAGCGGGGAGATTATATTGTAAAATGAAACAAAAAGACACTTTTTAAAAAAAATGGTTTTGTTCGTTAGGCTTAGACTTAGAGTTAGACTTTTTTTTTACCAGTCCACGTACAGTCAACAATATTTGAGACTTACCCATGGACAACTGTACTTCCGCCACTTCAAGAACTCCTATTTCAGCAATAGCCAGAGGTGGCACGTTGGTAGTGACACGGATGTGACGTGCGGGAAACAACCTCTGACAGGTGATCCTCGTGGTACCATTGCCGATATTCTGGCCGCACAGGAAAGTTCTGGCAGAATGAAACTCCGAATCCCTGGAGAGAGAAATTGTTCTGTTCTCGTTCCCAGTTGATTCTGAAAAACAAAAAAAATAGTAGTGGGTAAATGAATGTGTTTACGCTGCTTTGAACAAAATTAAATTTAGATATGCCGCTTAATGTGGGAGGAAGGCTCAAAGTTACAACCATTTTGATGAACACCACGGGTGTGATTTGTAACTGGGATTCAAAATCATAGTTCATCGGATGACGAGGGATGCGAGTTTGACTAAACAATGTTATTTACGACAAATATTTTATAAATGGCTGCCAGTCTATTCAGTCTCATCTTCCAAAATATTTTTTCAAATAAATTTGAGTTTATCTAGTTATACGAGTGAGAACTTAAGGGTTGTGGTGCCCAAGTGAATCTATACACACACTTAACTATGGTTTTGAATGACGTATGATTTCGCATCAATAATAATGCAGTCGTATGGCGACATATCGTGAAAGGTGAGTGAGTGAGTGAGTGTTACTGCTGCTTTCAGTCATATCACTGATCTTGGAGGAAAACAAGAAGTGATGAAGGTGTTAGGTGCGGTGAAATAGGGTATAACGTCGCGTTTAAGATTACTGCACTTATATAGCGACGAGAATGCACGCGTGTGTGTATGACTGCTTGTACAAGATTTAATTGTGTTAGCCCACTGAGATACCATCCTTGCACGGATACCCCACTCAGACAAAGTATAACGTCTCTTATCAGTTCTTGTTTCAGCCCCTTAATGCCGAGCTCCATGCAGGGTAACAACAAGAAATATATTTTAACGTCTGACGAAGTCGGGGATCGTACCCCGAACCTTCCACTCACCGGGCAGATGCTCTATTCACTAGACCACGGATGCGGTAGCAGGTCTTAGGGATGTACCACTTAGGGACACCCTGAAGCATGGGTATGGTACTGACAAACCTGGTCATATAATCAGGGAGAACCTGGGATGCGATATATATTTCTTTCTGGCAAGATACGCTGCTCTGCACAGCAAACACTTTACTATGGAGAATTAAACGAAAAAATAGGAAATAAAAGGTTACACATTCATAGTCTTTGCCTTTTTGTAGGTGATCCATATATAGGAAAGACGTTCATCTCATCAGTACTTTATCATATACATGTGCATGTCTTGCAGTGTGCAACTGATCACAATCGCAGATTTACGTGTCTGGAGATTTTGCGACATTACATTGATGACGTTACAATAGTACTGTGACGCCTCACCGAGGTTGACGTGATTGGTCTCTAACATTGATTGGCATCAAAACCAGATCTTATGCCCGACCGAAAAGATTGTCGCAATTATTTGCTCAAGGTATCTGTGGGAGGGTGATACGCTTTTGTCGATTCCAGGTATATCACGGCGTGTCAGCTTAATGTGGGAGGAAAGCCCGAAGTGATGCCGGTCTCAGACGTTTACCACTTCGATGAAACCAATTATGATCCTTGGTATATATTCACTTTATCCGTGCTTCCGGGTTAAACCAATATGGTAAACGTCCACAACTGTGTCACTGTAGGCCTTGTTCCCACATCAACCTGACATATCAATAACATTAAAAAAATATGTATGAATGCAGTTTCAAACATTTACTCGTCCATTTAAACATTGTGTATGTAGGGAGCGTAGAGGGCTCACAGTTTGTATGGGGATGTCCTTGTTTGAATGAGTGAGTGAGTGAGTTGGGTTTAACGCCGCTTTTAACAATATTACAGTTATATCACGGCGTGTCAGCTTTATGGGTGAGGAACGCCCGAAGTGATGCAGGTCTCAGACGTTTACCATTTCGACGAAACCCACGAGCACGGGTATGGGGCCGACAAACCCAGAAACATAATCGGGGCAAACCGGGATTCGAACCCACTGTTATAGATTTCTGGGTGGCCAAAGGACGCAACTCTGCACAGCGAATCGCGGCGCCTTAGACGACTGGGCCACCCGTGCCCACACATCCATCAGATAAGTGGATATACAAATATGATTACCATCTGGGAAGTGAATAGTTATTTGTTTGACGTCGTAGTTATTTTCCAAATCAATTTGCCAGTAGGCTTCCCCGGCTACGGCAGCGTCGCTCTCAAAGGATGTAGCCAAGTTTCGATCAACCGCACGTTCTGCATATGAACCGGATGCTACTGAACTCGTCATCAGTGGCCTTCTCTGTAGGATTACTGTAACAAAACAAGAAAAGCCAAAATAGAAGTCACATCTAAAAGGTGTCCTTCACAGCTCGGCTTCCGTGATAGAATTGGAACATGAACACTAATTTTGCACTTTTTTCTGAACCTTTCGTGTCATGAAACCAAGTTTCATCCAAAGTACAATTTTCGGATGAACTAGTATGAAAAGACTGACAATTGATATGCCTAACAATCAAAACGTAGGGCTAGAAAATTAGTAGCTTCAGTGAGTGAGTCAGTTACGTTTAACGCCGCTTTTAACACTATTCCAGTTATAACACGGCGTGTCAGATTAATATGTTAGGAAAGCCCGAAGTGATGCAGGTCTCAGACGTTTACCACTTCGGTGAAACCCACGAGCACGGGTATGGTGCTGACTAAAACTGGAAACAAAACTTCGAACCCACAATCATAGGTTTCTGGCGTGGCCAAGTGACGCAACTCTGGACAGCGAATATCTGCGCCTGAGACGAATCCCGGTTCGCCCCGATTATGTGTCTAGGTTTGTCAGCACCATACCCGTGCTCGTGGGTTTCACCGAAGTTGTAAACGTCCAAGACCTGCATCACTTCTGGCTTTCCTCGCACATTAAGCTGACACGCCGTGATATAACTGGAATAATGTTAAAAGAGGCGTTAAACCCAACTCATTCACTCACTTACTAGTATTAAGTAGGACAATAGGGAAAAAACATAATTTTGTTATTGCGGTCGAAATAAGTATGTTTTACTCTATTAGTTTAATGTAAGATCGCAAGTGCAAAAATAACGAAACTCAGTTAAAGGACATGACTCGCTGAAGGGCAGTGTTTTAGTATGCAAACATACTAATAGTTGGGACTCCTTAAGAACAAGGTATGAACTCGTTGACCGTCTCTTTGTTTAACAATCTCATGCAATTTTGATTTATCACGATTCAATTAGGTTTCTAGTCATCCGATGTCGGGTCTTCTCAAAACGTTAGTGTAACGACGTGTTCAATGAAAACTCAATGGAACTCGGTTTATATATTTGTCTCAACGATGGCTGAGCATTTCCAAAACTGTAATATACTAAAATTAATGTTGATAATGACAGCATTGACAGTAACTGACAGTCATTTTCAAACGCAAACACTATCATATCTTGCAAACAGCAATTGACAATGTGTTCGTGCTACGTGAGCGTTAGTTATGTGGTAAACGCATAAACACTGCAACATAAATAGATATACACAGCGACCAAGGGGTACAGGAAACAGGTCAACAAATAGGTATATACACAACAGCAAAGATATATTTTCACTGCATATTTAAATTGTTTTCAAAATAAGTAAATAATATCATAATATGTACTCAAAATAAAGAGACTCCCTGGGCTCTTCATCTGAATTGTAAGAAGATATTTCTTAACAAAATGTCAGCTGAACCGATTGCCGTATTTAATTTCAGAGATCCAAGTTTAGTCTATGAACTGACGTTACAGCTATTGTTGCTCGAATACATGACACACTGTCAAGCTAACATAAAAGGTGCACCCACATCGTGTTTCACATCACGTCAAATTCTGACTATCGGATCCGCGCGACCTTGCATTGCACTTGTTTGTTTTTTCCTTCTCTTTCATTTACATGCATAACTAATCATGTTAAAAATAAACACAGTATATTGACGTTGTTGTGTCTGCTGCTATGACCACAAATTATGCTAAAGTTGATCATCAAAGCCTATGGAAACAGATCTTGCAGCAAAACTGTCCCTAGCTCGTCTGTGGGCCACTTTCCTGATTCTGTAAATGCTTTTCTTGTAAACGGTTGTCAGTAGCCCAGATATATAAATTTAGTGTTATAAGTAGCGCTTTCAGTATCCACCGAGTGAAAGGAGGCTAGAAATATGAGTACATAATAAAAAAATAATATTAATACTAATAATAATTATAATAATAATAATAATAATTAAAAAAACTTTGGAGCTCTTCATGTTAGAATTGTTTTGTGCACTTTTGCACACATTTATTTATCTGATGATCTTCTTGTGAAGCATGTCAAGACTCATGATGAAAACAAGGCATTCCACAGTTTTCTAAAACGAGCCAAGGATGTGGGACATAATCCCAATGTCGGTGTTGATTTTGTTGATGGTTCTTTACTGCTGGACGGTACAGAAATGAGTGTCAACCAAGCGAAGTGCCATATCAAGTCGGCCCAGACTCAGTTTTTCAAGGAGAGGCTATCTGAACGACCTCTGCATCGAGTTTATGTACAGTGTGTTGAGAGGAAAAACATGGCAAATATGCAGTCCTCGCTTACGAAATGTCACGAAAAGTACTACACTGTCCATCTCCCCATTGTTCTTGGTGCCTTAGGTTTGGTACCTCCCAAACTGTTGACTGACACTGGTAGAGTACCCGGGTTTGCTACCAGGAGTACAGCCCTTCTGACACTCTGGATAATGCAGAAGGCTGTAGTATTGGGAAGTCTCCAAATTCTCCGAAAAGTTTTGGATTGGTTTGACTTGGCAGCGCTTCCTGAGAGAAGTCCCATGTCTCTGTCTGGGCTGCGTGTAGAGGGAGCAAGGGCCCTGAGCTGATGATGTTTTGTTTGTTTGTTGTTTACCTTTATCTGAGTTTTCAACACATGTTCACAAGCATTTGTATCTGATTAAATCATACAGGTTCGTGTTTGTGGACTTTGTTTTACTTTTGATATGGTCCACCTGGTTAGAACACACTTGTTGTGACGTGAAGAGCCAGTAAACCTATTTTTGTTCCTTTTAATATATTTATATGATTAGTCTTTAGCAATATATTAGTTTCGACGATTGCTTTATATCTTTCTGGTTATTATCTGCCCACAGTGAATGAATGAGTTTTAAAGTGCAGAAAAAAGAGAGTGTGAAAGGCCTGTTGAAACGTCCCGATCATGCTGTGTGACTAAATTGAGGCAGTTATAGCAACCCAATTACCAATTGAGATCGTGATGATCCAGGTTAGAACCAGCCTTCTGCAACTCACGCTTGTCGTAAGAGGCGACTAACCGGATCAGGTGGTCAGGCTCGCTGGCTTGGTGGATGCATGTCATCGTATTCAAATTGCGTGGATCAATGCTCATGATGTGAATCACTGGATATCTGGTCCAGACTCGATTACTCACAGACCACCGTCATATAGCTGGAATGTTGCTGAGTGCGTCGTTAAACAACAAACAAGCAAACAATGACCAATTTAAGAGCAGTTAATTATACAGTTACACAAGCCTTTGCAAATATTAGACATTTACAAATCCCAACAGAAATGTGAATCTCTGTCAAGAGGTTCGTATCATGTCTCTTATACGAAGCGACTGCAAATAAGATGGATTATGTTTTATTTATTGAATCGATAACTGTATATAGTATGCGTTGGTTGTCCTAAACATTCGTTGTTCAGCAGACACTCTTTGTGTTCTATCTGGTTACAGTGTTATGAGCATGACAAAAAGGCAGGATAATAATAATCCACCCCCATTTCGACTGTTCTCTTCCCTCCTCTTATCGGCAACTTCCTCGGCAGGTTCTTCTTCTCAATTTCCTTTCACGATCTTTCTTCTGTATTACGTTCTGTCTCACCTTCCCTTAGGAAAAGGTTTGTCGCTTTTATCTACTAGTAAATGGTTTTCTCCACTTGAATTCCTTTTTGTACTTTTAATTATATGTTTGTAATATGAATGTAGTGCTTGAAACGTTTGTCTTAACTTTAGGATCTATTGAAGATTAGTTGTTTTGAGTTTGACGCAGCTATGATTATTTCACTTATATCCCAAAGTGCCATGTAAACGTCTGTCAGAAATAAGGCAAGGAGCCTGACAATCTAAGTCCCGGTACGGAGGAAAGTAACTATGCTGAGCACATTTTCCCTACAACAAGCGTGGTTCATATTCAGACGAGGAAGTTTACATATTGTTACCAATTTAAGCTAACTTGATTTCACTGCGACCGCATGTTTTAGCCTGGTGTTAGACTTAGCTTAAGATACATTTTATTGTCTTAACATTTGAATCTTACGTTAGTGTTAATCGTCACAAATGGATAATTGTCTGTCAGTATCAATTCATTTATCGTACCTCCATGTCGGAATGAGATCTGATTGGTCCACGTGATCTTTATGAAATACTATGCATCCCGCCTGCGAGGGAAATAAATTTCTGAGAAGGACAATTAATGCCTCATACCCCCGACGAAGACAACAGGCTCACGTGGATTTCTCAGCAGCAGAATGAATCCATTAAACCATGCTTCAAAGTTAAAAGCCTTTTCAGAGCTTTTCGAAGCTTTTTCAGAGTTAATACAATTTACGCGACAAAGCACAAGATCAACTGACAAGTGTTTTTTTTATGAAGTTTGAAATTAATTTAATTCTTTCATAATTAAAAATTAAATAATGCCGGCGAGATTAACTCGTTGTAGCAGTATCACTTGGGGTACATGAGGTTTTATCCTTTCCTCGTTAGGTTTGATACCACTCGCCTCCGGCTCGTGGTATAAAACTTAACGTGGGACGCCTCCGGCTCGTAGTATAAAACCTAATATTCGGAGCACTAAACCTAACGTGCGACGTCTCCGGCTCGTGGTACAAAACCTTACGTGTGACGCCTCTGATTTTTGGTACAAAAACCTAACGTGGGACGCCTCCGGTTCGTGGTACAAAACCTAAAGCGGGATGCCTCCGGTTCGTGGAAAAAAACCTTACGTGTGGCGCGAAGGGCTCCTGGTACAGAACCTAACGCGGGACGCCTCCGGTTCGTGATATAAAACCTAACCTGGGACGCCTCCGGTTCGTGGTACAAAACCAAACGAAGGAAGCCTCCGGTTCGTGGTCTAAAACCTTACGTTGGACGCCTCCGGTTCGTGGTACAAAACCTAAAGCGGGATGCCTCCGGTTCGTGGAAAAAAACCTTACGTGTGGCGCCAAGGGCTCCTGGCCATGGTACAGAACCTAACGCGGGACGCCTCCGGTTCGTGATACAAAACCAAATCTGGGACGCCTCCGGTTCGTGGTACAAAACCAAACGAGGGAAGCCTCCGGTTCGTGGTATAAAACCTTAAGTTGGACGCCTCCGGTTCGTGGTACAAAACCTTACGTGGGACGCCTCCGGTTCGTGGTACAAAACCTAACATTGGACGCCTCCGGTTCGTGGCATAAAACCTAACGTGGGACGCCTCCTGCTCGTTGTACAAAACCTTACGTGGAACGCCTCCGGTTCGTGGTCTATAATCTAACGTGGGACGCCTCCGGTTCGTGGTATAAAACCTAACGAGGGACGCCTCCGGCTCGTGGTACAAAACCTAACGTGCGACGCCTCCCGTTCGTGGTATAAAACCTGACGTGGGACGCGTTGGGTTCGTTGTATAAAACCTGGCGTGAGGCGCCTTCGGGTCGAGATATTAAAGCTGCCTTGGGACGCCTCCGGCGCATTGTATAAAACCTAACGTGGGACGCATGAAACGACGCATGAAATCCCCTGTACCCCTCGTGATCCTGCAAATAATATTTCATATATGTTTCATAGAGGCTGACTCCAATTGGAATTGGGTAGTATGAAAATGTGGATGGTTGTTACAATGTCTGGATCGTCGCCCATGCTATCAACCATACGTTTTCCTTGTCCATAATGGATTCTTTTTGACTTTAATTAATATCAATCGACCAATAAAACAATTTTCATGAATACTTTAACAAACTGTACATGTAAAAGTATCCACTGTCAAACTCATTAGTGAGGAAATATTCCAACCATATCACGGCGTGATGCACCAAGAAAATGCGTCATACTTTACACCAATGTCAGGAGTCGAACCCAAATCTTGGGCGTTAAGACCCCACGCTCTTTTCACTGAGCTACCCGACTTAATCATTTCAGGCGAAACACAATATTGATATGTTATAAAGATACGGTGTCAATGAATAAATGACTATGATAGGCATGTACATAAATCAATAACAACGGTATTTACGGAACATGTTATGAGCATATGCATGTTCACTCACGGAAAACAATAATATGTAGCAATGAAACTTACATTGGGTCAAGACGGACGTCACACAACATGACAGGCATATGAGAACCTTCATGACTGAATGCACAAACAATGCACACGGAGAACTGACAGCTGCTACTAAGAGATTTCACTTATACTCAACAGTCTTAAGTATTCTGACGTTTTCAGTTAGTCCAATCAACTACTTGTAAAGTGATGCCATTATCTAGCTTGGTATATGGCGAAAGTCATTTAATGCAAAAAGAGGGATACATTCGCACAGAAGTTGTCGACGTGAAGCTGTTGAGGGAAAACAACTGCTTTATTGTCAGTAACGACGTTTCAGATCTACGTCTTGTCCATTCATCAGTAGAACACGTAGCCCAAGCATATTGCTTAATTCGAAATAATTTTTTTCGTACATATAACTGTCAATGAAGGGGTGCATCACACCAAATTCGTAAGCCAACGTGAATATTGCATCCTTAAAGAAACCAATGCCAGGCTTACTTAATGATGATTATGATGTCACCATGCTGATTGTGACCCAACAGACATGACGTCCCATTTGAATAGAGAAAAGTGCCAACTTTCATATAACACGGTAATGTAAGGTTGTGGGGGTTAACAAGACAGAAGCTGATTAAGCCATAGTGAAAACAGAGTGGTAAGGTTGGGTACTATTTAGCCATGTCACGATCAAGGTGTTTAAAAGGTATAGTGATGATGGTATACAGCACAGTTGACTGTATTGGTACAGGTAGGTAGAAGTCTTAGATCCGGTTGATCTGTTGACTGATTTCTTTGAATTTCCATTGTTTCTTTAAGTTTTTCAAATTACTTATGTTGAAGTGTATTATTTAGATTTCTTATCCACATTGGTTTTCCGTCCTTATGTTAATTCAAATTCAATATGCCTATGACTTCGAAGAAGTTGACGCTTGTAGTGCATTCAACGGTGATAGGAATTGAACAGCTAAAGAAATCAGTAATCGAAAAGATATCGTTCATAGACACAAAGATCTAGTCTGTCTTACAGACCCTGATACAAATATACATCAAATACAGCCCATGCAAGTCTATAATGTTTGGCAAGTCTAGATCACTGCAGTATCTGAAAATGAAGAGAGTCACTGGGCTCCTTTTTATTATATTTTTATTAAGATAACTGAACAACTGGTTTTTTTATGTACGATATGTTCATTTCAGAGACTAGATTTTAGTCTAACAAAGATCCGACGTAGCTGTTTGCGGGTACGGATTAATGTCATTTTCCAGGTTATTCAGGTCCGAACTGGAAAAAAACCCAATGTTGCCTCATATATTACAGAAAACAGTTATTCGTTGGACATGCTGGTTGTGAATAAAATGTATTGTAAAACTAAAAGAATTGTCCCTGTCACGACCTGGCACACAAAATACCGCCAAAGCAATTGTCCCTGTTCCTTTTGGAAAGGCAACATAAGATCAGAACGGGACAAAGCCATGTGTATATGTAACACGATTTGGTAATTTACTTTGTATACAATGTTGAGCACAACCAGACTTATGGATCGTATGTGCTAGAAACGATTTAAATATTATTCATCCCCCATTCTCCTAGATACTGCTGCGATACACGAGCAGCCATTTTGTTCTTCAGATGCTAAATGAAGAAACCATCCTGCAACACGTTCAGTTTCTCATGTCAGGTACTTTACTGTCATTGTGTGTGTGTGTTAGCCGTGTCATTAAGGTACTCATCCATAAGGCATACGGATACATCGGTACCTGTCAACCATGCACAGTTTATAGTGGTTTGGTTCGTGGAAGGTAAAGCTAATGTATTACAAAAGGGTTCACAAGGCTCTTCAGGCCATTTGCTGTTAATATACAGGCGCGGAACCTTTCTGTGAGCGACATTAAAATTGCAAAACAAGCACTTTGCTTACCTGTGCATTCAGGCTTCATACCTTAGAACATGAACAAAATAAAAATTGCACATGTTGACGAAGTCTCAGACAAACGAAATCAATATGATGTTGTCAACAACAACAATACAACATCATTAGCAACAATAACAACTAACCTAACTTCAAGCAAAGTGGGTGACGTTGGTTTAAGGCCTATTTGAACACTATTTCAACTATCACGGTGTGTCAGCATATAACGCAAGTACTACTATTACCACTCTAGTGAAACCCACGAGCACTGGTGTAATGTTGATAAATCTAGAAATAAATAAAGACAAATCTAGGATTCGAACTACGATCATTGATTACTCTTGAGCCTATTGGAGGTTACTCAAAATGTGGCTCCGCAGACGACTGTGCAACTGGTGCTCTTTGTAACAATATTGTAGAATAACCGTCAGGCGTAAAGACAATGTAATGTAAAAGTAGGGCCCCGTAGTGTAATGTTATAGATGAGTAACGATAACGACAAATAATGAGTATTTTCTGCAACTGCACACATACAACTGTCACCACTTTCATCAACCAGTTTTGGTGATTCCTGCAAAATATGTATTCCAGTGGTATCGGGATTGGGCAAGCAAAAGTATGATTTTCGCACGTGAAGATCTAATTATAACCGGATATTCTACGTGGCAACGACATGTTCTCAAATAGGTTGTTCAAACGCTATTTAGAAAGGCAGTGTGGAACTGAGTTAGTTTTCTGAATTACGTTTTCGTAAGATATGACAAGCGAACGTTGTGCGACAATGGCGCACTGAATCTACCTCCGACTATAAAATTACGCTTCAGATGTACCTTATTAAAGTCCCAATCTAGTGGTGTAAATTTAGCTGCGAATATTAAACCGTTTTGAAAAAAGACACCTCTAGGTGTTGTCCAAGATATTGTTCTGCGTTGAAACTTTCTCCGCTTTGTATCCAACACCGCTAAAAGTTCTTTTTAGCAGCTTTACGGAAACTGTGAAAGACCAAAAAACTGCCTTATACCTGAATGACATAAATGTATATTTATATAAAATAGATTTGTGGGGCTCATGTATAACCTTATTCAAATAGCCTGCAGTAAATGACAAAATCTGACAGATAGACGACAGAGTGGTTACATCAGTACAGAGAATAGGGGGCATGAACCCGCTTTGCTTAGTATTAGTTCATTTTAACTTGGTGAGATTTGAGTGAGTGAGTGAGTTATGTTTAACGCCGCTTTTAACAATATTCCAGTTATATCACGGCGTGTCAGCTTAATGTAGGAGGAAAGCATGTAGTGATGCAGGTCTCAGTTTACCACGAGCACGGGTATATATGGTGCTGACAAACCTAGAAACATAATCGGGGCGAACTGTGGTTAGATTTGATGTGGATAGGGACAATATATTTTCGTGATATTTTGTTCACGAAGAACCAAACTATCTCTACACCAATATCGAAATTGAAACTATATTATTAGGTTTAAAACAAAACATAAGAAATTTGGAAATCGTACTTCATTAAAATGGAAGTAATGGGGAAATGGATGGTTCTATCTAACATATAAAGTAGTCCTTAGATCCCAACATTCACCTGATGGTGTACGTGCAATTTGACTAATGTTGCACCATTATTAATGGAGCACTAGCCTTGATATTAAATGTAATTGAAAACACGGTGCTTTGATGCACGGGTAAGGGTTGGTGGTTCGTAATGGAAATAGGTTGTTTTAAACATAAAAGACATGTCTGTTGGTCGTGCACATGGTCAACAGTCCTGGCTAGAGGCTGCCATTTTGGTACATATGGAAATTTCAGAATGGTGAAGGAAAAACAATTGAGTATAAAAAAAAATGTTTAACGAAATAACAGACATTTGGGCTAAAAAGGCTTTCTGACATGGTCGCCCCCAAATTTTGGCACTAAATTTGTTAATGTCTGAAGAAAGTCTTCCCACACTGGAACTGGAGTCAATTATCTTCATCAGCACATTCAGTTAGTGGGATGAGTCTTATGATTGGTCTGGTGTACTGCTTGTCTTTCACACTAACAGTGGCAGTGCGAACATATGACAACGTCATCCAACTTCTAGTTTTGTCTTTCTTTCTGCCACTGCAGATCAGGAAGGTAATATTTGATAAAGTGTACCCAGGAGTGGTCGGCAAGAGCTTGACTATGATGCAATCTGCGTCTGCTTAATAGTTCATCGGCTGGATAGACAACTTGTGGAAGAGAAGCATCATGGCTGCCAGTCAGCAGGATGCTTGATGCAACTGGGTCTACAACTCTGACATCAGATGAAACGTAGCCTAACAGTTTAGAATTCAGAATCCCTGCCACCTCTGCTAATATGGTCCGTAACACAGGTTCTGTCACTGTCTGCTCTCCTAGTGCTACTCGGAAGCCCTATTTCACATATTTAATCTCTCTTTCCCAAACACCTCCAAAGTGTGGTGCATTAGGAGGATTGAACACAAATCGGACCTTATGTCCAGCCAGTTGTCCACCAAGGTCTGGTTCCATACTTGCAAGTGCCTCCTGCAACTTCGGAAATTGGAACCATGGTCTGAGATAAGTTCGTAAAGTATGCCTCTCAGTGAAGCAAAGCGGCAAATGCCATGAGGAATGTATCCGAGTCCATGCCTGTAATTAGGTCTAAATGCAGTCCACGGGTAGTCATACATCAATCCCTTGGGTACGCTAGAAACCTATCATCGTGGGTTCGAATCCCGGTTCACTCCGATTATGTTTCCATGTTTGTCAGCACCATACCCGTGCTCGTGGGTGTTACCTACGTTGTAAACGTCTGAGACCTGCATCACTTCAGGCTTTCCTCACGCATTAAGCTGACACGCCGTGATTATAACTGGAATACTGTTAAAAGCGGCGTTAAACCCAACTGACACACTCATACATCAAACCCCAGCGTTTTTTACCGAGCAACCACTGACCTTTACATACATTGGTCCAAAGCAGTCAATTCCTGTTGAAAAGAATGGTGGTTTGAAAAGTCGCAGACGTGGTGGTGGCAATTCAGACATTTTCTGTGTCCTAGGTCTTGAGCGCCATTTCTGACATGTGACACATACACTCCTTTCCATAGTGAAAGAGTTCTCATCTTGATCCTTGATGATCAGCTTTATGACGTGTCGTGGGTCAAGAAGAATTGGATTTGGGGTGCCTGTAATGTGATCTCTGCTCTCTGTAAGCGTCCTCCTAATCTGATCAGGTCTGGTTCTGCATCATAAATAGGGTCAAGCTCGAGGAGTCTTTCTTGACGCAATCGAATATAAAGCTGTGAATTTCTGGGGGAATGACTGTGTTTGCACTAGCTTATAGAGATGGTTCTCCATTTGTTCAAACCGTTCAGCAGTCAAAGGCTGAGCGTATTCCGACAAGGCCGCCTCGTCAAGGGACTATTTAACATCAGCCACATTCACTTCCCAGGAAGTGTACTGTACCGTTCTGCATCTGGCAGCTGAGGTGTATTCACAACAACTGTGCCACACATAACAGCTTTCTTTATCTCTGTATTGTCATAGTCTATTGTCGCTGGGGTAACTGGCCAATGATCATGTGTCTGATCTTAGGAATATGGCCCATCTCTCCACTGCGATTCCTTCATGAGTTCTCAGAGCAGTTTTCCTCAAGTAATGTCATCGGCAGGATGCCTGTGTCAACATATCGCCAGTTGTGTACGTCTGTAAGATTCTGGATTTCTGATACTCGAGTTCCAACGAATACTCTGTATCTACACGATTCTGGATCCAGGCAAGCAAGTACAGTTGTAGTGTCGCTCCACAATATCACTCTCTGGATTGGTAAAGTTAATTCCTTGCACAACACATCGGCTAACTGTGCACAAGTCAGGTCTGCACATTATCCATAGACACCTGTTTTTCTTGGGGAAACCTTTGATCGTGCCATTAGGAAACTGACTCTGGTGCTCAGGCGTGCTGACTTGGTTGATGCATGTCATCGTCTCCAAATTGGGAAGTTGTCTGGTCCAGACTCGAAAATTATTTATTGCTTAGTGTGGCTTGAAACAACAACAACATAATTTTGAGGGTTGCAGTCACACGCAATATACATAATAAATAAACATAACTTTGAACAGTATTTCAGTTATGTCACTGAGTATCTGATTGATGTGGGATGAAAGCCGAAGCGGTGCAAAGAAGTGGGCGTATCCTGCCACACCGATCACAAACACGTGCAAAGACAAGTCAATCGTTCTCCTAAACCAACCATGGAAACATTATCGTACAAATATAGTGATGCCTGTGCTCACCACTGCCCAACCACTGCCAGTTTGTGCATCAAAAACATGGACATAATGTATTCCAGTTCCAGCAGGTGGTACATGTCATACATTTGGCAAAATGTATTCACTCAGAGCATTATTGTAAATTAGGGCTTTCCGACTCTCATCACCCATCCCATTATTAACAATTCTCATTAAAGATCTTTGAAATCAGAAGCTGTAACAGTTTATTTAACATCATATCATTTACTGAGAATATTGGGTTTATTTTTCAATACCTCGGTTTTATTTGCATTGATTCCAGATCACAAGAAATCGCAAAATCACAAAAAGATCACAAAAACGTAATTTTGGTAATAGCTTATGTATACGCGTGCGATGATTACATATACATGTACGAAGGGGGAAGAGTGAAATAACAATAGTTTGGAAGTTCACTTATAAACATACAATGTAGTCGTGAAAAAAAGGTTGAGAGACGATCTTCAGTTTATTAGAAGGATAGTTTGTACAGTCAGTTTAGTTTTCATGCACTTTCAAGTACATTCATTTCAGGTGAGGGTTCACAGTTTATATTCTATGTGAACAAATTGTGTAGCAGGTGGCATCATCTTACAGGATAATGCAGGTTGGTGAGTAGAGTGAGTTAATGCCAGGATCTTCATGATATGAGCGCATGATATGAGCTAACATTCAGCCCTTAGTCAATATTTTCGACATGTATTATGTGGAGAGTCATTCTTTATGTGGACAATTTATTTCTATGCGTTCGAGTAATATAAGTATATACTGTTATTCGACATCCCCAATCTGTCCAAACAGCCGTTTTTCATGGTAAATGTAATGGTGTTAAAGACAATAACTGACGCATTTTATGGGATGGCTTCACTGAATTTCAATTCCTGTTGGTAATCTAAGCTTCGAAATAATGGACAAACGAATAAACTCCCCCATCAGTATTTCTCAAATGTCAGTATAAAAGAATCTGCTTAATTATATTCCATTTTAATATTGCATATTATGTCTCCCAACTATCTCAAATGAAGTTTATTTGTCAGGCCGTGCACAAACTAATTGGCCAATCATTGGTTTATTGATTTTTTAAAATAACCTATCATTTTCCCTGTCATTTTGCAACATATGTGTTTCACACTTGCATTGTATAAAACTGTAAGAATGAAGACCCTTTTTATGCACGAATTTCAAGCAGAACAATATTGTAGGTTTAATGTAAAAAAAAGGTCTCAGTTTGACATGTGTGGAGACTTCACTGATTGTGTTCCATTCCAACTTATACTTGTGAGAAGAATCACTTCTGACATACCAACATGCTATTCCATCCGTTCAATCATCTTTGCACCCTGTTGTCTTTTATTAGCCCTCTCTTTCTACACATCAGATTATGGATGTATTTAAGTAGAACTGCTCAATTTCGAATTTATCATTTTGTCCACTTTGCAATGACAGATGGTTCCGACATTTGCTTTTACTGACTGCCTGAGCATGGTTTTACGCCGCTTTTAGGAATATTCCAGCAATATCACGGCGGGGGACACCAGAAATGGGCTTCACACATTGTACCCATGTCGGGAATCGAACCCGGGTCTTCGGCGTGACGAGCAAACGCTTTAACCACTAGGCTACCCGACTGCCCCCATTTGCTTTTAAAACAGCTGGAGAGATACGCAATGATCCTTACTGAGTGCATGGGTAGCATATTCTGCAATATCTCCGACTCATGGTGAACTGGAAATGCGCTTCAATTGTACCCACGTGGCCAATGGCAAGTCAGGGCTTTACTCCGCTACCCCACCATACTTCATGATCATATGACTTTCTCATCCGATATGATAATATGAAATAGGGCTGTTTTTTATCACGTAATCTGAATCGGTATGTGATTATGATAAACAATATACTAATTATATGAAAATAATTATAATCTATCTGAACTCCAGCTGCAAACAATAAATAAAGTGTTCTCTGTTAGTGAAAAAAGTATTTAAGTGCATGGTTAGAACCAAGAAAATCACTTGTAGATTTGGTTTGGGACATCTCGCTAACGATCATGAAACTGCTGCTTATTATGGTTCTGGGTAAGTACTTATACTTGAGTTTATACTCCACAGTGTAGTGCCTAGTATATGGGTATCAGTGTACAATGTACATGCATGTGCTTTGGTCTGTGTGGTTTTGAAACACACTTAAACGAGTGATAATCGAAGTAACAATAATTTTGCATTCGGTACACAATTAAATTTCGCATTTTCAAATCTACAGGTTGCAGAGCATTGAAGTATGTTAGTTTAGAGGATTAGGTAAAGCATTGGCTCGGTATTGTCCACGTTGGTACTGTTTGCACACTTTTGATCATTACCACAAAGGCTGAAAAGGATATATACCACCTTTGGTAGATACAGATAGGTATTCTCTATATGAGAGTACGAAAACTACAGCATGTTTTTGTAGAAAATAAACACATATACTGCGCATGCCCTTCTTGTTGGTATTTTCATGCATGTTGGCCATTGTCACACATCGTTTGTGGTGTGAGAAGAACTGGGGTTTGACGTTGCGTTTATGATTTTTTCACTTTAAATAGCAACGTGCAAACACGTGCGTGTGGCTACTTATAATAGTCCGGACCATTTCAGTGCTAGCCTACTGAGTTATTGATACCCCACCCAGACACATACAATATATAGAGTCTTTGCTATACCATCTAAATGCCACGCACCAGGCAGGCCAACAGCAAAAACCACATGTTAATATCTTGTGGTATGTACAACTTGGCCAGAGATGTGAAACGTGAATTTTAATTGAGCTTAAATCTTATTTTCTTGCTTAATTTAACTCAAATTAACAACACCCGTATCAGAACACATTAACGACTTTAATCTGAATTAGATTGGATATAAACTCGTAGAATCGTAATGCATTAGTTTACACTTTTATGTATTCCATGTGATTCAATTTCACTTAGCTGAGTGGAAAAGCACCAGACTCTCCATCAATGATCAACATTTAGAATTCTGGTTTACTTCATGTTGAAAGATAAATTCTTGGACACTTGCTGATGTGTGTTTGGGATGTGATAGGCTGTGGCTAACTGTAATGCCTATTACACATGCGCTTACATTAGACACCAAATTTAGTATTGCTTTTATGCTTGATTCTGTTCCATTTCAGTCACTCTGTTGACTGCAGAATGTGTCGATGCACAATCTTGGTCAAGTCCCATGTTGATACGTGAAGGTAAGCGAAAGTAAAAAGTTGCCTTATTAACCGTTCACTCCTACCAATCACCTGTCTAACCCTTCCTGAACAAGTATTCCCAATCATCTGTCAACCCCTTTCTCTCCCGGTATTCCCATCCACTGTCTAGCTCTTCCTCTACATGTATTCCCAATCATCTATCTAGTCCTTCTTTAACTAGTATGCTCAATCATATGACTCGCACTTTCTCTATTCCAGCAAAGGGTACTACTCCTAGCTGCGGCAATTCCATTCTTCGCTTATTTTATCAATAGTAATGCTGATTCTAAACACTAGCCGACTACATTTTTAATCCTTCAACTTATTGGTCACAGTTCGATAAGTTTACTGCTGGAAGCCAGTCGAAGCCAAAGAATTTAACGTTAAAGCTTCACGTGAATCTTAATCTATCCCTTGACGCTATCTGATGGTCTCAAAGTTCGATAATTAACTGCCCATAAAAATAACGTTTATGCTTTATGTAAATCTTAATTTATCCCTTAACTCTATCTCATGGTCTCGATATTTGCGTCTGACGCTAGGCTGTCTCAGGGGAATTAACTCCAGCCGCAAATGAAGGACAACATCGGCATCACTGTCCGTGAACATTAAATACACATTATATAAACAACAGAGCAACATTAACACAATGAGCAGGATATCTGCTCGTCATCAAAACAACGATGATCTGACATACATGCACAGCTCAAATCCCTTCGGATCACCAGGCCACCTGAATATCTACAGGACGTACATTTGTATACAGTTACCAAAACGTGGTCACGCATGAATAATGATGTTGGGTGGGGCACAAAACATTGAAGTGCCTTCCTTTTGATTTACATTATTATACAGTCAGGTGTAGGTAACAATTCGTTGATTGACAAGAACTCACAGCAATATAATATAACAGAATGATTAAAGTTGACACAAACCTAATCATAGTATAGCATTCAATGCAAATAAATCAAAAGTAGGAAATAATTTAAGAAAATAGTGTAAGTGTCACACTGTGACCCGTCCAAACGTGTTCACATCGGTTATGCTAATTCAGTACCCCTGATGACAAACTAATTAATCTGTCCATTAAGTCATAAGCACCTCGTTAGAAATTGTGCCTCACCCTAAATATACCATTTATTATCTTTGTTAATGTCATGTATTGTCTTGCCATTATGCCTACATATACAAAGCAACAATTTCCCGTCATTGACATACACCAAACTAGCCTGCCTTCTGCATATTTTTTCATATTTTGTACTTCAAGTAACATGATTGTGTTGGGTAAATACTTCCGATGATACATGACATATAACTATGCTTTCATTTTTACATAACACACAGTAAGAAGTAAAAAGTTGACAAGGCTGACAAGGTCAGGATTACATTATCAGCCGCTGTCGGGTTTGAGCTTGGGTCCACCAGAGTTGTCGATGAAAAGGCGAGAAGTACAATACCATTACAAGCAATGATATGACGCGGAGATGATAATGCGCTCAATGACAGAACCTTCATTCTAATGTGCAGCAATACAAAATGAGCAATAAAATCTCTCTTCTGATACCCTAGTTCTGATGTCTACATATTTTGATTCAAAGCTTTATAAGAATAAATATATGTCCCTGTTTGTTACTAATAGAGCCGACATTGAGAGAATGTTGTAAACACATACTGTAGTGTAAACTAGAAAGAAATTTGAAGTTGTGAAATAGGGCTTGCTGTAGCGTTCATAATGTTTGCACTTCTACTGCGATACGCATGCATGTGTATATGTGTGTGTGGGTGCGTGTGTGCTTGTATCAGTCCGGACAAATGCTAGTCTCATAGTGCTGGCCCACTGAGTTTCCATGCCGCAGTTTAACATGGATACCCAGCCAGGACACAAGTACTTGTTGAGCTTGTTGTTCATTATTTAACCTCTTCTGGTATGACGCAGCCAGGTTGGTTGGTTGGTTGTTGTTTAACGCCGCATTCAGCAATATTACAGCTATATGACGACGGTCTGTAAATAATCGAGTCTGGACCAGAAAATCCAGTGATTAATATCATGAGCATCGATCCACGCAATTGGGATCGATGACATGCATCAACCAAGTCAGCGAACCTGACCACCCGATCCCGTTAGTCGCCTTTCACGACAAGCATAGTCACCTTTTACGGCAAGCATGGGTTGCTGAAGCCCTAATCCATCCCGGAATCTTCACGGGTCCGACGCAGCCAGGGATAGAGCCACCAAGCTTCCACTCTCCAAACTAATACTCTATGCACTAGACCATGGAGGCGGTCATTCTGAATGTAAAATAAATTGAGACACATTTGAAACCGAGAGCGACAAAATCCTTTCCCTCATTGAAGAAACATCTGCTAACAGGAGAGTCCATTATACGATTCAAACTACATCATAAGCATGTGTTTATGAATCACCTTCAAATAATGATGACACCAGGTGTTCTCGAAAGTGTGAGTGTATTTTACTCCACAGGTGGCACCCGTCAAAAACTCATTACCAGTAATTATAATGCGTAGAAATAAAAGTGAGCAACAAATCCTGACTGACATAAGGGTCTTTGTTTTATTTTACATACATGAATTGGGGTAATGGATAATAGATTTAACACAATAACTGTACATATATTTTCACTTCTAAACACAACTTATTCACATGATATTTTCTGTCACAGTATGGCTGGTAGAATGACCGCCAGTGTACACCTACGTAATAGGTGTACGGTGACACACGTTAACGAACACGGTGTATTGGATATGACGTTGCAGAGGAATCCTGAGCTTGTGTGACTGTAATTAAATCACAAACATTAAGAATTTGATGTGACAATATAATGCTGTACACATTGTTAAAACTCGCACAGATGTCCAAAGGACAGTTCACGATAAAAATGCGTTTGGACAATAGTTAAAAGCAATATCTGAACCGAATGATTCAAACACGTATAAATACCCAGCGCAAGAGAAGATAAAACGACATACATGTATGCCATGACTCATTCAACGGAATGCATTGAAACATATCAGAGAGTTTGTGAGCATAGTTTAGTAATATTCCCTCAATGTCACGGCGGGGAACTCCAGAAATGGGCTTCAAAACCCGATCCTACGATGTTAAGAGTAAACCCATCTCGTACAAACCCCACCATTCTGCAACAAACAACTTTGTCTAAAATGTGTTATAAAATTAATGCGAGTAGCCCTGCATTTTACGGGAAACGACCTTGTTATCAATTCAAGATGTTAAATACATTGGTTGTTGTTAAACAGAGCTGTCGTCTTCTCCCATTATAATGCTCACCAAAGCAAAACAATGTTACCGTGCTTGTAGAGCAGGTCGCCAGTTCAAAGGTAATTTCTTAAGGAGATTAACTCGTTTGGGATTGACTTTGGGGATATAATTATGACAATGTTTCACACCTAGACATGTGGAACTACGTCACTGCCCCAAGATCCTGCCGATCGGACTCCAGAAAAATCTTGTCGAATGAAGGCCGTGAACAGCGCAAACACTGCTTCAGAAATATCTGCCCAAGTGATCAGACGCAGTAGGTGAGGTGAAATGGGTTTAAATGTCGAGTCCAAGATTTTTGCACTTATATAGCGACGTTCATGAACGTGGATGGGTGTGGCTGCGTTTACTAGACCGGTCTAATACCGATTTATAGTGCTAGAACACTGCGATACCATGCCGCAGTTTAACATGAATACCCCCTCACACACAGTATACTCACGCTTAGCCAACCAGTCCTTACTTTAGCCCGTGAATGCCGAGCGCCAGACAGGGTTACAACAAGTACCACCTTTCAACGTATTTTGGTGTAACGCGGGCGGGGATCGAACCCCGGACCTTCCGCTCCCCAGGCGAACGCTCTACCACAATACTACAGAGGCGGTCCAGTCGCAGAAGGGTAAATGCAACATGAGCAAAGAAAGACAAGTACGCGAGTGAACATGGCAGCACAAGAAGTGACACATTTCAGTAATTGTAAGTCTAGGGAAGAGCGCCGAAGGTATGACTCTTTAACATTCTGAAATAAAATAAAATAAAATTTATAGCAACCGATAGAACAGCAAATAGGAATTGTGTGACTGCAACTTATTGTGGCATTGCTGTTCATAAGAACCGAATAATGTTGTTGACAACTTGGGCCCTAGTACTCTTTGTGTCATGCAAACCTACATAGCCAATGACTTGAGCAATGAGGAATACATGGTTAACATTTATTCCTCATTGCTCCAGTGGTTGGCTGTTGACATCGTTCTGATTCCATACAAAATCAAGAAAATGATTTAAGAAATAAAACCTAGCTTATTTTCATTTATTTATTCTGTATTAGGTGTCGACATATTTAACAGTCAAAGGGAGACAGCCCAGACTGTCAAATTGCTGATGAATCTGTAAGCGGTATTTGTTTATAGTGTTGCAAGAGACACATTACAGGCAACAAACGTAACATGCAAACTACACATTATTCAGAATTTGGGTATTTACTTGTTTAAAAACACTCAAAGAAGAATGTCCGTAAATGATAAAAGGTTCAGTTCGACTTACGACAGTGGTGCAGTGACAGTAAGACCGTACAGATTTTAAATAACAAAGATATTGATAGTCCAGTTGCGTTGTGAAAAATGTCACAAGATTACATTACTGAACTAAGATTGCCCGTAGGTCAGCAGAACATCCCAATAAAACCGTTGAAAACGCCGCAACCAGTACAGTCGCTGCCATCGCCTGTCACAATAAAAACAGTTGAATGACCTTTTAAACAGCTTCTCAGATGTACACCTCAAAGACTTCCTGGATCAAACCACATCGTTAGAGATGGGACAACCGGAGAAAGCGTCACTACCGGGACGAGGTAGAGAAACCACTTCTAATTCCTGACTTTGTATCTAAGCCCAGGTCATCAATGACCAGCGAAGAGACGCCTTTAGTAGGTGATGGGTCAGTTGAACACAGATGTCGTTTTTCACCTGTTTACATGTGATTTCATGACTAAGAAAAAGTTTAACACACCTTGAAAAACGGTCTCTCATCGCTACGGCTGTTGACAATCCAATATTACCGAGCTTATAATAATATTGTGGAAGGACAGCATTTTGTCTTTACGGCCATCATTCCAGCAGCAATGTTGCGCCATATTTTTGCAAGTGTAAACCGAGCATCGTTTTGATTTTTGTAGCGGGTCGCGTGAGAAAGGCGTATGGCAGCTGGCTGTGAAAGAATGGGTTGATTCCAATTCCGTTTCCTCTTTTTCAGTTTATGCTTTCTACCAATGAGTGAGTGAGTGAGTGAGTATGGTTTTACAAAGCTTTTAGCAATATTCCAGCAATATCACGGCGGGGGACACCAGAAATAGGCTTCACACATTGTACCCCTGTCCGGAAACGAACCCGTGCCTTTTGCGTGACGAGCGAACGCTTTAGCCACTAGGCTACCCAACCGCCCCTTCTACAAATGACATCACGAAATAACGTAACCCAATTTGCGAGACATCTAAGAGCATGCTCAAAATCAGGTCAAACGTATTGCCAAATATTGCCAAACGATGACAATTTCAATTCTGTACCACTACTTACTATAAATATACTGAACCGCAAAAGAAACGTCACCGTGGATAGATATATGAGAAGTCTGATTTGTCCAAACACTGTCAACATACTTTGAGAGATATAAAAAGGATGAAACTTGGCAAAACTGATTATCAAGGTTGAAATTAAAGTGTCAAATGTTCTTATAGTGAAACACAACACTAGTATCTGAGAAAATGGTATCACAAGTCAGTATCTCGTGTGTCCGCCATGTGCATTGATGACTGCCGTGCAACGTCGATACATGGAATGGATGAGGCGATTGATGAAGGCCATAGGCACTTGAGCCCACACTCTGAGGAACGCCTGACGCAATAAGCTGCAGTTGTCGGCCTTGGTCGGACGTCATTTAGCCGTCTTTGAATCTCTCTCAACAACACAAAAATCCAAATATCGTTCCCCACGGCGTCGCCAGACTCTCTCTCTCTGCTATCTGCTGTTGAGATACAGTAACGGCTCTTGTCTGGAAAGAGGACTCTTCCCCACTGCTGGTTGCGCCAATGATGGTGCTGTGTTGTCCACTGCAGACGGTCCCGGCGATGACGTTATGTCAGAATGGGTCCTCGGTGTTGCCTGTGACAGTGGAGATGTCTGCTCGTCAATCGTCGACGCACGGTGTCCGCACTAATGTGTCGCTGGTGTGTCCCCATTGTCTGTCGAGCAGTTTCCGCAGCAGTAAAAAAGCGACCTTGAAGATGCTGTCGCACAATCTGACAATCCTGACGTCGGGTGGTGACACTCGCTCTTCCACAACGTGGTCGGTCATCTGTGGTGTTGTAGTGTGGACTTGAAATGCATTGGCTACTTGCCGGGCAGTTTGTCCAGCTTGCAATTGTCAAAGGGCTTGGTTTCGCTGATTCTTGTCAATATTGGCATGTGGTAGCAATTCAATAACGAATGAATGTTATCCGATCTTGGTGGATTTTTATAGGGCAAGAAATGGGGGAAAGCATGTGCATATCAATTTGCGGGGAACTCACGTGCATCGGGTTACCGTCGACGTTGCCGTGATGCGTTTGGGCGATCGGTTTTATTGTCATCTGCTTTGTTTTTGTATCATCAAATTTCATTTTTCCGGACAAGGTAATGTTAAGTTTAAGAAACTTTGACAAAAATTACCCAGAAATTTAAACGACAACTTTTCATGCAATGTTACTTGGGGTGACGTTTCTTTTGCGGTTCAGTATATATCAAATTTCATTACATCACCGGTGTGAGCAAGCATATGTTAACAGATCCAAAACTGTATTTTGACAGCATTTTAGAGCATGGTCGAAACCCTAGCGTCAAATCAATGTACAAAGAGAGAACATATGACGTCTTTGTTGGGTTCGACTACTTCTGGCAAACAATATACAATATTTCATTAGGGGTGTGAATGTCTTGTCACACAAACACCATGTGCATTGAAATTTCGATCTTTCTACAGACGCATATAACAATGGCTGCCGATAATCCATTAGCATTGTATGTGTTCAATATCAGAACAACAGTTTATCAAACATGATGAAACCTGTTTCGGAACATAAACAATGTTTCTTTCTACGTAAAACACACACTAATCGGGTCCACAATCATCGGTAACAAAAAGGGTCTCTCTCGTGGCCTCTGCAGCTGAAAACGGCGGTATTCAGCCATGCTGCAATAAGGTTGTCCAAGTAGGCTCATTTCAACAAGTAAATCATAATGATGAACAACCATTTTGGTCGTCATAGGCAGTGAGGAGTAACCGAAGTAAGTCAGTTCAAAATTGTGCGTGGAGAGGTAGTCATTCTTAATTAGGATTACTGTTTGGGAGCTATTTCAAACCAACTGGTAGATACGTATAACTTTAAAATTACTAAAATCCTGTTACTTAATAACGTATGTTGGATAAATAAATTAGTTCAGCATTTTCGTCACCACGTGCACGTAAACCTGTCACCACTACAATGGAAGATGTCATGTTGATTTCCAAGAATTTACAGTGGAAATATGCAACAGGTTGCGCTAAAACTGAATTTATAACTATGAAAGTTTATTCACCAATTCTCATAAAAAAGACTAACTGTTATTTTGAACTAGTCAATATTTGTTACATTCATCACTACATGTGACACCTTTTTGGAATGTTCTAGGAATGATGATGAAAGATGATGTATGTTTCCAAGTGTAACTATGCGTTTTAAAAGCATTCTTGTCGTCGTCGTGGTAGACTGGACATTAAACTACTGTGTTTTGAAATTTGAGGTCACCTCACAGTAAATACCTCTTATTTATACATTTGAAACCTTGGGCTGAAACGGTATATATCATATACACCCGAAAAATGGCAATACACAGGCTTTCAATATGATCTCTGAAGGCACAACTGATACATAACACCCATTTAGCAGTGATTGAGGGGGTATTTAAGGTAACTGATTCACCTGGATATGGGGAAAGGAGAACATGTCAAACATCCTTAACAAGTTCAAAATCGCAGTATTCTTCATCCTTCCCTGAAAAGGAAAGTAGATATTATGGCATTACATTACAAAGACGAATTTGACGTTTTATGGTTTTTAATCTCTTGATAATGTCTACTCTTCAGTTATCAGACTAACAATGGTGATCTTTCGTTTTTCACACTGGTCTAAAATAGGCTGCAAGTGTGGCGCTCTCCGCAGTTAACGGGATACCAGACACTATTCTCGTCTTTGGGGCTATTTTATACAACTATTACATAATTTCTGTGATAAGTCTGATCTGAAACTCCAGCCTTGAAAAGTGTGTCTACCATCGTGGACACACCGAGGGATGCATGTCTTACCCCTACATCCGAGCTTGAGGTGCGATCTTTTCAAGTTATGTCCCACTGGCTGCAAAGAAACCCAAATTTCGCCTGTCAGGAAATCGATGTTCCTGTTGGTTTTTGCTCTGTGTAACGCACATCTTTCCGGTTGCGATGTATAAGCAGTATGTCATGCACATGTGAGTGTATGGCCCGTTCATTTAGTACCCTTTGATGACCGTGATATCTCAATCTTTGGACAAATGTTTGTTGTATATCTGCATTACAATCTCGAGCAAGAACAGTAAGTCCATGTTATGAGTATATGTCAAACAGCTCCATCACATAGTTTAGCCGTTAAACAAAAATGACTAGGGTGTTTGTAGAAGGTTGTCTAATTCCTATCACGTATGCGGTGTTGCTACCTATTTGTAAGCTTACTGCGATTACAGTTTGGCTTTTTAATGCATTAATAACAGATATCCTGTACCAATCGCCTTAACGTATGAAGATTGCTTTACCACGTGACCCTCGCTGAGAAGTACTGACCACAGCTGAAATGGTAGCAAACATCAAAATCATCATGTACAGTGTTCATGCAAGAGGCATTTTGTGCACCTAACCAATACTCAGACACTAGGAACAAATCTGTGCTGTCTAGCCTGGTACAATACTGATGTGTTCCATGCTGCGTATGTTCCAAGTTGCTGTTCTGAGCAATACAAGGAGGAGTGCATTAAGTATAATCTTTATTATCATCACTTCTTTTTATTCTCGGCTCATGAATTGTCATATACATACCAAAAATATGTTGGTACCCATTTACTGCAGTTTACATTTTCAGATCATAACGTTTCATCAGATAATACTGTCTTGGCTCATTTGGTTGGCATTCGTTTCAGGAGGGGTCACTGATAACTATCTATGTAAGGTGAGTGAGTGAATATATTCCAGCAATATCACGGCGGAGGACGCCAGAAATGGGCTTCACATATTGTACCCTTGTGGGGAATCGAACCTGGGTCTTCGGCGTGACGAGCGAAAACTTCACCCACTAGGCTACACCACCGCCCTTCCATATCAGGTAATTGTGTTGCAGATGAGTTAATACCACCGTTCGCAATATTCTCTTGATATCACCAGTATGGTCACATGTTGGGTATGGAACCATGTTCTTAATTCTATAAGGTAACATTATATCTTCACATATTATGTCTTTTTGGATGGGTATATGATTTATTACCATGTATTTTAGAAATGTAAGTATATGATGTTGTTCGACATTCACATTTGTCCTATTGGGCGTTTTCGTGTTAATTATGATCATGTAAGAGACAGCAACTAAGGTTTATGTCGACTTGTCAGCGAACCAGAAACAGGCTTCAGACATTGGACCCGTGTGGCGAATTACGAGCCAATTATTTTCCCCTCATTGTCATATAAAGTTTACTCATCTGATATGATAATGATCTTGTTTATGATGAAACCTGAATCAGTTTTTCATTATAGTAAAAAAATATAGTAAGTGCAATAAAATATATCTTATCTGAATGCATTCCAGCTGCAACCAATGAAAATATTCACTCTGAGTGGAAATGATATTTAGGTGTACGGTTGTGACCAAGAAAAACACTTCCACCCTTACTGTAGATTTGGTTTGCAACATCTCGTTAACGGTCATGAAGCTGTTTCTTATGATAGTTCTGGGTAAGTACATATACTTTTTGCATATACTTGTAGAGTGTAGTGCCTAGTATATGGGTATCAATGTACAATGTATATGTATGAACGTTGATCTGTTTGACTTTGCAACACACTTGAACATGTCATAATCAAAAATAAAAGTAACAGAGTTCTAACAGAACATCTGAGTGAGGCGCGTGATTTAACATTCTGTAAATTTATATTTCACATTGTCATATCTACAGTTTTTAGAGCATGCTATTGATCATGATCACAACGGCTGCAAAAGATCTGTAGTTCATCTTTGGACGATATATATGGAGGCATGCTCTATAAGACGGCATAAACTCGTTGCAGAAACTAAACTAAAAACATACCGCAGCTGAACAGCATACCCAACTCAGACATGCTCGTATATGTAATACTGACTCCAAGGTGTCCCATCGTTGCTATATCGTCATATTGCCGAGCGCCAGGCAGTGTAACGGGAAGAACAATCTTTTCAACATCATGGTATAAACGCCATATGTACAACTTGACCAGAGATGTAAAATGTGAATTCTGTTGGGCGTAATTCTATATATGTTGCTTATCATACCTCAAATGAACAACACCTATATCAGAACACATTATATAGTTTAATCTCCTATTGCATCAGTTGAATGTATTTAGAAATAAACTCGTAGAGCCGTAATGTAATGGTTACATTTTTTTTATATCTAGCTGAATGTATAACCACCAGTCTCTATCCAGTGATCGAAATTTGGAATTCCGGTTTACTTAATGTGTACAGATAAACACTTGGACACGTACTATTATGTGTTGGGGATGTGATAGGCTGTGGACGACTATGGTGTCTATTACACAGCCCGTTAGATTGAACAATCAAATGTAGCATTGCTTGTAGGCTTGATTCTGTTCCATTTCAGTAACCCTGTTGGCGGCAGACTGTGTCAAAGGACAAGAGAGAGCTGCCATGTCGGGACGTGCTGGTAAGCAAGAGAGAAAATGACGCGAACATCATTCACGCCAACCCAATCATCTGCCTAGTCATTCCTCTACTGGTATTCCCAAACATCTCTCTGACCCGTCCACTGCCAGTGTTCCCAATAACCTGCCTAGTCATTCCTCTGCTAGTATTCTCAATCATCTGTCTAACCCTTCATCGCTTAATACCCTCATCAGGATAACTGAATGACAAACTGACGCAATTACCTAGCTTTAGGAGGCATCGGCCACTCCATTTTTTAATAATTTTATCCGTAGTAATCTTAAGGAAGAAAATATATGGATGTCAACTTCTTTATTATGAGGAACACAATGTTTCGGAGTATATGCTTACTCACATCAGGTGAATGAATGTCATGAGGCAGAGTGCATATATGCAAGGACAAGAAAATTAAGAAGATAACAAAAGGTGGAAAATAACAAAGGATAAAAACTAACAAGGGAAGGCAACAGATGATTGGCGCTGAAAGGTGATTAGCAACAGACAATGGATGTCAACACTTTACATTAATTACCGCTGAAGGTATTGAAGCCAGTACTTAAGTTATAATAGATAAGCAAGAGGCACTAGGCAAACGGGAGGCCGGGGAAATTAGCACTGATAGGTGAAAGAATGGGCACAGTAAAGGGCAAATTGAAGCCAGCTCGGACAATTAGACCCGACAAAGCAATAAGTCCCCAAGTACATTGGATTAGCCCTTAGACCCCTCAACACCAGACTCAAAGAACATCGGACGTCTGTTAACAAATTCGACCTGAAATATGCTATTTCCGAAAATATCAAGAAGAACCAAAACCATAACATCGTGTGGGAAGCTACCACAGGCCTGTCTACCAACAACAACAGCAACTGGCGACAAAGAAAACTACAAGAAGCCATTGACATCAGGAGATACCAGCCAGCCATGAACCGTGACCAGGGAACCTATCTGCCTAGTGCTTGAGACTTATTGCCTTGATCTCTGTCGGGGCTAATTACAGAGCTGGCTTCTTGTATCTATTTAATTTCATTATTTCATTAATATTTTATCTCTGATATACAAGACGTTTAATCTCAGTGTTGAGGGATATATATTATATTCTCATTGCTTTATGGGTGTGAAATAACCAGTGCAATATCAAATGTTAAGTAATTAAATCTCTCACTGATACAGCAATTTCTAGTTTCCCTTCCTACGCCTAGTATCGCCTCCATCTCGTCCATTGTAGGATTGTACAGGGACAAATTTTCTACGCGTACATTGTGGTTAAAAACATTACACAACTAGGCATTTTGTTGAAATGATTCGCTATAATGGCATGTTTCTGCTTGAGAAACCTTTTAATTATCAACATCATACCGGCAGCACTTTGCTATTCTTTAGATAATCTAAGATAATTACATGCAATTACATTGCATCTTTGGAATACTTTGGAATAAAAATTGATTCCGCCCTTGACTTTCGCCTATACGTGAACTGTTCTGTAAATACAGCCAGCCAATTGAATACTTCATCCGTTGCTTCATAGTTTGTCGATGTAAAGGAATCTGCAAATATTAAAAGTCCTTTTAATATTTTCATTGATTATAACACACAGTAATCAATGAGTTTCAAGAAGCAATGGGAGAAAAGGACACAAGAATAGTTACGCTACGGTCAGCGCCAAGAAGACGTCGGGTACGTGGGCTAGGCGGATTTGCACCTTTTCGGGCAGAACGTTCTGCGCCAGGCGAACATGCAGGAGGGATCTCGTAATGTCCTCCGGCAGTCGGATCTAAACGTCCTTCGGCAGGCGGACGTTATCGTTCTCCGGTAGCCAAGATGATGTATGTCTGATTCTCATCCATGAATGAAATAACGTATCGATTAACCCTCGTACTTGACTTATTATTCATGTATGCTTTTGTTTGTTTGTTGTCTTACGCCTGACTCAGCAATATTCCAGCTTCATGTATGCATATATATATATGTGTGTATGTGTTTGTGTTTGTGTGTGTGTTTAAAGATGAACAATTAGACTTAATATAAGAATCCTTAAAGTGAGGATGTTTATTAAACGTAAGAATATTGCTGTTACTTCGCTGCTATGCATGCACAAAGACCATCAAATGCACCATCTGGCTCAATGGGTGCACAGGCACATAAACATAGCATATGTTTTAAATAATATTTCTGTTTTTTTTACCTTCGTGCGGACTGGGTACATGAGTGACTGAGTTAAAATCTAACGTTGCATAGCCATTATTTCAGCCATATATAGACGAGAACATGTATGTATGTATGTGTCTGTCTGTCTGTCTGTCTGTCTGTGTATTCAACTGAATCACGAATACAAAGTTATATTTAAAAACAATTTGGGCATAACAATATTATCTACACTTGTTTAAAACACGGGTTAAAAACACACTACTTACCAAACATAGGCCACCTCGCTGGGGACTATGGGGATGTACGGTGCCTCAGCTTCCTGCATGATACCCGAGCAGGATTTACGTCACCACTTTAGCTAGTGGTGGTTGTGGCCAATACTATCTAAATTAAAACAAAAGTTGGCTTAAAACACTGGTTGATCATAGTTACATTGATAATGATAGGAATTACGTGTCACACAGGGGGACAATAATTTTACGGTACTTGAACTCCCTGGGTAGAACCTTCACATACATATTTAACATATATGAAAATGATTCAGATTTACGGTTTGGTAATGTGACCTCCTTGTGATTGCAAAGTCCACACATTCAGGCTAATAGACTTGATGGTGAACCTTTCATCACAAGGAATATACTTCGGAAGTTCGTCTTCATCCGTTTGAAGCAGATATTCGACGGTGGCCAATACGATATCGTCGCAAAACGACCAGACCATGTCTTGACTGACAACCCAAGTAGGTATGACCGATTGTTGGTTTACATAAGTGAAGTTTATTGATTCCTACTTTGGTGTCCCAAGTATTACCTTTGATGGTTGGTTTGAAAACACTGTACGGGATACACAAGAAAAAATACCCATATATACAAAATATACAATTTTGTATATTTGATATTTCCAAAATATACAATTTTGTATAGTTGGTATTTCCAAAATATACAATTTTGTATATATGGTTAGATTTTACCACTGCTTCATTCAATTTCCTCACCTCTTTTAGAATGTTTCACATAATATGTGGTTGCAAAGTTTACTAATGATACCGAACAGTATAATTATTGCATGTGACAATAATGCTTTAATACTATTTTCATTATGACAACTATATGATGTTATGAAATAATTTGTATTTCGTTATGTTTTACAGATCTTAATAACAGTTTGATCAATATAAAATGCGTACGCCAGCAACAAGTAGTTGAAAGTAGTTTTAAACATTGATGTTTATCGTTCCAAAGCTCTGTTCTCCAGCTCAGTTCATCTTTGTTTACGAGAACGTTCTTAATATGGGCAATTTTCTTCTTTCGGGACATTGGAGCAGTCATAATATTCATAACATCATAAATATTAAGATTACAGGCAATTTTAACAACTTTAGTACTCCATGAACTTTTACATAGTAACCATTTTCTTCATCAAAGCGTTACAAGTACTGTTATTAAATCTTGGGGTAGTCTAAAAACATTAGCATGTAATGTAACAAACGGGGAGGAGAGACCCATGTCTCCATTAGTGGCTATACATGGAGGTACCGTTACTAACACAAAGAAATAATTTACCGGCTCTATTGTGGATTAGATTAACGTTTTATCCTCATATACCAGAGCCATAGATCATTACTGGCTCAACAAGACTTTCATACAGTTTCATAAAAAACATCATAAGACATACACCCAACAGAATAAGACAAAGCATGGCTGGCAGAATTGTACAACTCTTTCACAGTTTCACATATCTAGATGCTCGTCAACCCGTAGTCCCAGATAACGATATGATTCTACATAGACCAGTGTTTGCCCAGCGTAGAGGAATCTGGTTAATCTGTATCACTTAACGAGTTTGAATAGCTTACTCTGCCCAGTCGAAAGCAGCACAGTAATTAGTAGTTTAGACCAGGCGAATACACTAGTCACACTTGACTGGTCTGTCTGATGATTCGGTCACCTGCCAAATGGGATGTCTGACAATTGGGTGTGAACCTTACAGAGGAAGTTATTTTATGAATGCGTCACGTGTTTCAAAAGAGATGACCATTATCTAAGTAAAATACTTCTAAGATCATAAAGGACATAACATTTAATAAAGTGATATTCATTTTCGACAAACTTTTATGAACAATTTTAAAACAGTGCGCGCAGATTCTATTTACTAATTGGGGGGTTGTAAATCGTCCTGTTTCGATCCAGATCTAAAACTAGCTAAAATGCGACGGTGGTCCCTGTATTTAAAACATAAGGAGCAACAACGTTACGATCATGAAAGTTCTTAATGTATTGCCCTTAACGTTATGTTTATCGTTCCAAAGCTCTGTTCTCCAGCTCAGTTCATCTTTGTTTACGAGAACGTTTTTAATATGGGCAATTTTCTTCTTTCGGGACATTGGAGCAGTCATAATATTCATAACATCATAAATATTAAGATTACAGGCAATTTTAACAACTTTAGTACTCCATGAACTTTTACATAGCAACCATTTTCTTCATCAAAGCGTTACAAGTACTGTTATTAATCTTGGGGTAGTCTAAAAACATTAGCATGTAATGTAACAAACGGGGAGGAGAGACCCATGTCTCCATTAGTGGCTATACATGGAGGTACCGTTACTAACACCAAGAAATAATTTACCGGCTCTATTTTGGATTAGATTAACGTTTTATCCTCATATACCAGAGCCATAGAACATTACCGGCTCAACAAGACTTTCATACAGTTTCATAAAAAACATCATAAGACATACACCCAACAGAATAAGACAAAGCATGGCTGGCAGAATTGTACAACTCTTTCACAGTTTCACATATCTAGATGCTCGTCAACCCGTAGTCCCAGATAACGATATGATTCTACATAGACCAGTGTTTGCCCAGCGAAGATGAATCTGGTTAATCTGTATCACTTAACGAGTGGTGAATAGCTTACTCTGCCCACAGTCGAGAGCAGCACAGTAATTAGTAGTTTAGACCAGGCGAATACACTGGTCACACTTGACTGGTCTGCCTGATGATTCGGTCACCTGCCAAATGGGATGTCTGACAATTGGGTGTGAACCTTACAGAGGAAGTTATTTTATGAATGCGTCACGTGTTTCAAAAGAGATGACCATTATCTAAGTAAAATACTTCTAAGATCATAAAGGACATAACATTTAATAAAGCGAAATTCATTTTCGACAAACTTTAATGAACAATTTTAAAACAGTGCGGGCAAATTCTATTTTCTAAAAGGTTTGGGGGGTTGTAAATCGTCCTGTTTCGATCCAGATCTAAAACTAGCTAAAATGCGACGGTGGTCCCTGTATTTAAAACATAAGGAGCAACAACGTTACGATCATGAAAGTTCTTAATGTATTGCCCTTAACGTTATGTTTATCGTTCCAAAGCTCTGTTCTCCAGCTCAGTTCATCTTTGTTTACGAGAACGTTGTTAATATGGGCAATTTTCTTCTTTCGGGACATTGGAGCAGTCATAATATTCATAACATCATAAATATTAAGATTACAGGCAATTTTAACAACTTTAGTACTCCATGAACTTTTACATAGTAACCATTTTCTTCATCAAAGCGTTACAAGTACTGTTATTAAATCTTGGGGTAGTCTAAAAACATTAGCATGTAATGTAACAAACGGGGAGGAGAGACCCATGTCTCCATTAGTGGCTATACTGGAGGTACCGTTACTAACACCAAGAAATAATTACGGGCTCTATTGTGGATTAGATTAACGTTTTATCCTCATATACCAGAGCCATAGATCATTACCGGCTCAACAAGACTTTCATACAGTTTCATAAAAAACATCATAAGACATACACCCAACAGAATAAGACAAAGCATGGCTGGCAGAATTGTACAACTCTTTCACAGTTTCACATATCTAGATGCTCGTCAACCCGTAGTCCCAGATAACGATATGATTCTACATAGACCAGTGTTTGCCCAGCGTAGAGGAATCTGTTTAATCTGGTTAATCTGACTGTTGGAATATTATCTATGCATTATCCTGTCTAAAAATCTAGATATATTTACAATATCATGTATGCATTTTTGAATCATTGTATTCCGGAGTGGTCTTCATATAAACTTCTTGACCAATCCGCTTCATGTACATTTTCAGAAAAACATAACATAACATGGGAATACCGTTCGAATTGAGCCTCGCTCAATTTCCCTGTGCGCTGTGATTTTTTATTTATTTTTTTTTAAATGAAAATTTTACAGGGACTAGCTGTGCTACCACACATGTTAAACCATTTTTACAGTTTTGTCTAATTTTAGCGATAATGAAAACTGAGTAGAGATAAGATATATTGATGAACAACGTCTTTATTACAGTTAGGAGCGACGCTTAGGTGTATGTTGTAACACCATTATCAAGCAAGTGATGTTGTTCATCCACAGATCTTATCCTCTCAATACTCCAACTTCTAAATTCCTCGCAAAGAAGATAATGATACTTGTTTTGAATCTTGCCATCGTACAAAATATTCTTCGCACAGTATTCAAGAAACAATGTAATATTAATATCATACTACGCCATCAATATATGTTGTGCAATATTTGAGAGGTTGGCGCCTGTCGGGACGGTGTGAGATGCTAAAACTGTTCTTGTATAGTCTAGGATCCTTTGGCTAGTGACAGCTACCACTGTTTATTCCCATTCAAGTTGCTAACGGTGTTTCATCTAAACAGTATTATTGGAACGGAAATTAAAACATTACTTCATTCGTTATGCTACCATTTTTGAATATATGTCCATGGGGATTAATCTGTTCATTTTTCCGTATTTTTATTACGGAACTTATAGCTTTGTGTGGCACAAACGATCAAATAGTAAGATGACTACAATTAAAGGGCATTAATAACGAGAGGCTGTTCACATATATGTACATCATATATGTATCACGCGAATCATTTCTGATTTTACTCGACGTAAGAGCTAGAAACGTTACCTACTTCCGGCGCAGCGGTTCTAGATGTTGGCGCTATCTAGATTGGGTCCCTGACACATGCAGCTCTATTTGATGGGTGCATTGTACTTAATAAGCTGAACTTTTATAAATCTATTTTTTGCAAATATATAATGGTCACTCCAACTAATCATTGTTACTAAAATATATAGGATTGTTGTCTATAACGTGTCCATTCGTATGTCTGTTTTACGTCTGTTCTACTAATTATTGACACTAAGAAACTCGTACAATTTTTTAAATCATTACTAAACGTGTTGTACTTGTCTACATCTGAATTGAAAAGTGGGAGAAAAGTTGCTTACTGTATTTTGCCGCCTTTGATGGTTCTGATGATCAAGATGACAACGTCAAAATCTAAGTGTTCAGGAGTCGATGAGGATTCAGGAGTTTTTGAATTGATGCAGAATCAAGGTTGGGGGTTATTATAGGCCTAATAGTGCACCACGTGATTTATGTCCAGGCCCCCGTGACATGCAGTTGTCATGTGACATGTAATTAACTAATTGAATTGCAAAAACAATTCCGACAGCAAATAACCGCATCCACAACAACAATGCGTGGATGCAAAGAAAGAAACCATTTTAAACCCCTTTCCGTATATTTGTATTTGTATTCCTTTCTGAAACTATCATTCTACAAACAGTTGTGTTCACCGCCCATTGTGATACTTCTACTTAAGAAAATAAAAAAGGATGTTTATTTAGTCATTTGACATGCGTTCATTGTAAACAAGGATTAGTGTGAAAGGATTACTAAGTTTGTCATCCAGTATAATGCACTTCCTCGATTAGCATAATTAGAACAGAGTTTGTAATTAGTTATATCCTGACTCCAGTTAACCAAGGCAGCTACATCAGTTGTGATTTATGAATTTGTGGAATCTTAATGAAAATAACGACCGTCTGTCACAAAAATGCAAACGAACATTGAACACGCACAGTTGCAGATTTTCCTTTCGTACATTTGAGGGTGAACGTGAACGAAGCCGTGCAAGATGCTTTACAGCGATTTGTCTTCAGAACACATATTGAGCTCAGGTAAGTTTATTAATGATGATATTTTCATCCATTCATAGATATGGCGATCATGAGCGCTGACACTATATGTATTCGCAATAGAACATTTGGAAGACTAGACACAAATTGAGTCACAATATGACAACATCAAATCAAAGAATTTGTTTAATGCAACAGATTTAAGGCATTGAAATTGTACATTATTATAAAATACATGAGTGTCGCTACGTCTCATGTCAAATACATCAATGAATTCTTTATTAAAAAAATTAATTTAATATTACTATGAATTTATAGCTAAAATTATGGAGTCTTGCATGTCGAGCCAACAAACTATAGTACATATTATTCACCTTGGAATTTCTGTTTACTGTGCTTGCGGTGGGGTCAACCCTATTCCCAAAATGGACAGTTCCAAATACTACTGCATAAAATATTAATGCCAATTTGGAGAAAATTACCAAATGAATGAATGCAAGTAAAACTTAATCCAGGGAAAAAGAAAACTGTTCAATATCACGTCAAAGTGTGCCCAAGTGCAAAACCTAATCTTAAAATGAAAGGACTTTGGTATTAATATTTCAGTCAGATTATGATATTGGCGAGTTAACGAGGTAAGCCCTATGATTAATTGTCTTAAATACCTTTCTGGTGTCCACCGCCGTGAACCATACTCAATCACTCAGATAAATAACCCCTTTTACATAAGTCATGAACAAGCATATATATATTGCCAATATTTTGCTCCCATGTTTTGGATAATTGTACCAAAGAAAAAGAATTAATCCTAGAATGTCTACACATTAATTCATTACGGACGCTGAAATAATGCCGATGAGACGTTAATTTTTACCTCGCCCACTCACTGATTACGGACTATTTGTGGGCCAATAAGAGGTACAAGCCACGTGAAAATGTAGAGTGAGACCAACGTTACACCTTTTTACAAGATGGAAAATATCTTTGCCGTTAGGGATTACATATAAAGAAATCTAACCAATTCACAGGCTATACGTTGTAGAACTGAATGCAAGTCATTCCTACCTGATACCATTAATAATTGGAATAGTCACCGGAAAAAGAGGATTATTAAACTTAGACAATGTTATATTCAGTTAAGCCATGATACCAGATTTTATCACTTTAAACTTCCATCGGCTTAAAAAACATATCTTAGATAACACATCATGCATGCTCTTGTGGTTGTCACAATGGTACACTGCATTAATTTTTACACATGCCCAAACTACAATATATTTAGAAACGATTCTATTCTAAAGGTTAAGTGAGTTTCTAATCAGTGGTTTATTGGAAACAATTTGAACAGTGCCTAATTTAGCTATTTTGAAATCGGCCATGTACATCCGACGTTCGGGTGGATTTGCACATATATAATAACTAGTAGTAAGACTTAATACATACTTTGAGACACGTATTAAGTATTAAAGAGTTAAATAACTTTTCTTAGGAAACCCCTTCTCATCAACCGCACTGTTGACCTATCTTTTTTGTTCTGTTTTGATGTATTGATGTATTATTTAATACAATATGTATATCTCCCCTCATCCCAATGTTAATAAAAGGAAGCTTGGTGGGGACTTTTGGGATATAAGAAATGAATACAGACTGCCATATTGTCTGAATGTCTTAACAATCACCGGGTGTGACCACGTAGACAGGATATCATTCGGGTTTCTCATAATTACTCCATGAGCATGCTTGGTATTGTAGCTTGGGGATATTAAATTTAAGTTTGTTATCAGAGGAGATTGATAGTGAACTTTTAGTACCAGTTAGATATGATATCTATATGACTTCTTTCTGTTTGACAAAGGATTAAGGGTATATGTGTGGGTAATCCTTCCACGCTGATGAAAGAAAGTCACTCTACTAGTTCATGTAATCTACGTCAAATAAGATCAGAACACATGCATTATTACAACATACTCAGGATACCAATAACAACGAAATGTACAAATTGACAAACATGATCAATATTATTATTACATGTTAATGCCATGTATGTAAATATAGCTATATAAACATATGTTTAATTTTTCAGCTTGTGTGAAGTCGTCCATAAATACAAGAAAACGTATATTTTCCCAAAATTATATTACCCTCAAAAGGGCAATTATATTCATGTTACATTTTTTCAGTCTCTTTTTTAATTCGAATGACGTAACATTTATGTTACTTTGATTTTATTAGACCCATGTTGTTGTTACAGATCCAGGGATTGACTAGGTTCATTACATGTCATAAAAGTGCCGGGACATAATATGGTGGCAATACATTCTCTAATTAACACCTGTCACAAAGGGACGGGCAATTTGGGTTTGTCCTCAGGGAATGTGTTATGCAATTTGTGTATTCACGAAATAACATTCAACAAATTATGTACATGGTCCTGTGATGTAGGATTGATGCATTCGTACTTTTTATAAATAAATGAATTGCATTTTTTTTCTTAACCGTGTGCGAAATACGCATAATGTCGGAAAGCGCAAGTTAAATACTGACTTCATCCCAAAATAAATCACAAACCCTCTCTTATAATTTGTATATTATTCTATATTTTAATTATGTAAATCACGTTCCTGTCACTTTTAAAGTAGAATACGTTAGTCACTCAACCAATTCCATTATTATTTTCCCAAAGATCAAAGATTAAAGCAGTTATCAAGATTTATTTTCCATATCTTTAAAAATACTTAATCTTTACATTGAAACTGCCATCATGATGTATTATTATTATTATTATTATTATTATTTTTACTATTATTATTGATGTACATATGGTTTGCACCCAACCATGCGCGTGCCAAATTATACAGCGTCAAGCTTTTAGAGCGCCAACTAAGTTTTCCAAAGTAGAAATTAAGCCAAATGAATATATATCAAGTTTCCTTTTGCTAGAACATATGCATGCTGTTGTGTTTTTTCAAGGTAATCTTCGTTCTCGCATTGATAACAATATTTAAAGAACAAGTATTATAAAATATAATACGGGAATATATTACACACGTTATTTACGCATCCGGTTGCTCATAATACAATTTTCCCCAAGGACTACCGTTTTACAAAACGCGATTTTCCGCGTTTCCGCCGAGATTTCACATTATAACAATGTATATCTACAATGAAACCGACAGCTCAGAACAAACCAAATTCAACACTTTTAAGTAGTGATAAAATAGTTTTCATCCTCTGTGCAATCCACTCTGTTGGCATATGTGCACGAGAGCATGTTACAAAACACATCGCGGCCTCCCCGTAAAACAAATCCAAGCTCAAACACTTTCAATACAGAAGTTACCGCCAAAGCAATCGCCCCCGACAGCTAATCCCCTCTGTGCATTTGACCATAAAGTCTACTCACATACCAAGCACCGCGCCAGGAAAAGTACCAGACGCCTCAACCGCCCACCCGTCAATATCATTGCAAGGACAGTATGTACTCCCACTAACAGTGTGGAGTACTAATTAAACCTTCCAGTAATGTTACCCGCCACTAAATCAGTTTTTTGTAACTTGCTGATACTATTTTGCACATACAAAACATTTATAGCGCAATACATAGCAATTATCCTCCTTTACCAACATATACAAAGAAACACAGTGCTCAACTTAAAACACTTCAATTTGCACATATATCATAATTATACACAAATACATAATAATTATCTCCCTTTACCAATATATACAAACAAAACAAATTTGGATACACCATATATACAAATTTGTATATTTTGTATATGTCATATATACAAACTTGTATATTTTGTATATATCATCTTTCCAATCTTGTATATCCTTTGGAAATATCATCTTTCCAAAGGATATACAAGCTTGTATATATGGATTTTTTTTGCAGTGATAAGGTGTGGGGATAACGTTTTGTCAAAAGCCGCTTTAGCTGCAGCATCTGCGTTTGAGTAACCTGTTATGCATACATGACAAGCAAAACACTATGTCTCATTGGCCAGTAGAAAGATCATTTTATCATATAATGGGCAGGTTTCTCGACAGGATAAAGCCAACGGATAAAAACGATATCCGTTGGGGTCATATGCGGATAGAGATGCAAATATCAAAGGTCAAGTAGGACTACTTTCACTGTTTATAAACAAACATGGCGTCGTCCTCGTCATTCGGCGATCGAGTCAAAATTAACCATCGGGAATCTGGATAAACAACAGGGATAATTGCTATCATTATCAAAAGAACAGTCTAATATACTGAAAATCAGTGTCTAACTGTGACGTAGCTAAGGCATTTTATAAGTTTTGGTTACTTTGGAGGTATAAATTTCGAAACAATTTTGCGAGGGCGCGAGGCCTTGCCAAGCGGGATCAGTAGCAATATCTGTGCTTGTAGACCTCTGCGACTTGAAACCTTCTCCACAAATTAAAATAGTTGGATTTGGCCGAAATATGTTTGAATTGTTACCTTGTTTGGTTTTGTCGCTGTGTGTACATCTGACTACACTTCTTAACGTTATGACAGGACAGACCGACTGTCAACAACGTCTGACCGTGCCCGTGACGTCTCATAGACTAGGGTTAGAGTAGCTTCCCTTTGACAAAGGGCAGTTACTCTAGCGGACAGACCGATGGATTGTTTTAAGTATATGTTGCTTCGCCACTGTATAAGAAACAGATTTCAGTTGGAACTATATTGGCTACTGTCACTGTCCGACTGACACATCACCTACCCTGTGACGTAATAAATATTAATGCGCGCATTCCAGGAAAACTCGCAATGTTTCGGTAATGTTTGTGAGAGAGGGATAGCGATTTTAAAGCACAGAATTAAAGCATGACATTATATGATAAAGAGGTTATCACGCTTGTGTGTTTGGGGATGGTAAATATCCTGTATTAGGAATAAACACTATGTATTTAGCTCGCCAAGCCTCGCTAAATACAATGTTTATTCCTAATGCAGGATATTTACCATCCCCAAACACACTCCCGTGATAACCTCTATATATGGTTCTAAAATGTCTGGGATAATAAGGTGATATGACAAGACACTCTCAAATGCCTGAATGCCAGACAACGTATCTAAAAATGTGATTTTGATTACATTGATTTACTTGTTTAGAAAAATAAATGTTAAGATGGCTTTGGCCCCAGCAGTAAAGATTATACTTGTATCTGGGATTCTCTAGGAGACAGTTCTGGATCCAATGATGGTGGCACTTGCAACTTTCACACCATCCTTGGACCTGTCTGTGAAAATGGATCCATTATGATCATATATTGTTCAGGACTTGTATTGTTGGCATAGGACGCTCTGTGGGGCCGATCATTAACAGTTGGCGTCTGTAGAAACCGGCTTCAGTATATGCTAATCACACGCTGAGACACATAGAGCATATTGGCGACCTCTCGCTGACGAATCCCTATTTTGATTAATACAAACAAGAGCTGAGAGCTTACATATTACTGTGGATAATGACAATGAATAATACTAATGGCATAGTAGTGATGGCAACCATGCATAAATGTGTCAAAACGAAAGAGACAATCTCATGACCTTGATTCCTTCATGACGGAATATAGAGATATTTCCCAACATTTACGCGATTGAACTTCATGGAGGATAATACATATACATCGTTTAAGTTACCTGACCGCCTCCCTGCTCTGGTGGATAGAGTGCCTGCCCGCAGAACGGAAGGTCGGCGGTTCGATCCCCGGACGCGCCATTTCAAAAGACGTGCCTGACACACCCGGCATTGATAGTACAAGGACTAGTCGACCCGCACGCACACACGCACACACACGTGCATGAAAGTCGGATATAATTGCAATAATATTAAACGCAACTTTTAAACCCTTTATACCTCAACTTTGAGTTACGCATTCCTCTGAAGCAGTCGTACAATCCCTTCTATAATCCAAACTTTTTTGTATTAATGACTCATGTCTTCCCTGATGTGTGGCCAAGTCATCTAATGCGCCGCAATTCACTGTGCAGAGTTGCGTCCCTTAGGCACGTCAGACACCTATGAGTGTGGGTTCGAATCCCGGTTCGCCCCGATTATGTTTCTAGGTTTGTCAGCACCATACCCGTGCTCGTGGGTTTCACCGAAGTGGTTGCATCACTTCATCACTTCGGGCTTTCCTACCACATTAAGCTGACACGCCGTGATATAACTTGAATACTGTTAAAAGCGGCGTTAAACCCAACTCACTCACTCACTTTGAATCATTGAACGAACATTCCGTGACGGCGAGTAAATTGACCAGCCAGGTTGCTCAAAAGGGCAATGACTAATAGTTTCGTTTGTATGATTCGAATTCAACTTGCCATAACGCCTCGTGATCAAGTGGACAGAGCATCTGCAAGGTGAGGGGAAATGGGGTTTAAGGTCGCGTCCTCCAAGATTACAGCACTTTTATAACGGCGCGTGTGTGTGTGTGTGTGTGTGTGTGTGTGTGTGTGTGTGTGTGGGTGGGTGTGTGTGTGTGGGTGGGTGTGTGTATGCCCACCGTGATACGATGCCGCAGTAAACTCTAATACCCCACTCAGACACTGTATACTAAACTCCGAGCCGACCAGTCCTTGTTGTAGCGCCTGAATGCCAAACGCCAGGCAGGTTAACAACTGTTAACATTCGTGACGCGGCTGGGGATCGAACCCCGGACCTTTCGCTCTCCGGGCGGACGCTTAACCACAAGTCCACAGAGGCGCTCGTATCTGGCAGGAGACCGGAAGGTCAGTGGTTCGATTCCCTGGCCGTGTCATGACAAATGACATAAAAAGATAGCAATTGTTGTTACACTGCCTGACGCCCGGTATTAAGGGAATAAAACAAGATCTGGTCGGCTCGTAGTGAGTACACTGTACCTGAGTGGGTGTAGGTGTACACACATGCATAGTACTTTTGTCTTTAACTTTTTTTATTCTATGCTTGAATTAAGGTAGATTGACGAGCCTAGCTTCAAACTTGATATACAAAAGATTGATTGACAGTATTCTTTAAAAAATGCCATTTTAAAAGCAATCCTACTGTAGACAGGTAGGTACAAACTATAACAAATAAGAAATCAGAAATGTTACAACTTGACTAATCATGACTAACGTTAACGTACAATGTACATATTAACACACCAAAACACATTTTCCGGATTGTAACAAAGCATTTGCCATTTTAGAACATTGACATTTGTTACAACATTGCTTTTTTTATTATTTCATTGGCCCATATGCTGTACGCAAAGGGAATTGCAGCTTCAGCTTGACACCGTGTGCTTTGGCTTGCTCTATCATTTCTCGGATGGCTAACCAGGACAAACTGAAATAGTTATCTAACACAGGAAAGAAGCACACATAAAAGAACTACATTGTTCACTCTCTAGTAAAGAAGCTAGCGGCAGAGTGGCCATGTGAAACTGAGAGAGAGAGCGTGAGTGAGAGAGGTGGGGTGAAAAAGGGGTCATGTGTAAGTGAACTCCCCATGGCCCCATGGAATATCCTAGCGGCATGTACATGGTCGAGTACAGACCAGCCAACCAGTAGTTGATAGCTGATATTTTAGGATGTGACTTGTAATTTCCAAATAACATATATAGCAGTATGTCACCAAGTACACGAGGCATGCATGTACAGATGCACATCAACGTGATTAAGTGCATTTAAAATGGATGAACAAACTGATGCACAATTAGTAGAGAGAGAGAGAGAGACAGAGAGAGTGAGTGTGAGTGGGAGAGATAGACAGAGCAAGAGACGGGGAGAGAGTGAGAGAGAGTGTGAGTGAGAGAGGCAGAGAGGTGGGATGTAAAAAGGGGTCATATGTGAGTCAACTCCCCGAGGAATATCTTGGCGACTTCTTCAAGATCAGACGAGCCAACCAATAGTGGATAGCAGAGATCCATCAGTCATATTAACAACACAACACGTTTTGTTTTCAATCTAGTTACATGGGACTGAAATCATGGCATCTGGTTTGATTAGGGGACACCTTTCTTCAAGGAAAACAGAAATGTTTAACGAAGGTTCTTGGACTATTATCCTGTACAATATCTATTTTTAACAAGACATGCCTACGACAACGATAAATACTGGAATTATAAGGTGTTATTACTAAGTTAGCACATGTTTGGCCGTCTGAAGAATGGAGATTTACCTCGCTGGATGGGTAAGTGAAACAGGTGCTTAGCTTTATAGTCTGTTTAATGTGTCTGTCTGGGGGGACTGCCTAGGTTAATCTAGTACAAAGTGTCTATGTCGAATCTCACGTTTACGCGCAATGGTACCATGTGAAGATTTCTATGAAGGCCCGATCTATTTTAGATCAGCTTTGAGAGAACATGTACAGTTACTTGATCGCGACACCTTCCCAACGTCATTCATGTGATAAACACTACCATAACAGGGCGCGGCTGTTGTAACGCGCCTTTTATATCATTACGTGATATGCATTTAAACTGAATGGTCTTTTCAGAGACAGAGAGAGCCACAGCTAACACATTCGGCGTGAACACAACGGGTGCTCTTTCCACGTGACACGTATGAATACCATTGAACAGTGTTGAGTGTAACAGCCAGCCTATTACATTAACAAACCAGGCATGGTGAAACTAAAATACCTTCTGCTTGACTGGGTATACTCAGCAAACTTCCTGCAGTCATACATAACACATTCTTAACATTGTGTTATTATTGTCTTTAGACATTTACATGTATATTGTTAATAGAATGTCCACGGATGTCTAATTATAACTGGGAATATGAGCATGATTATATGATGTTTCCCTCTGTGTGTAATTTATCCATGTGCATTTGTTCTGAACCATTCAGGACTTCATGTTGTTTGTCTAGCGGTATGTTAATGCAACAGTACAGAAGAAAAACGAGTGTTACTATTCTTACGCCGCACTCAGTTATATGACGGCGGTCGTTACTATTCACGTGATCAATGCACACTGTTATTGAACGGCGCAACAGTGTTGTAACTGTAGGAGCGTCTAACGAAACACGTACTCCCCAAGATTTCAATCTTCTCCTGAAGAAGATATCGACTACACGGAGGAAAAGTGAAAGTGCTTTAGTTTATTGAACAGGACAAAACTCTCATACGGGACGGAAAATGTTGCACATATTTCAGACAACCAATATTACGATATACATTTGTAACATAATACGAATTGCATGAAACTAGAAAGGTCTGATTTAGGCAAATGAAATCGGAAAACATTCTTATTGACAGACATGTGATGTAATGATAGAGTTTAAATGCAAATGGAATGCATCATGTCGTGTAAGTAATTGTTGATGAAGGGTCAGTATTCATGATTTCACTTAAAACATGACATGCTACGACCAAAGTTCAACGTAACGTTACGTGAGGATGTAAATGTCTCTAATTTAAAATGTTTTCAATAGGATTAATTTACTAGGATGATTGTACCTAATTTTTTCACAAACACAAAATGAATGTCTTGAGAATAATGTGGTGTGAAAACGTTGGTCGTCTATCGGAAACATAGATGCGTCGGGTTGTCTGAGTTATTTGGGGCTTTCCTTAAAAATTAACACAGCGAAAAAGTTTCACAAGTGTTAACTTATTCATTTGAGCATAGACATTGAATGTAAAAGTAACAGATTTTCGCTTTATTACTTGAACTTTGTTTTCTCTCATCAGTAATGTTTGAAACTGAGAAATTGTTATGAACTTACTGAAACATGTGTGTCGGCCTAAACTATTTAATAATTCTTCGTTATGATTTTTTCAACACTAAATGACGAAAGAAATACAAAACACAAGGAAATTGATTTGTAGTCCTGAAGTTTAAAGAAACATAAGAGCAGGGAAACGAAATACACATGTTCCTGTAACGCTTTAAATAGTTTTAAATGTGAGGGCACAGAAACTGTGCCGCTTTGACATTTTCGTCTATTTATTGATATTCATGCATATTCATAAATTATCAGTCATATGAGAGGAAGTTTTTCAAGAAGTTTACTGTTATAATTAAGTAACCAACATCAAAACAAGTCCGCGATTTATTTACACGACCATCGATAGAAACTTGAAGAAAAACATTCAATTAAATGTAAATAACATTTTAATACATGAATATACAATAATATACGTATGAAACCTTGACCTGTACATTACAATCCAATATACCTCAAGACATGTATGAAATGAGGGTTAGCAACTTTCGCGGGGTTAACTGGTATTTTGTATATTTCTCTTTCAAAAGACGTGATTTTAATTTGTGAACAATATAAGTGACATAAACGGTTTGGTATTCAGTATACATACATTGAAAACAGCGGTAGATTGGGTAATATATACTTAAACAGCTCAAATTGGTTCTATTTTCGGAAGGAATGCATATATCAATTCGAATTGATATAAAATAATTACGTTTGAGTGAGAGTCGTACTTATTATTATTTAAATGTGATATTAATGGCCAAAACAGAAAATGAGCTTTCAGTATCACGTAAAAAATACTTCCCTTTATTTTGTTCATCAGTACAGCCATCGTGGACGGGAAACCGTTACGAGGAAATAACAGTTCTCCTTGGATTCGTCATTTGCGGCCTCTTCATTAGATATACAGTTTCATGCGTCTTACCGATCACGTGGCATTGGAGTGGCCAATCGACACTAAATGATGAATGGCGTACATATTGCTACATTTGCTATAATGTTTCTTTCTTGCAACGTAATCCCATTTCTGATATTTGTCATAATATCCATATTCACTATATTTGTAAAGTAATGGTTGTATGATAAGGTGGAAATATCTGATCACATCAGACTGAGTTAACGCTATAACCACTAAACTTGTATACAGATAATTTCGTCAAATGGAAGTCACGAGGTTGGATTGATCAACAGCTGTTAATCTTTCGGTTTATTATGAAATATGAAGAACATTTCAGGATGGTTTGGTGTCGGAAAAGCACAAAAACATAAAGTGCAACTTCATGGAAGTCATGCAATAACTTAAAGGACGACTGTGTTAAATATACAGGTGAAACCAATCATAAAATTTAATGACATCAGTAGGACATTACGAATGAACCCGTGAAGGTCCGGGTTGGAATTGGTATTCAGCAACTAAATCTTGTAACGGAATCGGATGGTCAAGTACGCTGACTTAGTTGCTGCATTTCATCGTATCCCTATTGTTTAGATCGATGCTCATGATTTCAATTACTGGATTGTTTGGTCCAGACTCGAGTATTTACAGACCGCTGTCATATAGCTGGAATATTGCTGAAGTGCGGCGTTGAACAACAAACAAACAAGGAAACAAACAAACAGTACGAATGCTTTTTTCGAAAGCTCCATTTCAGATAAACTGTTGAGACAAGGGTCCTCTACCAGTTTAATCGATTGCAACTTTTATCATAATCTGTGAAGCATTTATCAATTATACTGCCCTTCCACGACTACCTCCCTCCCAAACCAGTTGCAAAGCAAACATATTTTTACAAGTTTTCCTCTTTACCTGTAAGCAATAGAATCTCGGCACCTGTACGCAGTTGACGTTGTTCTAAATTAACAAATGTGTTAAACAATCAGTAAATGCACTATCGTGTCACTGAGTTGCTTTATGAAGACTCGATTGTTTTCAGGCCGCCGTCGTAAGGCAGGATTACTTCCGTGTGGCGTTTGGCAAAAATCAACAGTTTAAATGCAAATTGGTGCAGTGGCGGGTGTTACCGATAGAACAGGGCATATTTATTCTTTAAGCGAACAAATGGTGTCATCATTGATTTTCAGTGATCCAGTCATATTTTTTTCATCATTTCATTTCACTTTTCACACCTGGTGTCATAACCTTTTTTGATAATGACTCATAAATCAATATTTATGTTAAAATCGGAATTGTACAATTGACTCTGTTTCTTATGATTATGGAAAGGGTTTTGCCTCTTTTTATAGCAGCTTTTTAAGACCTGAATTAATGTCACATTAATGTACACATACTCCCTCATTATTGGCTACCTTGGGTCTAAATGTAAGCCGATGTCACCTGTCTTCATAAGCTACATATATTTATTGTAAGTACATATATTTCGTCAGGGTGTGACTTATTGACTTAACTTCACACATAACACGATATCATACATACATATCAAGTCAGTACTGGGTTTAATGGTCATAATTTCATTATGAACGTGGACATTCTCCGAGTGCTCCCCGTATGGCCCGGGAAGACATGTTAGACTTGTCTTGGCGGCATGTAAATGTTCGAACCTAGAACAGACAGACCCGTCGTTGATACCTGCGATTCATCCTATGGGATATTAACGATATATTGTTCGGTTCACCGAATCTAACATTACTGAAACTGAATAAATTTCTAAAATATTAATCTGGCGATAGTACACGTGCATCTTTTCTTATGCCCATTATTTGAAGAAATCATATAATTTAATTGAAATAGGAATGAGAATGTAACACGTTTCTACTACTGATTTGTTTTTTTAATAAGAACTACCCCGATTCAACAAAAACAGTTTCACATAAAGGATTTGTGACATCTCTAACCAGCGGAGATTGCTATTATATAGATTCACATGTGTTACTATTGTCTCTGGACAATGTGTCCAACCTCTGATCCACCACAACACAACACGGTTTTAGCTATGAAGTTTCATCTAGTTATATGGGACAGGAATCCGAGTTGATTTGAAAGACACCTTTCTTCAAGGAAAACAGGAATGCTAAACGACCGTTCTAGAAACTTGAACGCAATATCTATACTTGACATGTATATATAACAAGACATGCTTTATACGCATTGTAGATAACATGTGTAGAGATAAGTGCTTATGTTAACGACAAATGATAGAATTATAAGATGGCATAACAGCGTTAGCAGATTTATGGCCGTTTAAAGAAGATTGATATCGCTTGACTGACAAAAACTGACATGTGAAACAGGTGCTTTGCTTTCTCGTACCCGCACATTGTATGGTGTACAACCAACCAACATTGTATGGCGGCGGGGTGACTGCGTCGATATCACCCCGAAATTACGTATTGACAAAGGATAGGCTGTTAGTGAGTGTCGAAGCATTTACATGTCATAGTGAAGTTTTCTGAAACGTTAGGACAGTTATCCAGATCAACCATAATGCTTCGAGAGAACATGACTCATGTTGTTATTTGATATGGAGCCCTTCGCAACGCCACGCATGTGATACAAACAAACAAAAACAGTGCGCGAATGTGGTAACGCGCCTTTTATATCATTATGTTACATATACATGTATACTGGATGGTCTTTGCAGAAAAAAGTGCTCGAGCTGAACAAGGGTAATCGGCGTGAACACAGCGTGTTGAATTTCCATTGAACAGGGAACCGTTGAGTGTTACAATACGTGTATGAACATGGATCCGAGTGTGCTGTCAGGTGTATTTTCAGCAGTGTGTCAATGTAACCATACTATATAGGTACAGAAAAACGACTATTAGTGTACACATGATCACTGTTATTGAATGGAACAACAGTGTTGTACCTGTAGGAGCGTCTAACAAAACACGGATTCCCTAAGATTACAATCTACCCCCGAAGAAGATATCGACCACACTTAGGAAATGTGTACGTGGTTTAGTTTATTGAATAGGATAAAAAACTTCAAAATATCATGACAGAATATGTTTTTTGCACATATGTCAGGCAAACAATATCACGACAACATAATGCGAAATGTATAAGGCTCGACGGTTTAATTCAGAAATAAAGTGAATTTAAGTGAAAATGGCATTCACGTGCAAGTGATTATTGAAGGTCTTTATGTCACGAACAAAGAAGAAAACGCATGGAATTAACATTGTTTCAATGGTTGATGGTTTCAATGGGATTCTTTTGTCACACAGATGATACACACTCAAAACAAATATTTGCTGCATGTGCGGGATTGGAGAATAATGTATTGTGTAACAATAATCAAATCATACGGCTCCGACGTTCAGAGACAAATGTTATAGAAGTTCATGGTCCATCGGCAACACAGATGTGATAGGTATTCTATATCATACATAATGCCGAGAAACACTGTTGACAAGGGCCCCGCTCATTCTGTTCACTCATTCATATGGAAGATAAACACTGCATGCATCATGTACTATGATTTCCCCAATTATTTCCGTCAGCAATGGTGTGTTTCAAGGTTAGAAAGTGTAGTTATGAACCTACTTAACTGAACATCTATAACTGTCCTCCGCTGCGTATATGCCAACACAAATTAACGAAATAACTAAAATACACAAGGAAATTGTTCAGCAAACCTGAATTTCAAGGAAACATGAGCGAAGGGACACGGCTAACACATTTCCTTGTTACCATGGACAAATATTGAATGTGAGGGCATACTGTGACGCTTTGACATTTTCATCTATGTATTGGCTCATGCATATTAAATAATGTCTATCATATGAGGGGAAGTTTTTCAGCAAATAAGCTGTTATGATAAAGTAGCAAACATGTTACGTCAAGTCCGCAATTAAGTTACATCGATGGTAACTTGACAAAAAAGATATATCGCTGCATCCAGTTAAATTGGGCTCCAGGTGACACTAATATATACTATAGCAGCGGGAAAAACATAACTGAGATTCATGTTAAGTTCAATAAATATAAATTTATTCTGAAATTAAATAATGCATGTTGCAATACATATTCGGGAAGACATCTCCACGAATTTAAGGTCGTGATTCACAATTTGCACATGCATCTTCATGTTTTTGCGTGTTTGTTGGTTTCGAAATGTGAACAGCACACAATGATTGTTTAGCTATCAAGTGCTTCCAAAACACGTTTGTTTAGCCGAAAATAACGACATTGCAATGATTTGCTGAAAATCAGCGTCTACGCATCGTTGGTATGATGCAAACAGGAATGGTGCAATACGATGCTGCCATACATTTCAATGTTTTTCAAAGGACAATAATATTTCTTTGAAGACATTATCTATACTCAACAACAAACATTCCTGTGACACCAATATTTTAGTGTATTTTTCAAACAAGTAAAGTTTGGTTTCCAATATTGTAGTACATGTATGGAATCAAGTTGAAAAAGATCCAAGAATGGGTGTAAAAACATGTGCGTCAACGGGATTCCATATGCATTGTTTAGCATCGTGCTGACAACTACCACTCAGAAAAACAACAAAATTACGCAATTATTCAACATTACGAAATGCCACGCCTGTCCGAAAATGAGCGTCTGAGAGCCATTTGTATACTTGAAGCAGGAGCGAGTCAACGTGATACGCGTAACCAATAATCGACAAGACAACTGGATTCGAACAACACGCCTACGAAATCGATTCCAGCCAGCAACAGTGACTGCAAGGAGCATCCCTGGCCTTCGACGAATATCTTCACAAACCGTACGCCGTCGCCTCAGATGTGCAAGGATTGTCACCAGAAGACCCGCCAGACGTCCCATTTTGACAGTAAACCACCGTCAAGCACGTCTATAGTGGTGCAGACAGCGTCTACGCTGGACGCTGGACGGCCAAGTTCTATTCACCGACGAGTGTCGTTTTCACCTCAGCCACATCGATGGACGGATTCCAGTGTACCGACGTCGAGGTGAACGTTACGTCAATCATTGTGTCATGGAAGAAGGTCGGTTCGGGGGCGGCAGCGTTATGGTTTGGGGTGGGATTACAGCAAGACAGAGGACCCGTTTGATAGTGGTAGAGGGAAATCTCAATGGACAGCGCTACCGCGACGAGATCATCGGCCCTGTTGTTCTACCGTTGCGACCGTTGCGACGTCATGGCCCAGGCATTTCCTTTCAACATGACAACGCCCGGCCTCATATTGCTCGACTTGTTCAGGATTCTCTTCAACAAAACAACGTGAATGTCATCCCCTGGCCGGATCGCTCCCCTGATCTCTCACCAATCGAGCACATGTTGGATGAGATGGATCGGCGCCTACGACGTCAACCACGTGTTCCACAGACACTCCAGGAACTTCGAAACATGTTCCAGCAGATATTGACAGATATCCTACAGGACTTTGTGCGACGCCTGGTCCATTCCACGAGACGAAGATGTGTTGCTTACATCGCAACCAGAGGTGGACACACACGCTTTTGATTTGTTAATTGACATTTTGGCATGTTCATGGGTTTTTTTTATGAAATAACGCATTTTCTGAAGTCAGTATGGCAAATTAAACCATTTGAACACTTACAGGAGTCTTTTATCTGTTCCAAACCGAAGTTGTTTCAGATTTGGTAAAAAACATAACTTTGCATTAAATCTCATTCAGTATACATCAGGGCAACGATCGAGACTAGCCACGGACAAGGCGTCCACGTGTGACGTCACACCAACAAGACAGCCACATTCGGATGGTGCATCTACGGAGTCGATACCAAAGTGCCACATTAAGAACTCGGAGAATTCCTGGGTTGAGACCAATTATTCAAACGATTAGGGGAGCACAGCATCCGGCCCCGACGCCCGGCAATATACCCGAATTTGCTTCCACGTCTGCAGGAAGATGCATGTACTGTAATATACTTTTTAAAGCAGCATAACATTGCTATCCTGCCATGGCCAGCTATTTCTCCAGACTTCTTCCCAATAGAACACATGTGTGATTAGATGGAACGACGCTTACGACAGGACCATATCCAGCCGGTAACGCAGGTTGGGCCAATCTTTTGTCGACATTTGGAACAACTCTCCAGGCTGTTTTCAATCACCTGGCGTCTTCAATGCACCGCCGCTGCCTCGTCTGTATCAACGCAGATGTTGGTCACACCTAATATTGACTTTGTTAATTGACTTGTTACACCACCCCTCTTTATCTCCTGTTACCAGGGGGCGATCGGGTAGCCTAGAGGTTAAAGCGTGCGCTCGTCACGCCGAAGACCCGAGTTCGATTCCCGGCATGGGTACATTGTGTGAAGCCCATTACTGGTGTCCCCCGCCGTGATATTGCTGGAATATTGTTAAAAGCGGCGTAAACCATACTCACTCACTCACTCCTGTTACCAGGTATGGGTTTTGTCAGAATTTCGTATGCTAAAACATTTATCAGACAAATGTTTTTATTTTCAATAACATAACATTTACATCACTTTAAATGAAACACAGTTATGGTCTTTTGCTAGTTTGTATTGTATTTTCCAGAATTTTGACATATATGAAGGTCTATTAACGACGTCTCCCTTTGTCTAAAACAGAAAACTGAAACGTTGAAACACAGTTCATCATTGTATCACTTAGCATTAAGGCGTTCACACACCTGATTTTATCATGCCACTTTCGGTTTCAGAAAACAGAAGCAATCTGCAGCAACCCTTGAAACCTTTTATATCTAGCTCAGATTATAGTATAATCATAAGCACTGACATAATAATAAAGACAAGTGACAAAACCCTTTCCATATTCATAAGAATTAAGAATTAAGCAGAGTCGATTGTACAATTCATGAACATATGTTTATGAATCACTTTCAAATAATATTGATACCGGGTGTTAGCGAAAAGTTGACCGTATCCTTCCCCACCGGTGGCACCCGTCACAAACACATGCAAAGGAAACTCAATTGTTCACCTGAAAACCACGGGGACATTTACTACATTATGCAAGTATCTAAATATGAAACAGATGAGGCGGTCTCACTAATCTCCCTCATTTCTAGTACAGGTGGGTTAATCAGGGGAAGGAAATTATCTAATTGATGGTTATTGAATGATACCAGATCATTGATATACCTGAAGGTTAAGTTACAATGATGTGTACCCAATGTTGATTTTGCCAATCCGAGCAGAAATTCCAATTCATATGTATTGAGAAACAGATCCGCAAGAAGCGGGGCACAATCGGTGCCCAATAAGCTTTGTTTGTAATAATTCTAAATTAAGCTTGCTGACTACATTTTTGTCTCAATGCGTGTCAATCATGCAATTTCAAGAACGTGCATGTGTAATGTATAAACAAATAACAGCGTGAAAACCATTCCATGTTCATAAGAAATCTGTACGATTCCGAGTATATAATGAGCATCAGCACATGTTTATGACATGTCTAGTATTTCCAATAACAATCACTCCGTAGAGCTAAATCGTTGATTAACTAGCATTGAACCAAATAGAGCACGCGTTGAACGTTGCTCACAACTACCGGTTTGACTGGCCAAGACTCCGTTTTTTACAGACTGGCCTCAAAGAACTGGAATATTCCCGACTGCAGTGCAAACAAGCAAACAGACAAACACATATGGTGGATAAATTACCTATCCTGAACAACTAAAATGTGGACTTAATGTTTGACAATCACTGAGGTCATATAGTGCATTTTTGTGTCAATAATGACTTTTGTAAAACCCAATTGCTGAGATCGATGCTCATGATGTCAGTCACTGGACTGTCTGGTCCAGCCTCGCTTATTTACAGACCGCCGTCATATACCTGGAATATTGTTGAGTGAGGCGTTAACCAACAAACACACAAACAATCGTGTACCTATTCGGTCATGATCGTAGAAAATCTTGATGTTTGTTTTGATGGCATTGGCCGAGCAACCCCTCCGTCCTTTGAACTCGTGATCATGCCCTAGATTGACAGGAAATAAAACACAGCCGTTGCCATCAACTTAAGGTTAAATGTTCATAGAAGAGTAACGAAATATAACCATGTGTGAAACGTTTATGCATATGCAAATCTATTTCAGTTTCCCTGAGGCTAAACGAACAACTACTTAAACTTGTTGTTTTGACGAGTGATAATTTCCGCAATGACTTTTAACAAGACCACGTTTTAAAGCACGAAGCCCTCCCCACTGAAATCGCCCGGATTAAATAATTTCAGGATAAACAAATCATGGGTAATTATGAACACATTTTAACAGTCAGACACACCAATGATCTATCTTAACCGACCAGAAATCGCAGAAATGAACATGAGTTGGATATTTGATTTCAGACAAAATTGCTAGAAATGATGTCCCTGATTTTCTTTTTCATGAACATGTTTGTTGTTTAAAGACAAACACAATTAATTAAGCATAGCCAAATTCATATATTCAAACAGCATACGACACTAAACGCCAGAATACATTCATTTTGGTTTCAGTCTTGTATACACGTAGTTAAAGGGGAAACTGTAATAAAATATAACAATTTCCTTGACTGTGACATTAGTCACACAGGGTAATGCGTTTAACTATCCACGCTTCATGCACTCCACTGAAACGAGATGCATGCCTAATAGTTTGAATAGTTATTGCATTCATTTGGCAGAAGGGGTAACATAATCCTCACATGGGTACAATGTATGAGAACCTTTTCTTGTGTCGCTCCGTCGTGATATTGTTGGAGTATTGCAAAGGTCGGCGTAAGGCGGCCATATACACTCACTCACTTACTGCATTCGAATCGTTTAGACAGTATACACATTAATTAAGTGTAAACTTATGTATAAAGATGGTCAGTTAAGTGGATAAATCAAATGTACCCCACTAAAACATATTACAGTGTATGGAGTTTCGGTTAATGAGAATAGTTTTTGTCTACCAGAAATAGGCAGCAACTTATAAGAATCGAATGGCAAGGAATATTATACCCAAGCCAACGACTACCCAGTCAATTCAAAACGTCAACGCCAGTGAAACAGCTTCCATCGGGCGTAAAAGGTAAAATATTAACGACAATCATATGAATGGATCAATGAAAATCAGTGTGTGTGGCTGCTTGTATTCTATTGCAATTTAATATGGCTACCCCATTCAGACACAGTATATTGACACCGAGCCGACCAGTTCTTGTTTTATCCTCTTAATGCCGGGAAACAACAAGTACCATCTTTAACGGCTTCAGGCAGATGCTCTATTCACTAGACCATGGAGGCGTTCCGTAATAGACACAGGACATGTATATGGAAAACAGCTCGCGCAAACGGCACTTTTCATTTTCAACTCAAAGCCCTCGAACCCATGACCTAGACGTGTGTGCAAATCCCGAAGCACATTGCAGAGCTGGTGTATTACGTTTTTGCATAGCGAGATATTATTATACAACGAACGCCGGGTGCATTTAGCTGCGTTCCGGGTATCTGAATGTAAACACGTGTCATAAGGGGGAAATAGTTACACTTGTATGAACAAGTTATTGATGCTGGTGTTTTTGACGCTTCTTAATAGAGTTCGAAATGATACAATATCACTGAGCTTTGATCGAACCACTATTCGTGTTGCTTCATAGAGCTATTTGCCGTTGGTCAATTGTGAGCAGTTTCGACAGCAGATTCAACCGCTGTTTAAAGCATGATTTTAACATGATTATTCATCCTTTATCACCAACGTGGTGAACGGTATGCAAGTTTGTAATGCCAATTTGACTTTGAATGCATGACATTATAATCTCCTTCATTTTTTTTTCTGTTCACATTTAGCTACGAGGGAGAGACACCTATCACTAACTGGCAACCGACTATAAATATGCTGCCAAACAAACCGTTACCGTTTCATCCGTCAATGAATAACATGTGTGTGAGTGAGTGAGTTGGGTTTAACGCCGCTTATAACAGTATTCCAGTTATATCACGGCGTGTCAGCTTCATTTTGGAGGAAAGCCCGAAGTGATGCAGGTCTCGGACGTTTTCCACTTCGGTGAAACCCATGGGTATGGTGCTGACAAACCTAGAAACGTAATCGGGGCGAACCGGGATTCGAACCCACAATCATAGGGTTCTGGCTTGTCCAAGGGACGCAACTCTGCACAGCGAATCGCGGCGCCTTAGACGACTGGGCCACCCGTGCCCCCCAATGAATAACATGAAACCTGTTTAGAAGATGACATGATTTAAAGTCAATCAGGCTTCGAGCTTAGCACATCTCTTTATATATGAGTATAAGTTTAAACGTTCTACGCTGACAGCAGCAGAAAATAGTTACTTGAATGTTTATATGTACACCTTACAAAATGCACATACAAGATTTTAATCATGGAAATAATATTGATTCTATAAATATAATTTGACGACGAAGGTAAACTGTGATGTGGCCATGAAAATATTTTTATTCCTAAATTGCTGACTTGCCGATTCCTCTTATGAAGAAGAAGAAGAATACAATCAAGGAAGGACTGTCCCCGAGTTTCGACATAAGCTCAGTTGCATTTGTCAAATCTGGCATTGACGTTTTGTTTTAATTCAACTTGACAGGTCCGATGTTTCTGTCGATGGTCTGAGGTCAACGAGTTTCATCTAAGTTCAGCAGTATTTATGAATTATACTGAGTCAACTTCCAATATCTGACCTTGATGTTTTACATTTCTCAAATTCACAGAAAGTATTTATTATCAGGAGAATTCTTGGAGGCTCAAATAATTTTCTTGGGTTTTTGCAATCTTATAAAATAACCATGAAATAACCAGATTTTGTCAAAACAATTGTTTTTTTCGACGTTGTACACCGCTATCCCACATGGCGGGGGAGAGGCTTCATTACTTGAACAATGGGGCATACGTGATGACGATAGATATAGTCACATCTCTATCTCCCAGGGTTCCTTTTTGATAGCATCTATGTTGTGATGTTTGTTAAAGGGTTTGGCGTCCACATGGTCACCGGTTGTGGTACCCTTCTTGATGTTCTGTTTCTTGGTGTATATGTATCGGAATTTCAAAACTTCCGAATGAGCAAAGATGTTTTACTTTAGCTTCATGTATACAGATGATCTGATATCTTAAATAAGGGCTAAATAGACTATTCCCGACAAATTGATTTACCCACCTCAGCTAGAAATAGAACAGAACATCGAGGCCGCCTCATCACGTTCGTTTTAAGATCTGTTCATAAAGATTCAGATTCAGATATCTGTGTGTCCTGATTTCAGGTACTGTTTTGCGTGCAATTTCTGAGGGGATCATGGAATTTGTTTTTATGACATATTTATTCTTTGACGTCTTCTTTGAACAGGTTTGAACAAGTTATTACTGGTAAAATATTACTCGTATTACACGATTTCTAAATGAGTAAGAGGAAAATGAAACTGATTAAGTATGCTTTGGTTAACACATGTGTTCTTTGAGATCAAGATCGAAGTTTCAGTTTCCATGTAACACAGGGTTGTGTCAAGAAGGCCCGCTCCTTGTGCGCAGTATATATTCTTTCATCCATACAGAGCTGGTCATAGCTTCGTCAGAGTTGCCATTACATGTCAAACATACATACACAGGCGCTCGGGTAGGACATACTTACATTTGATTATTATTTGATTATTATTTGATTTAAAATTATTACATGCCATCAAGCTGTTTACACATAATCTTCTCATATGGTTTCGATGTTTTCCGGTTTCTTTGTATTTATTAACCAGCTTTCTGTCACAAGTATTACATAAGATTATATGGTATACTATTGTGAAATCACTTGATAATGTATTGCATTATGATGTACACTACAATTGTTTATGTTCTTTTCTTTCAGAAAGACTATGACTGCTCTTGTACTTATAACTCTTGCCTATGTGGTCCTTTCAACACGAGGTAAGATAATTTGCCAATTGGTTTCACATACCAACAAGGTGCGATTGCCTTTACTAGTTTTGAAACACGAACATGTTTATATTCATATATATTGACTTATTACATACATGATTGAACGATTATACAACATGCCTTGTGTCCTACTGATGTTCTTCTGTTTTGCAGCCAACCACTGTCGTGACAACCAGCACTGCTTGAAATGTGACACGAATTCAGGCCACTGCATCACAGAATGCGAAACGGGATACTTCGACCGAAAATGCACGTCTGTTTGCAGCGAGAATTGTAAGCAGAAAAAGTGTAAACTACTGGAAAGTTTAGGCACTGGGAATTGTACAGAAGGTTGTGAACCTGGATATCACGGTACAAACTGCAATGTTGCTTGTTTCGAGCCACCGGAAAACTGCTCCAAATGTCCAGGTGGGTGTGAGGGACATTTTTGTAACAAAGGCGCTTCATGTTTCTCTGGATGTAAAGATTTCTTCTACGGCTCAGACTGCAGGAATTGTTCCAGTAGATGTAGATCCTGCAATAGGATATCAGGAACGTGTGACCGCTGTCATCTACCATATTATGGTCTGGACTGTGAGTACACGTGTAATAACTGTTCGGGATCGTGTGAGGCTAGATGTGAAGGCTGTACAGCTGGTCACTTTGGAAAAGATTGTGAACCATGTTCTGAAGTCTGCGCTAATTACACTTGCAATTCGAACATCGGTACTTGTTTCAATATGTGTAACAATGGGATGTATGGACAATTCTGTAATCTCACCAGTAATCTATGTATAGATGATGCGTGTGGTCAGAAGACTGGAAATTGTATCGATGGATGTTTCATCAGAGAGGAAGGGTGTACCCATAACTGTTCAAGGGTTGTTCCCACAACTGAGTGCACGACTGGATCCTGTGTCACAGGTAAATCATTTGTGTTGTCTTATTAGCGAAACAATGTGTAATCTAAAAAGCTAAACATATGTCACAAGATGAAACGTTCGATTTTTAGAAGGATTGGCTTGGATTGGTTTGTTGTTTAACGCTGCACTCAGCAATATTCCAGCTTTATGACGGCGGTCGGTAAATAATCAAGTCTGGACCAAACAATCCAGTGACTGATATTATGAGCATCGATCCATGCAATTGTTTATAGAAAGGCATTTCCGCATCCCCATTGATGAAACGTTTTCAAACCGATAATTATACTTGACATATGTGATCGAAGTGGTGCTTGGTGACAGAGTTGCAATTTTCCTTTTCCGTTCAGCATACTGTATTCTGGGTTTACCATCGCTAAAATTGTTGCATATTATTATTATTAAAGTTAAAGATAAAGGCTGGTTGACTATGAAGTAGGTTCATCATAACACATGACACGATTATATAATAATTGAGATACAAGTACATTTACTACTATAATACTTTGCTGCTTTTATTTGTTCAAACGTTTGAATGTATTTCTGTTTTCCATTCTTTTAGACTACCTGGCGGTGCGGAGTAACATCCCGTATGTGGCAGCACTGATAGTAGCACTGATAGTATTGTTTGGCACAACATCTGTTTGCTACATCTGTTACCGCATGGGGCGGTCCTCCACAAGGTCAGTGTGTACTTTTAGTATACTGGTATATTCTATTGTAGCTGCAGCAGTTTTTTCAGCCAGTCATGGTCGTTGATGGCAAAACAATAAGTGAGTCTAGACAATTTGCTTCTGATCAGGAGTTTTGAACAAATTTGAGCTACTACAATGGGTTTCCCAACCCCGCCCTTGTAAATGACAGACCATAATAAGTTTATAGGTGGTACTTGTTTTTACGCTGCCTGGCGCTCAGTATTAATGGGATAACACAAGGACTGATCGGCTCGGAGTCAATTTAACGCCTCTGAGCATGGTATCCCACTTGTCTGGCACTGCAAATACAAGTGACAAAACCCTTTCCATATTCATAAGAAAGTCGATGGTTCGATTCCAACTGCATCATGAGCATGTGTTTACCGGCAATAATCTTTATTAATTCAAGTCAAATCAAAAACCTGTCCACACGTTTTTATGCGATGAAAGATGTTTCACTTATCATGACAAAAGAAATGGACATGTGTTATGATCATGGCATGTAAATATTGTAAACAATATGCCAATGGCATTAGACCCGTTTTTCGGTTTTCGGTTCATCGTCCAGTTGAAACCAAATATTTATCCTTGTTAGCAAATATGTTACTGAAAAATTAAATGTATTTATATAAATGTATTTATCCAGCAACATCTTTTTATAGAGCACATGTAGACACATATGTATCCTGAATCTACATATGTATCCTGAATATATGATAGTGTCCTTTTGACCAGGGAAATTATGGTTAAAATGTTATTGATTGCAGAGTTGGATAATTAATGAGTAATCGATTAAAAAAATATGTTTAAAGAACACATCATATTTTTATATATCATTTACACGACAAATTTACTTCAACCATACTCCCGTAAACATCCGAGTTAGAATTGTTCTACAGCCACCAATGTTTATCGCAAGAGGCGACCAACAGGATCGGATGGTCATGCTCGTTGACTTGGTTGATGCATGTTACTGCATCTCAGTTGATAGATGATCTCGATGTCGGTCACTGGATTTTCTGGTCCAGACGCGACTGTTTACAGACCGCCGCCATACAGATGTAATAGTGCTGAGTGCGGCATAAAACAACAAACTTGATTTCGTTTTAATAAGGGTCGAATGTGTAACCCACTAGCTAAAGGTTCGCTCGTCGTGCCGAGGGCCCGCGTTCGTTTCACGACAATTTTACAATTTGTAACTCATTGTGATATACTTGATGTAATATTGCTTGACTATTGCTTAAAGTGGCGTGGTGCCATGCTAACTCACTTATATATGAAAAAGAAACCTTTTGTTAATATGGTGTGTTGATATTTTATACTGATGAAATTAATTTTCCTCTACTTAGAAATAATCAACTCGATGAGGTGATACACAGTGCAGCAACAGAACAAGTTGAAACAGGAGAGTACCAGGCCTTACATCGATATTGGGAAATAAGAGAGGCAGACATGTACACAGAATGTGACCCATCAAATAGCCAAGAAATTGCTGAGGAGATGGCCTCTGCCTTTCCTGTTGTAGCGGACTGCTCTGATGGCACTGGCGAAGGCGAAAATATAATCGTCAGTTTTCCTGGAACTACTGATTCTCCTGGAACTACTGATACATACACAGCCATAGGCGCGCGATATTTATCGCCTATTCTGAATAATTACAACTTCGATTACAATGTTACTCCAACAACTACAACAAAAGCGTCAGTGAATTGACATTACTAAATGTTTAGTAATTGCAGTGCCTTTGTTGAATACCTAGTACATGTACCTATACTGACTGGATTAGTGACATTGTTAGAATCAAGTTGTTCCAGTTCGTATCATTCTGATTTCCGAAGAACATCTATGAGTTACCAAATTTGGACCACAACACACTGCTTTCGAGAACGGCAATCGTCCAAAATGGTGAAAGAAGTCTGATACATGTATTACGTATCACTATGACTTGCAAATGTCAAGATACAAAGCAGCTCAGAGAGTTGATAATTTGTAAATTGCGCGATATGGCGTGTAGATATTGGGATGTATGCTATGTAAATTTTATTGTCAATAAAACTTTATGCATTTAGTAGTGTGGGCCACAGGCCCATTCTGCATTACAGGTGTTACATGGAGATAACTTTCACAATACACCTATTAACATATACGCGCATTGCTTGATAAGTGTAAATAGTTCATATTTGAATCATGGTTACACGATTTGATGATATTAACATATCAAACCTATGTAATGTTGGGGAAAATATATTTACATGTTACGTGTTGGTGTACATTACAAATACGAACAATATGATAATCATCTTCAACAATATTTGTGGACAAACTCAACACAACCTGTGATGTTTTAGTTCCTTTAATATCGTCCAGTCTCAATATCAAGCTTTAGGGAACAGAATCTCAACTCAGCAAGTGCAGTCCTATATTTATGAATGGACACCTTTTTGCCAAAAAAATGTGCTTTATCATATAATGGGTAGGTTTCTCTGCAGGATAAAGCAAACGGAAAAATAAGATATCCGTTGGGGTCATATGCGGATACAGATGCAAATAACAAAATGTCAAGTAGGGACTACTTTCACTGTTTACAAACAAACATGGCGTCGCCTTGTCAATCGGCGTTCGAGTCAGCATTAACCTTCTGGAATCTGGAGATACTACTGGGATAATTGGTATTATTAACCAAACAACAGTCTACTATACTGAAACCCAGTGTCTAACTGTGACGTAGCTAAGGCATTTTACAAGTTTGGGCAACTTTGGAGACATAAATTGCGAAACATCGCTACTGATCCCGCTTGTCTAGACCTAGTGCCCTCGGAAAATGGTGTATGTGCTTGTAGACCTCTGCGGCTTGGAACCTTTTCCACAAATTAATAATAGTTGGATTTGGCCGAAATATGTTTGAATTGTTACTTTGTTTCGTTTTGTCGCTGTGTGTACATCTGACTGCACGTCGTAACATTATGACAGGACAGGCTGTCAACAACGTCTGACCGTGGCCGTAACGTCTCATAGACTAGGGTTAGAATAGACAGACCGATGGATTGCCACGGAAGGCAAGTGAAAACAATTCGTGCAGGCAATTGTTGTTTTGCGTATAATAAACAGTTTCAGTTGGAACTATATTGGCTACTGTCACTGTCCGACTGACACATCACTTACCCTGTGACGTAATATATATTAATGCGCACATTCCAGGAAAACTTGCAATGTTTCGGTTATGTTTGTGAGAGAAGGAAAGAGCTTTTCAAGCACAGAATTGAAGTGAGAGAGAGTGATATTGGTTTAACGCCGCTTTAACAGTATTCCAGTTATATCACGGCGTGTCAGCTTAATGTGGGAGGAAAGCCCGAAGTGATGCAGATCTATTACCACTTCGGTGAAACCCACGAGCACGGTTATGGTGCTGACAAACCTAGAAACGTAATTGGGGCGAACCGGGATTCAAACCCAGAATCATGGCTTTCTGGCATGCCCAAGGGACGCAACTCTGCGCAGCGAATCGCAGCGCCTTAGACGACTTGTCCACCCGTGGGCCCCAACAGAATTGATGAATGACTTTATATGATAAAGAGGTTATCACGTTTGTGTGTTTTGGGATGGTAAATAACCTATTTTAGGAATACCAAGGCTCGCTAAATACAATGTTTATTCATAATACAGGATATTTACCATCCCCAAATACACTCGCGTGATAACCTCTATGTATACGAATACTGTGACGCGGCGTTGCCATGACGTCACATTGGAGGTGAATGTTACCCATGTCAATTAAAGACAATAAAAACAAATATAATTCATATACACTGCGTTACCTAATTTACGGTGGACACAACCTTTTGATGAAAACTTTGAAGTTTTCTGTATCTTTACGCTGCATGGCATCAGCAGTATTCATTTTAACGAAATAAATTTGTAAACAATTATTTCCTTTGAAGCTGCGCATTTGTCGATGTGAAGGGTGCATCTGGATTTTGGGATCTTTATCAGTTGTTTATGAACGCGCATTCTGTCCCTTAAGCACTGCGTTTGTCCAGTATATTCTTCATGAAAACCTTGGCTTATAATAGCATAAATAATATATTTGCAGAGCAGTCCAGGTTAGAGCGTACATGAAATAGTTGTTTCCTGTCTGTGAACTATAAGCGTTTTCAGCAATATATTCACAAGTTCCACAATTTGCCCGTTTAGATTTGGGACACTAAATTCTGTAGACTTAATACAAGAGTAAAATTTGGTGCGTGTTAATATATCTTTGAAGTAACGGCTTCAGCATTTACTTTTATCAATATGACATTTGCCCCAATTCTATTCATTTTAATATCGGCATTTAAGATTGGAACATGTTGTCTTATACTGGGGAAAAAGTTCCGGATCCTTTGGATTGTGCGTAGATACATAGGCTGTATTGATAGTTTTATTTTTTTGCATATCACGCACTTTCAACGGTGTCTTTCTGTCTGTGGCTGTTGTTTTCTTTATGTCATCTTCGACAAGTAAAATCGGGTATCCACGGGCTTGTAGATATGATTTCAGTTCTGCAAGTCACATGTTCCTTGTAGATATACATGTGTATTTGACACAATACGCCTTGCTAAATTGTATGGAATGCTTCTTTTTGTATGACAGATGAAAAATGTAGATGTTGCTTTGTATCTGTAGGTTAATAGTATATATCTGTTTCTAGATCAAGTCCTCATAGTTTAACCATCGTGTCCAAATATGGAATTTCAAAGTAACAGGATTTCAAGGACAAATTTAGAAGATTATTGAAATTATTCCGGATGTCATAAAACAGGTAATTTCTTGTCTTCAAATGGCCACAGCATAAAATAATCGTCAAGGAAGAGTCGCCAATTTGTTTTGAAGTTTTCAGCGACTTTAGGTCTGTCTGTTTCAACCGATGCACACAGTTTGACGTATTGCCTTTTAAAGGGATGATCCTTAGCATTTTTTGTGTTGTAGTTACAACCATTACATGATATAAGTTCTCAGGAATAGGAATTGTTATTCCGTTTTGCACGCACATTCCTTTCCATAGAAATAAACTTAAATTTGGTTTCAGCGTTAGTTATGAATGTTTCGACACAGCCTACATAATAGATATTTCTAGTCGATGTATAAATCTGCAGAAGATTATAATAATTAAGTGCCTGTCAAATTGTATTACTTTTTTGTATTCAAATTAATATTCTTTATCTATTGAGTGTACGTTTATAAATGTGCTAAACAACGTTCATGGACATGTTCGATTGACAATAAAAACGTTAAAATACACAGTATGTTCTTGTTAAGATTCTCTGCGAAAAATACTTACCATCTACCATTGTATGGGGAACTTGTGAAACAAAGGTCAAAACCACACACTAACGTTATCTCTCTTTTTCATCATTACATATATACAGAGTTCAATAGACTTTACAACTTTTCACGATGACCTTATCCAAATATCCGCCCTTAAATTGATATTAGGAGACTTTGACTATACACTCAGATAAAACAATTTATCAAACACATTGTAACTATCTTACTTGAATAAAATCTGCTGACTTCTTAATCACACCTGGGCTTCACCTCTGTCTGGTGTATCACTGTCCACTCCCCGCCCCAGCTCTCCTCGCACCTTTTCGCATATAGGCAGGCATTGCCAGACATCCAGGACAATGCGTGACTCCCAATACATTTTGTAAAGTCTTCATTATTCCACTGTCAGCTTCACATGCGATTTGTCATGGACAAAGAAACAATTGTAGCCAGTCGGTGGTACACGCATGAACATCTGGGTCTATAATCTGTCTCATCCTCGGAAACTTCGGGTCTTCCTTGCAAGTGAGTTTGTTTTTCTTCCCTTTTATTCGGTTCTTGGAATAAAGTACTTTACATAGGGGTAATAACATCTGCATTAGAAACATATTTCTGAATGTCCATAGATGTCCACATTCGTGTATTGTCAAAAGACTATGTGGCATCTCTTTAACATCCCTTTAACCACTTCGTCTATCTCTATAGGCACCATAATCGAGATTGGATATTCTATGTTACCGATGGGAATCTTCGTCAGTAGTGTTAGTTCGTGAGGGCTTCAAGTTTGAAAACTGCTCAAAATTTATACCTTCACTACCATTTGAACAACCTATTTTCACATGGTGCCCGATGTGAATCAATTTTGAATTTGGTATATCTGCTACTTTGTTGTTGGTACAAAATTCATTTGATGTTTTAGTCACACTCTATAAATAGTCAGGTATCACTTTTAGATGTCAATAAAATGTTCATGTCTTGCAAATGGAATAGGGGTGTGCTTCTGGAATTGTCATCAACTGGAATTTCTCTGGCCCGGTTGCATCTGGCTTTGGTGTCATTTTAAGAAGTACATGGTCGCAATCTGTTGTGGTATTACATTGGCTAAATTTGAGAGACTTTTCGACATTTAAATATACACTTTGCAAGAAATTATCTCACAGACCTTCAGTATAGTATAGTATACTTAATTCAGAAAACACCACTAAATCAAGATACACAAGGAGAAGTTGCTTATATATGTTTGAAGTATTTCTTGACCACGTAACTCATGCAAAGCTTTGGTGAAGAAAGAACTCTGCACTTTGTCAGAGGAGTAGAAATATTGTTGTCATACAACATGTCACAAAAGGTGATGAACGTTCACCCCAGACAGTTTTAGATGTCAGAAAATGTTTGAATCGTTTGACAATGCTTGATTAAAGTCAGTGAATCATTCCCATGATCGAAACACGTGTACTAATTCAAAGGTCGGAGAGCGACAAGACAATCATAACTCCAATCACATGTACAGATGATCAGCACCGGGAAATCCTGTTTCCATAAATGATATCCCCACTTTTTAGACAAAGGTGCTCTATAAAGAAATTTTGTTTACTTTTCTTTGAAGATGTGTGATGAGAACTCAAACAATTATCCTTCACTTAACATCTCTCATCATCATGTCACGATTTCAGTTTCAAAAATCATTATATTCTGTGTAAACTTTGAATTGAGAATTGTATTCCACAGAACTGTACACTTCCAGGTGGAGAGAGTGAGTGTACATGTGTGAGTGTACAAGTGACAGAGCTTGTTACTGAGCACGAATACTTAGGAATAATATCCGACTCAATAAAACCCACAAATGAGAAATATTACTTCTCTCTAACCAGTGTGGTTGTGATGCACATTCTCGGTCATCTTTTAACCTGTTTGACAGTATTTTGTCAATTTGGAGAAGTAATAGATATCCACATACAATGTATGTACCAACAGAGCCCCTCTCCCAGATGATTGGTCTTGGATTTGGTATGTAATGATATGGGACAGGTTCACTATGACCGTCAAACGCTAACTACATGTCATAAACGGTCACTGGACAGTGCTACTGAGACAACATACTGGTGCCCTTTGCACGCCGAAGACAACGCTCGTGCACACATCGTAATGGACTATCTGCAGTAGCAGTAGCAGTAAAACATCACAAGTGTACAATGACAAGCCATGATCCATCCCAAATAGAGAACGTCTGGGATATAATTGGAAAACGTTTACGCCGACGTCAAAGGCCACCTGCTACGTTAACTGAACTGGGACCGGCGCTGCATGAGGAGTGGACAAGACTCCCTCTAATTGTCAATGGGAGAATGATTCGGGACTTGCCATGCCATGCCCTGCAACCGAATGTGTGACCAATCGTGATGGCCTGAACCATTATTGATCACAAAGGTCCTTCTGTGACTTTACATCCCATTTCGTCTTTGTTAGTTGTTTTCATCCTTACAATACACTGCCAACATACTCTGTTGGTTGTCATGTTACATTCTAAATTTGTTGAAGAATATCAGGCTTGAATGTGCACTGTTCTGACTGGAAATTCATGTAGTGTTCAGTTGAATTTTAACTTTGAAAATGATCACAAACCTTACTTTTGTAGTGTGTTGAGTAAAATGATTAAGCTCTTTATTGGGAATCCTATTGTATTATCACAGGTTAACACAGTCGACAGAAACTAGAAGTAACAAATTAGAGAAATAAATATACACGAATCTTTGCGATAGATAGGTCGCATTTGATAACATTTGATAAATTATTAATTTCTTATGTAACTAAGATTAACTGTTGTATGGCCATGAAAATATGTTAATGACTAAAACGTTGATGATAGTACTACTTAATTAACACGGCTGCATCACACACTGCGTTAACGCTTCAGTTGATCGCTTCGTAATTTGAATGATGCGTCGATGGCACTAAAAAACTGTTCACAATGCACACAATGATCTCATACAGAGTATCTACTCATGATACATGCTCATGATGAGTTTTTATCACATGTTACTTGATTTTGGCAAGTCCGTTACAGGAACCGTTTATAGAGCTAGCAAACAAATGCTTGAATTCGAGATTCTTCAGAGAAATTCTACCTGCTAATGCAAGCATCGTTACAATATAGGTTCTTGGTCCATCGCCACATGAAACAAATAGGAGTACCACAAAGTCTTCCTTACGTTCGCGTTACATATCTCCAGTGGAAGCACCATCATGAATCAACAAAACAAATTACAACGGAATTGCAGGGGTCTTAAGAAAGACTTTTAATGAAATACAGCTGTTAATTTGAGATTTTTTCACCGTCAGCTTTTTTTTATCCTTGAAACATATCTAAAAACACAGATCATTTTGATATCCGTCAGTACAGTTCTGACCACTGGTTTTCCCCTCCTGGTGATAAAGCTACAGAAGGTTCTTCTATCCTGGCGAGGCAGGGCATAATCCATAGCCCTGTTCCACCTGACACTAAACTTCAAAATGTTGCTGTCCGTGTAACTTTGAACATGGTTCACTGTACCTTTCACAACTATCCGCCAATCAGATCTTTAGACTTTGTATGCTCACCTCCCGAAGCCTTGTATAATCATTGGCGATTTAAATTGCACTGACACCTACTCTGCCCTTGATCTTTCACTTTCATTTAAATAGTCGGTCCATGATGACCTTTGTGGAAGTGACCATTTTCCAACAATAATTACAACTATCAATCCTGCTGATGAACCACCTTAAAGACGGTGGAACTTTACAAAGGCCAATTGGTCTTTATTCCAAACATTACGTACAGTGAGTGAGTGTGAGTGAGTTAAAATTTAACTTCGAATCGGCATTATTTCAGTCATATAGCGACGTGACCAAGTTTAATATGTTCACAGTTGAGTCATTTATGCTAAGTACTATTTAAAAACAATACGTGAAACATACTTGAGCATGCATACTATATTTAAAACCCATTTATGAAACATATTTGAGCATAACAATATAATACAGTTATAAAACACGGGCTATAGGCCACCAGTAACCAAAGCTAGGCCACCTCGATGGGGATCATGGGGACTTACAGTACCTTGGCTTCCTGCATGATACCCCAGCAGGATTTCTGTCATCGCTTTAGCTACTGCTGGTTGTGCATAATACTAGCCAATATTAAAAAATAGTCATCAATGAGTTGGCTTAAAAACACTGGTTGATGATAGTTACATTGATTATGATAGGATTACATGTCACACAGGGGAACAATATTTTAACGCTACGTTAACCTCCTGGACAGAGCCTTCAATAATGTCAGTTGATAATAGCATCACACCAAATTTAAAAACAAGCATTTATTTATTCATATACATATTTAAAATTTATTATGCAGACCAATTTCTTTCAAATAACAGATAACAAGATGCCCGCCGACACGGGAAAAGAAATCTTTCAGATTTACGCCTTGATAATGTGAATCCCTTGCGATTGCAAAGTCCACACAGTTAAGCAATCTCAAAGATGCTATTACACGATTTACCACTTATTCTGAAATTGCCAACAAACATGGTGAAACTTTGGCAAACCAATCCTCATCATCAAATTATAACCCTCAATTTCAGACCTTTCGACAACATTCATTTTCAGCTCTGAAATACTTGCCCGACTCATATTTAGAAACTTTACTTAATAAATTTGATGATATATGGACAACAAGACATTTACCTCCTTCGTGGCACAAAGTCTGGACGGGATTCATCCAATTACAGTCCAATATCATTAACTATCTGTGTTTGTAATCACAACAATCAATTAGTCTGGTACTTAGAGACTAATAACCTGTTGAGTGACATCCAGGGTGGTTTCCGAAAAGACAGAAGTACCATTGACCATTTGATGTGTTTGAAATCATTTATTAAAAATTCCATTGTCAAAAAACATACTGTATCAATCTTCTTCGACCTTGAGAAAGCATATTATATAGAGTGGAAACATAGTATTATAAAACATTTGCATGAATTTGGATTGAGGGGCTGATTACCTCAGTTCATATCTCAATTTTTAAACAACAGACAATTTCAAGTACGAGTGGGCTCTACCCTGTCTGATCATTTCGATCAAGATTAGGGCGTCCGGGACCTAAAGGCAGCATCCCATCATCGTTGTGGATGATTTCAACATTTTTTGTCGTGGCAAGAATACCCAGGTAGGAATCAATAAGATTCACGAACTTAAACCAACAATCAGTCATACCTACTTGGGTTGTCGTTTTACGACGATGTTTTATTGGCCACGAATATCTTCTTAAAACAGATGAAGACGAACCTCCTAAGTGTACCCCTTGTGATGAAAGGTTCACCATCAAGCATATATTGCTTGACTGTGTGGACTATGCAATTGCAAGGGATTCACAAAACCAAACAGTAAAACTGAAAAGGTCTCTTTTCCCGTGTTAGAGGGCATTAAATCTTGAGGTACTTGAAAGAAATTGATGTTTCCAAACTTTTAAAATATGTATCAGAATTACTAATTGTTTTTTTTTTAAATTTGGTGTGATACTCTTAGCAACAAAGATTTGAAAAGCCTTTGTCAAAGAGGTTAAAGTACCGTAAAATTATTCTCCCCCTGTAACTATCATCTACCAGTGTTTTAAGCCAACTCATTGCAAAGTATTTTTTTGTATTTTTCGCTAGTACTGTGCACAACCACCAGTGGCTAAAGTGATGACGTGAATCCTGATGGGTTATCGTGATGGAAGCTGAGGCACCATAAGTTCCCATGATCCCCAGCGAGGTGGCCTAGCTTTGGTTACTAGTCGCTTATAGCACGTGTTTTAAACAGTTATAGATGATATTGTTATATATGCTTGATAAATTTGTTTTTAGTTTAACATTGTATTCATGACGAAATTGTGTATATATTTACTTGTTCACGTCACTGTGTGGATGAAATAATCCTGAAGCGACATTAAATTTCAACTCACTCTCACTTGCAAATCCAAATGATTCTCAATTATTCGTATGTGGATTTCAGATTCTGTAAAAATGTTTTAAAAATCTCCATCGGTGTTTCGATTGTTACAAAATATCGCATGTTTGGACAAGGCTCACACTTAGGAAAGAGTCCCTTGAAGATCCGGGGTAGCATAGGTCTTCAGCAAACCATGCTTGCCGTAAATGCGAAATACTTGTCGTAAGAGGCAAATAACGGGATCGGGTGGTCAGGCTCACTGACTTGGTTGATTCATGTCATCGTATCCCAATTGCGTGGATCGATGCTAATGATGTCAATCACTGGATTATTTGGTCAAGACTCGATTGTTTACAGACCGCCGTCATGTAGCTGTATAATATTGCTGAGTGCGGCGTTAAACAACAAGCAACCAAATAAACACTCTGAGGAAAGAAAACAGTCAATGACCGAATGATATACATATTTATGTTTTGCCATCATGGAAAGTCTGGCGGTAGAAACATAAATAGTTTGAAGTTGTTTTCATTGCCAACATAAGCGGTATATATATGCATGACTTCATTGAATATTTGATCAAAGAAGTTGGTATAAGTGACATATAAAAAAATATGAAACCTCAATGACAGATAATTACCAGCCTCGATAATCCGTTGAAACAGATTGTACAGGGCAAGAATGTGAACATCATTACATCAAATCCCTGTCTTAAGGAATTAACTATTCCTTAATACATTCAAGGAAATGCTTTCTTTATGTTCACAAAAGGATATTTGGGGCATGTGGAAGAAAGGAGATATTTGCTTGGGGGTTTGGAGTCTCATAATATAATCAGGTTCAATAATCCCGACTTTGTACACCACTGTCCCACATCGTGGACTTCAGAGCTTCACGCCTTGATCCATGGGGCATTTATCACTAAACGTGATGACGATAGATACAGTGGCATCTTTAACTTCAAGAGTTCAGGCAGTTTGTCAAGGAAAAAGCAGATGGCATCCAGAGGTTGCCGGAATGGACTTGGAGCAGGGGGTTTGGGTCAACACGGGCGCTGGGTGTTCCACCCTCCTTGCTGGACTGTGCATATGAAGTGTCTGCTCGGATTGTCAAATCAAAATATGGAAATTGGCCAATAAGATAAACTTCAGCTTCAGGCATACCAACGACCTGATATTGTTCAAGTATGGTCACAAAACACATTCCCTTCCGTCGGTTTTCCATCCCGTGAAGATTCCGGGATAGAATAGGTCTTCAGCAACCCATGCTTGCCGTAAAAGGTGACTATGCTTGTCGTAAAAGGCGACTAACGGGATCGGGTTGTCAGGCTCGCTGACTTGGTTGAGGCATGTCATCGATCCCAATTGCATGAATCGATGCTCATGATATTAATCACTGGATTGCCTGGTCCAGACGCGATTATTTACAGATCGCCGTCATATAGCTGGAATATTGCTGAGTGCGGCGTTAAACAACAAACCAACCAACCAACTGTCGATTTTCCCACATGAACTAGCAATAAAAAAGACATGTAAGGCCGCCTCATCAAATTCGTTCTTAGATCTATGCATAAAGTTTCAGCTTTATAAAGAGCTATCCACGGGTATAAATATCTACTTCTCACAACCTTTGAGGTACCGTCGAGCATTCCCTGGCTGCTTGAATTATGGAGACTGTTTTGTCGCTTCTATTCTATAGTATTTATACCAGTGGCCTATCCATAACAACGTTTTACGAGATAATATTGTCAATTATTTTACATTAAACAGTGTTAGGTGGTTTCTGAATGGTAAATACATGTAAGAGGAAAATGAAACCATCGACTGAAGTATGCTTTGGCTAACACATGTGTTCGTTGAGGCCTCGATCATAGTTTCAATTTCCATGTATTTCAGGTTTTTGTCAAGAAGGCCCGCCTCTTATGTGCAGTACATTCTCTTACATCCCCATACGGCTGTTCATAACTTCACCAGAGTTGCCATTACAGGTCATACACAAACACAGGCCCTCAAGTAAGACCTATTTACATCGATTTGATTTTGTATTATTTTACCTCCTCAAACTGTTAACGCGTAATCTACTCATCTGGTTTCGATTTTATCTGTATTTCCTAATCAGCTTTCTGTCACATGTAATACATAAAAAGAATATGGCATATTATTATGAAGTCACTTGATTATGTATAGCATTATACTGTACATAAGATATTATGTTTTATTTTTTCAGACACATTTTGACTGCTTTTGTACTATTGTAATGTATTAGCATTATGATGTACACTACATATGTTTATGGTTTTTTTTCAGACAGATTATGACTGCTCTGGTACTTATAAGTCTTGCCTATATGATCCTTTCAACACGAGGTAAGAATATTGGCCAAATGGTTTCACATACCCGTATTGTACATTTGTATCCTTTCCGAGTTTTGAAACACGAATATGTTTACATTGAGGATTAGTTTTTGTACTGACTTATTACATACATGATTGAACGAGTGTACAACATGTCATGATTTCCACTGATTTTCTTCTGTTTTGCAGCCAACCACTGTCGTGACAACCAGCACTGCTTGAAATGTGACACGATTTCAGGCAACTGCATCACAGAATGCGAAACGGGATACTTCGACCGAAAATGCACGTCTGTTTGCAGCGAGAATTGTAAGCAGAAAAAGTGTAAACTACTGGAAAGTTTAGGCACTGGGAATTGTACAGAAGGTTGTGAACCTGGATATCACGGTACAAACTGCAATGTTGCTTGTTTCGAGCCACCGGAAGACTGCTCCAAATGTCCAGGTGGGTGTGAGGGACATTTTTGTAACAAAGGCGCTTCATGTTTCTCTGGATGTAAAGATTTCTTCTACGGCTCAGACTGCAGGAATTGTTCCAGTAGATGTAGATCCTGCAATAGGATATCAGGAACGTGTGACCGCTGTCATCTACCATATTATGGTCTGGACTGTGAGTACACGTGTAATAACTGTTCGGGATCGTGTGAGGCTAGATGTGAAGGCTGTACAGCTGGTCACTTTGGAAAAGATTGTGAACCATGTTCTGAAGTCTGCGCTAATTACACTTGCAATTCGAACATCGGTACTTGTTTCAATATGTGTAACAATGGGATGTATGGACAATTCTGTAATCTTACCAGTAATCTATGTATAGATGATGCGTGTGGTCAGAAGACTGGAAATTGTATCGATGGATGTTTCATCACAGAGGAAGGGTGTACCCATAACTGTTCAAGGGTTGTTCCCACAACTGAGTGCACGACTGGATCCTGTGACCCAGGTAAATCATATTTAATGAAAACTATTGATTAGTTTTATTAGCCAACGAAGTTTCCAGTACTCCATAGAGGTACACAACTTAAAGCATGGCCAGAAGTTATTGAGAGTAATCTTACTAATTTGGCTATCAATATATGTACTAGATCAAAGGTGTTTGCAGAACTTAAACTCACTTTGATTCAAGGGAGACAACACCGCGACTAGTATTTGTAAAGTATGACAATAAAACAGGCGCATGTGCATAGAAAATACTAGGCATGAAATGATTAATGGAGGAACAGTCCTACATTTCATGTGTGGGATGCCGAACCATTTTGTATATTTGAGGTGATATGTACACTGATACTGTAAATCGCCAAACTAATGCGTGTCCAAATTAATGCGACTGCTGACCCCTAGCTAAAAATGCGACTCAATATCAATGCAACTCATCCCCTGCACATCCCAAATGGAATGACATGTAGCCTAATCTTAATCAAACCTCCCTTAATGCAATCGAACAGCAAATAGCATCGCTTATCAGCACTGAGTAGACCATTTCCGTAAAACAATTGACAGTGTTTTCTCGAAAACAACACACAGTTTTTCCGTTTATTCTGTTGACTGACATTAAGGAAGTTCAAAGGCAACAAAATCATTGAACCAATATCAGGTCACTGATTGGTATGCGCAGAAGGTGTCAACAAACATGAAGGCAGATGCCAAGACAAAGGCTGTAAATCTGAGGATAAGTGTTTGTATTCTACAAGGATATCTCCAGCACAAGTTTTGTATCGTGGGTATTCAAGCAAGACAATGGTCCAAATCATGGCGCGAAACATTCTCAGGTACGGTTTAACGAGCACAATGTTGCACTCCTTGAATGGTCCAAGTACAGTCCGAACCTGAACCCAATTGAAAATATTTGATGAATCTTGATTGACAATATCATTCAAAATATCTGAAAATTATATGTGAAATCAAAGCAGAGGTCGTGAAATATTGAGACCATATGATTTTCTAACTTCCCTGATAGGCAGTATGCTTCGCCGCATTGAAGCATGTGAAGCGGTGATTTGTCATTTGATTGAGGTGGTCTTACAAAATATTGAACAGTTTGCTTTTTTGTAGCTTCAGGTAAGCGGTGATTGTTGGACAAACTTATCTCGTGTTGTATCACTCAATAAATCTATAATTTACAATGTTGTCATTCTCAAAAAATTCTGGTTAAACTATGCTTCCGCATCTCTTGTGATCTCCTTATCCAATGACATTTTTCAAATTGATAAGTATACACTCTTCAAAAAAAGAAACGCACAGATAGATTCTTCGTAAATGTATTGAAGCTAATGAAGTCGATAAATTTGATTTAATATCATAGATACGTATGTGACATTTTGGAGCTCGATAGTGACCGCCCCGGGCAGCAATCACGGCTCTGCATCTCCTCGGCACTGACTGGATAAGTGTATGCATTCTGCCCTGCGGAATTCTGCGCCACTCTGCTTGTAACGCGTTGGCCAGTTGTGGGAGTGTCTGCGGCGTGTTCTAGAACAGCTCCCTCTGACGGTCAATGAATAGAAGAAGTCGAGGTTGAAGTATTTGATTCATGTAGCGTAGGATATGGCCCCCCAACACCAGGGCACTACCGACACCAAAAATGTCGAATTCACGTTCACAATGTGGGGCAAAAAGCTCATTTCCACGACGATAAACACATTGTCTTCCATCTCGCCGGTGAAGAAGAAATCGTGATTCATCGCCAAACCACACTCGTCTCAAGTTTCCAAGGCTGTAATGTAGGGCACCAACGCAAGAGTAGCTGTCGATGAATCTGTTGCAAAACAGGGACAACTGGTTTTCAGGTTCGGATTCCAGCCTCGCGAAGATGGTTCCTGACAGTCTGGTCCGATATCCTCCTCAAACCAGGGATGCGTCCTGCAGTTTCCGTAGCTGTGGCATTGCAATGACGTAGGTGGAACAGTCGAATGTAGCGATCCTGTGCAGCGGTGGTAACTCTTGGTCGGCCGGTTCTCTGGATGGTATGAACTGTGTGTATCGGTCCCAAGGCAAATGGTGCTGTGGTGGACGCTGAAGTGACATGCAACAGAAGACTGCGATTCCCTATTTGAATACGTCCTATGGCGATGTTCCGATCGGCAGCGCTGAGTCTTGGCATTTTCGAACTTGAACATTGTTGACAATGGAATGACAAATTATTGGCTTATGCTACCCTTTTTATAGCCACTACTACGAGTTACGAATGTATAACTTGCACGTGCATTTTGCTCTACTGTTTTGCCCCATGACATTTTTGCACAAGTGTGAAAACAATGCCGTTTAAGACATTGCAGATCCACAATGGCTGCGTTTTGAACTACATACTACCTGTGCGTTTCTTTTTTTGAGGAGTTTACATGTTACTTAAGTTATGAATAGTGACAGTGTTGCATTAAAATATTGTCTCTATTTCATTTCAAGATATTGTATTCTGGATTTACCAGAGGTAACATTGTTGCATTAACTATCCTTTTGCTTGGTCACAAACTTCCTCAAGTTTAATATATAAACCAATAAGAATGCTATAAAGGTTTCATTTGAATTCCAGGTAAACATACAGGTCTGACTATTTGAGGTGAGGTGAAATTGGGCTTAACGTCGCGTTCAAGATTAATGCACTTCAAAAGCGACGCCCTTGCACGTGTGTGTGTGTGTGTGTGTGTGTGTGTGTGTGTGTGTGTGTGTGTGTGTGTGTGTGTGTGTGTGTGTGTGTGTGTGTGTGTGGCTTCTTGTACTAGTACCGATTTTTTAGTGCCATCCCACTGAGATACCTACCGCTATTTAATGTGAATACCCCACTCAGACACAGTATACTGTCTCCGAGCCGAGCCGTGCCTGTTTTAGACTCTTAATGCCAAGCGACGCCAGGCAGGTTAACAACAAGTACTATCCTTTATTGTCTTTACGTATGACGCGGCCGAGGATCGAACCCCGACCTTCCGCTCTACCACTTGACCACTGAGGCTAGCCTGCTGTGTCATACTACTAATAATTCGTATAGACGTATCACTCCAAGTATACTTGTTAATACTTTTGATTTGTTTGAAAAGGCACAACCCGTATAAACGTGTGTATGCATTTCTGTTTTCTTTTTTCTAGACAAGCAGGCGCCGTATGCCGTGGCACTGATGGTAGCACTGACTGTAGTAATGCTTGTCGCAACAGCTGTATGCTACATCTGTTACCGCATGGGTCGCTCCTCCACAAGGTAAGCATATATTCTAGTGTGTGTGTGTGTGTGTGTCTGTCTGTCTGTCTGTCTGCGTGTACCTGTCCGGACTAATGTCTATTTTATAGTGCTAGCCAATTGAGGGCCAGGCAGGTTTACAACAAGTGTAATCTTTTAACGTCTTTTGATATGACGCGGCCTAGGATCAAAACCCCAACCTTCCGTTCTCGGGACAGACGCTCAACCGCTAGACCACGGAGGCGGTGAGCATACGTTGGGATAAGTTAGAGAGTTTTCCCGCATGCCTATTCAAGAGTATCCTCGCTTCGGCCCATCCTAATGACCGAAAGGGAGAATTGCATATAACATTTATTTAACACATCATTGTAATCCCCTTTCAATGATCGGCCAATTGATAAAATGATGAATGACACATGTAATCGCCACAGGTTCATGAACACCTCCGGAAATCTCTGTCATCACGTTTATCGTGTGGGCCATTTTGACTTCCTGAATTTGATGTAAACGTATGGTGACGCTCTGTCACTGTGACCACGTGAGTTCATCGCAAGCTCCGACGTTCATACAGTTTGGCTCTCTCTCTATGAAGGTTCATGCACACAAAGTCAATTCTTAAATATACGACGGACGGTAGAAACTACGTGTACAGTATAACGTGTCTGAGTTGGGTATCCATGTTAAACGGCAGCAAGGTTTATCAGCTGGCAAGCACTATAGCTTTAATCCGGACAAGAACACACACACACACACACACACACACACACACACACACACACACACACACGTGATACACGCGCGTCGCAATGTAAGTGAAATAATCTTGAGAGCGACAGATGCTGCAGTTCTTGCACCTATTGCTTCTACCTTAATAATATTAAAGTTATAAGCACCTTCGGTTACTGTTCGGGAAAATATGTGCCCAATGGTAGACAACTTTGAAACAGAAATGCCTATGCCTCCGATGCCTCGGTCCAATGACCTTGATCTTCTATCTAATTCATGAGTCGCCAGAAATTTAGATTGGGAGTGAATGATAATTGCTGAATGCCCAATCAGCAATATTGCAATTGTAATTAACATACATCTGATTTAAATTGGGAAAATAAGTTCATACGTCAGAGGACAAAATATACTTCGCCTTTTGAGCCACTAACTTAATGTTATTGTAAACTAAGCTGCATATACCTATATAAAGATGTTTATAAATAACAAAGGTGTGAAACAAAACATAATGAAAGGACTTCCAATACGACCAGAAAGCTACTCACTCACCCGTTTGACAGGACGCAAACCCTTATTCATTCTACTTTAATTTGTGCATTATATAATAGATCCACCTATCAGGAGAAATCGGGCTCTTCGCAGAATACGGATGAAGGAGGAGAAGTAAACTTACCACCTGGCAGGGATGCTGCTACAACATCGAAACAACGCAACTCTGAACATGATTACCAGGAGATCGATACAAATGAAATGGGGCCAGTGATTGTGTTTCTCTAGACTTTGGTCAAGCGATGTTTTTATTTACGGATCCGGTGATTTGAGAGTTTTTTTTATGTTTCCGCAGAATCTGAAAGCCCCTTTAAGTAATCAAATATGTAACAAAACGTGTTCATGCATGTCCGGACACAAGCTATAAATTCACCACGAGAGCATGTTTAAATAATTGTTCTGGAGTTTAGCAATCAAGACCTTGAATTATAAGTTTATCTTTATGATACCTACCGACCGCATGTCCCGTAAACCAAATGCTAAAAATGGCCTCGTAAGTGAGGGTTTGTAATGAAGGAATGTGTTTTGCTTAAAACAACCTATATCAGTCAAGAAGCATACCGAAGAGAATTGTTTCTCGACCCTACAATCAATAGATACAAACATAATAAAACCCAGGTGTGAGTAATATGTTATATAGTGGACGAACTCCGATGGTGGAACATAATTCATCGGGGAGAAACTTTGAACCTACAATCAACAGATTCTTACAATTGTAGAGCCCTAAACGACATACTCAACTTATGCCAATGTGTCCATGTGGCCTTACAATTTAATAGACCAACGGTAATTTGTTAGATACCCATAAAACATTCTATGCATATTTTACGCATGTTGTTTTGTATTTTTTTCCCAGAGGCTTAAAGAAAAGACGTTTGTATATACAAATTTGTCATACCATATTTTAGTTACCTTTTGTTCATGTATATTGTGTCGGAAATATTGGTAAAAAGTTTATTTTGTATGTGTTTTGATTTCTGTCGTAAGTTATCATACGTACATGTAGTATGCTCCTGCTTCCATGCTTATTAGAGAAATTGATTATCCATAGCACATAGGTGAACAATACAAATGAAGTATATGCACTTCTTTTTCTCCAATATGCACTCTCCAAAAAAGAAGATACGCACAGGTAGATTTTTAGTAAATTTATTGTACCTAATATAGTCGATATATTTGATTTAATATCATAGACACAAATATGAATTTTTGGAGCTCGATAGTCACATGTTGTCGTTAACAAAGACATTGAAAACTGTTCATTGTCAAGTCACATAAGGCCACAAGGTTGCGCTGAACTCAGTATCTTGTGTGACCGCCCCGGGCAGCATTTCCTCGGCACTGACTGGATAAGTGTATGAATTCTGTCATGCGGAATTCTGCGCCATTCTGATTGTAACGCGTTGGTAGTTACGTGAAGGTAGTCTACCGTGACACGAGCTGTCTGCGGTGGAGCGTTGTCCTGTTGAAACAGCTCCCCTGACGGTCAATGATTGGAAAAAGATGAGGTTGAAGAATTTGATTCATGTAGCGATGTGCTGTCAAATTTCCCTGAACCACAACCAAGTCAGATCTCGTGGTGTAGGATATGACCCCCCACACCATGACACTACCGCCACCGTCGAATTCACGTGCACAATGTGGGGCATACGCTCATTTTGACGACGATAAACACATCGTCTTCCATCTCGCCGGTGAAGAAGAAATCGTGATTCATCGCCAAGCCACACTCGTCTCCAGTTTCGCAAATTCCAAGGCTGTAAGGTAGGGGCACCAACGCAAGCATCGCTGTCGATGGATCTGTTGCAAAACAGAGACGACAACTGGTCTTCTGGGTCGGATTCCAGCCTCGCGAAGATGATTCCTGACATATCCTCCTCAAACCAGGGATGCGATCTGCAGTCTCCGTAGCTGTGGCATTGCAGTGACGTAGGTTGAACATTCGAATGTAGCGACCCTGTTGAGCGGTGGTAACTCTTGGTCGGACGGTCTGCAGTGGAATTGAACTGTGTGTATCGGTCGCAAAGGCGGCAAATGGTGCTGTGGTGGACGATGAGGTGTCATGCAACAGAAGACTGCAATTCCCCTCTTAGGTCCTATGGCGATGTTCCGACATTTTTTGACAAGTGTGAAAACAATATTAATGCCGTTTAAGACATTGCAAATCGACAATGGCTGCGTTTTGACGCACCGTTTGTCGAATATCAGGCCACCAACATATATCCAATTTATATACCGGATTTTTTGTGTAGGCAGGTTCAATGAACTCCATACTACCTGTGCGTTTCTTTTTTGTGAAGAGTTTTACTCCCTTATCTGCCAATGTTTCCTAAATAAATGTTACTATACCTTTGTGTCTAAACATCAGGAAATCTGACACAATGGTTTAATATATCTTATTAGGTATGTTACAAGTTATTTTTATACAGCGTACGTATTTACGTGTGGAGACGCGTGCGCGATATTGTCGTGTCCTGCTCAAGCAGTAAGCGCATCATGTTGTTGAAGTTCTAAATTGAGCACGTCTAGCATTGTGTGACACACGAACCCCTTACAACTTGACACTGACAGGCACATTACATTCACAAATAGACCACTCTTGTAAAGGGGGATTATACACCAAGGGACGTGAGGGAGAGCAGATAGTTTGTGCTCGTGGTGGATAGCTCCAGGTAAACCTTTCTTGGCTGTTGTAACTGTATTCCTAAATGCGAACCCGGTAAGTGAAATCTCAATGTTTATCAGGGTTTAGTGGGAGCATAATTATCAAAGCGAGATTATAACAAGAGGCCAATAGGGTCTGTATCGCTCACTTTGATATTTACGCAATCATGACAAAATTATACATTTATATTGTACATGTATGCAATACTGAAAATATTTCGCAATTTTGACCCTGTCTGCATTTAAAAGGGGTGGATGGCAAATCTGACAGCATGAACGTGTACTTCTCTAGATACAAATGTAGCATAAAGATCTGAACCGTTTCCATGTTATGATCCAGGATCTAAGTTTCCAGAGGCAAGGATGGACCCCAGAGCGAATCCTATTGGCATAAATGTATTATTCTCTTTATAACAAACAAATGTATACAATGTATATGTTTATGATAGGGCGGGAATAATATCGATTTGCATGTTATGGTCAAGGTTCTATCTCCTTTGGGAGTGCCGGACTGATAAACAGAAGGGCCAGTCCTGTTAGCATATGTGCATTCCTCTCATTATTCTCAGCAATTGAACATATGGTTATACAGTGGGGATCTTAACTGTGTCCAAGTTATGAACTCTTTTTGGCCCCGCTCCTCAGCCCTTGGGGGTCAGCCCCTCCGATGGTACAATTGTTAAGTCCCATCACCTGAGAATACTTCCAACAAAATATGATTGATGTCCATCTCTTAGTTACAGAGAAACAAGTCGTTTAAAGCAATATTGCCAAATTACCCCTATTTCGTCCTGCCCCTCAGCCCCTTGGGTGGTGATTAGCCCTTCCATTTGTACAATTTTGAATCCTCACTACCGGAGAATGCTCACAACCAAACATAGTTGATATCTATCTCTTAGTTCCCGAGAGGAAGTCGTTTAAAGCAATATAGCCAAATTACTCCTATTTGGCCCCGCCCCTTTGGGGGTCATCCCCACCATTTGTCGATTTGGAATCATCACCACCAGAGAATGCTTCCAACCAAATATGGTTGATATATATCTCTTAGTTCCAGTGGGGGGCACGGCTGGCCTTGTGGTTTAAGGCGGCGCGATTCGCTTCGCAGAGTTGCGTCCCTTTGGCACGCCAGAAACCTATGATTTGTGGGTTCGAATTCCGGTTCGCCCCGAATATGTTACTAGCACCATACCCGTACTCGTGGGTTTCACCGAAGTGGTAATATAGCGAAATTACCCGTATTTGGCCCCGCCCCTCAGCCCCTTTCGGGATCAGCCCCATAGTTTGTGCAATTTTAAATCCCTACCATCTAGAGATGCTTCAAGTAAAATTTCGTTAAGTTCCAATTAGTGGTTCAGAAGGAGAAGTCGTTTGAAAAAAATGTTGACTTACGGACGACGAACGAACGACGGATGGACGACGGACGCCACGGTCCTTCGGACCCGGTGAGGTAATAATAAGTCGTTAAAATGAAATGATAATTGTTAATACACAATTACAAATACACATGCACCCATACATGCTCGGACTCACGTTATAGTATATAACTATGCTAGACTCCGCATTCTAGTATCCGATGAAATATAGCTGAAGCTTTGATCTAATACATACATCAGTTTACGTTGCAAACATATATCACATTTAACCGTTTTTAGAAATGTATATGTAGATACATATTTAGGTATAAGTAACTGAACAAATCGCTGTGAAAGAGAACAGATTGCAAGAGGCACCCATCTTTACTGAAGGAAGTTAACGGTGTTGTTCATCGGTTATTATTGTCATGTGTTATATATTATCTTGCATACATAAACATAAATTTGTCGTTTGTTGAAAATTCAAAATGAAATCCGCTATTTACTCAAGTTGTAACAGGAAGAGGGTCCCACGTACGTGTATGGGTAGTTATTATCACATCTATAGACGGAAGGCGAGTGCAACTGCTTCATGTAAATATATTTGTTCTAAGCATATTCCTCAACCACAGTTTGGTACCTTAAAGATGAGTGATAAGAACGGAGTATTTGTTGTGTAAAATAGAAATTATTTATATCAGTAGATATTATGATGCAGATAGTATGTGTAATGCATCAGTTATAAGGTATTCTGCGAAATCAGGACCTGTGAAAATTACTTCTGTGGCACTACTGGTGATTTGCAAATGCATGTGCCTTAATACATTCTACTGCTATGCCTACAAATAATCATCTTATACTGCTATAATTAGCACTGTGTCCCCTTCCATCATGTTTATACAAAATACAAATAACTAAAGCATAGGCGTCGGGACATGACTGGATGTGAACCATAGTTACTTTTTGAACGAAATTCTGTCATGATTACATGAGTAAGTGTATATGTTCTTAGTGTGTGTAACACGAATTTCGCATAGAAAAGAAACAAATCATATATTATGATAAGAGTTGATTTGTATCTCGTCAGGAAGTGTGAAGCAGATTGATTAAATTCTCAATCAGTTCCAAACGCAACTCACATAATTGTCTGGCTTCCTTCACCATTCTCAAAGTCCGTCAAACTTCGTTGTCCAGTGACTTTTAGGAAAACTAGTGACCCGTATACGTTTTTCTCTAGACTTTTATCATGTATTGATCTGATACATGTTATATCATATATGTTCGCTACCAAATTATTGTTTGCAAATGTTTGTGTGACTTTGATTTGATTTGATTGTCAAAGAGACTTGTTTTAGGGATAGGCCACTACTTAACGCAGTTAGGATTATTCACTCATTAGAGTGATGAGTGAATTAACTCTCATGTGTTATTTGGCTCTCTATGCATCTTGTCAATATCTTGCTAAAGTGTTATTTCAGCTACTCTCAATTTATAACTGTTATAAGTTGCTTAGCCTAACGGCTTGTGTATTTGCCCTGATTCAATTAAACAGTGATCTTTGTCAGATCAGATTGTTTTTTATTCTTTATATTGTCGCCTGTTGATACAATTAGGTTCCCAGGTTTATTACTACGTTTTCATTATGACTATATCCTTGATAATGACACCCGGGTCACTGTACAGAGCTCCGTGACAAGAAGATAAAAGAAGGAAGGCATCAAATCACCCTCACCTAGCACTTGTATAGGTACTGCCAAGTTGCTAGATACTGCTCCCTCGAAGCGTCGAGAATAGTGTAGTTTTTCCTGAAGATGATAATTGAATATAAGCCCGCTCTCTGCACCGGTAGGTTAAGGAATGTGTCAATCGCTTGGACGGAGGTTGAACTGTAAACACTAAGGGAGGTCAACCTTTTACTCTAACTACCGTATCACCAAAGGTAAACAGAACACTTTGACATTTTATGAGCTCCTCAATCAATTTTTCTGCAACTTCGTTATCTCTGTTGGAAGAACGCAGTGGCGAGGCCTTTCAGCAAACTAGCACTTTTTGGCACATATAATTAAATATTTATATTTGTGCCACTTCTACACGTTTTTTTCAGCTGTGCTCATCATTAAGTTTGTTAAAAAAGGCACATTTATTCCCCATTATTCTAGCCATCGCTAGAGAGTTTCGATTATGTGCAGAAACATATTTCACAGGGAGCATTGAAAATAGTTATGAAAATTATACGAATAGACACAAAAAAATGATGACACTAGGTGTTCGCGAAAAGGTAAGGCACCGCCACTCATTCTATCCTAAAACATAATGGTCGATAACTCTCCTTTTGAAATTACGGTCCAAACTGTCGCTACCCTGCTCAATGTACTGCGGCAACTTCAGTCATGCAGAGGGGCGGTCGGGTAGCCTAGTGGTTAAAGCGTTCGCTCGTCACGCCGAAGACCCGGGTTCGATTCCCGACATGGGTACAATGTGTGAAGCCCATTTCTGGTGTCCCCCGCCGTGATATTGCTGGAATATTGCTAAAAAAAAAGCGGCGTAAAACCGAACTCACTCACTCTTCAGGAGACAGAACATAGATTTCTTGTCATTCGAGGCAATAGATTTGATTGCGCTTATCATCCTTCGATTTCTATGGAATGTCACGCCAAGGTAAACCTTTCTATCTGCTATCTCGAGGTGTTGTCCACCAAACATAAACTGGAGTTTACTTCGTTTAGCAGGGCCACTGCCAAATATAATAATTTTTGTTTTTGAAATGTTAACATCTAGTTTCCATTTAGTGCAGTACATTCTAAACGAGTCAAGAGTTTTTGTAAATCGGCGGGGCATCAACTAAATAAGACTGTATCATCAGCATGCAGTAAAATTATAAATTGTAATAATACGTTTGCGTCATCACTAAGATTATAATCAACATTTATACCGTGACAGTTATGTTCCAATAGAGATTGCTCGAGGTCAACACACGATTTAATACTGATGTATAGGTTTTTAATTAGGATGAGAAATTTACCTCTGACGCCACTTTTCAACAGTTTGTGACAAAGACCTCTTCTCCAAACTTTTTCAAAAGCATTGGTGAAATCTATAAAAGCACAATACAACTTTTGTTTGCTTTTCTTAAGTCTCTGCATTGACATTGATGATAAAGATCTTGTCTACCGTTGAGTAGTGTTTCCTAAATCCAGCTTGTGCGGGAGACAGGGTGTTATTGTTATCAGTGAAAGATGACAATCGTGTATTTAGTATACTCGTAAAAAGTTTCCCCAAGCAACTCAAAATTGTGATTGGTCAGTAAGTGTTCGGATCTTGAGGGTTACCTTTCTTTATAAATACAGGCTTGGTCACATCGGTAAGCCATGCATCTAGTATGTTTCCGGTAGTGAACACAGCATTAAAGTAACCAAGATATACACGGGTGATAATAATTCTAAGGAGTTCACTATATATTCATTTGCAATGAGATCAAAACCAAAATCTTTGTTATTTTTCAGGCTTTTGCACAGCTTAACGTATTTCTTCTATTGTTAAATCACTATTGAGCATTTCATCATCGTGCATAGTAGTATTTGGATATTCTTCATCAATAATTGTGTCTGTATCCATGTCTTTATTTATATCTCTATAGAATTCATAAAATGTTTTCATATCAGGCTCAGTGTTATTTACCTTACTCATATTTTTCTTCAGAGAGTTCCTGGATTCACGTCGACTAGGTTTTCGATTGGCTCTGAATAAATTGCATAAATCGTTTCTATGTTTCTTGATATGTTTGTCTAAGCAGTTCTCATATGCCTTCGATTGCTCTCGGAAACGCTTCCTATTTTCAATAGTGTTAGTTTTCTTAATTTGTTTTTAGCCTTACGGAAGTAGTTCCTTTGTTTTTTACATTCGTGACCGAACCAAGGTTTTTGCTTTCTCTTAGTGAGAGCGTCCGCATAACGCCGGCAACAAGGTCTCACCCCAAATGTTGCACGTGCAGCATCAACAAGCACATGTGCGATTTCGTTTGCTTCTCATTCACAGTGCTTGGGTCAGCGACTCCCAAACGCGATGACTTTGCTAATTTGACAAGACAATCAATCCGGTATCCATCGATATTATCAAATATATATGGCTTTTAGTATTCTCAAATCTTTTGGGTTTAGTTTCACAGCCCGTCTTAGTTTTCAATGTTTTTGTAGTGCGGTTTTGACTTTCTGAACAGAAACCTAATTTGGCAATGTACATCAGAAAACAAATAGCAGTAACTTTTAGTTTCAAAGTCTTTAAATAAAGGAAGACACATTGTCAATGAGATTACATAATCGATTACACTCTTGTCTGGACACGTAATCTTCCCTACGATTTTATCCCGTATGGGTCCCATACGCCCATTGCATATAAATATGTTCTGATTATTGCATAGTTCTATACATTTTGCACCTGAGTTATTAACTCTTGATGTATGTTTTGACGACCTAACCCTTGGAAGAGAAAGATCATCGAGTACTGCTTCAGGTTCGACTTCAGATCCCAAATCATTTATGTCTATATCCATATCATCAAGTATGTGTTTCTCTATGGTACAATAGTCACACAGGTTACTAGTTTTAGCCTTGAAATCGCCCACCATTACAACATAATCACTCAAGGATAGAGTGTGTAATATGGATTGTTCAAGTTTATAGTATTCATCTTCATTAAAGTATTTAGAGTTTTCGGGTGGAATATGTACTACTCCTATATAACATATACACATATTCTGCGGTTTAAACAGTGGTAGAGAAAATACTTTGAATGACGTGGTGTTACATTCCCTCTCAGGGGGACAATACTTTTACACTACTTTAACCCTCTTCGAGGATACAGCCATTAACAATCTCAATTACCGATTCATCTTACCTATTTTTAAAGGCCATTTATTTGTTAACAAAACATATCGATCACAATTTATTGATTAATTCAATTTCCGTTACAAATTAAGAATTATGTGAGAACTTATGATAAAAAGATGAAACTTTTAAACACGTGTCCCTTGTGATAGACAATTCAATACAATCAAGCAGGACGTGCTTGAACGTGATTCTTGCATCACAAAGGATACAGAACGGAGGATCTTCACCTTTCAATAAATATTCATGTGCATAAATCGAGTGGCCAATACGACAGCGTCACAAGATGACTTCGTCAAATATGGACTGTCAACACAAGTAGGTGTAACCTATAGTTGGTTTAATTTCATGTAATTTATTGATACCTACTTGGGTGTCCCGCTTCTTTTGCATAAGATCTCTGATTTAACATCTGATCACAGGTTTATGATTGCTGTATAGAATTAGACGTGGTGTCACAGATTTGTTGAGTGCTGCTTTAGCTGCTTGCACGTCGCTATATAAATGCGATAAACTTGGACACGACGTTAAACCCCATTTCACCTCACCTCACCCCTTCATAAAGAGGATGAAAAACAGAGTAAAAAGCTGGATTTGACTGATTAGAAGATAATGTTGATATATATTGTATTGACACTTTTAGAAGGGCGTAAGAAGAGATGGCTCATCCGCCTCCACACGCAGACAATGAATAACATACATACTATGAATAAGAGATGTTCTGAAAGCTCCAAGGCAAAGCCTCAGGCCTTGATGATGGATAGTATCTAGTTTTTGTAATTACATTTACAGGCTCCACCACAGACGATGGAGTCGTAATCAAGTTTGGAACGGATCAGGCATTGTTGTCTGACCCCCCAGTATTTAGCTCATGTAATGAAAATACTTCATTATAGTCTTCCCCGATATCAGAATTTAAATCAATATTTTTTATCTGTTATTTCTCTCTGATATTATTTTTGTTATTTCCGTGACATTATTTGACTATGAAGAATGGTTTGCTAATGTTTCCATAAGCTTATTGGCAACATCAGTTTTAACACATAATAACTCGTCACCCTCCCCAAGACGGGGTACAGACGATTTGGAACCATTTATATTTTTTGTGTGTCATGTTGATGACATAGGAGTGTGGGAATATATTTTGAAGACATAGTTCCTCCAGGATTGATTTGCGTCGTGTCTTGGCATTTGTAATTTTAACCTTATCTTTGAACTGTGGAACTTGGGACTGTATCGGATCTTGAACATGTCTGAAAATGTCAAGTTTTAATTTTCAAGTACACACAATGACCGATCAGCCTTTGTAAAAGTCATTTTGTTTCAGTTGATCATCATTACGTTTAATAGTTTTAAGCATTGTAGGGAAGTGATCACTTCCACAGACGTCATCATCAACTGGCCATTCAAAGTCGCTGTAAAGGTTTGATTCTGCGAGTGACAGATCAAGTGCTGAATATGTTCCAGTAGCAGGATGTGTTTGTATTTAGACTTCCCCACAGAGGGTTATGCCTATTTAGTTCACCCATGATATTCTGATGTTGAGAACTCTTTCAACACCGTAGGCCGAAAAGAGTATATATTTTTATCAACCTATCTGCCATATCATTCATTTTAATAAAACTATCACATTTCACAATGTCTGAAATACGTCTTCCATTTCAATTTTTATCATTTTTTATAGACTAAAAAAGTATTTACTATTTCCCGCAAAAAAGCTATTGAAAATAAAATTATCAGACACACACTTTGACAACGGGTCCACATCAAACATGTCAAGGAGTAAAATAAAGACGTTTGAAGCAAATCTTTGAATATATTATACAAAGTAATAAATAAAATCAACAAAAATACATCTAAGAATTGTCAAACTTACTAATAAGTTATTATTTCCATCTCTTCGTGCGATTGCCTGTAATTATGTAAGTCAAATGACTTGATGCTCGGACATGATGTTAATGCCATAATATTTGCACAAAAAAGCTTTGCCACAGCTCGTTACCTAGCACGCTCCACGAAGTTCCATAATCTAGATCGCGATTTCCTGCTTTAAACGTTCAGAACAACACGATTTAACAAAAATCTTTCGTCAAAATCTGAAATTCATTATACACGAGGACGAAACATTTGCTAAAATTGGATTGCTGCCTTAGGTCACTTGCTCAAATTTGACCAATCACGAACTGTGTAGTCATTAGAAACCAATTTACATCCAATTAATCGCATGTTACAGCTAAGAAACAAACCTAGGCGATGTGACTATGATGTTACTAAGCGGAGAATCAGTTACCGGGAAATCGGTGATGACAGATACTATTTATAATTTTTAAAAATATTTTTAGAATACTTTTTCGCTTACGTAAACAATGAAAATAAAAGAAGAAATAGGTATGCGGGTTTTATGAAATTTTATATTTACCGAAAATCATCAAATTTCCCCTTACTTGGTCCTTAATCCGGAGGTTATGAATGAGTTAGCTCATACTTTTTTATTTACAACGATCTTAATTAAATTATAAATGCATTACTTACATAATGTGATAAAAAATATGTATAAACAGACAGTAGGATTAGCCCTTTCAAATGGTGTATAACATATAGCAGCCAAGGTGTTTTACAAGCAGAAATTTTCCTTGATAAAAATGTTGGCTTCATCTTTCACACAAGAGTCTCTTGGAGCTCGGTGTCACAGCAGTAAAAGTGTCTGGTTGACTAGTGTTGAAAGTGTTAATAACTGATTAAAATGACATTGCAAATATTCTTGATTAAACTCTAGCCAAAAATGTTTTTCATCAAATTATGACCCTGTGTTTCAGATATCAGAAACAAAACAGGAAAACAAAAAAAGTTACTTTTGACTCTAATAATGGTGAAGATTACAATCACATGAAGTATTTTTTGTTGCGTGAGCTACATACCAGTCTTGAGCTAAGTCATGATACAGCAGCGGGCGATGATAATATCCATCATCAGTTATTGAAGCATTTGCCTGAATCATGTCTTGGGACACTTTTTGATATATTCTCTCCGTCACTGCCGACCAGTGCTTGTTTTAGCCCTTTAATGCCGAACGCGTGGCAGGGTTTTAAATACCATCGAACTCCGGACCTTCCGCTCCCCGAGCGGACGCTCTGCCACTAGACTACGGAGGCGATCCACTCTGATTTGAAAATGCCTGTTTATTAAAAATTGTGATGTAAAGTGAGGTAAACGGCTTCTCAAGCCAAAATCCCGTACGTTCTTAAAATGTTGTTTATTTACTATAACATTTAAAAGAAAAGATACTCATGAATAGACTTCTATTTTTACGGAAAACGATCTGTACGAAAATTAATCTGACCTATTATGCACCGTTCATTCTATGGTTTTGCAAACGCAACTGGTTAAAGTTATAGGGCGTACATTTTAGGGATCTGTGGGATCCCGACTAGGTTATGGTATGGGGGCTACAATGGCCTAATGCCACACATGTACAGGAGGAAAATTCCCTGACGTCCATACATGATCAAATATGTCTAAAAGTGTCCAAAGACATGATTCAGGCAAAAATGCTTCAATAACTGATGATGGATATAATCATCACCCACTGCTGTATGACTTTGCTCAAGATCGGTTAACGTTGTAGCTCATGCAACGAAAATACTTCATTGTAATCTTCACCATTTAAGTATTTTTTTCTGTTCTCTGTTTTCTCATAATTTAATAAAGAAAAGAGTTTCGCCAAATTTTTTTTCAATGTCAGACTTATCAGTTATTAATGTATCCCCATCTCAGGGGCGATGTATAGACGATATGGAACCTTTAATGTTTATAACCATGTTCCATACCTTGGACATGATTGTGCGTGCAATAATTTTGGAGACATAGTTCCTTCAAGACTGACGTTTATTTGCATGAATAACTTTAACATCACTTAGATTATGAACGGTAGGATGTTTGCAGAAATATTGTTCTGCTTTCTTCCTCTCTTTTGCTTGTTTTCATTCATTCGTAAACCATGGATTTGCAGAGGACTTAGGAATTGTTTGGTCAGCAATATTATTTAGTTGACCCGAACACAAGCGGATGGGATCTTGGACATTTCTGAAATTGTCAGGTTTCCATATTTCAGCAAAATATAGTTCATACAAAGGCCGATTGGCTTTGTCAAATTCCACCATTAACAAGGGGGAGTATCATCCGGTTTTGCAGCTTTTAGAACAATAAGGAAATTTCACAAAGGTTATCATCCACAATAAATTGTAAACAGTTGAATCAGTGAGAGACAGACTAAGGTCCTGCGGCAGGATGTAAACATGTGCATCATTAAAGTGACATGAATTATTATCAGAAATAAAGCTTACGATGATTTTCCCCCTCATTGTCTGTACTTGTGCTTCCCCATTGTGGTTTATGCCCAATTAAATTGACCATGATGATGTAGGGCTCAGGGAGTGGATAATATTGATTTTGAAGATCATACTTTTGAGGAGCAGAGGAAGGTGGTATATATAAAGAACACAAAGTACATATGATGTTTAATGTGAGGCGGATAGCTCGAAGGGTATTATTTAGATGAACAGCACTTTGAATGACGTTCTGCCTAACTAAAATAGTAGAGCCTCCAGTCGCTTTATCAAGAGAAGCAGAACACGAATGGTGACAGTTGTACTGTCTTATGTCAAATGTGTCTGTATGTTTAAAATATGTCTCTCGGAGATAGATTGCTGGCGGTTTATAATCGTCTGTGAATAAATGAATATCATTAAAACTATTCCTTGGAACCCTGCAATTCCACTGAATTAAATAATTGGTGTTACTCATTAAGGTGGAGCAGCAGGTGATCGACTCCTAACTTTTCCGGGAGAGTGGCCACTTGTGCGCCCACTAGTGCTCATACGAGGGGATATTTACTTCCGTATCCATGTCCTCCATGAAACCTTACCTGTTCCAAAGTTGCAAATGATCTTTGAGCGCCTTTGACACTCGCTCAATTTTTAAATATATTTTTACATGTTTTATTGCGATAGCTGTTGGGATTGTTTCTGGTGATGCTTCTCGGGTTGATATTGGAGCTGTAAGTATGTCTATGTTGGTTAGTTTCGATTTCGGGATATTGCTTTGCGTGTCTCCTACTGCGCATAACATATCTCTCTGACAATGAACAGGTTATGTTTCAACCATTGTAACTGATTTAACTACAGAAGCATAAAATACGCCCTGTTGTGTTTACAGATGTGACAAAAACGGTTTTCCCCTGGCATCTGTGCAGCTGATCATTTGTTCACATTTAGTTGTTTGTACGATGGACTCAAACTTAAATTCACTGCAGTAAGTTGAAGATGACATATCTTCACCTTGACAGTTTGAGCATTTCAAAGGTTGAGTAGACGTATTCCGTCATGGTCAATTTCACCACATCTGAAGCATGTAGTCTTACCTCTGCTTGAATTCTGCCAATGTCCAAATTTCTGACATTAAAATCAATGAGTAGGTCGTGGGATGGAGAAGTCCACAGGCATTGAGAAACCAACTTTGATAGAACGTGGAAGAACCGTGAAAAGATAAGTTTGGAAGTTCTGTACGATATGTGAATCGTTTGGCTTCAATGACATCTTGATTCCAAAGTTCAGACATAATTTGGGCAAAAGTTTCTTCAGAAAGACTGCGATCATGGTCTCGGATTATACCGTTAAGATCTTGGGTTCAGATGACAGATATATCAGACACCTTTGTTGATGTCATTAGATTGGTGACTTGTGTGTTTCTGGTACATTCAAACAAAAGAGCTCCAGATCGTAATTTCTTTACACTCTGTTCACCAGCTTTACCCTTGAGTCCTTTTTTCCAAAATAAATGGAGAATACGAAGCTGGAGTATGTTCATTTTCAGATTCCATTCGGAATACAATAATCTGATCACTATTTCATCGTCCGATGATTCAAGTTCAGAATCAGATTCTGATAGTTCCCGGGTTTTTTTAGGATTTTTTACCAATGATTGTTTATTGTGGTTCAGCAAACATGTTCCCTGTCCACCATGGAGCTCCAACAACGGCGATGTCATATGTAAGCGATATTCCAGCAAAATAACGCCAAACGGATGCGGGAATGTAATACTCCAGGAGAACAGTAGATTGGTCGTTGAGCCACCGCCTTCTGGCCATACGATTCATGGCAAATTGGAAATTGAAACTAGACATTTGGACTATATACAAAACAACATTTGGCCAAGACTAATTGTTTCAACATTCTTATAAACATTCAAGACAATATTGACGCACAGGGCTTGGCATGACCAGCCGATCGATAGGACCGGGACTATCCTACCACTGGTCAGGCAATATAAGGGTCAAAATGGTGTGTTGGACTAAGGGACACTCTCGTCGGCTCCGGCGTCCTCAACCACAAGACTGTCTTCCTCTGCCGACACAGGGACGTAACCCACGACAACGGCTCGCCAACTGCAGTCACATTTACGACCAGCAATGGGGTGCTGGTGATAATAAGACCTGTACTCCATTGATAACTGTGCAACTAGAGGCAAATTACACTTTCACAATCATGGAAATTTGGGAACCTAAAGAGTAATTTACATATCAAATAGGACTTTCTCATTTCGCTATCAATATATGTTTACATAAAACGGTTTCATAATTTCTTATGATGTGTGATGATACCTTAAAGTATATGGTTTCAATACCGAAATTTATGTTGAGATATTTTGGTTCCACGTGAACAAAACAATTACGAGAAAACATTGTTGTGATCGACCGAAAATTATCATCGAGGGAGCGTAGCTATGCTCCGTTTCCCCTGTGCGTGTGTATATCACTCGTCTTTCAACGTGACAGTATCATATCGATTTTCGTCTTTTATGACAAGCTGTGTTTGGTATCGAATGTATAACTATACAAATGCATACAAATCCATTTGATATATCAACGGGATTCTTTAGCGACGTTCACTTTGCTTAGAAAAATAACATGGCATTGGTGGTAAGGATGTTACGCATGCGCAATCACAACCGGATATGGTACAGATTTGTACCACTTATATTGGTCGCCACCTGTTGGCTAAATAAGCTCTAAGCTGGTATCGCGTACCAACAGTGGAACAAGATTAGTTAATGGGAAGATTGAAAAAGATTGCCCATTACTACCAAATGTTTATTGGTACTGATACCGCTCCCATTTTCCCGACCTCCTTCCTCCAACGCCAATGGGGTTGAATCCCATGTCAATGATGAACATAAATAAAACTTAGTTCTTATTACATTCAGAAATGAAATCGATATGGAAATGAAATCGGACATTAGTTAGAAAGGAAATATATTCTTATTTCGATAATATGGCCCAGTCAACGGAAATTCAGAGATTAAACACTCGATTCTTTAAATATTTCATCATTTCGTTTCTATAAATACAGCAAGATGCAAGAGCCATCGCATGTACAAAAGTGCTTTTTTGAATTGACATGTTTTAACTTGGAAACCGTTGGTGTTGTTTTCATATTGTATCCATGGCTATTCTCATCAGAATGAAACTATATATTGCTACCTAGTAAGACTTTTTCAGTAGGCTAGGAAACGCCCACTACTAAAAAGATGACAGGGAACATAAAAGACTATATCATCAGCAGAGATAATGACAAGATCATTATTTTAGGTTTAGGCGTTGTTTTTGGTTCTTCGAATTCAAGACGTAGTTTCTATTGGGTACACAATGTGTGCTATTTTCTCGGTATCTTTATTCGATATTTCACTGCAGTGATTTTGACAGAATGTTCTTTGAATCGGTTCTTCAAGACATACAGTTTCTTACTGAAACGTACTTATATCTGAATCATTATGTTGAAAAAATCATGCATACAAGTGATATTTGTTCATACCGCAACTGTGCAATCATGTGATTATATCGAAAGGTACAACATAATAAAACAAGAACCTCCTTGAACATGTCGCCCATACCTTTTGTATTTCTAGGATTTACATCATATTCACAATCTTTTTATTATGATCTTTACATTCTGAGGGGTTCTTATGTTACAAACACAGTGCGTCAATAAATTCCGAGTTCACAAATACGCAAATGGTCTGTGGTCTGTGGTTGTGGTTAGTGCACAGAAAAGCGAAATTCGTCGCCATGTGTACTTATTTAATTCAATACGTGGTTGCTACACACGGTTAAATCCACGCTGGGAATATGTTACGTAACCATGGAAATAAGTCTTTTGTTTTTTTCATATATTAATCCCCCATTCATTTATGTGCGAAAATGTAGTTGTGTATGAAACATAACATGAATTAAAACCCGGTCCTACAACATTTCAAGGGTATTGACAACCATGTCATACATGCACAGCTTTTACGAATATTGCAACAATCAAACAATCGTCAACAACTGGACCTACAACAGCTGATAGAAACACTTGTCGCCCAGGTTTAAGTAATCTTGTGGGTCTCTGATAAAAATTATATAAGGACACTCTATAGCGATAATTCGCATGACCTTGAATTCAGTGGTGTCTCCCGTCTTCGTAAAAGACGGGTTGTTCTGTCTACCATCAAGGCGAACAAGTTGTTAAAAATACTGTACAAGTCAACTTGTCACAAGATGATTATGACGTCAAGGTGACGGAATACGTCTGGCCTGAGGACGTTGTGTGTCGAGACATAGTGCCAAGGCAGCGTCAAACTGATAGGAAACAACAAAAATACAAATGAAACAAAAATGGCTTTGTTTATACTGCTATGTTGTCTATTGTGGAGCTAAGTGACTGTACGTGGTGTGTCACATCAGACCGAACATATCAACATATCAACTATTACTGGACCATGTCGATGTCATTGCTGTACAAGAACACTGGTTAAGAACATGTAATATTCAAACATTCAAAGATCTTGAATGTTGTAAACTTGTGCCCTTCATATGCGATGATGCATCTACCTCCACAAGAGGTTCCGTGATATTATAGACTTGTTCATCAATAGAAACACATGATGATATTAAATCATTTAATACAGTGATCAGAAAATGCTTGAGTGATGCCTGTAGTCTATTCCGGTAGGTAGATTTAGGGCTCATCAAAAACCTTACTGGAAACAAGACCATCTTAACATGCGAGTTGCGAGGCCGAGGTGGTTGTGCGAGAATAAACAAAGGGGGAATTTCGATTCATGTGTTGATAATGTACTGTGTGCTGAAATATCCATGTCACTAGACATGTACAGAAACTGAGGAGGAACAAATCACCTGGCCCTTAGCACTATTATTTAATGTTATTCTTAGACTTCAGTACACACCTGAAGCCTCTAGACACGGGGTAATTATACCTATATTTAAGGGTGAAAAAAGATAAATCAAACCCCGTCAATTATAGAGTTATTACGCTAACATGTTTCCTTAGTAAGCTTTTTGAGACGATTCTCCTTGAAAAATTAATAACGTGGACATCCCCAAATGCCTGTATGCCCGATATGTTGCAGTTTGGTTGTAGGAAGGAGCACGGTGCTGTCGTGTCGCTATTTGCCCTCATTGTAGGTGGACAACGTTATGTTCACAGGGGATCATGTATCTACACAGCATTTTAAATAACGAGAAAGACTTTGATCGAATCCGATTCGATTCGGGTCTCTGTGTAAAACTCTATCATCTTGGTATTAGAGGTAAAATGTGGTCCCTATTACTTCACTGTTATACTTCCATGTATTCAGGGGCGCCAGGTGGCCCAGTCGTCTAAGGCGCCGCGATGCGCTGTGCAGAGTTGCGCTCCTTGGGCACGCCAGACACCTATGATTGTGGGATCGAATCCGCCCTGATTATGTTTCTAGGTTTGTCAGCACCATACCCGTGCTCGTGGGTTCATTGAAGTGGTAAACGTCTGAGACCTGCATCACTTCGGGCTTTCCTCCTATATTAAGCTGACACGCACCGATATAACTTAAGGTGGCGTTAAACCCAACTCACTCATTCACTCCATGTATTGAGTATAATGGCGAGCAATCTGATGTATTTGCTGTAAGACAAGGTATAGGTCAGGATAGAGTTATATCAAGCTTGGATTTTTCTTGTGTACATAAACGACCTCATAACTGAGCTTCGGCAGTTGGATACAGGAATATGTATAGATAGTGTTAGTTTATGTTGCAGATGAGTGAGTGAGTGGGGTTTTACGCCGCTTTTAGCAATATTCCAGCAATATCACGGCGTGGGACACCAGAAATGGGCTTCACACATTGTACCCATGTCGGGAATCGAACCCGGGTCTTCGGCGTGACGAGCGAACGCTTTAACCACTAGGCTACCCGACCGCCCCATGTTGCAGATGATACTACACTTATAAGTTACAGCCCTAAAGGTCTACAAAGACCTTTAGACACAGTTGTTAATTACGCATCCGAATGGCGATTTACTTATAATGTGCTGAAAAGTAAAAGTATGGTGTTTCATAAAAAGAAGCAATTAGTGTGTACGCATGCTTATCACTTTGGAGATGATGACATACCTTTGTTTGATAATGCGAAATATGCGGGTGTGTTGTTCCACAGGTGTAATCTTTCTTTCAAATTATATATTTTTCCTTGATAAAAAATTGGCTTCATCTTTCACACAAGAGTCTCTTGGAGCTCGGTGTCACAGCAGTAAAAGTGTCTGGTTGACTGGTGTTGAAAGTGTTAATAACTGATTAAAATGACATTGCAAATATTCTTGATTAAACTCTAGCCAAAAATGTTTTTCATCAAATTATGACCCTGTGTTTCAGATATCAGAAACAAAACAGGAAAACAAAAAAAGTTACTTTTGACTCTAATAATGGTGAAGATTACAATCACATGAAGTATTTTTTGTTGCGTGAGCTACATACCAGTCTTGAGCTAGGTCATGATACAGCAGCGGGCGATGATAATATCCATCATCAGTTATTGAAGCATTTGCCTGAATCATGTCTTGGGACACTTTTTGATATATTCTCTCCGTCACTGCCGACCAGTGCTTGTTTTAGCCCTTTAATGCCGAACGCCAGGCAGGGTTATAAATACCATCGAACTCCGGACCTTCCGCTCCCCGAACGGACGCTGTGCCACTAGACTACGGAGGCGATCCACTCTGATTTGAAAATGCCTGTCTATTAAAAATTGTGATGTAAAGTGAGGTAAACGACTTCTCAAGCCAAAATCCTGTACGTTCTTAAAATGTTGTTTATTTACCATAACATTTAAAAAAAAAGATACTCATCAATAGACTTCTATTTTTACGGAAAACGATCTGTACGAAAATTAATCTGATCTATTATGCACCGTTCATTCTTTGGTTTTGCAAACGCAACTGGTTAAATTTATAGGGCGTACTTTTTAGGGATCTGTGTGATCCCGACTAGGTTATGGTATGGGGGCTACAATGGCCTAATGCCACACATGTACAGGAGGAAAATTCCCTGACGTCCATACATGATCAAATATGTCTAAAGGTGTCCAAAGACATGATTCAGGCAAATGCTTCAATAACTGATGATGGATATAATCATCACCCACTGCTGTATGACTTTGCTCAAGATCGGTTGTAGCTCATGCAACGAAAATACTTCATTGTAATCTTTACCATTTAAGTATTTTTTTCTGTTCTCTGTTTTCTCATAATTTGATAAAGAAAAGAGTTTCGCCAAATTTATTTGCAATGTCAGACTTATCAGTTATTAATGTATCCCCATCTCAGAGGCGATGTATAGACGATATGGAACCTTTGCATTTAATGTTTATAACCATGTTCCATACCTTGGACATGATTATGCGTGCAATAATTTCATAGTTCCTTCAAGACTGACGTTTATTTGCATGAATAACTTTAACATCACTTAGATTATGAACGGTAGGATGTTTGCAGAAATATTGTTCTGCTTTCTTCCTCTCTTTTGCTTGTTTTCATTCATTCGTAAACCATGGATTTGCAGAGGACTTAGGAATTGTTTGGTCAGCAATATTATTTAGTTGACCCGAACACAAGCGGATGGGATCTTGGACATTTCTGAAATTGTCAGGTTTCCATATTTCAGCAAAATATAGTTCATACAAAGGCCGATTGGCTTTGTGAAATTCCAACATTAGCAAGGGGGAGTATCATCCGGTTTTGCAGCTTTTAGAACAATAAGGAAATTTCACAAAGGTTATCATCCACAATAAATTGTAAACAGTTGAATCAGTGAGAGACAGACTAAGGTCCTGCGGCAGGATGTAAACATGTGCATCATTAAAGTGACATGAATTATTATCAGAAATAAAGCTTACGATGATTTCCCCCTCATTGTCTGTACTTGTGCTTCCCCATTGTGGTTTATTCCCAATTAAATTAACCATGATGATGTAGGGCTCAGGGAGTGGATAATATTGATTTTGAAGCTCATACTTTTGAGGAGCAGAGGAAGGTGGTATATATAAAGAACACGTAAGTACATATGATGTTTAATGTGAGGCGGATAGCTTGAAGGGTATTATTTAGATGAACAGCACTTTGAAGGACGTTCTGCCTAACTAAAATAGTAGAGCCTCCAGTCGCTTTATCAAGAGAAGGAGAACACGAATGGTGACAGTTGTACTGTCTTATGTCAAATGTGTCTGTATGTTTAAAACATGTCTCTCGGAGATAGATTGCTGGCGGTTTATAATCGTCTGTGAATAAATGAATATCATTAAAACTATTCCTTAGAACCCTGCAATTCCACTGAATTAAATAATTGGTGTTACTCATTAAGGTGGAGCAGCAGGTGATCGACTCCTAACTTTTCCGGGAGAGTGGCCACTTGTGCGCCCACTAGTGCTCATACGAGGGGATATTTACTTCCGTATCCATGTCCTCCATGAAACCTTACCTGTTCCAAAGTTGCAAAGGATCTTTGAGCGCCTTTGACACTCGTTCAATTTTTAAATATATTTTTACATGTTTTATTGCGATAGCTTTTGGGATTGTTTCTGGTGATGCTTCTCGGGTTGATATTGGAGCTGTAAGTATGTCTCATGTTGGTTAGTTTCGATTTCAGGAACTTGCTTTGGCGTGACTCCTACTGCGCATAACATATCTCTCTGACAATGAACAGGTTATGTTTCAACCATTGTAACTGATTTAACTACAGAAGCATAAAATACGCCCTGTTGTGTTTACAGATGTGACAAAAACGGTTTTTCCCTGGCATCTGTGCAGCTGATCATTTGTTCACATTTAGTTGTTTGTACGATGGACTCAAACTTAAATTCACTTCAGTAAGTTGAAGGTGACATATCTTCACCTTGACAGTTTGAGCATTTCAAAGGTTGAGTAGACGTATTCCGTCATGGTCAATTTCACCACATCTGAAGCATGTAGCCTTACCTCTGCTTGAATTCTGCCAATGTCCAAATTTCTGACATTAAAATCAATGAGTAGGTCGTGGGATGGAGAAGTCCACAGGCATTGAGAAACCAACTTTGATAGAACGTGGAAGAACCGTGAAAAGATAAGTTTGGAAGTTCTGTACGATATGTGAATCGTTTGGCTTCAATGACATCTTGATTCCAAAGTTCAGACATAATTTGGGCAAAAGTTTCTTCAGAAAGACTGCGATCATGGTCTCGGATTATACCGTTAAGATCTTGGGTTCAGATGACAGATATATCAGACACCTTTGTTGATGTCATTAGATTGGTGACTTGTGTGTTTCTGGTACATTCAAACAAAAGAGCTCCAGATCGTAATGTCTTTACACTCTGTTCACCAGCTTTACCCTTGAGTCCTTTTTTCCAAAATAAATGGAGAATACGAAGCTGGAGTATGTTCATTTTCAGATTCCATTCGGAATACAATAATCTGATCACTATTTCATCGTCCGATGATTCAAGTTCAGAATCAGATTCTGATAGTTCCCGGGTTTTTTTAGGATTTTTTACCAATGATTGTTTATTGTGGTTCAGCAAACATGTTCCCTGTCCACCATGGAGCTCCAACAACGGCGATGTCATATGTAAGCGATATTCCAGCAAAATAACGCCAAACGGATGCGGGAATGTAATACTCCAGGAGAACAGTAGATTGGTCGTTGAGCCACCGCCTTCTGGCCATACGATTCATGGCAAATTGGAAATTGAAACTAGACATTTGGACTATATACAAAACAGCATTTGGCCAAGACTAATTGTTTCAACATTCTTATAAACATTCAAGACAATATTGACGCACAGGGCTTGGCATGACCAGCCGATCGATAGGACCGGGACTATCCTACCACTGGTCAGGCAATATAAGGGTCAAAATGGTGTGTTGGACTAAGGGACACTCTCGTCGGCTCCGGCGTCCTCAACCACAAGACTGTCTTCCTCTGCCGACACAGGGACGTAACCCACGACAACGGCTCGCCAACTGCAGTCACATTTACGACCAGCAATGGGGTGCTGGTGATAATAAGACCTGTACTCCATTGATAACTGTGCAACTAGAGGCAAATTACACTTTCACAATCATGGAAATTTGGGAACCTAAAGAGTAATTTACATATCAAATAGGACTTTCTCATTTCGCTATCAATATATGTTTACATAAAACGGTTTCATAATTTCTTATGATGTGTGATGATACCTTAAAGTATATGGTTTCAATACCGAAATTTATGTTGAGATATTTTGGTTCCACGTGAACAAAACAATTACGAGAAAACATTGTTGTGATCGACCGAAAATTATCATCGAGGGAGCGTAGCTATGCTCCGTTTCCCCTGTGCGTGTGTATATCACTCGTCTTTCAACGTGACAGTATCATATCGATTTTCGTCTTTTATGACAAGCTGTGTTTGGTATCGAATGTATAACTATACAAATGCATACAAATCCATTTGATATATCAACGGGATTCTTTAGCGACGTTCACTTTGCTTAAAAAAATAACATGGCATTGGTGGTAAGGATGTTACGCATGCGCAATCACAACCGGATATGGTACAGATTTGTACCACTTATATTGGTCGCCACCTGTTGGCTAAATAAGCTCTAAGCTGGTATCGCGTACCAACAGTGGAACAAGATTAGTTAATGGGAAGATTGAAAAAGATTGCCCATTACTACCAAATGTTTATTGGTACTGATACCGCTCCCATTTTCCCGACCTCCTTCCTCCAACGCCAATGGGGTTGAATCCCATGTCAATGATGAACATAAATAAAACTTAGTTCTTATTACATTCAGAAATGAAATCGATATGGAAATGAAATCGGACATTAGTTAGAAAGGAAATATATTCTTATTTCGATAATATGGCCCAGTCAACGGAAATTCAGAGATTAAACACTCGATTCTTTAAATATTTCATCATTTCGTTTCTATAAATACAGCAAGATGCAAGAGCCATCGCATGTACAAAAGTGCTTTTTTGAATTGACATGTTTTAACTTGGAAACCGTTGGTGTTGTTTTCATATTGTATCCATGGCTATTCTCATCAGAATGAAACTATATATTGCTACCTAGTAAGACTTTTTCAGTAGGCTAGGAAACGCCCACTACTAAAAAGATGACAGGGAACATAAAAGACTATATCATCAGCAGAGATAATGACAAGATCATTATTTTAGGTTTAGGCGTTGTTTTTGGTTCTTCGAATTCAAGACGTAGTTTCTATTGGGTACACAATGTGTGCTATTTTCTCGGTATCTTTATTCGATATTTCACTGCAGTGATTTTGACAGAATGTTCTTTGAATCGGTTCTTCAAGACATACAGTTTCTTACTGAAACGTACTTATATCTGAATCATTATGTTGAAAAAATCATGCATACAAGTGATATTTGTTCATACCGCAACTGTGCAATCATGTGATTATATCGAAAGGTACAACATAATAAAACAAGAACCTCCTTGAACATGTCGCCCATACCTTTTGTATTTCTAGGATTTACATCATATTCACAATCTTTTTATTATGATCTTTACATTCTGAGGGGTTCTTATGTTACAAACACAGTGCGTCAATAAATTCCGAGTTCACAAATACGCAAATGGTCTGTGGTCTGTGGTTGTGGTTAGTGCACAGAAAAGCGAAATTCGTCGCCATGTGTACTTATTTAATTCAATACGTGGTTGCTACACACGGTTAAATCCACGCTGGGAATATGTTACGTAACCATGGAAATAAGTCTTTTGTTTTTTTCATATATTAATCCCCCATTCATTTATGTGCGAAAATGTAGTTGTGTATGAAACATAACATGAATTAAAACCCGGTCCTACAACATTTCAAGGGTATTGACAACCATGTCATACATGCACAGCTTTTACGAATATTGCAACAATCAAACAATCGTCAACAACTGGACCTACAACAGCTGATAGAAACACTTGTCGCCCAGGTTTAAGTAATCTTGTGGGTCTCTGATAGAAATTATATAAGGACACTCTATAGCGATAATTCGCATGACCTTGAATTCAGTGGTGTCTCCCGTCTTCGTAAAAGACGGGTTGTTCTGTCTACCATCAAGGCGAACAAGTTGTTAAAAATACTGTACAAGTCAACTTGTCACAAGATGATTATGACGTCAAGGTGACGGAATACGTCTGGCCTGAGGACGTTGTGTGTCGAGACATAGTGCCAAGGCAGCGTCAAACTGATAGGAAACAACAAAAATACAAATGAAACAAAAATGGCTTTGTTTATACTGCTATGTTGTCTATTGTGGAGCTAAGTGACTGTACGTGGTGTGTCACATCAGACCGAACATATCAACATATCAACTATTACTGGACCATGTCGATGTCATTGCTGTACAAGAACACTGGTTAAGAACATGTAATATTCAAACATTCAAAGATCTTGAATGTTGTAAACTTGTGCCCTTCATATGCGATGATGCATCTACCTCCACAAGAGGTTCCGTGATATTATAGACTTGTTCATCAATAGAAACACATGATGATATTAAATCATTTAATACAGTGATCAGAAAATGCTTGAGTGATGCCTGTAGTCTATTCCGGTAGGTAGATTTAGGGCTCATCAAAAACCTTACTGGAAACAAGACCATCTTAACATGCGAGTTGCGAGGCCGAGGTGGTTGTGCGAGAATAAACAAAGGGGGAATTTCGATTCATGTGTTGATAATGTACTGTGTGCTGAAATATCCGTTCAGGGGGTCACTAGACATGTACAGAAACTGAGGAGGAACAAATCACCTGGCCCTTAGCACTATTATTTAATGTTATTCTTAGACTTCAGTACACACCTGAAGCCTCTAGACACGGGGTAATTATACCTATATTTAAGGGTGAAAAAAGATAAATCAAACCCCGTCAATTATAGAGTTATTACGCTAACATGTTTCCTTAGTAAGCTTTTTGAGACGATTCTCCTTGAAAAATTAATAACGTGGACATCCCCAAATGCCTGTATGCCCGATATGTTGCAGTTTGGTTGTAGGAAGGAGCACGGTGCTGTCGTGTCGCTATTTGCCCTCATTGTAGGTGGACAACGTTATGTTCACAGGGGATCATGTATCTACACAGCATTTTAAATAACGAGAAAGACTTTGATCGAATCCGATTCGATTCGGGTCTCTGTGTAAAACTCTATCATCTTGGTATTAGAGGTAAAATGTGGTCCCTATTACTTCACTGTTATACTTCCATGTATTCAGGGGCGCCAGGTGGCCCAGTCGTCTAAGGCGCCGCGATGCGCTGTGCAGAGTTGCGCTCCTTGGGCACGCCAGACACCTATGATTGTGGGATCGAATCCGCCCTGATTATGTTTCTAGGTTTGTCAGCACCATACCCGTGCTCGTGGGTTCATTGAAGTGGTAAACGTCTGAGACCTGCATCACTTCGGGCTTTCCTCCTATATTAAGCTGACACGCACCGATATAACTTAAGGTGGCGTTAAACCCAACTCACTCATTCACTCCATGTATTGAGTATAATGGCGAGCAATCTGATGTATTTGCTGTAAGACAAGGTATAGGTCAGGATAGAGTTATATCAAGCTTGGATTTTTCTTGTGTACATAAATGACCTCATAACTGAGCTTCGGCAGTTGGATACAGGAATATGTATAGATAGTGTTAGTTTATGTTGCAGATGAGTGAGTGAGTGGGGTTTTACGCCGCTTTTAGCAATATTCCAGCAATATCACGGCGTGGGACACCAGAAATGGGCTTCACACATTGTACCCATGTCGGGAATCGAACCCGGGTCTTCGGCGTGACGAGCGAACGCTTTAACCACTAGGCTACCCGACCGCCCCATGTTGCAGATGATACTTCACTTATAAGTTACAGCCCTAAAGGTCTACAAAGACCTTTAGACACAGTTGTTAATTACGCATCCGAATGGCGATTTACTTATAATGTGCTGAAAAGTAAAAGTATGGTGTTTCATAAAAAGAAGCAATAAGTGTATACGCATGCTTATCACTTTGGAGATGATGACATACCTTTGTTTGATAATGCGAAATATGCGGGTGTGTTGTTCCACAGGTGTAATCTTTCTTTCAAATTATATATTGTAGAGAGCGGTAGAAAAGCAAGGCGCATTATTTATTCTCTCCTCTCTTTTTGGTCTAAAGAGACTTACATTAGTATGCCAGTATAAAGGCATGGAAAAGAATGATTTTAACAACTTTTTATTGATGTGAATTACTACCTCCTCTACATGGTAAAGGTCTTGAATTAGCTGAAAGCAATCAGCGTTATTTGCAAGGATTGTACAAGGTTTTGACAAAGGTTCCCCCACTGATACCACTATTGGTAATCTAGGACTTTGGAGTATGGTTGGTTATATAGATAAATGTAGACTACAGCTGCTGGGGCGTCTCTGCAAGAACTCGCGTGTCACTATTTGTAAAACTGTTTCTACGCATCTACGTCACTCTGTTATTTTCATTACAATAATTTACACAGTTTATGTGAAGTGGACCTTTCAACAGCTTAGCAATATATGCAGCTTCATCATGTATTTCACTACTTTTGCACAGGGGAATTCCCTGTGAAGAATAAGTGGAGAAAGATTTATTAAAAGAAATAACTACCCACGGGAAAGAAGTAAGGAAATATTTTCACGTAGAGCTGACCTGTTTCTATGTTCTAACATTCACTTAACTGAACTGAACTGAACTTCATTTACACCCAGGCCGCTTTCAGCGTCATCAGAGGTACAACATTAATCCAACAAAATAATACATATACATATAAATATAGAATATATACAAAAAACATCTTGGCCGAGCATGCATGCATATTAACACAGATTTACTAGGGTAGCAATATATGTGCAATTCAAAAAGAGGGAGAGTTACTTTAAAGGCTTTAACAATGACATGATGACTTTACAGATTTTGGACAGTTTTCTCAATGTTCCTTGTCGTGAATTATTGAAAAGTAAATTCGTTTTATGCATATTGGGTTTGACGTAGTAGAATCTGTGAAAAAAATGTTTTCTTTCGTTTTCTAAAGATGGACAAATAAACAAATAATGGAACTCATCACCCATGTCAGATAATTTGCAAAGTGGGCATTTTCTTTCGGTTCAATGTATTTTTCTCCATCTCCCAATAGGTAGATCATGATTACAAGTTATAAACTTAAGTAAGACTCGCCAAGCAGTACGTTTAAATAATATTCAAAATTTAGGCAGTCATTATTTATGATACTATACACTGTGCATTTTGAAGACTTATCCCTTGCATTGGTCCGACACGGTTGGTTAATGTCATTTAATTTTTCATGGACTAAATGTTTGAGGTATGAAGGATTTTTTGAAACTTTGAGAAAACCAAATGTAGCTAAGTCCAAGTTCATCAAAAGTTCGTTTGATATATGTAATCCATTTATGTTTACATTTTCCAAAAAGGTCGTCATTAAATAACAACTTGTATACAAGAAAGGATAATTTAGATGATTTGCCCAAAACCTTATCATTCTCATTGTGGCGATGTTTGATAGATGGAGTCTACCATGTTCCCCATGTACCATAAAATTTGGAGTGGATTTTCTTGATGATAAAAGATATTTTAGGAAACGCAAGTGTACACCTTCTAGAGCTGAGATGTTTTTAAATCCCCATACTTCGCATCCGTAGAGAAGAACTGGTATAACCATACTGTCGAAAAGTCGCAGTTGACATTTAAGTGACAAATTTAACTTCCGTCCTTGGCATAAAACATAGAACATAGCTTTCGTTTATCCAAATCATCATGCCCAATTTTATAATTATGTTTATAATCAGTTTTTGATCCACCAAATTTTTAATATTTTAGTCTTGGTAGTATTAACCTTAAGTCTCCAGTGTATACAATAATTATGAAATGAGTCTAACATATGTTTTAGATCATAAGCTATAGCACTCATCATCTGCGTACAGTTATACAAATATTGTGATAATATTTTCGATTCGACCATAGAATTCATCTGGTTTCAATTGGACACCTTTACATAAATCCTGTACAAGAGATACTTCGAGGTCATTTAGAAATATTGCAAACAAGACAGGTTTTCTCCTTGTCTTACTCCAGATTTACATGAAAAGAATCCTGTTGAATTACCATTACAGGAAACCGTGATTTGATATTCTGGTAAAAATTATAAAATAACTTTAAAACAGTTTCCAGATATGTTATTTTTTAATAGTTTTTGCCAAAGTCCTGATCGCAGAACGTGTCAAATGCTTTTTGAAAATTTACAAATGCACAAAGTAATTTCTTTTTCCTAGCTTTTAATGAGGTTTATATAGAGCAAAATTGTGATCACTGGTAGAATAACCCTTTCTGAAATATGCCTGAGCTTCCGACAGTATGGAGTTCGTTTCGATGAATGTTTGTAAACGGTTACTTAAAACTTCTGTAAATAGTTTACCAAAACAGCTTAGCAGGGTGATAGGTCTGTAATTTTCGGGGGTTTGTGGGTCACACTATACCCTTAAAAATGGGTTTGATAACACCTGCTAACCATTTTTCTGGGAATGTACCAGTATCAAGAACCATGTTAGAAATATTAATATAGATATCTATAAAGACACCAATGGTGTTTGAAATATATTCATTAATTATATTGTCAAGACCAGCAGCTTTGTTACTTTTTAAATTCTGCACACAGTTTATAATTTCACCTCTTGTTATAGCTGCATAAGGTATTGTGTTTTCTTTCATGTTTACTTCACGTAGATTATCAATACCAATGTCGTCATCTGCCGAAACTTCATTTAAAGATTTTAAAAGCTGAATAATGATTCACTATCGGGTAGGTTTTCATCGCCAGACTGCCTTTGCTTAAGAAGTTTCCAAAATTAACGTGGGTCATTTCTCTCAACATGATATAATTTGTCTTGAAGTTTTTTTAATGCATATTTGGCGGGGGCTTGTATCGGTTTCCTGTCTTAACGCTTGGGGTGAAAGGGGCATATCGATGTTTTTTGTTAGTGTCACAGTGATAGGTGAGTGGATATCTGAGAACAATGGTTCAAAATCAAGGACCTCGAAATCTTCTATTCTTGGGAAAACATTAGCGCTCGCTACAGCATAATCAACCATGCTTACTCCTTTACATGTAACTTTGCCAACTCCTTTGTCATGTCCAACTCGGCCTTTGCAAATGTATAGATTATTGTTTTTACCAAAATCAACTGGCTTATAACCATGTGAGGTGGGATTCCCCACATCCTGACTTAACCTTTCTAATAATACATTAGCATATTTTAGTCTTTCAACATCATTCATATAGTCAACAAAATCGTTAGTAAATATCTCTTCGTTGATAGAGCTTGAGTTTGTTGTAATAAAATCTGACAAAGTACGTGTCCTTGCATTGAAATCACCAATGATAAAAATACTATTGCCACAATCTACTGATAACTTACACGAGATTTCATTATGTAGCTTGAGAAATATTTCGTCAGAGTAATATGGCGAGCCCTCTGGTAGGATATATGACATACAGATATATACATCACCATTACAAGATACATTTAATATTTCATGGGAAGCGAGAAATCATAGAGTATATTCCAAGGATTCGGCTATTCTATGAAAATGCTGTACGTATTCATGCTTTATTGCAACGGTTATACCGCATGATTTTCTTCCAGTACTTGTAATTCTAGGTTTATAAATCATTGCATATCCAGGAGTGTCAATACAATCAAATTCATCTAGTTTTGTTTCAACAAAGCATAGCATTTCATAGTTTGTAATAAAATTCAGGAGTAAGGAATCCAGATTTGAAACCACACACATTTAAGAAAATCATTTTACAATGAGAACCATCACTGTTACGTGATATGAAAGCGTCTGTTTGCGAGGGCTCATACACAGGTTGCTCTGTTCGTATATCATTATCTGCACGTACACGAATATCGTCACAATTAGATTCACATGCTTTTTTGTTGTTGGATGACTCACTAGTGTTATTTGTAAAATACACATCACAATGATTTTCACGCACAACATTTAGCGAGATATTTACATTGTCATTTGCATTGACAGTATTAGGCCTATGTCCATTCTATGCCTTGAGATGTGTTATATCACGATCCTCTTCGATTCGTCGCATCTTGCATAGTTGTCTATCTCGGGAATGCTCAAGAACATTGGCATACAAAGGTCTGAGTGACCACATCGGCTGTCTCGTATTCAAACGGATTCCCACCAGGGAAACACCTTATTGTTAATAAACAGTCTATCAACAGTTAGGCTTGCCTTAGTCGCCGTTCAACGATTTCTGTTGGGAACTGTTCACTGACACCAAACGTTGTGTCCTTGAGGTTCTTCGCACTGGCTAGAACGTTCCATCTCTCATCAGAGTTAGAGCACTTAGCCACCATCGTACTGGGTCTGTTTTCATTTCGTGGTCCCATTCTATGAACTCTCACAAGGTTAATCACTGTGTTACACTTCATCTCTTCGCCAATCATCTCCCGTATGCCATAAAATAGGAGGTTGTCGCTCATTGATCTCACTTCGAGATCCACTTCAGCCTCTTTCATATCCCTCTGTTGATGGTACATCGTAATATACATCATCCGCATCACTAGCAATTCTAGCACATTCCGACGAAGTGTAGTATATATGCTCTGTCAGCCTCTTTCGTTCTTTAGTGCTTGCAGATTTAAGATCCAGGCTTGCTGAGGCACAATTCTGAACACAAGACTCAAGTTTACCTACCCTTGTGATAGTCTGCTTCAGGGTATTTTCAAGCGAGGTCATTTTACCATCATTCATTGTGAGTTTATCATCAATACTGTCTACTCGCTGCACTTTCTGCTGTACATAGTGTACCATGCCAGTCAGTTGACGCATCTGGTCAAACAATGTCTTGACCCAACTAGTATTATTCGAATCAACACTGACCTGAGTCTGAGATCCCGATATGTTCAGCTGGCTTGGATAGTCCATATCCTGTGTATTTCCCAATGTCATTGGTGGGTTAGCCAGTTGTTGAGTAAATCCCTGGGGGGTTAGAGATGTCATATTCGGTGCGATTTGTCCTTATTATAGAGATGTCACCAGTTCGCTGCACCAGTTACGTCACGAAACTTCTCAATCGCGAGAGCTATTAAAAACACGTCTGCACTGCTCGGCATCCATGCGCAGAATCTTTCAACGCTTACTCCTTATGTGTTATACAGAATTGTAATGTTATAAGGATTGGATCCAGAAGCAAAATATCTATGGTATGTACAAAAGACCATCGCTAATGATTATTATCTCCATGTCATCTTGAACTGCGAATGTATACTTTCAGAGAGAGACGAATTCTTTCCTACTCTAATTGATAATCTTGATGTTGAAATGTACGTTAAAATAGAGATGATGGGAGACCATGATATGTTAGCATTCTTTCTTGGTGCGGATAACAATGTCATTTATCAAATAACGTGGCATTTTACTATTGTTCAATTAAAAAAGTATTCATATCAAATCAAAAATATCCTACACAACGTGTTGTAATATTCCCAATATTTCTTACCATTTATAGCCTGTATATATGGCCGGGCATTGATATATATGTTTGATTTTTTTATTATCTAATTATTTAGTTTTGATATTTTGAGAATCTTCGGATTTATCGGGAGTAAATAAAGACATTCATTCATTCATGCGCAGCCGTGTGTTCGCTTTGCAGTGGACAAGCTCATGCATATGTTATATCATACGAGAAATGCGCCCATAACAATGCTTCTTGCTTATTGGAAGTAAAATGAGCTTATGGTATGGCCTGTTCATTCATGGCCAGCGTTCGGAAAACACTCAACTAATGAAGCTGATAGTTCAATACTTTCTAATATTGTTTGAATGCCACATCAGACCATATTGAAAACCATAACTGATGTAATTATAAAGCCGTTTCTGTTCAAAATGTTATGTAATTTGATGCAAATGTAGATAATAGTGTGGTTCAATCCATGTTCTGTTTTTCGCGATTTTGACCTTGATTTGTTCTTATCACTTCGCATCTTCTCATTTTACTTCAAAATGCAATTCCTCGCATTGCCAACATCATCTCAGAAACCACTTGATCAATGAAACTGAAACTTCACAGCTGAATTTATTTCGATGTTTGACGAGACCTTCAGTACTTCCACCATGAATGTCTTATAGCAATGCTATAATGGCCATTATTCAGCCTCTTTTGGTCAAGTTGTTTCGCAATTTTGTATGTGTATATTACGCAGTGGTCCATGGGGCTTTACATATCTGTTCAGTTTTTGCGCCATTTAAAGATTAAACCCAGTTTTGACCTTTGCTCTTCAACAATACTGTAGACAAAAAAATGTCATGGACATTACCTAGCCATTGCTACTCAATGTGTGATGGAATTTGGATAGTATGGATGGCAACAGCGCGTCTGAACACAACTGTTCCATTTTTACAATGCTCCTAAACTTCCCGAAACGTCGTCACATCAGCTACATTGTAAAAATTCATTAAGGGCCTGCTGACACCTTTCTCCTCAAAATGTATTGTAATGAAACCTTAAAGTTCAAAATGCATCCTTGCATACATCTGCTCCTCTGACACTGCTAGACTGTGTCAGCAGAATGTTATGTTTCTCGTTGTGATAACATCATATTTTGATCAAATCATTTGGACATAAACAATTTGAATATCATTAGCAATATCATTCTCCTCAGAAGGTATGCAAGGTTCAGAATTCAAACATGTTGTAGAATTAGAAACACTGTACTATCCCATCAAATTACAAAATGCATGTTGTTTTATTTTTTCTAGGTACGAAAGTCAAAGGTGAACCAACATTTACAAAATGTCAATGACCTTCATATTTATCTTGCTTTTAGGTGAGTATGCCGATATTTCACCGTTCCACGTTAATAGAGATTGATGGAATAATGTAAGACAAATCATTCCATACTTGTTCTGGACTTGACACATGTATTTCAAAACATAATATGAAAGGGAGTAAAGGGAAAAAATCATCCCATAAAGGTGTAAATTGCTGTAAGTTCTATCAGGTTTGTAAAAACAGTCATGATAGGTATTATAGTTCAGTTGTTGCTTACGCTATAGACTTAAGGAAATATTCCACTACACTCTTAAAAAGAAAGAAACGCACAGGTAGTATGTAGTTCATTAAACCTGACTACACAATCAAATCCGGTATATAAATTGGATATATGTTATTGGAAAATGTTAGTGGCCTGATATTCATCTAAACGCAGCCATTGTCGATTTGCAATGCCTTAAACGTCATTCTTTTCACACTTGTTCACAAATGTCATGTAGAGAAACATTAAAGCAAAATGCACCTGCAAGTTATGGCATTCGTAACTCGTGGTAGTGGCTATGAAAAGGCAAGCATAAGCCAATAATTTGTCATTCAATTGTCAACATTTTTCAAAATCGAAAATGTCGAGACTCAGCGTTACCGATCGGAACTCAAGCAGAATGGCGCAGAATGACGCAGGACAAAATTCGTACACTTATCCAGTCAGTGCAGAGGAGATTGCCACCTGGGAAGGGCACACGAGATACTTAGTTCAGCGCAACCTTGTGGCCTTACGTGACATGGCAATAAACAGTTTTCAATGCCTTTGTACAACAAAATACGGACAGACACCAAAATTTCATATTTGTATCTATGATCTTAATTAATTATTGCGACTTTATTAGGTACAATAAATTTACTACAAATCTACTTTTGCGTTACCTTTTTGGAAGAGTTTATATCACTTAGCAATGGCTTGAACTATAACTCCCATAAGTAAAAAGGGTACAAAACTATTCATATTTGTGTACAGGTCTTCCTCTACGATCACATACTTTCGAGACCATCTTGTTCTCTGCCTTCAACTGCTTATGTAAAGCAATTACATACTTGACTAACAACTTATGGTAATGGTAATAGATAGACTCGTTTTGCTTCATGTACATGTGTGTATCTACAAACAATAGATTAACATTTGTTGTGTTGCAGTTCCAGTATTTGTTTCTATGAAGCGTTGTGGTCCCGGAATCTATGGACAACGTTGTGACAAGCCGTGCAATGTGAACTGCCACCCTCACACCAACAACAATACATATTGTGATAAAGACACCGGGAAATGCTTACAGGGTTGTGTTTCCGGATGGAGTAGTGACCAATGCAATTTCCCTTGTAGCAAGACTTGCATTGGTAACGTATGCAGTCAACAAACTGGGCGGTGCACAAAAGGTTGCAAAGGAATCTACAGAGGGGATATGTGTGACGAATATGAAGGTATAATAATTAAACTTCGTGTTTCTGCATTCAACTTTTGTTCATTCGCAGCCCATTCATGTCAAACACACAATCACATAATAAGCCGGAAATAAGGCTCAGTGGCACCACAGTATCCAAGGATCTAATTGACAAACATGAAAGGATATAGTCCATTACATTGATACAAACATGACCCTCTGCACCTATACATCAGAGTAATTACAGTTAAACTGTAATGTCAACTGCTGTTATGTACTGATGATATTGCTGAATTTGAGTGTAGCTATGATCCTACTTTTGTACAGGGTTTTCTCTATCATCAAGTGCTTTCCATTCCATTCTGCTATCTTCGATCCAATGGTAATGTAATCCCATATGATACTTGTCTGAGAACTTATTAATACATGTACAGACATGTGTTCCTTCTGATAAAACAAAAATAAAAATAAATATATTTTAAAGTAACTACGTAATCCGTGGTTCACGCAATTAATGTTGGGCCAATTTGAATGCTAGAACAGGTATAATTTTCGTATTTCCGCAAATCCTAGGAACAAGCAAACCCCTTCAAACTACATCCTCTGTACTTTTTTGTTGAGATGTTGAATATGTGTGTGTCCTGTACAAGTGTTCATCTACAAACAACTGATTAATGTTAATTGTGTTACAGTACCCAGAGTGTCTTTCTACAACCACGCCTCAGTATTGTCAATGGTTAAGTTTACTCTCATACCTGAAGAAAAGTCTATTCCTCCTATGTACTATATTCCAAAGCTCCATAAGATAAGAACAAAGATGTATATATTGCTGGGTCCAAAGAAAGTACCACCAAATCCCTGTCACAAAGGTTAACCATAATCCTTACTACAACCAAGGATATACTTTTATAAATGCAGAGCAATTATTTAAAACGCATGGATTTTCTTGCAATGAGGAGTCTCCAAAACTTAAAGAATGTGTGCAGTCTAAGAAAATAACTAAGTTCAATTCTGTCAAATCATTTGATTTTTCAACTTTATAAACTTCTATCCCACACAACAAACTGAAGGAAAGACTTTATTCCTTGAAGAATGGGGCATTTATCACAAAATTTGGTGACGATAGATATAGTTTCATCCTTATGTGCAAAGGTTCACGCTAATTTGTCAAAAATGAAAGCATATGTCATCAATAGTTTACAGTGATGAGAATATGTGAATTGCGAGGTTTCTACATTGAAAACATCTATTTAAATTTGGGAATAAGACATTTAGGTAAGACATGGGCATCCCCATCGAAACCATTTGTGCTCATCCTTTTGCTGACATGTTCCCTTACGCATATCAATCGGAATAGAAGCTCGGATTACTAGAATCCAAAAGCGGACATTTGGCCAAGAAGCTTTACTTAAGCTTCAGATATATCGATGATCAGATATCTTTAAAAAAATGCCAAACCACCAATTTCCTTCCACTGATTTACCCACCTGAATGAGAAATAAATAATAGAGACCAATCAAACAGCCTCAACTGTTTCATATTCAGCTCGATAAATAAAGATCCAGAGTGACAAAATGCTTCGCACAAGAGTGATCAAACAACCTTTGACCAAGGGTCGTGCGACGCTCCTCGAACTCTTAGCTTGGTCACAATCGATCACTTGGTGAACAAAAAATAGGAATCAGAAGCTCTACACTGTACAAGGATCTTACTAACAAACTGGGGGATATTCATTCCTATTTTGAAACGACTGTTTATTGATATTATGCCGAGGTCAGAGGCATGTAGCAAGTTCAATAATATACATGTATGATTTTAGTATGTCTCCAAATTGTATTGAAAGAACAACCCTTTAAACAACAGCCGGACCCGGCTCTGTACGTTCTTTGTATTGTTGATGAACCCATTTTGCTTCATGTACATGTGTCCATCTAATATATATTGTGTTGCAGTTCCAGTGAGGATTTCCAAGAAGCGTTGTGGTCAAGGGTTCTATGGAAAACGTTGCGACAAGACGTGCAATGTGAACTGCCACCCTCACACCAACAACAATACCTATTGTGATAAAAACACTGGGAAATGCTTACAGGGTTGTGTTTCCGGATGGAGTAGTGACACATGCAATTTCCCTTGTAGCAAGAACTGCATTGATCACATATGCAATCAAAACACTGGGTGGTGCACAAAAGGTTGCAAAGGAAACTACGGAGGGGATATGTGTAACGAATATGAAGGTAGAATAATTAAGTTTCGTGTTCATGCATTCAGCTTTGGTTCATTCGCACCGCATTAATGTCAAACACACAATAGCATGATAAACCGGAAAAAAGGCTCAGTGGCTCCACAGTGTCCAAGGATATAACTGTCAAACATGAGAGGATATATTCCTTAGAGGTATAACTGCGAGATTACAAAGATACAAATAAGTCATTCTGCACGTACACGTTAGAGTAATTACAGCTCAACTTTTATGTCAACTGCTGTTATGTTCTGACGATGTTGCTGACTTTGAGTGTAGTTATGATGCTACTTTTGTACAGTGTTTTCTCTATGATCAAGTGCTTTCCATTCCATTCTGCTATCTTCGATCAAATGGTAATGTAAACCTATGTAATACTTGACTAAGAACTTATTAATACATGTACAGACATGTATACCTTCCGATGTAACGAAAAAATAATTTAATACATTTAAAAGTAAGTATGTATTCAGTGGTTCAAACAATTAATGTTGGCCCAATTTCAATGCTAAAACAAGAATAATTTTCGTATTTCCTCAAACCCTAGGACTAAAACTACACCCTCTGTACGTTTTGTGAGATGTTGAATATATGATTTTCACGTACAAGTGTCCATCTACAAACAACTGATTAGTATCAATTGTGTTGCAGTACCCAAAGTGTCTGCCAAATCCACGCATCAGTATTGTCACCTTTTGATTTTATTCTAATGCCTGAAGAAAAGTCCATTCCTCTTTCGTACTGTATTCCAAAGCTCAATAAGATAAGAACAAATATATATATATAGATATATATATATATATATATTGCTGAGCCCTACGAAAGTACCACCTAATACCTGTCACAAAGATTAACCATAATCCTTACAACAACCAAGGATATACTTTTATAAATGCAGAGCAATTATTGAAGACGAATGGAATTCATACAATGTTGAGTCTCCAAAACTTTAGGAATTTGTGCAGTCTAAAAAAAAGAACCAAATTCAATTCTGTCAAAACATTTGATATTTAAACTTTGTAAACTTCTACCCCACGCGACAAGCTTAAGGAAAGACTTTATTCCTTGAAGCATCGGGCATGTGTAACAAGATTTGGTGATGACAAAGATAGCTTCATCCTTATGTTCAAAGGCTCATGCTAATTGTCATCAATACTTTACAGTGATGACAATATGTGAATTGCAAGGTTTCCTCATTTATAACATCTATGTTATTTGGGGATAAGACATTTGGGCAAGACGTGAGCATCCCCATCATAACCATTTGCGCTCGTCTTCTTGCTGATCTGTTTCTTTCAGCATATCAATCGGAATTTCAGCTCCGGTAGCTCGAAGCAAAACACGGACATTTGGCCAAGAAGCTTAACTTAAGCTTACAATATATCGATGATCTATGCATAAAGATTCAGAGTGACAAAATGCTTCACACAAGCGTGATCAAACAACCTTTGACCAAGGGTCGTACGACGCTCTTTGAACTCTTCGCGTGGTCACGTGATGAAGTAACAATCACTTGATGAACCAATAATAGGAATCAGAAGCTCTTTACTATACAAGGATCTTACTGACAAACTGGACGTTCTACTTTTCTGTTTTGAAATGACTGTATATGTATGCCAAGATCAGCGGTCAGAGGCATGTAACAATTTAAATAATATACATGTATCATTTTAGTATGTCTTCAAATCGTAGTAAACCAAACAAAATTTCAAAGAACAACAGAAACCGGATCTGTACGTTCTTGTTATAGTTGATGAAATCGTTTTGCTTCATGTTCATGTGTCCATCTACAAAAAATTGTGTTGCAGTTCCAGTGAGGATTTCCAAGAAGCGTTGTGGTCCCGGAATCTATGGAAAACGTTGTGACAAGCCGTGCAATGTGAACTGCCACCCTCACACCAACAACAATACATATTGTGATAAAGACACCGGGAAATGCTTACATGGTTGTATTTCCGGATGGAGTAGTGACAAATGCAATTTCCCTTGTCGCAAGAATTGCATCGATCACATATGCAACCAACAAACTGGGCAGTGCACAGAAGGTTGCAAAGGAAACCACAGAGGGGATATGTGTGACGAATATGAAGGTAGAATAATCATTAAGCTTCGTGTTCATGCATTCAGCTTTTGTTCATTCGCACCACATTCATCATAAACACACAATCACACGATAAACCGGAAATAAGGCACAGTGGCTCAGCAGTATCCAAGGGTGTAACTGTCAAATATGAGAGGATATATTTCATAAGCGGTGTAACTGCGAAATTACAATGATACAAAAATGTCGCTCTTTACGTACACGTAAGAGTAATTACAGTTCAGCTGTAATGTCAACTGATGTTATGTACTGATGATATTGTGGAATTTGAGTATACCTATGCTGCTACTTTGGTACAGGGCTTTCTCTATGATCAAGTGCTTTCCATTCCATTCTGATATCTTCCTTCCACTGGTAATGTAATCTCATATGATACTTGTCTAAGAACTTACTAATACATGTACAGACATGTATACCTTCTGATGAAACAAAATAAAAAATAAAAACATTTTAAAGTACCCACGTATTCAGTGGTTCAAACAATTAATGTTGTAACAATTTCAATGCTAAAACAAGTATAATTTCCGTATTTCCTCAAATCATAAGAACAAGCAGTAGTATAGGTAATGGCGGTTCTAGCTCACTACACTGGAGCCAGATCTATACCCAATATCTATACTACAGAGGGAATTTTTAGTGCAAAAACGATGATGTGATTCAACGATCGTCATGAGACTAAGCTAAATTGTAATGAAAATTGCTCCAGCTCAACACCACCTGGGCTATTTTCGAACCCTATCAACGCTTCTATATATCACAGAGGTATTTTGTTTATAAATAAACGATGATGTGATTCAATGAGACTAAACTAAATTGTAATGAAATTATTCTCTATTATTTCTACTCATACACATAGCATTATTTTGAACAAAGGGTTGCAACGGGCGATAGTCCCATATAAATAATACTGCAACGTTAACATTGGTGTTTCTTAAGCCATTTTAATTGATAGACCTGGTAATATCTCGAAGGCATCTACTGGTGCATCTCCAAACAAGACTTCAATAATAAGTGTAGAAAGATCAGGTATAACATTCAAGTTATTCAATATATCATTGAATTCAGTAACCAAATTTAAATTAACATTTTTTACTGCCGGACGACTCAATAATAAATGACCTTGGTCATCTGGCAGGGGAGCGACTAACACATGCTTTCGTTTTGAGGGGATATAAGCCCCGAGTTTGATCCAACTATTCATTATCTTAGTTAAATGATGTCCCTTACCCGTCGTCACAAATGGTGGTGTAATGACGATATTCAATAGCCACTCGATTTTTGCTTCGACCATAGTCGATTCATTATCATCATTGAAAGTAAGATTGTATGAAGTGTTTTTATTGAGTCTACTGACGTCAACATCATTGAAATCTCCTGGATTAGGTGCAGGTGCTGTGTATACAACTTCTTTCCGCTTGTATACATTATCTTGTAAGTGTAAAAGCATATTACTTACCATCAGTACCGGGTTTATCAAATCTTTCTCTGTCTCCAATATCGAAAAGTGCAATTGTATTACATTGTCTAAGGTTGTGTGTTCCAGGGCCTGATGAATCAACCATTATTTATAATATGAAGTGTCACACTCAAATATCTGAGTACAGGTTGATGTTTTACATCTGATACAGAAATTTTGAGATCTGAAATAATACCTTGCTTTAACTTTTTAAATTGTAATGTTGAGAAAGATTCCGTTCTACCATTATTGTATTTTTCATCTTTGACTGGAGTGAGTGAGTGAGTGAGTGAGTGAGTGAGGTTTTACGCCGCTTTTAGCAATATTCCAGCAATATCACGGCGGGGCACACCAGAAATGGGCTTCACACATTGTACCCATGTCGGGAATCGAACCCGGGTCTTGGGCGTGACGAGCGAACGCTTCAACCACTAAGCTAGCCGACCGCCCAACTTTGACTGGAATAGCTCTTAGCAGAGTTGAAGGCCTTTCGAGTTGAATATTATCCGTTGTACTGATCTGATCAAGATTGATGCATAACTCTTTATAGGGAACTAAATCAGGTAATTTAACTCCATGCGTTGGTGTGTTGTACAATACTTCTCCCCTTCTAAATCCAATTGTATCTGCTAAGTCCGTGTCAAGTTGGTTTGGTTGGTTTGTTGTTTAACGCCGCACTCAGCAATATACCAGCTATATGACAGCAGTCTGTAAATAATCGAGTCTGGACCAGACAATCCAGTGATTAATATCATGAGCATCAATCCACGCAATTGGGGTCGATGACATGCATCAACCAAGTCAGCGAGCCGGACCACCCGATCCCATTAGTCGCCTTTTACGAAAAGCATAGTCACTTTTTACGGCAAGCATGGGTTGCTGAAGATCTATTCTACCCCAGAATCTTCATGGGTCAACCCTGTCAAGTAACATACCCTGTGCACCACTGCTTTAAAACAGCACCCTATTCGACTCATTTTGTGTGAGACTAGCTCCAAAAGGCTTAAAAATGTCATCACTGAGTGAGCATACACTGTAATACCCATCTGTTATAGTGCGAAGTTTTATATCTATAAATAACACATTATTACCTCTCGCAGCACTTAAATTGGTCCACCACGGGTAATATGTTGTATTGCAGAGAGCAACTTCAAGATGCCCAGCCGAGTTGTCGATAGCGTGAAGCAGTTGAATAGACTTGCCATTTGTTATCCCCGGGAGTGTAACATACATATTAAATATACAAAGATATTATATCATAACTTAAATATGAAATAAAAATTACATTACGAATCAGTCGATTTTAGTAAGAGCCTTTGGTGCTAAGTTTTTTGTTCATTTCCCTGATATCTTTGAAAAAAAAAAGGTTTACAGCAACTAGTAACAAAATGGTGCATGATTGGTTCCAGAATCCAATGCAATTTTGGCAAAACCAGTTACTCTTTGCAATGGTGTGCCACAACTTGATGTGATGCCGGCTTTGAACTGAATAAGTCTGTTTTATCATTTCATGTATACTATCAGATTAGACGTATACTTAAAGAAATGAGTGCCCCATTACCGCAGGATCGAGCATGTAATGCATCAAATAATCTGTACAATAGCTTCGCGTATGAACGTATTTGTCAGGAATTTGATATTTGATAAAACAGAGAATAATTTTACTAACCCAGGAGTTGTAAGAGTCAAAGAATCAATAAGAACTTATGTTTGGGCAATTCTTGGTGCACAATCTCAAACACGAACAGGAATAATTGGTTCTGGGACGGAGCTCGATGCACAAAAACAGTTTGTTGCAAACGTAGAGGATGTTATTAATTCACCAGTTGACATACCATCTTCTATAAAGCGTTATCAAGATGTATTACAGTACGCTCAATCCAAAGTAGACTACGTTTATGGGGCAGGACTATACATGTCTCCAAGTGATATGGAACTTAAGTGATAGGACATAATAATAAAATTGGTCTTGCTACATCACAAAAACCAGGTATACATTCAGATATTAACCCTGAATTAATAACACAAATAAACACAGGCGAAACAGGAATAGTCAAACCACAGATATCTTCTGTAACAGAAACACAACAGCCACAAGTGTAAAACCACATATTGAAGCTAAAATCCATAACATATCGATGAAAAAACAAAGCTTCTACTAGTTCGACTCACGGCTGGTTTACCCATGATTTGGGGAAATAGTCTTTCGCGGACACGTACAACAGTCCTGCAATTGCTACGATCACAGCCCACAAGTTTTGACTAAGCCAAGTGCCGGTCTTGGCTAATAAATTCAAGAGCCAGGATACAATGCTACCTATTATACTGGGAAGTGCAGACGCGACTTTCCCAGCGAGCTTTCCCACTGCTTCCCCTAATGCCTTTAAATGCTTTTTATCCACTCTTTTACACCAGTCGACGTGGGTGGTGTAGGTGTACCACTGCCTCCCCCCCCCCCCCCCCCCCCCACCCCCTCCCACCCCCTCGTTAACGCGAGTCAAAGTTGATATAATAAATCCCAATGTGTTTAAAATACTGCTAATGGTTATCCCCTGTTCTCTGAAAAATGTTTTAATTTTCTCAGCCAGTGTTGTATCATCATTGAGGACTTGATCGATAGTTTCTCGAATTCGACTGATTTGTGAACGAAGTGGCTCTCTATTAGTGGAAGCTGCTTTGAGGCGGGCCAATCTTTGTCCTCTAAGTTACACTATCTTTCGGCAATGCGGCGTCTACTCAATTCATCGCCACTGTTTTCAAGTTATGTTTTCTCATAAGAAATATGCTTGTCGAATTCATCTAGTCGGTTATATTATTGATGAGTGATCCCCGCATTGTTTGCATTGCCTTGTCAAGACCTTGTAATTCCCTTATATTGTACTCCAAGGGTTTGTACCTGTAACGTGGAATTATCGTAAGTTTCCAAGATTTCTTCGAGTCCGTCCGAGACCTGCTTAGGTGGTACATCTTCCAAATTATCTTTATCTATGGCAGCCGCACTTGCACCGTGTTCAGTATGCACAGTCTGAAGAACCTGAGTATTCTTTGCAGAAAGTTTTGCTCATGAATTGTCGTAGTAACTATAACTAATAACCAAAGTACCATTGATCAGAATCAAACACTTCTGGTTTGCTTTCCTAATCTCGGCGCTCTTGATGTGTTAGTTCCAGGAATTGCCTGACTATCATTTACAATTAATTTGACTTCTACCGACGTTAACAGGGAGCTTGTTCAGAACAAAGGTCGTCCAATTGTTAAGAAAATTATGATTAAAATTAGCGGTAATGAGGGTTTGAGTATTGATGACAGTGATGTATACTTCTGCTACATGGATCTCTTGAGAACGTTGAAAGAACGGGAAACCTTACAGTATCAAGGTATCGCACAGGCACTAATCGGAATATAATAAAAATGCGTGTGGGTGCTGAAAATTGCAGTCCTGACAGACCAGAAGATAATGCTGTTGTTGCTGCATTGTTAAACAGATTCTATATTCCGCTCGACTTTGAATTACTAGATAGTCACCTGCCCTTCTATTAATCATCCCTAGGTGATAGATTAGAATACAAACTCACTTTTAATGACTACAGCAGAGTAATCAATACCGATGGTGAAGATGCTAGCTATTCCATTGACAATATCTCACTGGAGTTTGATATGATAACAGATTCTGAACTAGCCAGATAAATTCGTACCCAGTATAATGGAAGTTTAGCCATTTTGTACGATGGCGTGCTTCGACACCGAAATATCACCAGGGCCAAAAGTGATATGACGTGGAATATCAATCTAAACGTCCCCGGTAGATCGTTGAAGGGTATTTTAATGTTCTTTGAGGAACCTTCTGGACCAATTTCCAGAGATACAGAGGCAGTCTACAATCCCAAGATTACAAAAGTAGAATTGACTATCGAGGGCGTGGCTAATCAACTATAAAGGCAAGGCATGTAAACATATCAACAGTGGGATGAGATTAAAAAACTCCCTTCTATAAAACGAATCCAAGAAGTTAACGCAGTCATGAAAGATCTGTCTCTCGGGGATGTATCGCTGGCTGAATTCACAGATGATGACCACTACACGGTAGTGGGCGTAGAATAGAAAATGCTAGTGAGGGTGTTACTATACAGATAATGAAGCGCGCCGAAACGGCTGGTAAATTACACACATATTTGTACATGATTATGGACGCGCAACTTAATATACAAAATGGAAGATTCGTGCAAACGATCTAGTAATAATCTTTTACCTAAAGAACCTCACTGCGCTATCATCTGCAGGCAAAAGGGTTGCTGGAAAACAGCTTTTATTCTAGATATTTCACAAAGTCATTATCAGAATGTTTTCGCCCATATTATTATCCTGTGTCCGAATATAAACGTTAATAAAAACATACCTATCGAGAGAATGGGTAATGAATGATACCGGGGTGCAGAAAGTTAATTCGAGCGATCGTTTACAAGACTTTTTGCGAGTCACGAAAAATACAAAGGAGAATCAACCCTTTTCATAATAGACGACTGCAGTGCGAGTAAAGAACTTACCAAAAAGAAACATATGCTTTCATATTTAGCATTCTCCGGACGACATATGGAGAATAGCGTTTGGGTGCTTACTCAAAAATACAACTCTGTTCTGAAAGATCTCAGAGAGCAGACCAACATGGTAGCCCTGTTTCACTGCAAAGGCCAAGATTCATTTGAGGAATGTCTACACAAAAATGATGTTATTTCTACTAAGCTCGAGTGAGATAAAGTCCGAAAACTGTTAGCGGAAACGAAGCACTGTAAACTGGTATTAAAAACTGATCAACCAGCTGCTTATGCAATTGCTTTGCAAAAATATAGCAAACATAGCAACAAGTATAGCAACTGCTGAGCAAAATATATTAAAAAATAGCAAAATATAGCAAAATGCAATAAATTGAACACAAGCGGTGATTATGTAATAATGTGGATTGAAATCATTCTTTTGCAACCGTTTATTATTTCGGGCTGTATTGGATATGTCACATTTCATTATGTTAGACTTAAATATTGGCTAGGGTATTATATTATTGCAATGCGACGAACTTATCGAACAACTGCTCTAAGATGTGCCAGAACCTGTAGTTACAGATCAACATAGAGAAAGACTCGCGGCTTTGGTAGCCGGTGGAAAATGCTCCCAATACTTGAGGGAAAATTATACCACTGAAAATATTGATAACACGACCGATGAAGAAATTAAAAAACTCTATGGGTGTTACGAGTCTAGACTGGGAGCTACCATGACTAAAACAATAGATTCAGCTATGCTACAAATTCACACAGTTGTAGCTCGTACGTTTCTTCCTATCCCGGCAGAAATTCGACCGCATTTTATGCAAATCTCTCGAGAAAGACCCATTCATTGAACATGCTTTAAGCGCAGTAAGCTGTGAGTTTTATGATAAATACGGATTGTTCTTGGTGCCGCTGACCACCACTTTAATAATGGCTAAGTATTGTCAATTTAAACATACATGCCCAGTTACTAATAATGGAGGCGGAAATACCACAAGTGAATGACGAAACACCGATTGCACCACAAGCAATTGCACCACAAGCGATTGCGGAAACACCACAAGTGAGGGTGACTAAGAATCCTAGAAAGATTGCAGCTGGTAAAAAGGGTGCGCTAGCAAGGAAGGCAAAATAGCACAATGAACAGTGTTCACACCCAATTAAAACTTGGGCTCCCTATGTGATAAGCGTTAAAGCGGTGGTATGTCTGTTCTTTAAGACCTGAGAAGAGAAAACACCACCACCAGTTGAGGTTCAATTAGAGTTAAGTCCTCATGTACTGTTATAAAAGCATGACTATTCCAGTTACAGATGGTAAAATGTTTGTAGACACAGTGTATCATTTAGCGGTGGTCAGCGGCTTGGCCATTGGCTATGCCTGTATAGCTAAAATGATTACTAAAGCCACACCACCCAAGCTAGATTTCCATGGTTATGATATCGGTATGATGGTCCCAGATGTAGGCCTAGCTATGGCTACTAAAGGTACGCTAATCAAACAAGGGCTTATCCTAGAAGACATAATGAAGTAATTAAACATTTGAATATTCATAAACATAGTATTGTTAAACTCAAAATGGCATCAGTTGCAATGATGCTTGGTGGAGCTATTGTTAATGGTCTAGTTTTTTCGGGGAGTATTTTTTTTTCTAGTATGAAAGGAAAGGAGCAGAAAAGGCATAAGAAAGCATTAGAACAACTAGAAACAGAACAGTCACAATGGGCCAGAAGAAGAATGGAGAGATTAGATTTTATTAATGATGAACTTCATAAACAAAGCCTTTCAATTCAACATTAAGGATGTTGAATCTGCCATACACAAATACTTCCTTGTTTACGAAAAGACACTTGACCCAATTGATAAAAGACCAACAATAAATCAGTTTTATACTGTCAGAGGAACAAAAAAACAGAGAGATAGCATTTATAATGTTAGGTTTGACTGGTGTAGCTATATTTAGCTACATTATTACGCATAAGCCATGAGCTATTATGCATCAGCTATGAGCTAAAAGTAACCATGAAGGCTATGATATAAATAGCGCTAACTGCTCAGTTATTAATATCGCTCACTGCTCAGCTATGTCAACATGAGGCTGAGAGACTCGATTGATTTGCATTTAGACAAATGATATGATAGGTGTATAGCAACCATGAATCTATGCAGATTTACACTCATGAGGAAGCCAATTACCTGCAGCAAACAGTGCGTGAAAGAATGTTGTGGAATTCATGCTTACTACATCAGACAGGGAAACATAAATTATACATGTTCTGTATGTGGGATAGGGGTCAAAGGTCGTTATTGTTTATGCAAGAAACACGGTGCTGATAAGGTCAGGAACCAGATTATTTATGCCAGGAAGAGAGATTACATCAACGAGAGGAATAGGTTGGGGAGAATACGTGTTTAGATATATGAAAAATAACCATTTAGACATTTGACTCATTTTGCATATACCATTACATCACAATGGTCTTTGTCAGAGAGTTGAAGGCTTTGGCAAAACAAGGTGGTCTACATGGTTATTCTCGAATGAGAAAAGCTGAATTGATAACAAGATAGACAGAATTTTATGGATAACAACTTCTTTAATACCGGGAAAAGCGACGTTTTGGTATAGATCCTTATACCGTTGTCAAGCAAGACTGAATGAATTGATAACCTTACTCGGTTTGGAATATCCCCAGACTGTTAGAGAACTCAAAGCTCAAGCGAAAAAAGTGGGTTTAGAGGTTATTCTCGAATGAGAAAAGCTGAACTGATTGCTTTACTAGATAATAATCAACCAGTTGTTGAGTTAAGATTTGTAGCCACAGCCGGTGTTGCTAAATATCTAAGAGGTTGGAAGTTGGATATTAATTCCAACATGGATGTTAATGATGTTAAGAGCAGTGTAGAACTAAAATTACTCACTGATTATGATATGCACTTATTTGTTGAGAAAGGATTAAGAGGTGGTATATCGATGACGGCGAAAAGGTATACTAAGGCCAATAATAAATTAGTAGAAGGATATGATTCGAGTAAACCCGATACGCATATATTATATCTCGACGCCAACAATTTGTATGGATGGGCTATGAGCCAACCTTTACCAACGGGTGGGTTTGAGTTGGTCTACGTGAATAACATCCCAACAGATTCCAATAAGGCTACATACTAGAAGTTGACTTAGAATATCCAACAGAGTTACATAAAGATCATAACAGTTATCCGCTTGCTCCCGAAAGAATAATGGTTAATAAAGATTGGATGTCAGAATATCAACACTCCTTGATGGGCAATACGAGGTTAGCTGACGTAGAAAAATTTGATGGATAAGACAATATATATAGTTCACAACAGAAATCTCGAGTTATATCTATCGTTAGGCATGAAAATATAGAAAATACACATAGTTCTTAAGTTTGATCAAAGACCTTGGATAGAGCCCTATATAAGGCTGAACACAATTTTAAGAAAGATGGCTACCAGCAATTTCGTAAAGAACCTATAAAAGCTCATGAATAACTCAGTATTTGGTAAAACTATGGAGTATCTAAGGAATCGTGTTGATGTTAAATTGGTCAGACCTAATGAGATAAAAAGATGCAGGAAACTTATACCGTAGGCTTTTAATAGAAATAAGATATTTGATAACGACTTAGTTGCACTGCATATGCTGAAGAGTAATATAAAATTCAACAGACCGGTGTACGTTGGTATGATTATTCTTGACTTGTCAAAACACTTTATCTATGAGTTTTATTACAACGAACTTAAGAAGCAATACGGTGATAGATGCGAGGTGTTATATACCGATACAGATTCTTTGATGATGGGAATACAAACCGAGGATGTGTATAAAGTTATGGCAGAAAAAATAGATATGTATGATACGAGCGATTACCCAAAAGATAATCCACTGCACAGCGTGGTAAATAAAAAGGTATTAGGTAAGATGAAGGATGAATGTGCTGGGATCCCTATTGCGGAGTAAGACCTAAGATGTATTCAATAAAGAAGTCTGATAATGGAGAGATAAGAAAAGCTAAGAGTGTAAGGAAGTATGTAGAAAAAAAGCATATCAAACACGAACAGTATAAAGAAGCATTATTCAAATACGAGACGACTTTAAGAAGTGTCAATCACAGGATATATGGATTAGGAATGAACACGACATTATTATCCCCCTTAGATACAAAGAGATGGATTGATGAGGATGGTGTAACTACCTATGTTTATGGTTATAGTGGTAATTCTGAATCTCTGGGAACTATGTGCAACTCTTCTTGTACAAATCCCCTGCCAAGTCCATCTTTAAGATAGTATAGCATAGGCTCACCAATCGACTAATGTTATATATCTTCAGGGACCAAATCGGATCGGTTGCATGACGTTGGCCTCCTTCGAGTTCACTGGGCTGGTATAAATATCTTACTCTTTCTCTATCGGGAAGTTTTTGTTCTTTACCTCTCCGCGGTGCTTAAGATTCGGAAGTCACAGATTTCATTTTAAACGCTTTGGATGGTTTCTTCCCGATTAATCTTGTTATTTCATTATTCAGCGCTGATACAACAGCTCATAATCGTGTCACCCATTCCGTTGATCTTAATCGATCCCATTTCATTTCAATCCCATACTGATATCCAAACAAACGTTATGCTTTCAAAGATAGCTTGACTACAGTGGGCCTCTTTTTCATCACATCTTATTGTGACATCGTGATTTGTAAATAGTTTAGTTACTGATCCCATAAACACGCGACCAGGATCTACTTGAAATAACTTGGCCCATTTTAGTGGTCCGCGATTAGCCACATCTACTACGGTTAAAGCATATTTATGTTTTGCGTCTTACCTTATCATGAGGAAGAAAAAAGAGGTCAGCTTGATTAACTTCATTGTTGGAAAAAATTCAAAATTCGTCCTCGGTATTTAACATGGTGCCGGTAAGTATATTTGCCACATCACTTGTTTCTTTAACCAATCCTTGACACCATCTTTAGATACCTTAGCCTCAGTGGCTAATTTTTGTATTGCTCCTATACCTTTTAATTATCCTCGTGGGCTACAGTTAATTTTATCCATTATCAATTAATATTGATGTTTCTTTTCATACGAGTCATGACGATCGTTGAATCACATCATCGTTTTTGCATAAAAAAATACCCCTGTAGAATAGGTATTGGGTTTTAAATCTGGCTCCAGTGGAAGTGAGCTAGAACTGTCATTACCTATAAAAGTTTACATCATGGAAACATTTATTGGCTCCAGGTTGTGGTAGGCTAGAGCCATTTTCATTAAAATTTTGATTAGTCTTATGACGATCGTTGCATCGCATCGTGGTTTTTGCATAAAAACAATTCCCTCTGTAGTATAGGTATTGGGTATAAATCTGGCTCTAGTGGAAATTAGCCAGACCCGCCATTATCTACCACTCAAGCAAACCCCTTCAAATCACATGTTGAATATGTGATTTTCACGTACAAGTGTCCATCTACAAACAACTGATTAGTACCAATTGTGTTGCAGTACCCAAAGTGTCTGCCAAAACCACGCATCAGTATTGTCACCTTTTGATTTTACTATATAATACCTGAAGAAAAGTCAATTCAACTTTCGTACTGTATTCCCAAGCTCCATAACATAGGACAATAGGCAGAGTACATAAACAATCGCTCACGTTCAATAACAAGTCATCAGTAGCGTGTGTGACCACCAAATGCCTCAATACACGCAAAAACTCTTCGACGCACAGAAAAAGTCAGTCGTCTGTCGAGGTCACGTGGGATTTGACGCCATTCTTCTTGGAGGGCCAAGATCAGTTCTTGCCGGTTGGCTGGAGAGTGTGGTCGTTGTCGAACACGACGATCCATCAAGTCCCAGAGGTGTTCTATTGGGGACAAGTCGGGTGAGCGTGCAGGCCACGGCAGGGCGTTGACGTTGTTGGCTGGGAGGAAGCTAGGGACAATTCTGGCTGTATGGGCTTCAACGTTGTCATGCTGATAAATGACACCTCGTGGCTGCTATTGGAGAAATGGTAGGACAACTGGACGAAGAATGTTGTCCATGTAACGCTGAGCTGGCAGGTTTCCGTCAACGATGACCAGCGGTGTCCTCTCCTGCACACAGATCCCTCCCCACCACGGCACTCCCTCCACCATATGGTACGACCTCCTGCATGCAACACGCCGCCGTTCGTTCACCCCTTCGGCGGTAAACACGTTGTCTTCCATCAGCCCTTAACATACAGAATCGACTTTCGTCAGTGAAGACAACCCTCTGCCAGTCGCGTCGTTGCCAACGTCGTACAGTCCGGGCCCATCTCAATCGCAGACGACGATGTTGTGCTGTCAACAGCTGTCCTCTGTATGGTCTAAAAGCCCTGATTCCATGAGCCCTGAGTCTCCTGGCCACTGTCTGTCGACTAACCCTGTGACCTAAGGCATTTGTCACCGATGACGTCACTGTCAGGAAGCGATTTCGGAGGTGCAAGGTACGCAAGTACCGGTCATCATGGGGCGTGGTCACCCTGGGTCTGTCTGTTCTTGGCCTGTCAGCGGTCCGCCCTGTCTGTCTGTAACGTAGCATCAAGTTGGTAACGGCAACACGGGAGCAACCGAAGGTTCGTGCAATATGGGCGTAGGCGGCTCCCATCTGTACCATACCCAAGGCTCGTTCACGTTGTTCGACTGTGAGTCGTGGCATTTCTTTTGTGTTTTTTTTATCACTGTGGATGTCTGACTTCCTGTGGATGAAGTCACAATCACTTGATGAATAAATAACAACAAGACGTTCTACACTATACAAGGATCTGACTGACAAACCGGGGGTGATGTTTTTCTTTTCTGAAATGACTGTATTTTTATGTCAAGAACAGAGGCCAGAGGCATGTAACAATTTCAATCATATACAAGTAGCGTTTTATTATGTGTTCAAGTCATTTAGAAAAACCAACCCATCAAACAATACCTGCACCCGGCTCTGTACGTTCTTTGAAAAGTTGATGATGGCGTTTTGCTTCATGGACATGTGTCCATCTACTGATTAATATTTGTTGTGTTGCAGTTCCAGTGAGGATTTCCAAGAAGCGTTGTGGTCCTGGAATCTATGGACAACGTTGTGACAGGCTATGCAATGTGAACTGCCACCCTCACACCAACAACAATACATATTGTGATAAAGACACCGGGAAATGCTTACAGGGTTGTGTTTCCGGATGGAGTAGTGACCAATGCAATTTCCCTTGTAGCAAGACTTGCATTGGTAACATATGCAGTCAACAAACTGGGCGGTGCACAAAAGGTTGCAAAGGAAACTACAGAGGGGATATGTGTGACGAATATGAAGGTATAATCATTAAGCTTCGAGTTCATGCATTCAGCTTTGTTTTATTCGCACCGCAATCATCTCAAACACACAATAACATGATAAACCGGAAATAAGGCTCAGTGGCTCCACAGCTGTCCAAGGATATGACTGGGGGATATATTCCTTTGGCGGTATAACTGCGAAATTACAATGATACAAATATGTCCCTCTGTACGTACACGTAAGAGTAATTACAGTTTAACTGTAATGTTAACTGATGTTATGTACTGACGATATTGCTGCATTTAAGTATACATATGCTGCTACTTTTGTACAGTGTTTTCTCTATGAGCAAGTGCTTTCCTTTCCATTGTGCTATCTTCTTTCCACTGGTAATGTAAACCCATATGATACATGTCTAAGAACTTATTAAAACATGTACAGACATGTATATCTTCTGATGAAACAAAAATAAAAATAAATACATTTTAAAGGAACTACGTATTCAGTGGTTAAAACAATTAATGTTGGGCCAATTTCAATGCTAAAATAAGTAACATTTTCGTATTTCCTCAAATCCTAGAAACAGGCAAACCCCTTCAAATCACAACTACTCAATCTGTACGTTTTTTGAGATTTTGAATATGTGTTTCGTGTACAAGTGTCAATCTATAAACCACTGATCAATGTTACTTGTGTTGCAGTACCCAGAGTGTCTGCCAAAAACACGCATCAGCATTGTTAGCTTTTGATTAATCTTAAAGAATGTGTGCAGTCTAAGATACGAACAAAGTTCAATTCTGTCATAAAAAAAAATATTTTTCAACTTTGTAAACTTCTATCCAACACGGCAAACGTAAGGAAAGACTTTATTTCTTGAGGCATGGGGCATTTGTCACAAAAGTTGGTGATGATAGATAGAGCTTCATCTTTCTGTACAAATGTTCATGATAATTTGTCAAAAATGAGGGCAAATGTCATCATTAGTTTACAGTGATGACAATTAATTTGACTCATTTACATATTGAGCTTTTAGTGATATTTCTTAATGATGTAAATGTTGTCTACATGTTAAACAACTTCATAAGGCACAAAACGTCCTAAAAGTTTAAAACAAGTTCCCAATCTCTACAGTGAGATGAATCGAGTACCAATCCAAGTGAACAGAATGCATTCAAAACCAGTTAAACTGAACCGATGTTATGCAAAGCAATCATATAAAACGTCTAAGCTGATGGTTATCAACAATCAGGCCGTTTGTTAAGTTAATAACGATATCATTCGGCAAAATCGTGGCATTTAAAGAACGAAAAAGATATGTTCATACATGAAAATGAACTCCTATTTGCCAAATAATTTAGTTCATGCTTTCATTGGCAGCAGCTTCAAGGTAAATGGTATATGATAAAAAATAGAAGAGAGAACATGATAAGGGCAAAAATGACTCCTTCATGACACAAATATAAAAACAACGTTACTTAATTCACGACCAGAAACTTCAACATAATAATCAATGTAATTAAAGCTGCAAGCAGCAATGTCGGGCTCCAAGTAACACTGCGCACAAACGTCCATGTTCGAATCCTCAAAGGGTTTCCTTGTACGTAATTCGTTAAAAGTAGGCACCACTTGCAGGGTATCGCCGCTACGAAATTGGCGTGTGCCAGGGTGTCCAAGTCTGTTCTAAACCCATTTCTGACCTCGAACATGTTCGAATCCTCAAAGGGTTTGCTTGTATGAACTCTGTCAAAAAATAGTAACTGGAAAACGCCGCTACGAAATTGGCGTGTTCAAGGGGTGTCCCAAATATTAATCAAATATTACCACCAAGCGGTGTTACCTTTAGCATGCAACTAAGAACAAACAATGAGATGCATATGGCACAGTAACTTCATGTAAACTTGCAATAGTTTCTGTCAACATCCTTACAAGATATGATCTTTAAAGTAAAATTTCGTTGAAAATAATTATCAAAATCAAAATGCAATACGGCCGTAACTAAAAGAGATATCCAAAATCGGCTAACAGAGTTTGATGTGTTATATATGGAGACAATTCCCAGAGAGTTTAAAAGCATTTCATGCAGTGGGCTCGGAGGAGTTTGCGTACCCAAAACACACTGTGAAAACCTTGAATCCAATATGGCTGCCTTTCGGCTTGGAGCTCTTGTAAAAAATAATAAATTGGCCGATTACAAAAGGGCTTCGAGCCTTTCGGCTTGGAGCCCTAATAAATAAATCGGCCGATTACAATAGGGCCTCAAGCCTTACGGCTCGGAGCCCTAAAAATAAATCGATAGATTACAATAGGGTTCTGCAGCCTTTGGCCTTGGAGCCCTAATAATCAGGATCCTATCCTACGATCCTCTTGTCATCATCACCATCAACATCACATAACCCCGTTAACATTACGCTTCCTTCAATTTTGTTTATAGCATTTAAGTTAACACCCAATTTGTTGGGTACAGGTAAATTTACATCAGATTTACTCAACCGATCACTTGTCAAACGGACCCTTTAAGATCCGGGGAAGAATAGATCTTCAGCAACCCATGCTTTCTGTAAAAGGCGACTTGGTTTGCCTTAAGAGGCGATTAACGGGATGGGGTGGTCAGGCTTGCGGACTTGTTTGAAGCATGCCATCGATCCCAATTGCGTGGATAGATGCTCATGATGTCAATCACTGGATAGTCTGGGCCGTCGTATAGCTTGAATATTGCTGAGTGCGGCGTAAAACAACAAACCAACCAACTTGTCTAACGAAGCTGACAAGGCTACTTTTATCAGCTATTAGAGCACAGGCAAATACTTTCGTCCAATTGCTGGTCTCTATTTTGATCAGGTGGAGTACATTTGTATGCTGATAAAGTACTGTAAAGTATACAATTTATATAGGTGTGAAATTCTCGTGCTTCATTAAACTTGTACATTTCAGCATGACAGCCTTTAAACGACAAGTTCATTTATTTAGTTACACCAAACACAACATTTTTGTAATTGATTTAATAAATTCTACTGGCTAAAGTTCTATTCCATTACAATCTGGATCTCTTTGTCGCCTTGTTCAATTTGAAAACTGTCCCTTTTCCTAGACTTGGTTGGTGATGACAGAGAGACTGTTTTGATTCCTCAGCCTGAAAATCCAAAATACCATCTCGAATAATTCGCCCTTTGTTCTCGCAACAGTACATAGTATCCCGATAAAGTACTCGCACTCGTCCTAAATCACATTACATCAATTAGCACGACAGAAAGGCTTACTCACGGAAGTATTGCACATGTAATTAGCCTCACACTTTTTCATGTGATTTAACGTAAAGTATATCTTAAAGAACACTTGAATTTATATGAGCATGTTACACCATTTGACGAAAGAATAGTGTTATGACTGGGTGAATATTTTTTGTCATACAATTGCTACCTGAGTGTTATTTAGTGTCACAAACTATTAATTATAGTCCCTACATTCATGATCAGGAACGGATCAAATCAATCAATGGCGAATCAATTTGAGGAAGCAGACCATAAATTCTCAAATAAAAAGAAACAAATCAAAACACTGAAAACTAATCGTCACCTCACCTCTTGCCTTTATGGCCCACAATAAATGGCATGGCTATGCGACTGTCAACCGTGTTCACAATGCAAATTTCATTTTTTTTAAATATATTTAATTTCCTATAGCTTTGATGTTACTAAAGTGAAACGGGTGTATTCTATATGCAATAAAAAGATAAAAGATACATCTACACAATGACACAATTATAAATTCAAACTATAAAATGCTCAAGCCTACCTAAATTCTAGCCTTTTACGTCCGACAACAAACAGCTCGGAGATACGACAATGCAAGTTTATATATATATATATATATATATATATATATATATATATTCCAATAACCCAGGTTAAAGTGACAGGTACAATCCCACAATGCACACTGAAGTTGTCCAAAAAAGGCTTTCGCCATGGCTTTGGATTCTTTTTGTTGGCCACATATGCCTGTGCATATCTGGTAAAGTGGTCCGTGACAACTAACACATTGTGTTTCCCTCCTTGGCTACTTCAAAATTCTTTTGGATTCTGTGGCGATGTCTTTATCTTTTCAACTTTAGCCAGGTCTGGTTCCATGCTTCTTTATGAGGGCATATGACGTATAAACTTAATCTCGTCCTTGAAAAGACTTTAAATTTACCTGGAGCAAGCTTGAATCCAGAGTCTTTGAGTCTCTTAAATACCTTCTTCAACCTGTCAAGATACTCTTCAAAGGTTTCAGCAAATATGATGATACCATCCATGTAGATAAGGCATACCTTGAGATACATATCTTCAAAACAGTCAACAGGTGTTGATACGCGGTAGGACTGTTGCCCAAGCCAAGGGGCGTCCGGTTGAATTCATAGAATCCAAGGGGTCCTACAGAAAAAGCTGTTCTCTCTTTAAGATGTTCTTCTAATTTGACATGATGATACCCACTCTTCATATCCACCATAGAGTTGAATTTGGATCCTCAAAGTGTGTCAAATGGCAGAGGGTATGAAACTTTAACTGTGCTATAATTAAACTCTTTAAAATCAATGCACATCCTGAAAGATCCATTCGTCTTGCGTAGTAACACCACATTAGAAGACCAAGATGATCGTGATCGATGAATGATTCCACTTGCTAATAGATGAGCTCTTACTTCACTATGCATGGATAATGGAATTCACGTTGATTGAAAGGCTCTTCATCAATGTTTCACTGCATTAATGTGGTCAAGGTCACTATGAGAGAATATGTCCAAGTAGTCAGAGTCAGCTCCTCTTAATTGTGAGTGGCTGAGATACTTCCAGTTAAAAAACGAAGTCCTGCCCTGAGGACTGTCTTCCAATTTAGGTTGTTCTTCAACAAATACAGGCTAGATCTCACATAAAAGAGCACGGGGTTGAATGAGTACTGTCTTTGTGGTAATGCTAGAAATGTTGCCTGGGTGAGATGTCAAGGTCGTCGGGGATAGCTGAACGGCTAGTACTTTGCAACATAACACTTGTATTGCAATAGGGAAGCGCCTTGTCAATGTAGCCAGTGATAGTGACGTCTAAGTTGGGTGGGATGACAACCTTGACTTCACAAGATCTTATTTCTTTAGCACCATACACCTGAAAGTGAAATACTAAGGCGTGTAAAGGTTCGCATCTCTTAGAAACTTGTCCCTATGCTATATGTCTGCAAGTTACCAAGTAAACAGATATTATAATGGTGCTAAGTAAAACTGGTACCTTGTAAGTAGTAGGACCTACAGGCAAAAAAACTAGCGTTCAGCATCAATACCGTCGACCTCTAAGTCCACCTGAATGTAACCTGTATATAGTAGGGGCTGTACACTTGTAGTGGGTGTGATGGGAATAGTAGAGAAATATGTTGTCATAATAATAAAATGCCAAACTCTTTGTAGAGATTGTAGCACCTGTGTCTTATGAAGCACTTTATTCTTTAAATACAGATATCGATTTCATTTGAAATTCCTACAAGTGCTTTTGTATCATATCTCTGAGGATCAGTCTGTTGCTTTTTGAGACCTTCGGGCCAGCCCCTCGCACAGGCCATCTCCCGTTTAAATGCTGACGACTGTGGTCCATCCTGACCCTGCATCAATAAGCCGCCATACTTGTGGCAGACTCTTCACCTTGGACTTTACCTTTCCCCCTGCGTTGATTGTGATCCTGGTCAATCTGACGCTGTTCTTTTTGCAAGGCATCAAAATCTAAGAATAAATCTGTTTTGTGCCTCCTGACATCCTTGACTGATGGCTTGAGTCATGTCCAAAGCATGTAATAAAGGAGGTTGTTGGTGTTCAGAGACCTCACCACTTTCTACTAAGTCTTCTAGATGACACCACGTATCTCCACAAATGTTATGACACATTACGTTTACCTTCATCTCCTGAGAAGCAAGGTAAACTTGGATGGTGAGATACGATAAGCACTTGAGCTGCTGATGGGTGACTAGGATGTTGAGTTCCGGAAGCAGGTGAAACAGCTTCTGTTTTCACAGAGCCAGTTCACTCAGTCACCCACTTTAACAAGTTCCCTGGTGAATCAGCCTCAGGTTTTACCTTAAGCTGCTGAAATGTTGCAACAAGTTGACCAATTCCTCTTTGACATTTGGTCAGACATACCAATTCGTAGTACAACAACTAGCACTAAATAGAATTATATATACTACACACACAAAATATGGGAACACCAAAATATTATGTTATAAAAAGGAACATTTAATGACATGTGATCGTATCATTACAATTGTGCATTAGCAGATTATCAAGCTTCAAAACAAAAACATTTACAGGTAACTGTCATTTAAAAGCACACATGAACAAGTCGAATAAGAAAGTGGGAGTCAAAAATGGAAATCAAAATGTCAATAGCGAGTGCGTCCTCCACGTTGATTGATGCATTCGGTGCATCTTCGCCTCATGGATCTTGCAAGGGTGCGAAGGGTAGCCTGTGGAATCGCCTGCCATTCCTTTTGGAGCCACTGAACCAGAACCTGAAGAGCTGGTGCAACTCCATGATTGTCCCTGACACGTCGTCCCAGAACATCACAAAGATGGTCAATTGGAGCCAAATCCGGTGAATATGCTGGCCACTGCATCACAGTCACATTGTTCTGTTGCAGGAAGTCTCTAACGACTCTAGCCCGATGTGGTCTGGCATTGTCATCTTGCAGGACTGCTCTTGGACCAACGTTGTTCAACTGTGGTAGGACAAGAGGGCGTAAAATCTCGTCACGATATCTCACTCCATTCAAATTGCCTTGAACAAGAAAGAGAGGTGTTCGGTGATGCAAACTGAAGCCTCCCCACACCGTCACAGAGCCACCGCCAAACCTGTTTCTTTCTCGTACAGTGGCATCATCATAACGTTCTCCAGGACGTCTCTTAACCCTTACCCTTCCATCATTATGCTTAAGACAGAAACGGGACTCGTCAGTGAAGAGAACTCTGGACCATTGTTGATTATCCTATCTCAAATGTGCCCTGGCCCAGGCAAGTCTTGCAGTTCGGTGATGAGGACGAAGATAAGGACGAACAGCTGGACGACGTGACCTTAAATGAGCAGTTCTCAGGCGGTTCCTGATGGTCGATACGCTTACGTTGGTGTGTGTTGCTTGTCGGAGGTGCAGTCTCAAAGCACTGGTTATTGTGAACCGGTTCCGAAGGGCTTGCAGCACAACGTATCGGTCATCTGCCCTAGATGTTACTCTGGGTCTACTAGAACGCGGTCTGTCCTGCACTCTCCCTGTTGTCTGGAACCGTTCCCTCAGTCTGTTAATGACAGACGGTGACACATGAAGACGACGCGCAACATTCCTTATGGATGCACCATCTTGTAGCCACACTATGGCCCTACTCCTGTCGTGAACGCTTAACGGTCTTCGCTGGGGCATGTTTAAGGAAATGTGTAACTTCACAGTGTCTGAAGCTTCTTTATAAAGAAAACTTGCCACCAACTGCATGGAAATTCTGACTTTCACGTGCACTAGGTTGTTGTGTTTTGGCGTTTGAATCTGACATGGCGAGGGAGTCTTTCTGCACCCAAGTGTTTTTCTGGTTTAGCATTTAATCAATTTGACCAAATTCTTCAAAAAATAAAGCACTTGCAAAAAAGCATGACTCAACACGTAATTTTAAGTGCCCTCAAAGCATAAAAAAATTTACTGAAACTTACTGAAGTTCATAAATGATCAAGCCACGTTAAGTTTTATACATGGCTATTCAATTTAGGGGTGTTCCCATAATTTTTGTGCGTAGTATTATAAAGGAAACAATTGCAATCTATGACACGTGTAACAATTGTGTATACACTAACCTTAAACAAAAGACTATTGTTTTGAATGGACCACTGGATATGAAATACGTGTACATTATATATTTACAAGTATAAAAGTTAGTAATGGTATGCAGGTGTGAGCTGTGCGACTGCTGCCGACGCAAAGAAAGGGGATAACATGTTAAGAAATATGGACCAATCATATACAATTCAATCAGGACACCACCAATAAACTACATGACTAACTGAATGTAAACAAACTCAATTATAATCTAACTGCTTATAGATTAAGTGGAAGCTGATTTAAATTACATTGTGATTTTATTGTTTATACACTGAACCGCAAAAGAAACGTCACCATGGACAGATATATGAGAAACCTTATTTGTCCAAACACTGTAAGCATACTTTCAGACATATTACAAAGATGAAACTTGGCAAAACTGATCATCAAGGTTGAAATAGGCACTTGACCCATAGGCACTTGAGCCCACATTCTGAGGAACGCCTGACGCAGTTCAGCTGCAGTTGTCGGCCTTGGTCGGACGTCATTCAGCCGTCTTTGAACCTCGTCCCACAAGTGCTCAATGGGATTTAAATCGGGACTGAGGGCAGGCCACTGCATGGTTATGACGCCATTTTGCTGGAGGAAGTCTCTTGTTGCTCTCGCAGTGTGTGCACGGGCGTTATCATGCTGAAACTCGTGGTTGCGGCGACGTGCCAAATGAGGTGTGGCGTGTGGTCTCAAGACTTGATCAATGTGCCTAGCTGCTGTGACACCATTGCCTCTCCCTGGACCTCTGTGCAAGACCAATTCCACCCAACACTAGATGCTCGGACCACCCCACGAGACTCTCTCAACAACACAAGCATCCGAATAACACTCCCCACGGTGTCGCCAGAGCCTGTATATGGTCCTTACGTGGACTTGAAATGCATTGGCTACTTGCCGGGCGGTTTGTCCAGCTTGCAATCGCCCAAGGGCTTGGGGTCGCTGATTTCTTGTCAATCTTGGCATGTGGAGGCAATTCAATGACGAATGAATGTTATCCGATCTGGGTGGATTTTTATTGTGCACGAAATGGGGGAAAGCATGTGCATTTCAATTTGCATCGGACTCACGTGCATCGGGTTACCATGGCCGTTGTCGTGATGCGTTTGGGCGATCGGTTATCATCAAATTTCATTTTTCCGGACAAGGTAATGTTAAATTTAAGAAACTTTGACAAAAAATACCCAGATATTTAAATGACAACTTTTCTAGCAATGTTACTTGGGGTGACGAATCTTTTGCGGTTCAGTATATAATAGTGTGAATAATATGTAGGTGCTCAACAGGCATGCTTCTTCCAAGCAAACACAGATATATTACATTAACTAAATAAAAGGTTGTTTTTTGAATACATATGAAACTGATAACACAATTAATTAACTCACTACTTATCCAGAAAACTAACAAATTAACCAAATAAATAATCAGTAGACTAACTAAAGAAATGAGTGAGTTAGTGAGGGTTCAACGCCGTTTTGAACAGGATTCCATTCATAACACGGCATGCCAACACAATGTGGGAGAAAAGCCTGAAGTGATATATCGTGTGTGCCCAAGTTATCTTGTGTGCCCAGGGGTGAGTGAGTGAGTATGGTTTTACGCCGCTTTTAGCAATATTCAAGCAATATCACGGCGGGGGACACCGGATATGGGCTTCACACATTGTACCCATGTCGGGAATCGAACCCGGGTCTTCGGCGTAACGAGCGAACGCTTAAACCACTAGGCTACTCGACCGCCCCCTGTGTGCCCAAGGGGCGCAAAATTGTACAGTAACAGTGTACAGCAAATGCTGCGCCTTTGACGGGTGAGACATCTATGCCCCTAACTAAGGAAATGATTAACTAATGACATAACTAACTAATGCTCTTATTTACTAATGTCCTGACTAATCAATGACCGGCTGATATGATCAAAACTACAAAGTGCACTGTACAAAACTATGCAGAAAATATGGTATGCAAATGTCAAATACATCACAGATTAATACATAATATAGATTATTGTGACTATATCACACAAACACAAGTTGATATTTCGATGTCAGTTGTTATAATACACATAAAAGAAATGAACGAAGGCTATGGGTTGAGTGGTTCAAACAATTAATGCAGTAACAATTTCAAAAACACCCCTAGCGATATCTACACCCCCTGTACGTTCTTTGTGATGTTGATAAATGACTTTTGCTTCATGTACAGGTGCCCATCTACAAACAATTGATTACTATTTGTTGTGTTGCAGTTTCAGGAGTATCTCGGGAGAGACATTGTGATCTGGGATTCTTTGGAAAACGTTGCGACAAGCGTTGCAATGCTAAATGCCTCTCTCATACCGACTACAGTCCCTTTTGTGATAAACACAGCGGAAAATGCCGACATGGTTGTGTTTCTGGATGGAGTGGTGAGGATTGCTCTACCGCTTGTAGCAAGAATTGCATTAACCATAGTTGTCATCAACAAACTGGGAAGTGCACAACAGGTTGCAGAGGAAACTACAGAGGTGATACGTGTGACGAAGATGAAGGTATATTAATCAAGCTACAATCGTCTTCATGCATTTATCTTTGGTTCATTGACACAACACTCAGCTCAAAAACACAATTAAATGACAAACAAGAAATAAGGCTCACCACAGTATTAAGGATTTTGTTGTCAAACAGAGGGATATATTCTTTAGGTGGTATAATCCATACCAGTACTGTGTAACTGGAATAGTTTTGTGAATATATCACACAAACGCAGGTTGATGTTCGGATGTCAGTTGTTTAATACATATGTAAGAAAGGAAAGAAATTCATTTAATAAGTTAAGTAACATCCACATGAGAATGCTATTTAAGATTAGCTTTAATAAACTTACATAAGTAAAGTATTTAATAAATCCTAGTAACACTACATGTACTTGAATAAAACTGATGTGATTGATATTAAAAGCACCTACCATTATCAACACTATTAAAAGAAGTTAAGAAATCATACATATGGATCTTAGAAAACCATTATAATAACAAAACACGAAATTCGAACGCATAAATATACAATTCATACATTAACTAACCTGTGACAAATGACGATTTTATCCAGCAGTGAAAAGTGAACTTGCTTCAATACAGACTCAAATGTAAGTATAAACATGCTGACCAGTCCCATAAGGCACCCTGTCACTAAATAATGAGCTGGAGCCAGACATTAGAAGCCCAAAGAAACAATAGAGAAAGCTAGCGCAATGGTGACGGTTCTGTTGTTATAGTTAAGCAGGTTAGATTTGATGGTTGAGCAAGGACTAGGGCTCCGGGGTTAAAATAGAAGTTGACATTAAAATACACTTGATGATATGGACATAATGTCGTAACTGCTTTCGGGCGTCAAGTGCGACCCTACTACAGTTACTGAAAGTATTGCCGTTCCTGGTCATCATGGTCAATTACGCCATGACTCTTCAATTCGCCTTGTCAGCACGGGCTCGGCTCCGTCAAAGAGTGATTGGTCTAAGGACGCTTACTCCAAGTTGTCTCTATCAGCATTCGTACTCGCATAATAAAGAAACGCAACACCAGCTTTATACTCACTCTCAGTCCATCTATCAATACAGGACAGGATCAGATCGGCCAGACTCGTCACTAACTAGGGAAAACTTAGAACGACTCGATCAATTGCAAACCACGCTCTCTTCTCCTAATGTTGAAGGCATCATTTTATAGTATTCGGGTCTGGCCTGTCTTTGTCACATGTCATAATACCTCATTTTCACGTCGTTTTTTCCGTATATGGTCATTGGACGGAAAAACGACTAAAAATTCATTAAAATTGATTAATTGGTCAGCGTCTAGAAAGGGTCCAGAAAAGGGTCGAGTTTTTCAAGCGTAAAATGGACGGAAAAACGATGCTTTTTGCTCCGCCTTGAACAATTGTTAACGGCCAATCAGATGGCGCTGGTCCCCCGACGCACGTGATGGCCAAGGCTTCCTTTCGGAAGCTTTAGGTTTCGTATTTCTGGCATGCCTTGCTCTAGTATCTGTCGCGCGCAGTGCAGCTAGATTTGCTGATAAGCTAGTTTTAGGATATGTAACATGTTAATGGAATTCAGACACGCGCCAAGAAGTCAAACCAAACAATGTTGCTAAGTTTATTGTGGTAACATATCCCTCGGCTATGTACAGTTCCCCCTATCGGATAATGGGATGTGTCTCATTTGGTTATAACAATAACTAATTTTTTAATGTGAAGTTTACAAGATATACGGCTTGGACGAGAGGTCGGTCACATGACGTTCTTCACGTGACTGTATTCTTGAAATGGCGTAAACACTGACTACTTCCACATTCCTGGGGAAAACCCTTGGAATTCCCTGGAACGAATTCATACAGAAGCGTGGTTGCAAGCCCATTTAAGGATACCCTCACTACAACCCCTCCCAGAGAAAAAAAAACACGAAAAAAAATCCACTGTCGTAGTGACAATTTACAGAAATCTATTAATTTACCTTAGTATCTATTTGACACATCTTCACAATCACCTTTCAATGATCGGCCAATTGATCAGTGGTGACACAGCCTTGAAATAGCCACAGGTTAATTAACAACTTCGAAAATATCTCCCGTCACGTTTATCGTGTCGGCCATTTTGACGTATTGTACTTGATGTAAATGTATTACGACGCTCTGTCATGGAAATTGACTTACTGAGGTAATTCTGTAAAAGATTTTCTCATCTAATGAGGATATTGTTTGGAATATATTTCTTGTAAACATACTAAAACATATGTTCCTCGCTTTGGGGGGAACCATTTTATTCCGGGATGGCCTATTAAATCTAGTAGTAAGTCAAGGCACCATGCGTGATCTGTTATTTTATGTGTTTAAATTACGGTTTGGGGCGTTAATAAAATACACTGACGCAAGTATATTCTATTCAAATCAATTGGATAATTGAATATGCTTTCTTTTACATATTACATAACATCACTGCACAGAATTTGAACAGTTGCAGTAACACACTACGGTAATCGCATTAAACATCATGTTCAACTGTACAGTATTTCAGAATTTCAGTTATATCACGGTGTATCAGACTGATGTGGGATAAAAGTGGTTCAGGTCATCCAATGGGTGTTCGGGAAAAGGTGAGCGTATCCTGCCACACAAGTGGCACTCGTCACAAACACATGCAAGGACAAGTCAATTGTTCACCTGAACAAAGCACGGAAACACACAATGATGCCCGTCCTCACTTTTACCGAGCATGTAAATTATATTGTCCGTCAAAAACATGGACGAGTATAAACAATATGTTCATTCACGTAATACATGTCATACATTTGACAAAATGTATTGACTCGGAGCATATTGTTAATCACAGAGGAAGGGATTCTGGTGGTTGAGGGCGACGGAGCCGGCAATAGTGCTCCTTAGTCCATAACACTACTTCCACCCTAACTTTGCCTAGACCGGCGTTAGAAAGGGCCCGATTCTAGCAATCGGCTGGTCACGTCATGCCCTGTGCATAAAATATTTCATGCACACTTTTCATGTTAAAAAAATAAATTTAACCTAAATGTATATCATATCTAACAATCTATAAAACTTGCTTAGAGCCTGATGCCCAGAAGGCGGTGGCTCATGGGCCAATCTGGTGATGCTGACCTCCGAATTCTGTACCTTTAATTTGGTAGAATGCTATAGCTCTTCGTGTCAAATTTGCTGGAGTACATCACCCCTTTATCCCAAGTCTTTGCAGCTTGGAAATCCGCTGCAGCATAAGACTGTCCTTGTAGACACTCCATGGTGGGTGGGGAAAAGGGGTGCCGAATCATTTTCCTTTCGACATGGCTTCCCAACACCCTGGTTCAAAACGTAGATACACTGAATCTGACAATTCACCTGACGAAAATACCAACAACCGATCTGACTATTGGCCACGTTTTTTGATTATCGAAGCTTGTGACAAAGAACCAATAAAGCTAAATCCGTTTGCAATCTCCAAAGGTATCGCTGGTGCCTGCGGAAAGGTTACAAATGTCACCAAGCTTCGATCCGGTTCTCTCCTTGTGGAATGTGCACAGAGACAGCAATCCATCAATCTTCTCGGTTTGAAAGAGTTTGTAAATATCAAGGTTGCTGTCTCTGAACACAAGACACTAAACTCATGCAAGGGAATTGTCCGTGACAGGGCTCGCTGCCTGTCCGGCATGACCGAGGATGAAATAGTCAAAGAACTTGTCCAACAGTCTGTCACACCTGTTAAACGATTCACGGTCAAAAAGGATGGTGTGGTTGTAGATACCAACACCTATCTCTTCACTTTCGCCCGTTCGAAGATTCCACAATCAATCAAAGCCGGTTATTGTAACATCGGAGTGGAGGTGTATATCCCCAATCCACTCCGGTGCTACACCTGCCAAGCGTTTGGACATGGATCCAAGTACTGCCGTGCCTCTGCTGTCTATTACCGCTGCGGTGACAAACGTGAGGCGACTGACTGCAGGAAGGGTGTGAAGTGTTCAAACTGTGGTGGGAACCATATGGCATCTTCCAAATCCTGCCCTGTCTGGCAACATGAATTACAGATCATGAAAATCAAGACTGAGCAAAACCTCTCCTACTATGAAGCTAAGAAGAGGGCTGCAGGTTCTACTGCAACCACTTCTTCTATCTCGTACTCTGCTGCTGTCTCTCGTCCTCCTGTCACCACTGCCTCTATCGACTGCCAGACTGATCTGACATGGGTCAAGTCTGTGCAGCCACTTCCTACTGCTTCACTCGTTAAACCAGCTGTGATACCTACGTCTGTGACTCCTCCTAAACAAAAAACTGTAACAAATGTTGAGTCTCAGACTCCTAAAGCAACATCAGAACCAGAACCAGTTAAACTGTCAAACAGGGAAAAGAAATTATTGAAAAAGAAGCATCTGAGAGAACAGCTGCAAACACCAAAGGCCACCTCTCCTTTAGAGGTCCCAGTAGAGGTCCATAACTCCTTTGGACCTCTGGACATGGAGGTAACTCCATTTCCACATGATACCAATAGGAGTGCCACAAAGTCTTCATCACGTTCGCGTGACATTTCTCCCGTGGAAGCACCACCATGAATCCACAAAATATAATACAATGGAATTGCAGAGGTCTTAAGAAGAATTTTAATGAAATACAACTTTTAATCCAAGATTTTAAACCGTCAGCTTTTTGTCTCCAAGAAACATATCTAAAAAACACAGATCTATTTGAATTGGGCACTATCCATAGCCCTGTTCCACTCAATACTACTCTACAAGCCGTTGCTGTCCGTGTTACTTTGAACATAGTGTTTACATTATGTTCATTGTCTCTTCCACCTTCCTCAACTATCCGTCAATCAGATCTTCAGACTTTGTACGATCAGCTCCCGAAGCCCTGTATCATCATGAGCGATTTAAACGGTCATAATCCCCTATGGGGGAGCACTGACATAAATAATAAGGGAAAGGTCCTTGAAGATTTTATCTCAAACAATGATTTATGTATCTTCAATGATGGTAATACCACATATCTTCATCCCGCCACTGGCACATACTCTGCTCTTGACCTTTCACTGACAGATTCAAATATTTTAAATGAATTCGAATGGTCGGTCCATGATGACCTTTGTGGAAGTTACCATTTTCCAACAATACTTACAACTATAACTCCGTATGACGAACCACCTTCAACAAGGTGGAACTTTACAAAGGCCGATTGGTCTTTATTCCAAACACTATGTTCTGAAAAACTAAAACCTGAAAGTTTCAGGAATGTTCCTGATCCTATACAACTTTTTTCAGATAAATTAAATGATATTGGAGACGAAAGCATTCCTAAGTCCTCTGCAAACCCCCATATACGTAAACCATGGTTCGATAATATTTGTAAACAAGCTAAAGCGAGACGTACCTTTAAACAGAATAAACGTCAATCATGGAGGAACTATGTTTCAAAAATTAATTCCCGCACACCTATGTCCAAGGTGATGAACATGATTCAAAAGATTAAGGGAAAAGGGTCAAAATCTGGAGTTCACAACCTCAAAGATGGTAATACACTTTTAACTACTTAATCCGAAATTGCCAACAAACTTGGTGACACTTTGGCAAACCATTCCTCCTCATCAAACTATAATCCTCAATTTCAGAGGTTTCAAAAACAGCAGGAAAAGAAACCTGTAAATTTTAACTCTGATAATGGTGAGGACTATAACGAAACATTTTCACTCAATGAATTATATACTGCCCTAGGACAGTCTCATGACGCTGCGGCGGGAGCAGACAGCATCCACTATCAGCTCCTGAAACACTTGCCTGATTCGTGTTTGAAAACTTTACTTAATATATTTGATGAAATATGGACCTCCTTCGTGGCACAGTGCTGTTGTTGTTCCTATTCCAAAGCCTGGACGGGATCACACAGATCCATCCAACTACCGTCCAATATCATTAACTAGCTGTGTTTGCAGGGCCAAGGGGCGAATGGTCAACAATCGATTAGTCTGGTACCTGGAGACCAATAATCTCCTGAGTGACATCCAGTGTGGTTTCCGAAAAAACAGAAGTACCATTGACCATTTGGTGCGTTTAGAATCGTTTATTAAAAATTCCATTGTCAGCAGGCAGCATGCTGTATCAATCTTTTTCGATCTAGAGAAAGCATTTGATACAACGTGGAAACATGGTGTTTTGGGAGATTTGCATGAATTTGGATTGAGGGACAGATTGCCTCGGTTCATGTCTCAATTTTTAAACAACAGACAATTTCAAGTACGAGTAGGCTCTACCCTGTCTGATCAATTTGATCAAGATCAGGGCGTCCCTCAAGGCAGCATACTGTCAGTCACCCTTTTCAGCATCAAAATTAATAGTCTCACTAAAGTATTAAACAATAGCGTTGATGGTTCACTTTTTGTGGACGATTTCAACATTTCTTGTCGTGGTAAGAATATGAATACAATAGAAAGACAGCTACAGCTCTGTCTTAACAAAATTCAAAAATGGGCCAACGGAAACGGCTTCAAATTTTCTAAATCCAAAACAAACTGTATTCACTTTTGTCGTAAATACAAACCTCACAAGGATTCAGATTTATTTTTAGATGGTACTCCTATCAAGGTAGTAGAGGAGGCCAAATTCCTGGGCCTCATATTTGACCACACATATTCTTACCAACACATTAAATATCCCAAGGCAAAGTGCCTGAAGGCTCTCGACTTGTTAAAAGTCGTTTCAAATTCAGAGTGGGGAGGGGATCAGACCACCCTTCTTCACTTGTACAGATCATTAATACGCTCCAAACTGGACTATAGTTCCATTGTCTATGGTGGAGCCTGCAAGAGCAATTTAGAAAAATTGGACACTGTACACCATCAAGGCCTAAGACTCTGTCTTGGAGCTTTTAGGACCTCTCCCGTGGACAGTTTGTATGTCGAGGCCGATGAACCTTCACTCGAACTGAGCCGCATTGAACTTTCACTGCAATATATCACTAAATTGCACTCAAATAAATCTAATCCATCATACAATTGTGTGTTCCACCCTCAATATGAAAACCTGTTGCAAAATCTATCAAACCTGGTTCCACCACTTGGAATCAAAATTCAAACAAAAATCACTGCAGCTAAATTGGATTTAAATATTATTTCACCTCACCGTCTTCTGTCTTCTCCTCCCTGGCAGATGGTGAAGCCAGAAGTAGACCTCACTCTAACCAATCTAAAAAAGTCGGATACCAATCCTTTGGTATATCAACAATCATTTAACCAATTACGCTCCAAATATAATTCTCACAGGTCCATTTTTACAGACGGGTCCAAGGATGGTGACAAAGTTGCAAGTGCCACCATCATTGGATCCAGAACTGTTTACTCAAGAATACCAGGTACTAGTTGAATTTTTACTGCTGAGGCCAAAGCTATCTTTAAATCTTTGACCTATATCAAACATCAAAACCAATCCAAAAATTTCATCATTTTCTCCGATTCATTATCATGCCTTCAGGCACTTAAAAATATCTCCTCAAATCATCCTATAATCCTTGACATTTTAGAACTCTATAATGATCTTTCTACTGGCCAATATGACATCGTCTTCTGCTGGTTACCAAGTCATGTAGGCATAACAGGTAACTCAAAAGCCGATACTGCAGCTAAAGCAGCTCTTGACAAACCGTTGTCTCCACTCTTTATCCCGTACAGTGATTTCAAACCAACCATCAAATCTTATACTCGGGATCTCATGCAAAAGAGGTGGGACACCCAAGTAGGAAGCAATAAACTACACGAATTGAAACCAACAATCGGTCATACCTACTTTGGTTGTCAGTCAAGACATGACGAGGTCGTTTTACGACGGTGTCGTATTGGCCACACACGTATTTACACACGAATATCTCCTTAAGACAGATGAAGACGAACCTCCTAAGTGTATCCCTTGTGATGAAAGGTTCACCGTCAAGCATATATTGCTTGACTGTGTGGACTTTGCAATCGCAAGGGATTCACATTATCAAAGTGTAAATCTAAAAGATCTCTTTTCCCGTGTCAGCGGGCATCTCATCATAAATTACTTGAAAAAAATTGGTCTGTATAATAAATTTTAAATATGTATATGAATAATTAAATGCTTGTTTTTAAATTTGGTGTGATGCTGTTAGAAACTGACATTATTAAAGGCTCTGTCCATCAATTTTCATCAATTGTTTTTAAATATGACATTGCATAAATAACTAAATTGTGTATATACTAGCTTGGTCTCGTCGCTATATGGCTGAAATAATGCCGATGCGACGTTAAGTTTTAACTCACTCACTCACTGTTAATCACAGCGTATGCATTTGAACTCATCACCCATCCCATTATTGATAATCCTGCTTGAAGATCTATGAAATCAGAAGCTGCAACACTTTATCTTTTAACTGGCATGTCAGACTTCTATTTCATAACTCAGTTCTATTCGCACGGATCACTATGGAAGGGACATTGTCACGTTGTCGCATTGACGCCCTTACAAAAAAGAAGCAAAACGTGTCAAAATTAACAAAAGCGCGACAATTGGCCATTTGTCGCATTGTAGCGTGTTCGCATTGTCGCTCTTTGATAATTCTTTTCTTTATTTTACAAAAGCGCGACGATGCCGTAACGCGACATTTTCAAGTTCAAAATATGACTCGTTGTGCATTGTCGCCCCATCACAAATGTGTATAAAAGGCGTAAAGTCCAGTTATTGTTACAGTTACGAAGTTCAACCTGATACATGTACGTCTTGAAATGAAAACACAAGTCCGTCCGCGAGTCCATAACGTTTTATTGTGAGTTCTTCTCTAAAAGTGCTTAGTGATTTACTCCCAGTTCCAAACACGTTGTACCTCATCAACAATCCACGTACCTCTTGTGCAGTGGGGGCCGGTCGGGTAGCCTAGTGGTTAAAGCGTTCGCACGCCCCGCCGAAAACCCGGGTTCGATTCCCGACATGGGTACAATGTGTGAAGCCCATTTCTGGTGTCTCCCGCCGTGATATTGCTGGAATATTGCTAAAAGCGGCGTAAAACCATACTCACTCACTCACTCTAGTGCAGTGGTCTTCCGGAAGATCTTACTCTTGACCGTATTAGACAACTGACGAGTGCACGCCTGACCTGTGACCTCGTTGCAACCCTCATGAGGTCTTTGCCGAAGGGAGAGGTGTAGGAAATGTGTGCTCCACCCCAGCGCAGAGCTCACGAAACACTGTATACTGGATTTTGTATACAGTATATTGCAGTTGATATACTGTATACTGCATGTGATACTTATTTGCGGAAACGTTACAACTTTCAAGATTCAAGATTCAATTTGCATTTATTTCATATACAACAGACCGCTGTCATATATCACTGGAATACTGCTGAGAGCGACGTTAAAACGAATTGTTTTCATAATGGAGCGCTGCAGTCATTTAAAATAGAACGGTATACATCTATAGTACCAACTCACTCTTTCTGTTTCGAATATTAAGCAGAAAACATATATTATTAACCAGGTCTTTTGGAAGAGATATCAGATTTTTATAAGCAGCCACATAGGGATGATAAAGGACCCCTCGTTGATTAAGTTCTTGTTTCCCTAAGAGCAGAGTTGGCCATGTTAGATGATATAACCAAAATCCGGGAGCTCCGGTGGGGGGCTAACTGGTCTAGTTATTGTATGGTATGAGCTGTGACGTTGACCCAAGAGAATAATGTAAAAAATGAGACCAACTCAAGTCTATAATGATTGGGAAAGTCTAGATTTCCACAGCTCTAGCCTGAAATTAAGAATTGTTCTATGCTCCATTTTAATTGTATTATTTTCATTTTGTAGACATGGGTGGACCAACCAGGAAAGAAATTGATGGAATATTAATATCACATGTTACCACAGATCCAGTTAAATGCATCACACAATAATAAATTAGTATTTGACATTACGGCATTTGATTATTAGGGCATGATCATGTACATATTCACTGTAGTAATGTACACACCTGTCAACTTGATTATAATTTTATCATAGTGTAGCGCGGCATCAACGATTACTTTATGATATCCTCACTTGTCATCGATGTATTGACATCGAACAATGGACGACAATTCGAAATTCTTATAGATAGCTTCAATAGGGACAGCGCCGGTGTCAGTACAATTTTCCTAGTTAAAATATGTATCTACAAAATATAATCTGAAGCAGACAAGAACAATATATTTTTTTATTAATGCTTACTTTCATGGATAGAATTGAGGCAATCTAGGCTTGCCAAATCGTTCTAGACTTGAGCTGGATTCCTTTTAAATTTATTCTGTATGGTCTGGGAGACGAACGGGCGTCAGTATCGCATGGAGAACTGGGACAGCCTGAATCAGTGTAATCGGATATGTTGTGGAGTTTCGGTTTTGGGCTGTTTGCTGAATAGAACAAGGGCTCACGAACAAGGGCACAATGTAGAGATTAAATCATTACCACCTCTCTTTATATCAGATATGTTATTGTGATTTGAAATCTCTTTTGGAGATATGTATACTCAGTCTGTATTCTTTCTTCATGGTAGCATATATATTTTCTATGTTGCTTTTTGAATTATCCACAAATAATAAACCTCTGGAGATATACAATAATACTACTGATGGGCATATCTGAAAAATGGGACTTATCGACAAATATTTATTTCTTAAATACTACCCGTTACAGGCATTCTGATCATTATATCATACTTTGTTCAGTTTAAAAGTCACATAATGGCAAATTGTGTATCTTTCTACATTTTGATAATAATAAAACCTTAGCATCAGATAGGGATATAAACGAATATGATCTATACTGTGATAAAGGAATGATCAATTTCGTATTATGAATTAGATAAACGGAAATATAATAGTAAAAAAAATTATTTTAATCTATTCGTGTGAGTAGGTAACGAGAGATCTAGGCAACTCACTCACGTAGCCATTTGTGAAAAAATGAAATATTAAAAGTTTAGGGGTTTGAACATGTACATTGAATGACAGGGAAGAAAGCAACGCAATAATTAAATTATGAATCAAATTATGTTATAAATATAACAGAATATTTAGAAAATATAAGTTTAATTTCTCATTGTTGGAAAGTGTTTAATAATAGATTTTGTTTGATTGTTTGTTGTTTAACTCCGCGCTCAGCAATATACCAGCTATATGACGGTGGTTCGTAAATAATCCAGTCTGGACCAGACAATCTAGTTGTTATCATCAAGAGCACCGATCTACGCATTTGGGATACGATGACATGCATCAACCAAGTCAGCGAGCCTAACCACCCGATCATGTTAGTCGCCTTCGTACAAGCATGGGTTGTTGAAGGCCTATTCTAACCCGGATCTTCACGGGTATTTATTTAAATAATAAGGTACAATGAAATTCTGTATATGTCCATAATAAGTGTGTATAAGTAGATGGATAATATGTCCATACACGCCAAGTAAATGGTATATGAATTAATTTAAATGCATATGGTTAAATGATGAGTTCTTTCAAAAGTCCACATTTCAAGACATGTATTTGATATTCATAATAACTCCACAAAAGCTACACAATGGCGACGAAACGGTACCAGCATCACAGATACCAATAATACATGAGATACATATAATTACTTTAAAGTTAAAACATGTATCTAAATAGAAAATTAGAAGGATACACTTCCGACATTTTGTTTTCGTTTGGAGAGAGAAGTTGTGATTGGTATCTGATGGGTGCAAACAGGTGTTCCCTTCCGCCCAGGCCTTACGGCAATGCTATAGCCCAAAATGAAACAAGCCTTGTTCAACAGGTTCAGGCCGAAATTTCCATCACACTTGGGCTCCTTTTAAATTTAAATAGAGTTTCTCGTGTCGATATGTGTCAGAGGAAATGAATTAAATATTACAGCACTGGTGAATAGGTTATATGCGCATGTCAGCGTCGGTCCTACAATATCCTTTTATGCAAAATACATATATACTGATGAATTAACGTAGTAATACTACGCAAATATATGTCCAGATGTATACATCAGTATCATCTCGTATTCTTAATTCGTGCTTTAAGCTCTTTTTCTGCCGGAGATTCTGGGGTGTGTTACATCACATCTGAAAGCCAGGTCCAAATTCAAGTCATAATTTCATGGTCCGTCTTGTATGTTGGAAACCAATATCGCAATATGGCTGAATATTGCTGAACGTGGTATTAACCCGATTACACACAAAATTATTCCATTTTCTACAGTCATCTACGAACACTATCTTTAAGGAGGTTTATCTGTATCATCCAAATGTCCATACATATATGTCCACATTTATATGTATAACGCAAGTCGTCCTGCACTCTTCCTTAAAAGATAAATGCTAAGCATTTCCTCTGTATGTATTTGTATAATGAACATGTCGTTTTAATGTAATGCTAATGCAGTGAACGTACCACAGACCTGATGCTAGAATAACATCTAATTTCTGAAATGAACACATGTTACAGAATAAAACAGTTGTTAAACAATAATTATAAAATTACAAGGAGACAAGAGCCAAATATTGGGCTGTGATGGACATATTTGTTTCCGGGTCTTATGACAGACAAACCTGATGCCTTTAAGTAAAAAGCTAAGTAAGTATAGCTGTTGTACATATTCAAATATGTTCGTGATTAACCCAACCTTGAAAAATATTGAAAGATGAGTGGTAACTATTTATGCCATTATTTCAAATTAGAATGAGAGCACATCAGGAAAGCATGGCACTTTAATATACGTATCTTGTTAACCCAATATTCTTTTTTAAGTAAGAGCAGCATGAAAATCGGGAGTATAGGTTTGGTGCGTGGCTTATCACACAGTACTTTCAGAAAGTGTGCATATTCTGTTTATCGGCAATAAAGAACATAAGACGATTCATACGGGTAAATACGATTTACTTCAGAACTAGAATAGATTACTTAAGGTTAGGGGGAAATGTATGTAATTAACAGAACTTTGGCCGGGTTTAAAGGATTTGGGTCCTGGCTTGGGCTTTGTGTTCGACGTGTAGACGGCATTTCCAGGTTTGACGTATCAATGACCAAAATGATGTCTGATGCAATTCTCTGCCTTTTCGGGTGAACAATTGGCTTGCCTTTGGATGTGTTTGTGGCGGGTGCCACTAGTGGATCGGAATGAGCTCGCGTTTTTGCGAGCACCCAGTGTCATCATTTATTATGATAAATCGTGAAACATGCTTCTGATGTTGTCGCAATATTGCAGTTGGTGCTACTTTTGCCAAGGGTTTCTCATGATAATGGAAATGCTTATGTCGCTTTTGTTGACCGATAAACATGAAAAGATATAATGTTAATGTATATGGTCATGTAATTAAGAAACAACCGACGAGTGGGAGTTGTTTATTGTACGATAAACAACGACCGAGACTCGTTTATTTCTATATGAGATATCAACATTTCGTACAGCCTCTTTGAGGGTGTTAAATTAGGAAAAAATACACGCTTTACAATATTTACCCGTACTTAAATAATGATGACTCCTTGAATAGAATCCGACAGCGGCCATGCTAGATAAATACATTTTAGGATTTGAGTTTGGTCTTTCACGCATATTCTCACAATTTTCTCGTCAATTATCTGTACCTTTTCTCCCAATACCGATTGTCATATCACTCTCACTTTCAGATTCTCCAGCAACATTTATTTGGAACAACTCACTTGACACATACCTCTCAAAAATAAGGTCAAATTTACGACGTTTTCAAGTTGCGAGTGCATGTTCGAATCTCAATAAATGCCGTCATGATAGAACAATGTTTTATCGTGAAATAAATATCGCTTCCTTCTTTGTTCTTTGCGATTTATCGCGTAGCTATTTTATATTATCAAATGTCAATTTCTAATTGCTTTATCACGACGTATCCGTGTCATGTAGCAATAACATATATCGTTGACTTCGACGTAGAATAGTGTCATGAAATATGATTATCCTCTTGTGCGCAATATTTCTGGTTGATAAATCTAACATATTCTTACTTAAAGAATAGCGATTATACATTATTATATCCCTTATCAGGTCTTTGTAACTTTTGCAAAATGATACAAATATAAAAATACAACTGAATCTAAATGTAATGTTTTAATATCCTTACGTTGCTGAGTGCGGCATTAAACAACAAACGAAACATAATATCTTTTAGAATTATGTTAACAATTCCGATGCTAAAAAAAATCTCACAATCTCCATACCTCTTTCTCTCTGTTTATTATGAAAACATAATAACTTTTTTTAATAATCTGAAGGAATAATAATGGCAATACTATCATAATTATCATCATTATTTATGTTACTTATCCTCAAGTGAAGTAGTCCTCCACACTATACATTCAGTGAAGAAGCCCATGAACATATGAACTATGTAACATACATTAATGAAAATTAGATGAGCAGTTGAAGTTAGCAAATGATATTATTCTGTCGAACGTCTATCAGCCATCTATTCTATTCATGAAGAACATTTCACGTGGGACCAACAGAGGGAATTATGACTATCGACTTGCTAATAATATTTTTATATTCATGCTAGCTCAAACGATCTATTGGTTTGATTTATTGTTATGGTATCCACAAAATAAGTAGGATCCTATTTTTTCCGTTTTTGTTGAAATAAAATTGAATTATGTTTGCTGTTTACATATAAAAGTTTGCCAAATTGTTACAAAATGTTTGCCCACAACAAGGCTACGTATTCCCAACATATTGTGCTAGGCACAGTATAATTGGACTGAGGGAGGGCAGTATTCCTCCTTGTGGGTCACCTGCTTGGCAATATGGGACGGGAAAACTGCAGGGGGTGAGGGCAGTTAAATTGATGGTACAGACAGATAAGAGAGATCATTTTACAAATGTGAAACCCCGTTCCACAAAGGAAGAGGCGAAAGCTGAAACTTGGTGAGGTTTACAGAACAAAGGCAGTTATTTCTTGTTTCTTACTGACTGTCGAGGATACATTTAATAAAACAATTAATGCGTGTGTGTGTGTGTGTGTGTGTGTGTGTGTGTGTGTGTGTGTGTGTGTGTGTGTGTGTGTGTGTGTGTGTGTGAGGAAGAAGAAGAAGAATTGTACAGCATAAAAATAGCTACGTAGGTCGGGTAGATATGTAGAATGCCCGGCCAGTATGACACTTGAGTCACTACAGTTTCAGTCATAAAAATGCGTAAAACAGTATTTGAGTGAAAGAAAACACTATAAGTGAATGAAACAAAAGACATCAGTACAGGCACACCCAGTCCCCCAACCCTACGTCTGCATGTACCAATACTCATACCTGCCACATCCTCAACCACTTAACCTACTCACACAATCATCTCACAACATGTTCGCCAACCCTCGTATCACAACGCATACACGCACACATACATCGCATTCTTCTTTCCCCACCATTATGTCTACGTCAGCCATCATGGATCCATGCGGATGCTTTCATACATAATCCATCCTCCCACCATTCCCCAATATCCATCGAACTATAACTATATCCGCTCTCATGTATCGGTATTCGTGCTTACATACATACGAGTACACCCTCCTACCATTCCCCTACATCCATTGCACTATAACTATGGCCATAACCGCCTTCGTGCATCCGCACTTATGTTCACATTGCATTGCATGCATCGAATTACACGTTTAAAATATCGTAAATATTTTACAACATGTACATATTAAATATCAGCAAACAGAGATTATTATAACGCAATAGATTTCATCCGTCAAAACATCACAGAAAGAGGGGCAGCCTGGAATTTTACAATGTCATCTGAAAGCACTAAGAAGTTCAACTGGTCAGGAGGTGAGAGTTGCGGAAGATTACGATAAACTTCGGTTACAGATCTCGATTACGAATATCTAAAGTGTGAATAAAGATCACAGCTTGCTATGACGTGTACTGCATTCCTGCAGAATTAGCAATGTACTTAGCTCTAAATGTTATGTCTAAATGCTTATGTAGACAAAGACCCAAATGTATATAGGTATGACCATATTATATTCTACGCAAATATCACCACATTTAAAAACAAAGCTAGATTGAGTCTTTGAGGGGCATTAAGAACTGATACACACAAGAAAAAATATTTATGGATGTCAACGGAGGAACACAGCGTTTCGGAGTATATACTTTCTCCTTCATCAGGTGAATATTATTAAATGCTATGAGGCAGAGAACATATATATGTACCTGTAACAACAACAAAAGTAAACAGATAGCAAAGAAGGAAACGCAACAAGGGAAGCCAACAGATAACTGGCGCTGATTACTCCCGCCTCCCGCTTGCCCAATGTCCATTTCCCATTACCAATCATTCATAAGTTAAGTTTTGGCTTTAATTTGTCCATTGATAATCAACCATCAACGTCTATTATCTCAACCCTAAACAGTACGAGAATATGTAGTTTACTGAGAAAGTGGTATCCAAATATAATATGTGTTGCTGTTGACCACTTTCTTAATGGAATTGTGGGTTCAAAGCTTTCGGCATATAGAAGCCGTGCCATTTTTTCTCTTGTCAGAGGAGTACACAACGTATGTCATCTGGACTAACATTTTTGGTTCGGTGGCTGGGTTAGATCGCTAACTTTGTGTGCTGGCGATTGGGTGCCTCACTCACAGTGTGGGTTCAAATCCCGGACGGCACTCAACCTAAGAAAGTACGAGAATCTGTACTTTACTCAGAAAGTGTTATCCCAATTATAACATTTGTTGTCAAGAAAGCCAATTCGGCTCTGGATGGGTAATGATATCACAGACATTTACGGATATTGATGATGACTTGGAGGAGCTTCGTAACGCACGTCTTCTCAATTCAGGGATTGGTAAATCAAAATGTGTGTGTGTGCGCGTGCGTGCGTGCGTGTGTAAATGTGGGCCTGTTGGATGTTACATAAAACACTCATCTTGAGCAGGATGGTAGTTCGAGTTGGATTAGCATGTTAACTTTATGATCTTTTTGAGGCAGACAATGCCGCGTATGAATGTATTGATGAGATTCCTAGGTACATGGGGCCTTTTCGTCCCCAGGAATACCCACAGTGGAGACTTCAATGGGGATAGGGTGTACACAATGTGCTACCTGGTAGATTGTGTGTCACCAGACCGGACAACGTTGGTCTTTGACTGATTGTGGCGTAAAACACACTTATTCATTAACTTATATCGGACATTGAATGCTCATCTTAATTGTTATTGATGAACACGTAATATATTTTTAAAGAAATAGAACAGTGACATAATAACTACAACTTTATGTGAGCACGAGTAGCTTTATTGGAATGAGATGAATAAGTCTTATAAAGTTGTAAGCTTCTTCACAACTGTGTAACTATGAACTGACTTTATTGGGTAATCAAAAAAGAGATAGGACCTTAAATAGCCAAATTTCATACGATTTTACTTGTCCACCGCCTGGAATCCAAGGCGAAAACATTTCAGCACGTTTGAAGCCACTGTGAATGCCCCCTGCAGAGTTGGATGAACATTCTGCGGTAGCGCGGCTGAGTTGACTAGAGGCTATCAGCAGTATTTCCTTTCCAGGTTATTTAGGTCCGGGTGAGGGGGAGATTGGGGGGATAGATGATGGATTTAGCAACAAGTAAGGTCATCTTGAGTGGGACGGTATTCGCAGATGGTATAGCATATGAACTATGATTCTCTTTAGGCAGAAAATGAGGATCCACGATGTTCGACCTGGTAGAAGTGTCACAGCATTGGTTTTTTGACTGACTGTAGCGTCAAAACAAACTCATTCATTTACTTGAACTGAATGTTCATCTGAATTGTTATGGATAGTCACGGAGCCGTGATCCAGAGAACAGGGTGTCATTAGATAGAAATAAAGTAATAATATGATTACCAGAAAAACGGGGTATAACACCCAAGTCAATAAACTTCGCTCATTAACACCAGAGTAAGTCAGTACAAGATTGAAAACTGCCCCATAAGTATGTATGACATGCTTGTCGGGTATTGCTACATATATATGTGAAAACAAATTAAAGTTATTAAAATGAAGAGCAAAACTGATGAAAGTTACCAATAAACGTGTATAAGTGTTATATCGTCACTGCCAAAGAAATGAGTGTTTGTCTTTAGTATTAACATTCAAATACGTTATATCTGTATTAGCGACATTGTCTTCGTTCAACCGGTGAGTCAGCGTTAGCCGTTGTATCTCTTAGTATGATTGTATTTCTGAAGACATCACGATACAGTTTTTACGATGCATCACGTCGACACTAGCGCTTGATAACAGCCTTGTGTTTTGGTGTTTCAGTAGTTTAAATCGCTGCTCTTGATATTGTTGATTAAACTTTGATACTATGAACAATATAATGTTATGTGAGAGGATGACTTTAGAACGGTAACATACTAATACTATATCGGATGACATAAATAGAACAATGAGTAGTTCGTCCAGATTAGTGTACAGGCAACATGTAATTATTAAAATAATTAAATTCAACAACTCCCCTTTTAAGTCCATTTTCCTGACTTATAAGTAAATGCAAGAACACAATCGGCAGGAATACAATGTATAGTTCTTGTCCACTTCCATATGACTATATAGCATACAATAAGCTTTCGGGTCCCGTTTAGATCGGTTTAGGTGGCAGCTTAGATATCCATAGAGTAGTTTCATCTCGGAATCTCCCATATCACTGGGGCTCCTCTTCAATTTAAATGGAGTTACCTGTTACGATTCCGAACCTTCACGTGACTATGTTTATGAATCATTGTCAAATAGTGGTGACAATAAATCTAGGAAACAATACGCAAAATCGCGCATGCACAGAACGGAACATTTGGTCAAGGCATTAAGTAATCCGCATGCGCAGAACGATTGATTTCAGTACTTCCGCTAAGCGCTTCGAGTGCAGCGTCAAACGCGGGCCTGTAATCTAACACGCGAGGACTGACCAATGAAATCTGAGAAGTAGAAATACCGGTAGACGCTGTTGCTTGATTGACAATGTCAATCAAGAAAGGGAGGAGCTTAACGGTATCGTTCTCTCCCAGTATATTCCGATGTCAAATAACGACGTTATTTGGACGGAAAAACGATGGTTTGAAAACGACCAAATAACGTAACGGTTGTTTTTCCGTCCAATGACCATATACGGAAAAAAGCGACGTTTTCGTGTTTGCAGTGTCATCTCTCTATTGACTTTGTGACTCACTCCGGATGCTACAAATGAAATATATCTTGTTTCTCATCTCGTTTCATTAACTAATGGACGATAATCTGGAACCAATCCAATGATAAATGTGAAATGTCCAGAATACTCTTGCCATATATGTGAATTGTCTTTTATCGATTAATTCCTTTCGAGCTAAACGTTCTCTGTCCCAAACTTTGTATATCTAATGCTAACTCACCATTGCAGCTATAATTGTTTAATTTGTTACCATTTTCTAATGTTTTGGGAACGCATTTTAACCTTATAACATTCTCCGCTTGTGGACAAGAGCTGCCCACAGCTCGGAAGACAGACATAAGCATGTGTTCAGGTTTGAGATGTAAAATACAATCACAATAAACACGATAGAAGTAAAACAGGATCGATGATTCCATATATTAAATTGTAACCAATTTCAAAATGTTATAAAGATCCGGAAAACAGCGAATACACGAACAGTCAAAATGTATTTACATGCTAAAGAATAAGAGAAATGATCCTATGTTACTTCGTATAACCACAAAGCATAATCATCACTAAATATTATTCAAATACAATGTTGAATTCATTAATAGCGATGCATAAATGTCAAATGTCACTGCACATGGCCACAATATGGCACCACCATTCAATTGCCGGAACGCTGTCCAACGTTCTTGAATCCTTAACCGAAAAAGTTAATGTTTGAACACACGGCCTATGCACACAGTTTGGTCCTCGGCTGGGCTGGCAAAGCGAGAGGTAGATTTTTCTTGACACGGCTTGAGTGTTGAATGGTCGCTATCTAAAGATGTTGTATGCCGATAGAGTCACAGTGTGTATGCAGGGGTCGTGAGCACCTGTAGATGTAGACGTCGGGGGTCCTGACAGATATGGATTACCCTCTGTGCCTCGCGGTCTGTGTTCAGAGGCAGAGGTGATAGGACAACATACACCCTCGACAGCAAGCGTGTAGCCAGAAGCCAGATTAATTATTTGGCGTGGACCAGACGACAGCGGGGGAAGTGCTTGACTCTCCGCCCCTTTGAATGGGGTACGGCCATCATCTACAACACTTAAAAAACCTGGTATATCACGATCAACAAGTGAATAGTACCATACCAACTATAGACATATCAATACATATAAAAATGTGACATCTGCAGCTCAGACTTCTGTCTGTAAAAATAAGACTATATAAACAATAATAGTCTTCTGGAATATGCATATATCTTTTTAAGTATCATAACGGCAGGAATCGAATGTCTGGACTACTCATTACAGGTTCACGTGCGTAGACCAAATATAATATTAAACTGACATTAATAAGCACGAACAAATCGCAAAAACCCATGGACTGCTTCTACAGTACAGTCGTATAAACTATTATACAATTCTAACTTGCAACATTCAGTAAATGCTTTGTAGTTAATAACACCAGAACGAACAACATATATAATTATTGTGGGATGGACTGAGAGCACATATTGAAACACCGATAGTAATTGAACGCAGCGAGTAATATAGAATATATACAATAATAGAATAATGTAGCGTAACGTAACCAAGTGACCATCATATGAGAGAACCCAATTCCAAATACAGGTCTCGTCTCTATAGAAAAGGAATGAATTCAATATTGTCACAATAATGAGATGTACTTAGTAGAAATAAACTTTCTCCTTGTAATTCGGTATCTGTAAACTAATATGATAACATATTTCAAATTCGTAACCATTTTATAGCCTGATCCTCTCACTGCACCCTACTGACAAGCGTTTATAACACTCACAAATAACTGGTCCGTAGAATGGTTGAAACAAAGCCTTAACAAAATGAGATATTACGGGCAAGAATAATCTACCTAGATAAGGGAATCATCATCATTATTGTCTCATGTCAGAAGGCAATTAATATAGGAATTATGTCAGAGGTAACGGAAAAGCGACTCCACAATGTTGAAGTACCATAAAATCACCTGTCGTGGAAGGAAGGAATCGTTTTAAACGAAACGCCATTAGCGAACTTACACAAATCTTTCCCGAAATATATATAGATTGTGTCGGGTTTTGAATTTGCAAATTGTGACAATCAAACAGTAAATAATAAGTAAGGAATACCCGTTGAATACGAAAATTAGTTAAAGGATTTCCAGCCGTTAACGTGATGTCTCGGGGACAAAGATAGAATTGTGAAACCCAAATTTCATGACAATCAAAGGAATTTGTCAAATGTAAAACCAGTGACATAACCGGTCGATTGACTTTTTTTATTCTTCGAAAAAGTAAAACAAATACCAGAAATACTGTCGATATGATCAGAAAAAACATCCATGGAAATAGTGGATTTAATCAACGACGTAAATGAAGGAGGTGGGTAATTTTGATAGGGTGTAGTTAGATGTGTTTTCCAAATCGTCAAACCGTCAGTTTGGGGGCCTGCTGTAAGTAAGGTCAATGCACAAAATAAGCGTCGAACTTTAATCAATAAGAAAAGAACGATTATTAAGAGAAATAGGGATAAACCCGCGGCTACGCTTGCCGTTAAATGATATTGATTGGTTAAATCCCCATCTAAAGCGGAAGGTGGAAGGGAATCCATCCAATTACCATCAATAAATTATCAGAAAAGACCTTTGCCTATTTCATACGTAGGGAAATAAGGCGTAAATCAACTTGAAATTCTGTGTCCTTTCTGCGAATTTCATCAACAACTTTATCATCAATTAATATATATGGGATCTTAAAAGCGGAATCCTTAAGAAGGGGCTGTAAACTGTCAATGTCTCTTTTAGATGGATGCATTAAAAAATTCTGATAAAAGTAAGAGATTAGGTGTGTTTAATTTTCTCAGAATGATAAATTCTCATGTCTCTGTCGAATTCATTCAGTTTCAACGCACAGTAACAAGGAATTTTAATTATAGAAATCTGACAAGCTGGACGCTTCTCAATGCGACCCTTGCACGTTAGTATTATGTTTTTATGCCAGTTAAAAGAATTGTTCCTGGTTCGATTTCAAGAGCCATTGAACGTAGCTCCTTTAATCCGAATTTAGTATCACACAAGGATGTAATTTCTTGTGTGTTGAATAAACAAAGCAAGTGCGCATGTAAGCGATGTTTTCGGTTTCGGACTATGACAAATTGGACAGTGTTTTTCGTGGTCACCATAACATGTTTGAAAATCCCTAGCTGAAAATTCAATAAACTGGTCTTTTGCCTCCAAAACAGCAAGATAATCTGGTAAATTCATAACCTGAGTGACATGCGTACTTGATTGAATAAGTGGTAAGCCAAACGAATTTATTCGAGTCTGGCTAGAAACAATAAGCGAAATTAAAATTGAATTTGAATTCCAAGAACAGTGAACAGTGAACCACAATAGAAACGTCACCATGGACATATATGTGAGAAACCTTATTTGTCCAAACACTGTAAGCATACTTTGAGACATATTAAAAAAGATGAAACTTGGCAAAACTGATCATCAAGGTTGAAATTTAAATGTCAAATGTTCTTAAAGTTCTGAAACACAACACTAGTCTCTGAGAAAATGGCATCACAAGTCAGTATCACACGTTATACGTACATGGAATAGATGAGGCGGTTTATGAAGGCCATAGGCACTTGAGCCCACATTCTGAGGAGGCAGTTCAGCTGCAGTTGTTGGCCTTGGTCGGACGTCATTCAGCCGTCTTTGAATCTCGTCCCACAAGTGCTCAATAGGATTTAAATCGGGACTGAGGGCAGGCCACTGCATGGTTATGACGCCATTCTGCTGGAGGAAGTCTCTTGTTGCTCTCGGAGTGTGCATGGGCTTTATCATGCTGAAACTCGTGGTTGCGGCGACGTGCCAAATGAGGTGTGGCGTGTGGTCTCAAGACTTGACCAATGTGCCTAGCTGCTGTGACACCATTGCCTCTCCCTGGACCTCTGTGCAAGACCAATTCCATCCAACACCATGATGCTCGGACCACCCCACGAGACTCTCTCAACAAAACAAGCATCCGAATAACACTCCCCACGGTGTCGCCAGACTCTCTCTCTCTCTCTCTCTCTCTCTCTCTCTCTCTCTCTCTCTGTTTTGAAACGGTCGTCATGGCATCTTTGCTTACAGCAGCAAAACGTATACATGCATGTAGGATATGTTTAAGATTTTACGAAAAGCTCCAGTAAATAGATGCGTATAAAAAAAGGACCTTATGACAACCAGTGGCCGATCATACATGTACGTGTTATGACATGTCACTACATCTAGAGCCAAATATATGAATGTATTTATTCGTATTTCAATATTTTCATAAAACATGGGTAGGTATTTCTCAAGTTGCAAGACTGCCTCCGTGGCCTAGTGGTAGAGCGTCTACCATGAGAACGGAAGACCCGGGGTTCGAACCCCGGTCGCGTCTTACCAAAAGACGTTAAAAGATAGTACTTGTTGTTACTCTGCCTTGCGCTCGTCGTTAAGGGGATAAAACAAGTACTGGTCGGCTCGGAGTCAGTATACTGTGTCTGAGTTGGGTATTCATGTCAAACTGCGTCATGGTGTCTCAGTGGGCCAACACTATAAAACCGGCATTAGTCCGGACTAGTACAAGCAGACACATACGTACACACACTCACGCGTGCAATCACGTCGCTGTATAAGTGCAATAATCTTGGACGCGACGTTAAATCCCATTTCACCTCACCGCGAGTTGCAATATCAAACTCACAATTCCTAAATCACGACAGTATCAATGCAGCACAAAATTGTGCCATCATCTCAGTAATCGTTCCCTTCAAATAATGGGATTTTTTGGGTGAAAACTGTGCAATGTAGGCAGGAGTCGAGTTAAAGATATTCGGCGACTTAATCGACTAAAATTACTCTGTGCAAGTGGGCCCAGGTGTTGCCAACGCCGTGAACATTAATTTTACGCTGTTTGTCTTACAACATGTACCATCAAGTAAATAATTATACATATTTCTTGTACATGGCTTCTCTATGATCAAGTACTTCCCAGACCAGTCTACCTTCCTTTCACTGGTTATGTAATATCATATAAAACTTGACTTGCAACTTTTTATTACAGGTACAGATAAACCTTCTATTTAGTCAGCCTTATAGCTGAAAAGAATATAAGAAAAACAACAATATACAAGATAAAAGAATATACAATAAATAACAATATACAAGATAAAAGAATATACAGTAAATAACAATTTACAAGATAAAAGAATAGATAATATACAACAATATACAAGATAAAAGAATACAATATACAAGATAAAAGAATATACAAAATACAATATACAAGGTAAAATAATATACGATATAAAGCAAGATACAAGACCAAATAATATACAATATACAACAATATACAGGATAAAAGAATATACAAAATACAACATACAAGGTCAAATAATATACCATGTACAGCAAGATACAAGATAAAAAAATATACAATATACAACAATATACCATATAAACGAATAATTATACAATATACAAGATACAACAATATACAAGATAAAAGAGTATACAACAATATACAACAGGATGTAAAAAAATTAACAATATATTTGATAAGCTTATTCCCATGACCTGTTTTGTTTCTATCCTATCTGCACCTTATTTAGAATTTAATATCAGTTCCGTGTGAATGTCATCTCAGTTGACCACTGAGTCTAACTCTCATAACGCCTGGTGCCGAGCACTTCTCACCCAAAACGATAATTGACATTTCCTACGCATTTCCTAATAAATATCAACATAATTACAATTGAAAGTAATTATGTACACAATGCTTTGGAAATTTAATGCTGCAATAACAATAATATAAAAGTGTATTTTGTATATTTCGTACAATGCCCCATGATTTTAGCAGCAATTCTAATTATTATGCAAATGATGTATGTACATGTACATGTATTCCTCAACAAACAAATGATTACAATGTGTCGTGTTGCAGTATCAGGAGTATTTGTCTCCAACCTCTGTGATCCGGGATTGTATGGAGAATTTTGTGACAAGCGTTGCAATGCTAAGTGCCGCTCTCATTCTGACAACAATATCTATTGTGAGAAACACCACGGAGCATGCTCACTGGGTCGTGTTCCTGGGTGGTATAACGAAACATGCATAACCCCTTGCAGCCAGAATTGCATCGGTGATATGTGTAATCAACAAACAGGGCAGTGCACAAAAGGTTGCAAAGGAAACGACAGAGGGGCTATGTGTAACGTATATGAAGGTGTGATAAATAAGCTACATATGCATGCGTTCAGCTTAGGTTCATTTACACCACGTTCACCTCAAACACACAGTCACGTGATGCTTCAGAAAAAAAGTCACAGAAGCTCCTTAGTATCCAAGGATATAACTGTCAAACAGGAAGGATATACATTCCTGTTTGGAAAAGATATATTGCCAGCATGAGTAATCCACGGTCCGGATGAAACTATACATACTATCTACAAGTCCCCTTGCACGTTTACATATGAATAATTACAGTTCAACTTTTAATGTAATCTTTTGTTGCAAATGAGAAGAGATACTGGGCTATTGTTTCATATAAATATACTTAATAATGATATTTTGGTATGTTATAAGGTGAAAAAATGAATGTATATAGAGATTACTACACGAGTCTCAAAACGTATCTAACGAGCGAAAGCGAGTTAGATACGCTTTGTAACAACGAGTTGTTAGATCAATGGTATCTGACAGGCACGAGTGCAGTTATCTGTTTCTTACACACCCTAAAATTGCACCTTTTTAGCATCGAATCTTTGCATTTTGTCTATTCTAATGATGGCAGTAGCGCATTAATACATAACACCACTGTCATAAGTGACGTCATCCTATGTGCTGCTTACTACTTATAAATAATGTGACCCTAAACAAAAAGGTTTCCGCCATATCTGAGGATTATCAAGGCGATGATGATAATGCAAGCTAGACAAAAAGAAAGAACACGCTGAATGCCGAGTTAAAAGTTTACCTCAAATATATTACCAAATATGTACAACAATGTTTACTTCCGTATGACATCACTACCGGTGACCGACTTTTACGAAATGGCGTGTTCAATGACAACAGTACGCGGGATTTCCAGAGGAGGATTTTCGTTACTTGAGGGATCGTATACATAAATGAACTGTTATTTGTTTACCATGTTTTCCAATGAAACAAAGAGAATTAGTCAGAAATGCAGATAACTACCGTCGTCGTTGTGCGTGATTTAGCGGCAGTCATGGCGTCAGACATGACGGAAATTTTAAGGTTTTTGTTGAATTCACCACATCATTGTAATTTATATATTTGAAATTCCATAATTAGTGCAACGATACTCTTCCCAGGAATATTTTAAAACGCGTGATCGAGCCAGTGTATGCAACAATTAGACGAAAGTACCTCTAAAATGTTACAGCGTGTAAAATCTGAATTTTGCTTTGTTTACATTTCAGCGAGTACAGTTTTCCGAGCACAGTGTTCGTTTCCCCACCCAATTTATTACGCATGATTTCATACAGATAATTTGCATTGGTGACAAAGACCATGTGTCATTTGATTAAGAAATGTATGAGGAATTCGGGTATGCATGTATAGCAGCTGAGTTTGAAATATACCTGATCGAATAGGCGTCTCATAACCGGCATTTTGTAAACATATTCCAATATGGCTGAACGTACACTTCGGCGTTCGTGTGTGCGTATTTTCCAAAACTTTCAAACAGGATTCTAGGCTTATCAGCGACGTTTCAGAATTATCAATAGTGATTTGATACCCGTGATCACTGGTATGCATTTTTTTATACTTTAATTATTCAAGTAAATATCCGATTTTTAAATTTCAAAACACACAGTAAATAACGCCGTGAATTGTGATTTTGCGAGATTTACGATTTACCTAATTTTCAGAAGTCACTTTCATTAATTTTGCTTTGCCTAAATTGACAGTAAATGATAGACAGAAGGGGGGATTCACAACCGTGATTAGTATTAGTTTGCGTGATGTATGTTGAATTTTATTCGATTTCGAAGTGAGAGTTGAAGAGGAGGGAAATATGTGTCGTTGTGGCATCCAGTGGGTTCATGCTATAAAAATCCCGTTAAAGTTGACATAACAACAAATAGCGTTACTGGATAATAATAACGAACAAACTCGCAGAAGAAAAGGCGTTTGCTTATTATTATTAATAATAAAAACACGGTCCTGTGGGTCACACAGACGTAGGTGAACATTTGACTGAAGCACGAGCAACTTATCAATGACTTGCAATCAAAAAGGTAGTCCGTCATCATCTGACCTCAGGTCATCACCATGGATTAGCCAATCACTGGCCTGGAATTCGATCTCACACATATGTTTGATACCAATTATCTCAAATGGGTTTCTCACCCACAGGTGTGTAAGAAAATATGTTACTTGTTGACATATATAAATTCCTAATGAAGCAAATATATATAAGTGTAAGTAAGTAAGTAGATGTAACACACCAAGATGCGGCACGTGTAACATCATAAGTGAAGGTACTACTTTCCTTTTTGCAAATGGCAAGGGTTTCAATGTGAAAGCCGACATGAACTGCCGCAGCAAAGATGTGGTGTATGTTACGAGATGTTCGGGATGCGGCAAAAACTACATCGGTGAAACCGGCATGGAATTAAAAGATAGAGTCACTGTACACAAACAGCAGATTAGAGACCCTAATGTTCGATGCTTAGGTGTCAGCAAACACATTGATGATTGCGGAAACGGGAAATTTACTATTTTTCCGTTTTATAAATTGTATACAAGTAACAAGCAGCTGAGACTGGAAAAAGAACAAATGTTTATCCAATTGATGAAACCAAAGTTGAACTCTAGAATGTATTAATAGATTTGTCATTTCAATCGTAAATGTTGCACTGTTACTTTACAAATACTGTATATTTAATTCAAATGTCTCCCTACAAATGTTAAATTACTTGGTGTCGTCGCTGGAGTGCGTAAATACATTGTGACGTCACAGTTGTAATTTATGACGTCATCATAAGTATGACGTCATTATATGTATATGTCAGTTACACTGAAGAGCTGTCATGAGACAGCGAAAGTACTATGTATGAAACTGATATAAAGAAGATGATGGACTAACGTGGACGTTATTATTTTATTATATATTACATGTACACCGAGTACATATATATATATATATGTATTTGCTTCATTTGGAAAACCGGTTGAGTAAATTATACAGCTCATCTTTGGACTTTTGTATCTCTTATGAAGACCCATACTTAACGGGCAGAAAGTTTGACGAAATATGTGGAAATACTCAATTCCTTATTCATGTACATGTGTAGGCCAGCGGCCCATGGTACAATATTTGGTCCATCATTAACATTTATAGGCTTAGTGTTTGGAGTCTAACATTCATAGCATGGTATATAAAAGTTGCAACATTTCTAATAACAGTTTCATTGTTTACCGCCATAAGCATATTGAATTTAGCAAGAGTAGGATGTACAAAATACTTCTGTGGTAAATACTGAAGACGAAGTTCATCATAAGCGTTACAAATTAATAAAAAATGATATTCATTCTCGACATATCTTTGATTGCAACTATTGCACAATCTCTGCTCTCGTGGAGTATTAACGTATCTACCAGTTTCAATGTGGAGAGTGTGAGAGCTACAGCGAAACTGGGCTAGTGCAACACGAAATATGTTAATAGCGAAAGCAGACAAATACGACTCTAGACTTAATGAATTTTTGAAAAGTGTAAAATGGAACATTTTAGAACTATTTGCTAAAGACCAATGCCAATCCTGTTCGTAAGCAAATTTTCACCGATCTTCACATTCGGAAATAAATTTTTCGGGGCAAATGACATTGGTTTTCCCATATATATCCAAATCTAAGGCTGTATAAAAGAGTTTTGACTGTTGTAGGCCATTAAGTTTTACCATGTGTGGCCAGCTGAAATAACATATCATAACCTTTTCTAGGATATCGTGAATTTGGGAGGGACATAAGTTTACACCAATATTTTATACAGCGTTTATACGCAGGAATGTACAGTTGGTATCTTCCACACTCTCCTCGCACAACATGATTGGGAGTAGACGTTTCAACACCTAGCAGACGTTTACAAACAAGTACATGGATACTTTTTATTTCTTTACAGTTTTCAAAACTCCACATTTCAGCCCCATATAACATAATTGGAGCTATTTTGGTATCGAATATTTTAAAAAATAGTTTCATCGGAACAGGTTTAAGTGATGAAAGGGATTTTAGAACCGAGAACAATAATATGTGGAAATAACAACCGAAGCTATGTGACAACCGAATTGGCTTCTTTCACACATTACGTAAGATAACTGGGGAATAACAAACCTGAATAAAACGAATAGATGTTTTGCTATCTTATTTATGATTTGTTAAAACTAAATCATGCTTACAATTTCACCTGAATTTTACGAAATGCTCCCCTAAATAGATGCGTATTAACACATACAAAATTGTAGCGTTTCACCATACTATCACTGACATTATCACAGAATCTTCCTATATTCCATACGTAATTTGTATTTCACAATGAAGAGAATTTTATACACAGCTATTTCTAACGTGTTGAAGGGAATTCTACAGAACTCTATGATGCCTAATTATCTTAGTATGTCATTTTACCAAGTGACAAGAAACGATCCACCACCAAGACACGACCAGGAAGTGACAGATGGAGCCAAGCGAGTCGTCCTAAAGTTGGTCTTCGCCACTGGTGTGTTATTCGTCCTCGTAGTATTGACAGCCATCACTGCGGTTCTGTAAGTTTAAAGTTTCCTATGAACATGATTCTGAGATTATTTATGGCAATATTATTTGCTATGAATTCCGACAATGGTTTATACATGCAATAGCAAATCTTGACAGTAGAAAATTACAAACTTTATGCCGTTTGTCTGAAAGTCGGAGTGAAGAAAATGGAATCAATATCACATGTGCATACACGTTTTATTTCATATATGTCAGTATATCAGTGTAGGTCGTTGCATTTTGAATTACTCCCTTTGCAGCTTGGTGAGATGCTTTTCCAGCAAATAAGGGTAAGGAACACTGAATTCGCATCCGCGTATTTTGTTATTATTCCATGCCTGCCACATAATGCCACACACGCTTACTCTCTATATTTACTATCCGAGGTGATTACGGGTTATGATAGGTCCCTAAGAACCAACATGCTGGCTGTAAGAGGCGAGTAAATGGAACATTGGCTAATGGCTGTCGTACCCTGACGGAATGGATCGGTGTATAAAATATCAATCATTTGATTGCATTGTCCATAGAGTACAGGCCGCCTCCTTATAGCTGGACTAGTGTTCAGTGTGGCGCTGAACAACAAACAAACGTGTGGGTGGGTGTGCGCGCTATAATACAACAGTAACTGTGACAATATGAACAGAATAATTGCAAAATACGGGGATTTATGTGGACGATATTGATTACCAGGTCGATCAACCATTTATCTGTGCAGGCTGTGTGTCGTATACATATATAAGTAGTTGATCGATCTGTTACGTCATACACAAGTACATGGGACACTGAGGCACGGTGAAAACGAAGCAACTTAATGGTTTGGATAGTCAGGCTTGTCATCGTATCGTTCATATTCGTTCGACCTTTGCTCATATGAATTACTAAATGGCTATTTCAGACAGCTTTTACATGTCGCCGTCATATAGCTGGAATATTGTTGTGTGCGGCGTTCAACAAAAAGCAAACAAACCCTTCCTCAGAATAGTGTATGGAAAACTATGTAATTTATTGTTCACCATTTTAGTATCATCTACAAGTCATGATAGGTAACGTAGAGAACGCTTACAGTGTAATCAAGTGGGACAACCATTCTAATTATTTGTTTTTAAAAACGACATTTCTTATGATTTGATTATATTAATTACGTATGTGTGTAGTGAGATGCGACTAACAAGATCGGGTGATCAGGTTCGCTGATTTGGTTGATGCATATCATCGTATCCAAATTGCGTGGATCGATGCTCATGATGTCAATCACTGGATTGTCTGGTCCAGACTCGGTTATTTACAGACAGCCGTCATATAACTCGAATACAGCTGGGTGTCGCGTTAAACAACAAACATACAAATAAAACAAAACGCATGTGTATAACTATCAAATTTCAAGTGTAATTGTTATCTTGTATTTATATATTTTTCATCAATACCAACTTTGGTAAGTATGTTGTTATAGTTGAAATTCAAGTGATGAACGTCTTAGTTGTTTACCACCCAAAGTGGTGCTAACAAACCTACAAACATATTTAGGGCGAACCAGGAGTCAGAACCGCATTTCTGTCACGGTGGGGAGGTGGGGTGGCCTTGTGGTTTAATCGTTCACTCGTCGTCACGTGTTCCATTCCCCACATTGGTATTAGATGACCACCTAACTTACAATATCACCACTAAAGCCGTAGTCCATCGACATTATGCAAGTCGTGCACTTTGGCCTGAACATATGGCGCAACTATCTGTGGGTCCTGAATACCACTTCTGCGTTAATTCAGTTCAAAGCCTCGCTTGACGTTTTTAAATACAATCCCACGCGCAATTTCGGGGATGGATGGAAATCAACTGCCCATACGACAGACGTTACGAAGAATGTATAAATGTATAATTATGTTTGTTTGTAGAAAATAAAATCCCCGTTGGAGATGGCAACGGCACCAGGCGTTTTTCTCGTAAGTGTACAACAATGTAAACGGTCTACTTGGCTACTATTTGCGCTTGATATATTCTTGGACGCATTCTGAATGTAATTTTAAAGTAACGTAACGTCAAACTAATTAGAGCACCGCGAAGTAAGTGTCTCTTAGAAATCAATCAACAAATTGCTCTCAAGGTTCTGCACAACTCTTCAGTATAGCGTACCTGTTTGGTTTCATTCGTAGGATGGTGACCAACAGATTTTACTAATCCCAAATGTGAGGGCGTACGATTTTTTCTCGAAATCGGACATGAAGGTGTCTTGTTTAATCCGGATTAAGAGGGCTAATCCAAGACAAATGGTAAATAATTCGGTGTTCACCAAATTAGATGTTTTATTACATTAGAACCTACACCGAAACGTCGCTCCTAATTTAATAAAGAAGCTGTTCATCCATAAATCTTATCCTTACTTTGAACTCAAACTTCTAAAAGTCTCTGAAAGAAGTTGTGCTGATACCATTTTAAAGGATTCGTAATAGCGGATGCTATTAATATTAATAACGGATAATCATGATAATTTCTTTACATGTTGTGCTGGCACAAAACCGAACAATACCAATACCGTTGTCGTATATCTTACATGACAACAGACTACCGTACGTTTTTGTTTATGCGTCCTGAAACTTGTGTGAGATCGAAATGTCCGCACGTTTTGTTTCCTTCGGGATTACATTTGAATATGACCAGAACCTGAATATATCGAAAACTGGGTGTACTTTATCGTGTTGTGCATGTTGTTGCGTAAAACCACACTGGCGTGAAAGGTTGACCCATATACATAGATGTAGTATTAGTAGTTCTAGTAGTAGTCACAATAGTAGTCGTGGTTCTAGACATTAACTAGTAGCACTTTGTTTAATAGTGGTAGTATTGGAGGTGGGGGAGGTGGTGGAGGTGGTGGTGGTGGTTGTCATAGTTGTTGAATATTTCTTTGATGTGCAGGAGATGTTGTGGTATTAGTATGTCTTCTGAGCCACTGTAAACGCTGCAATAGTTGTAGATTCGGTAGTAGTAGTAGTAGTAGTAGTAGTAGTAGTAGTAGTAGTAGTAGTAGTTATTGCGGAAGTACCAGTTGTGATTTAGGTTTATTAGATAGCCGGACGGTCTGTTTGTCAATTTAACACTTGTTAATATGTTAATACCCAATAAAATCCTTCACTAGATGCCCTACTTGAACTTTTCAGTTGGTTGTTGCATCATTTGGAAATTACGATAATTAAACTGCTAGAACAGAATAATTTGAATCCAAATATGTTTTGTAAGGATGAAACTGAAATATTGCAACGACCAACTGAAAATGTATATGAAAACGGATTTTTGAAGGAACTCTTTCAGGAAAGGGACCCAACATGGTTATCAGGTAACGGGGTTGCCTGGAAGATAATCATTCATAACCTGATAACCTAATTTTGACACCCCTGATGACAGACATTTCCGAGAGGAATGAATAATGTATATTTTTGTTTTGTAGACGAGTCTTGCGTTCCAATCCACATTGAAGATGACGATCATTGAAAATATAGGTCGCTCGTTCTCAAATGAGGAAAGGTACAGGACAACGGCGAGTGCCGGACTTAGCCGAATGGTGACAGAAACCGGACAATTAAAGGGGCACTGATCCAAAGCAATTCCCCGGGACTGGTTGTTGCCTTTGTTATTTTTTTCCCCCGTGAGTACCCGGGTGATACACTAGAAATCTAGACTAGTTCGCGACCTGTGCTTCGCCATTCGTGAGCGCTTTTGTCACTTTTATTGATAGTATAATGGCGTATAGTCACACTGATCAACAAAATGAAATACAGTTTTATTACAAATACAAATGTAGGTATCTTTGTGGGTACCATCAGTAATGGTGACGACGTTTTGATAAGTCTCTTGCTTGGTAATTAAGCGACCTTCGTTTACACTATTTTGACTTGCAACACAAAGTCAATATTTCACCTAAGCATTGTTTATTTTATCGTGTGTATATTTTTACAGTAAATAGTGTAAATTTTCACCTAGGAAATTCATTAAACTCCTTATTATTCAGTTATTTTACACATTGACTGAACAATATGTCAATCTGTATTACTATGATAACGAATTCAAACATTTTTATGCTTAATATCATCACCAAGTGACTGAAAATGTTAGGATTAAAAGTACATTTCTATATTGTTTGGCTTCTAATCATAGCATAATTAATCTATTGTGATGTTTTTAAGCCCTTTTGAACGTCTTAATCATTTTAGTCGATCTGTTAAATAAATCGACAGATTTGTCAGTCAATTTGTAAAATGACTGAAATATTTAGCTATTTTATAATTTGCCTGAGTGAATCACATTTTACCCATTGACTGTAACATATATACTCTTACAAAGGTAAAGACTTGTGAAAACAATGTCTGTCTCGCATCGAACAACTTCCCAACCAAGACGTAGAGGAACAAGAATGATTCTGTTCAATGTAACAGCAAATATCATAATTACAACCTACCAAAGTTAAATGTATAGGGCAGTCGGGTAGCCTAGTGGTAAAAGCGTTTGCTCGTCACGCCGAAGACCGGGTTCGATTCCCGACATGGGTACAATGTGTGAAGCCCATTTCTGGTGTCCCCCGCCGTGATATTGCTGGAATATTGCTAAAAGCGGCGTAAAACTCACTCACTCACTCACTCACTCACTCACTATATGTATAATTTTAGGCAGCTACCTTGTTCGAGGAATGTATCCGTGAATATCCACACAAAGGAACAATATCCCACACGTCTGCAGCTGTACAAAGAAACTTATTCGATGTCACGTGTCATCTGATCACTGAATTAGTTTGTTTCAGTTGTTTCACTTAGGTGTTAAGTCTCAAAGGTCAGCTGAGAAAGCCCTTACTTACTTACTTATATTGGAGATTTTACGTGCGCTTTCCGACTGCAAGCGTATGTCGCACACGGGCCCGCCAGGCCATTTAATGTGTTTCCGAAAGGGGGAGAAGGAAGAGGTGGTGCAAACCCAGGAGGGGGGTTTAAGGGTTGCTTATATAGTAATTTTGAGATTTGGAATAAATGCCAAGAGTGGGTAGGGGCGAACTAAGGGAGCTGTGGGTGGTTTGTTAGTTTATGTGATTTTGGTTTTATTAGTTTATTTTGGGTTTAAATGCGACTAATTAGTCCTGATTTAATTAAGTATATGCCTAAGGCTTTGAATGTTTCTAATTTATTTTGTGGATTTAGGATTGATTCTAGAGTAAGTGTAGCATTAAGATTTAGGGTGGTTTGTAGTGTGGTTCGGCGTGTTTGGTAGTTTGTGCAGTGAATGAGTACGTGTTCTGGTGTTTCTTGTTGTTTGCAGCGTGGGCAGGTTCCTGTTGCGGGTAGTTTAGCTATTTTAGTGATTTTTTGTTTGGTGATACTTTTAATTTCTGATTTTGATATAGGTAGGTTTAAGCTTATTTCTGGGAGTTTAAGGGATAATTTGGCTGCTTTATCGCCGTTTTCATTGCCAAAGATTCCTACGTGGGCGGGGATCCAAATGAATTCTATTTGTTCGCCTGCCATAGTTAAAGGGGCACTGATCTAGAGCAATTCCTCGGGACTGGTTGTTGCCTTTGTTATTGTTTTTTCCCAGTGAGTACCCGGATGTAAAGCAGAAATCTAGACTAGTTCGCGACCTCTGCTGCGACATTCGTAAGCGCATTAGTAGTTTTATTGGTAGTAATAAGGGCGTATGGTCACATTGATCAACAAAATGAAATACAGTTTTCGAGATAATAAGGAAATGTAGGTATGTTTGTGGGTAGCATCGGTAATGGTGACGAAGTTTTGATAAGTCATTTGCTTGGTAATTTTGCGATTTTCGTTTACACTATTTTGACTTGCAACACAAAGTAAATATTTCATCTGAGCATTGCTTTTTTTATATTGTGTATATTTTTTTACTGGCAAGATGTGTAACATTTTCAAATTTATTAAACGCCTAAATATTCAGTTATTTTACAAAGTGACTGAAAAACATTTCCATCTGTATTATCATGATAACGAATTCCAAACATGTTGATGTTTAATGTCATCACCAAGAGACCAAAATGTTACGTTGAAAAGTAATTTTGTATGTTGTTTGGCTTCTAATCCTACATAATAATCTGTTGTGATGTTTTAGGCCCTTTTGATCGTCTTAATCAATTTTAGTCAATCTGGTCAGATTTTTCAGTCAAAATGACTGAAATATTTACACATTTTATAAATTGCCTGAGAGAATCACTTTTTACAAATTGACGGTAATATATACACGCTTACAAAGGAAAAGACTTGTGAAAACAACGTCTATCGCGCATTGAAGAATTTCCCAACCAAGACGTGGAGGAACAAGAACGAATCGGTTCAATGCTACAGCAAATAAAGGAAAACAAAATGCAAATACCCTAATAACAACCTACCAAATTTATGTGTATAATTTTAGGCAACTTCCTTGTTCGAGGAATGTGTCCGTGAATATCCACACAAAGGAACAATATCCCACTCGTCTGCAGCTGTACAAATGAACTTATTCGATGTCACGTGTCTCTGTAACAATCAAATATTTTAAAAGATATATATCGTTTCGGGATATCATAACCCGTGTTCGTTTCTCAACTGATCACTTAGATTGTTTCAGGTGTTTCACGTAGGTGTCAAGTCTCAAGGGTCGGCTGAGAAAGCCCAACGTGACAACTATTTTCATGACGTCCACGGTTCCTAAAAATTCCATTGAGTGATAGATAACAATGAGCAATCAACGTATTATCGGTTAACCCTTTGAACAAAGTATGTTGTTTTTACATCGGCACTTCACGCCATGATATGAGTGTATTCCGTCTGCTTTAGTAAACCTACACATGTACACACTTACTTTTGACACATCCACAGTGCAAGATAACAGTGATTAATCAATCAACGTAGTTTTGTTGCTGATCAACTGATCATTCATCTCTTGCTGGGCTGCCATGAGCATATTACATAACACACCTTTCACCTCACTTCAAGCCTGGATGTAGATTAAATAATTACCCCAGACACAGGAAATGCCAAACCTGAGTGGTGCTACCACTAATATAACCTGTAATAAATTAATTAACTGAACATCAAGTGAATGACGACAAATACACAAGTGTAGGGTTATACCAGAAAACAAGGGAGTAGTAATCGTATTATCCACGCAATCCGAAAATGCTTTTAGTGCTGGGATGTTTTTTTTATTATTAAACTATAACCATAAATAATAACGACATCTGGTTCTTATTGTCTATTTGTTTAGGCTGAAGAAATTAATCAACATGCGCCCTTCGTCGAAATCTTCATAGATCATGGGTAACCAATCTGTGTTCAAAAATGCGTAAAAGAAATATTGCCTCCAGGTTTATTTAGTTGTCCTTGCAGCGAGCAAATCGACTCACGGCAGCTAGTGAGCCCTAGCGGGCAGTGTCAGACAGCCGAGAAGAAGCCCGAGATTAGTGCCCCATTAAATGAGAGAGGAAAGGTCCAGTCACTAGACCGTTACTAGACTGTCTTTTCGACGCGGTGATACTCGAAACATGCATGTACATGTATACCGTACTAATTACGTCAAGCCGACTTTTGCAGCCAGAAGCTTTTCATGTACCAATAGCAAACACACTGAATTTCATTGTACATACATGTATATCACATGGTCACATTGAACTACTAAATGTGTCCTTGTACATATGTCTGCAATTCCGTTGGATACAATACGATGGTTTTTAATTAACCACACAAGGTACATTTTTATTATATATTTAATGCTCAGTTTGACCTACTTTCTTTAGCTGTCTTCGTGCCTCTAATATTATTTACAGACACACTGAATATATTTGTGTACATATATATTATGTTCAATTTATTGTTTGAGATTCTTATTTGTGACAAGGGGATTCCAACTGTTATAAGATGCCATGCAGTAATTAATAACCAACTATTAAACGTTACATTTAGGCTATTGTGCAAAGAGGTGTTTTCAAAATTCAAAAATATTAATGCCATGCTTGACTTGCACTTGCATGTGTTTGAGGCGGGTGCCACCGATGGGTCAGTATATGCTCGTCTTTTCTGGTATCTGGTATAATTAATATTTGATATTGATTCATAAACACATGTTTTAATATAGTCGTACTCGTACAATGCTTTTTAAGGGTTTTGTCGCTTTCATTTATAGAATTGTATCGGAAGACTGCTTCAAATATAAATACAAGTAAATAATACTGATCATATGTTTTTAATTCCATAACTTCTAACGCTTAGTGGCAAGCGCATTGCAGAAGCAGCATTATTTACTAGCTGCCTGTAAGATATATTGTCATGTAAAAGCTTGTACGAGTTTTAATTATCATACTTGTTTGATGTCATATCAATAAAACAACATGTTTCTATTCATTCCACAAAATATCTTACGTTATTTATTGTTATGATCTTTTACATGTATTACATAATTGTAGTATTAATGACTCTTTACTGAGTGGCTGCCGAATAAATAAATAACACAGACTTTCCTGAAAACTGTGACATTAACATCAGCAAACTCCATACTCAAACAATACATGGTTGGATACTCACTGGTAATGGACTAGGTTGAGCCAAATCCAAGCAAATACTTAAAGATAAACACACCTACACATGGGGAACTATCACGGTTACCAGCAGTCGTCTTTCTTAAGTGAGTGAATTGGTTGGGTTTAATGCAACTTTCAACAGTATTCCAGTGATATCATAGCGTGTCAGCTTAACACGGAGAAAAACCCGAAGTGATGCAGGTCTCAGATGTTCACCACTTTGGTGAAATCGACAAGCACCAGTATGGTGCTGACAAACCTAGAAATACAATCGAGTTGAACTCACAATCATAGGTTTGTGGCGTGTCCAAGGAACGCAAATCTGCACAGGGAATTGCAGCGCCTAAGACGATTGTACCACCCTTCTTTCTCGAGACATCATTGGGATACTTATCTGGTCATGTGTCCCTCATAACTTTCCATGGCCCCTTAACCAACCGTCAGCTTAGAAGCGACATATGGCATAGTGAAACAACGGAGGCATCATAGTTCACATAACTGATACTTCTTAATCAGACAAAACCACTGAACATGGGTATGGAGTATAGCCTAATGCTGTTTTTGCATTAACAAAAAAGGTACACATAAACACTAACACTTGACGACTTGTGTTTGACCCAACATGACTAGAATGTCGGGAATATTCTTAAATGTTTTCTTAAAGAATATTGTAAGAGCAAAACCCTGTACTTTTTTACCTCCATTAACCATAGCATTCTATAAATAAACCCCTGGACTGCAGTGTTTTATTGTACGTTAAACAACATATATTATACAGCCTTACCTGTATTTTGATATTGATGACTCCCTGAATAGAATTCGACCTCGGCAAGGTCGGACAAGTCCATTGTATGAAAAGGTGGGTTTGGTGTTGGCATTTTCCCGCATATTCTCACAATATTCACGTCGATTATCTGTATCTTTCCTAACAAAACTGATTGTCACAACTCTCTCCCACTTTTGGATTCGATCGTTCGGCCACTGCGTTCATCTGCATTGCCCAGCTAAATCTATGGGAACAACTCACTAAACACTTCCATCTAAAAAATAACGACGTTCAATATGTGACGTCATCAAGTTGCGAGCGCATGTTCGTTCGAATCTCAAGAAATATAGAACAATGTTTTCTCGTGAAATAAATCAGGCTTCGTTCTTCATTGTTCTTTGCGATTTATCACATAGCTATGTACATATCAACTGTATTTAGAAGATAGAATTGTCGTTGTTGTTGTTTCGAGTAATAGTGCTTGAATATATATTATTTCGTTGCCATGGATCGAAATCGTCAAACGTGTTCTGAAAAGTAAAGTTGTTGTCAGGGCTTTCATGAACAATCTTGCGTGGCAAATGTTAACATGTTTCATCATGAGACACATATTTTTTTCTTTTATCATGGAGATATAATACTGTAAGACATTGTAGAAATTGGCTCATATTGTACAAATATAAACATTTTCTCATATGCTCCCGTGGGGGGATTCGGGGTTAGAATTGCTCCCCAGCAACCAATGCACGGTGCCTTTGCACAAAGCGATCTTAGCGCTAAGGTGATCGTTACTCCCATATGTTAACATAGACTTATTGCAGTCGCAACACTGTTGTTGTTTTGTATGAGTTTTGTATGAGTCAGTCAGTCAGTCACTCAGTCACTCAGTCAGTTAAAACTTAACGTCGCATCGGCATCGTCGCATTGATCCAACCTTGATCTGGTGTCAATGCTTTAGATGAAAACAAATTTGATCTTCTTTAGTGATTGTTTCATTTCCATGACTGAAGACGTCACTTTTTTCCAGAGATCTTGGTCTTTTCAAATTAATGTGGTTTCTTTTGTCAAAGAATCGCAGTTTCCAAAACACAACTAACCTTTACTTCTCTGCCCACCAGTGATAACCTTACAAATAGTCCTCCTGACGCTATGGTCGCATTATAACGTGACTTATTTATCCAGCCATAGGACACGTAACAATAATTAGCTTGATCATACATGCAGGCCTCGAGAACCGTTTCTTGAATATCCATGGTCTAGCGGACAGAGCGTCTGCCCGGAGAGCGGAAGATCAGTGGTTCGATCCCGGTCGCGTCATTCCAAAAGACGTTAAAAGATGTAACTTATTGTTACCCTCCCTCGGGCTCAGCATTAAACACAATAAGGATTGTTCGACTCGGAGTCAGTATACTGTGTCTGAGTGAATGGGAATCCATGTTTAGCTGCGGCATGATATCTCAGTGGGCTGGCACTATAAAGCCGACACTGTAAGGATCTTAATAGCGCGATTTTCTACCAGTGCTATTCCGATTGATTGAAACAATTGAAGTTTGATTGGAAGGTCCAAGCAAACAAGCAATCGAACGCATTATTCAAAAATTGAATTATTTTGACTCCTCACTCATGTTCTCAACAGTTCTAATCTTTTTACTAAGGTTTATTCACCAGTTATAAATTACTACTTGGTACTTGGGGAAAAATGTGAGGAAGTGCTTAAGTTAGTATTTGCGCTTGTTATCCCCGGCATATAATGCGGAGGGATATAGTCATCATCTGATCTGTCTGTCCGTCCGTTCGTCCATATTTCGTTTCTGGAGTATAACTTGAAAACCGTGAAAGATTTTTCATCCAAACTCGGTACATGTATTTCCCAGGGGCTGTAGTGATTTTTTTAATTGTGGGTGCCGGGGGATTTGTCATCTTCTGATGACTCTTGTTTAAGTTAGATAAGATCAAATTTTCTGAACTCTACATTGAACAAACATGATATATAAGTAATACAAATACATTGTTATGTACTTCAATTTATAGGCTCATGCTGGCCATGTAATAAGACATCTTCTGTTGTGAACCCTGAATTATTAACACTCTGCTGTCGACCCCCGTCTCAAGCGACCTGCAAAACCGATTTCAATATAGATTCGCACGACGTCTCTGTAGGAGAATGGTACAAAATTAATTGGTCACCGTCCTGCGAATGAACCATAATGCGTTCACCAGAACGACAGTATTCAAGCCATGCATTGAGATCACAAAGATTAAAAAGATCAAAACGAACTATCAAGTTACAGAAGGTACCAGCCCGAAATCACCCAGACAACAGTACTCTGAATAGAACTATTTAAACATTTTCATTGAGGAGGTGATTGGCTCTATTCCTGTACGAGTTGCCTCCCTTAGATCATTCACCTGTATCATGCTGCTACAATGTTAATATACGATGCATTTCTCGCGCGTTCACATGCTGAACAGCACAGTTTGAACTGTACATGAGTTAGGCCTCCCAAAAGTATTAAGTTTCTGACATTTTGCTTTGACCTAAAATGACGCGTAAACGTACATCCTCCCTTTTCTACAAAGTCAGTTGCAAGATTAACCACGACGAACCCGAAAGGTACAATCTTCTCATTCTCAGAGGGAAAACGTGTTTTTTTGTCGGTATGTGTGGTTCTCATCTCCATTTTCAGCTTCCGTTGACAGTTCATAACCCTATTGTCTTCCAATTTACCATAGCGTGTATCGGTGCTGTATTTGTGATCATAAATTATGGCACATCGGTAAGAATGAAAGGCGGAAAGGGAAAGTCACCTCCCGTCCGATACCCTCACCATAAAGTACCACACGGATTATGAAACTCGTTATATCCTTAAGTGTCCTGAGGAAGAGGATATATTTTCAAGTGAACAAATGGATGGATAAATACAGTATAAAAGGCCTTAGGCTGACAGGACGTGATACCAAAATCGACATATTTCTCTTCACCAGACTAAATAAAGAAACTGATCCAAATACCGCTAAATCCATCACACTAGCATACATTCACGAAAAATGGCCAAATTGGTGTCACATTTACACAGACGGGTCCTTTGACCCGGGGCTCAAAACGCACAGGATTCGGCATCCATATCAACAAACCCCAAAACGAAACACAATCCTATAGCCTCCGAATTAATCAATCAATTTTCACAGCCGAATTAATGGGGATAGTAACAGCCCTGCACAGCGATAAAAAAAATAGACACCAAAAAACCCTAATCCTTTCAGACTCATTAATTGGGCTCCAGGCCATAAAAAACAAAAACACAAAAAAGCGCCCAAAACTAATACAACTGATAATTAAAAGCACCAACAATCTACGTACACTAGGTAAAGACATAGAAATAGTTTGGATCCCTGCCAACGTTGGAGTGTTTGGCAACGAATACGCAGACAATGCACCCAAAATAAGCACTAAAATTAGAAGAAGTAAGCATCAACCTACCAATATCTATAAACAAAATAAAGTATCACAAAGGTGAAAATCTTCCAAAAGTAGCAAAATAACTATCAGAAATCTGATTGAAACTAAAACACCTGCTACAAAAGCCACTCAGAAAACCAAAAATCCATCAGAAAACCAAAAAAAATGATAGAGTAATAACTAAACTACAAACAGGCCATACTAAATGAAACTCCCTCCTACAACAAATTAAAAAAACACCAAACCGGTAAATGCCCCCACTGCAACTTAAAAGAAACGCCTGAACACGTAATGCTATATTGCACACATTACCAGCAACACAGAACAACACTCCAATCCACACTAAATTGCAACAATCAAATGACACTAGCAACGGTACTAAATCCCCTAAAAGACTTACAAACCTTTAAAGCACTAGGCATATATCCAATCAAAACAGGCCTACTTGGCCGCATTTAAAAAAAGTACATTGTCAACAAACAAGCTGCCAATAAATCCTAAAATTCTAAACCTATAAAATCACCATTTAGTCCCCATATTTCAAAATTCCAACTTTAGTAAGCAACCCTAAAAGCCCCACCTAGATTGCCTCACCTTTTAGGACATACCCTTTTCGACCAAACGACGTTGTTACCGCCATGTTCGTCCCATTTGATATCAAAACAATGCCACATTCATGCTTTGCATGATCACAATACTTTTGCTCAAACAACAAAACCGCTGTTGCTTTTTCTCCGCCATGTTCCTCCAAAAGTGACGCCATTTCACGTTACGTCACATCGCCACAATTCGACTCGAATGTCTGCTCTCCTATGGTGCAACCAACGCGGTACTTGCACTTCACGTCATGCAGTTTTGCAGTTTGCTTCCATTGGAGGTGGAAACATTAATTTCTAACTTTGAATACGGAAATGTCCCAACTCACAACCAGAGACATAAACATTTGCAGTTTCTACTCATCCCCACAATGCACTTGTGGAATGATTAGTTTCAGTTGCTCAAACTGAACCAAACTGATATTAAAACATAAATACACATCCTACTTATTACTTCATGGGATTTTTGATAGTCACACACAGTAACGGTAATACAATGTTACTTATTTAACCCTAAACTACGCATGTTTTGGTGGTGTTTTTTTAAGTAGAACGTATTTCATCTCTCAGACGCAAGCATCCTCGTACTTTAACTACATAAAAAATCAGGGCAAAATTATACTTTATTACATTACTCATAATGCAAAGTTAACTTTATTCTGTAATGGCTGGTGTTTGTGACGGGTGCCACCTGGGTGAGGCAGGATACGCTGACAACACTATTTGGTGTATTTAGCTGTATCACTGGTGGCTTCTCACGCCGGACAGATGATTATTACTGTAACGTGAACCGTCATCATTGCGATTCCTTTGTAGAATGTATGCATCATAGTCAGTTTAAACTGTAACGCCAATTTATGTTTTTATGTTTGTCCGCAACATACCCGAGCTCGTGGAGTTCACCCAAGTGGTAAACGTCTAGAACCTGCATCACATCGGAAACCACCTGTATCTCTACACCAAGCTGGGTTAAGTAACTGAAAAACTGTCCAATACTGAGTTACACCTCACTCACTCACTCACTCACTCTACTGTTGATTTGACATGCGCTGAAAAGAGACGGTGTACACAAGATTATTACTTGTTTTTATTTTTCGCAATAAATTCTCTGATATTGGGATCGTCGACCACACTGTATCAAATCGCTATTCAGTGATAAAAATCCTGGTCCAATTAACCACCAGAGAATCGGAAGTGACGTCGCCAGCTTTCCTCAAACTAACTTGGCAAAGAATTGCTTTCGCTTCTCAAGCTTCAAATTGACATGAACTCAAAATGGAATCAACAATCGAATATATAGTTTTATGCATTTAAACCGATCCGGACACAATGTTATCGAATCAAAAGAGAGCTTTATTTAAATAACCTGTTGTTAAAACGGGTGTGTATGCGTGGGGGAGTCCTCATGCAACAGGAAGGTTGTGTTTAACACGGCACGGAAACATCGACTCGAGTACTGTTTGGTCTTGCTTCTTTCAATCATGAAAGGGCATTGGTTGGTTGTTTTACGCCGCACTCAGCAATATTCCAGCTATATGACGGCGGTCTGTAAATAATCGAGTCTGGACCAGACAATCCAGTGATTGACATCATGAGCATCGATCCACGCAATTGGGATCGATGACATGCATCAACCAAGTCAGCGAGCCTGACCACTCGATTCCGTTAGTCGCCTTTTACGGCAAGCATAGTCGCCTTTTACGGCAAGCATAGTCGCCTTTTACGGCAAGCATGGGTTGCTGAAGACCTATTCTACCCCGGATCTTCACGGGTCGAAAGGGCATTGTGTCAGACTTGACGTCTTTATGTGGCGACGCGTTATTCAAATTCAATTAGAAACAACGATATGTTGCAAATGGGTACAGGACATATAAAATAATTGTTTTCCGTCAAAAGATATACTCAAAGAACCAGGTCATCATTTACATACCAGAATACAGGCCGTATGTAGAAAGCTGTAGCGAGTAATTTCTCTATCTCAACTGTCCCATTTCGGTTAGTTGGCCAGGCAAATACATCCGTGGCGATTTCCAGCACTGTGCATCCATCTGGGTTATACCACATTGCAGTACCCCTGGTACGTGCGCAGCCATTGACATCGTTATCAAAAGTACCAAAACGAGCTCCGTTTAAGTTCTTGGAGGCGTCGCCTGCACCGCCAAGGCCATCAAGATAGTCATCACTGTGGACACGGGCATCCCAGTGCCATGCGTAGCCTTCTGCTTCTGAATCCACATGGAAGTTTTTGTACCATACTAATCCGGCATTAATGTTTGAGACTAACAAAATTGACATATCATACATACCCTGTTTGGTTAACTGGTATAGATTTTCAAGACCAATAAAATAATACACGTGCTGAACCGGAGTGCCTTTTTCATCTGCTGCCATGACCTGGTGTAATTTGCTTTAACAATGGGAGAGAATTCTGTCATGTGAGGGTTCACCGATGGCCGACATTTGTACTCAAAGATGTGGTTAGACCCTAACGGTTGAATACGATATAGAGCATACTTCGATGGTGTCTCCGAGCAGTCTGAAATACAACAAGAGATACATATGACTCATCAAAGTACATTGGTATGAGGGAATTGTAAATATCCGAGCTTTGGACAAAAGGAACAGTGGTTGATAGCATGTACATCATCTAAAACCATCGAGAGTCATTATTTATTTACAATTCGAACCTCAATCAACACCCTAAATCAGTGGAATTCAAAGGTTAAAGAGAGAGAACAGTCTCAACCACTTGACTACAGTTCATATAATTAATTTTGACCAACTCGACTGCAGTTCATATAATAAATTTTGACCATCTCGACTACAGTTCATATACTTAATTTTGACCTACTTGACCACAGTTCACATAATTAATATTCTCCTACAGGATACAATGTCCTATCAGCAGATGTACGGGTATCTACGGGACACACCTTGATCAACAATACGTCTTGATATTCTTTGACAGAAGAGAATCATCAGTGGGTGTTTGGTTCCTTTCAGATTCTCAATGCCAAATCGAATTCTGGTTGTGTGTAACCACCTTTCATATTAAGCAATGTTTTGGGGCAGTTCAACAAAAACATCACAAAACAGATTCAGTGAAGCACCAACCTCGGTAGCGCCTCTGGCAGTAGTGGCCCACAAAGCCTTTAGCGCAGTGACAGGTTCTGTTCTGGGGAAAGAAAGTAGCCCCATTCTCGCATGGATTTAACTGTAAAACAAACATTGTCATGTATTTAAATCTAACTAATAATATATAATTTTAAGGTCACAAGGCAACGAATAGTCTTCATCAACGAAGTAACGTATATTATGCCTTCAGCTTTATGGCATTTTGGACTTTCAAGTGCATTCAATATGATGTTGATCTTTAAGAGACATGCAAATTTACGACCTCAAAGTGCATCATGATTTGTCGTATCAGTGACAACATGTTCAACCAGATGGTAATATCACCAGAAAATATATGGGGTAAGTGATGAAACGTCAAGCTATGTAGTGATCAGTGAGTGAGTGAGTTGGGTTTAACGCCGCTTTTAACAGTATTACAGTTATATCGCGGCGTGTCAGCTTAATGTGAGAAGAAAGCCCGAAGTGATGCAGGTCTCAGACGTTTACCACTTCGGTGAAACCCACGAGCACGGGTATGGTGCTGATAGACCTAGAAACATAATCGGGGCAAACCGGGATTCGAACCCACAATCTAGAGTGATCAGAAAAAACTAAAACTTTCAAATATTGAGATACTTGTCACCATTGTTTTCTTGTAAAACATATTATAATTAAATACAGTATTTATGGTATGTATCAATCAGTGGTCTGAAGTCCAAACGTTTTCCTGATTTACGTTTATATGTATATTATATGGATATTATATATGTCGATTTGACACCAGTTTAGTTACATTCATTTCCCTTGTGTATTTTCAAACCAAAAAGGATCACTTTGTGTAATTCTTGTGCTTTTTTTTTAGTGTACTTCAGGGATATGTATTTAAACTGACCGTCAGCCTGCTACTTTCTCTGAATGTGTGGCAATTGTTTCAGACCTATTTTAGTTCCATTAAAGATCCAAACCCAGGTTGTTGTGAATGCGTGCCTTACGCCACAGTCAGCAAAGTTTCAGCTATTAAAATACGACGACGGACAAACACTTCAGTTGAATTAATTTCACCTGACTCTGAGATAACCGGATTGGTCATCATATACACGAAATGGGACAGAATATTACCTAAAACCTTTTTACCATGGATCTGACATGTGTAACTTCGTAAATAAACAAAGAGAGCTGCTCACCATGGCAGCCTGACTACAGTCACCATCAGCCACCAACCCAGCACAGCTTCCCTGTGTGTAAACTCCACTTAGCTTGCACATTGGGCCATCGGTAGTCAGGCAGTAAGATGCTGAGAGACAGCCCGGGTCATTCAGGCAGATTACAGAACAGTCGATCCTGCTACGGACTGGCTTGATTACCACAACGTCCGTGTTTGTAACTTTTGAGGGGCAGTTAAGAAACGAAACGCGCCTTCTTTCAGCAAGGATGACCTCGGAGACAGCCAGTACCAGCATGCATGTTTGCAGTAGCGTGGTTCGGAGATCCATCACGTTCTGTATGAGAGGGAAATGACAATTACGTTCAAGACGGTACGTCGGACACGAAGGAAACCGAATGATGAGTGAAAGGAAACAAGCAGAAGGTTGTCTGATCATAAATAAAAAAGGGGACCCCATTGCGTTGCAAAATGAACGCAGAATCTCTTGCCTTCTATACAACAGACGTAACTAAACAATTCCACATAATTTTTTCATTTTCAGTTAATGCGCTATCGTTGTCACTTGATTTTCCGATCACTTACTTCATAATGCAAATTGTGAGTGACGAGAAGGACAAGTTAACCGATTGAGACCATTTGATTTTCATTGATCCATTCATATACCTTTCATCATTATTTTGCCATTTAAGCCCAAATGACATCTGACTCGAAACTCGATATTTTCGGGCGCTGAGGTTTTATTTTGAAGAGTCCTCCAAAATTACCATTAACCCACAGCCTTAAACTCGTTGTGAACATCGTGTCACAAATGCTGATCAACATGAGTGGACATACACAAGAGTGTTGGAAACTTTTGAACGCAAGTAGATAGGCATACATAGAGAATCGCGCCAGACTATATTTTGACATCAAATATATCAGCGCAAGTCGATTGAAGTTGCAAACATCCTTGGCTTTCTCATGTTGGTCTGCTACTTTTATCGACAAGCGTTTGTTTAGTTGATCTCTAAAGACAGCTGTTTCTACAATATTTATAATATTCGTTATTACACAGCTTTTGCGATTTCCATATCACACGACATATTTAAGCAAGGGGGTAATTGATTTATGAAAAAAATATCTATTGGCATATTTAAGATTTCCTTCTTAAACGAAGCAGACAACTACAAACTTACGTGTTTCAAGCTGCGTGGTCCCCGCTTGATGTGAACTGCTATAGATCCTGCGCTTCAGCTCCACTATTTGTATGTTGTAATAACTTTCATCATACATGTTTGTTGTTGTTTACCCTACGTGTTACCAGGTGCCGGTTTATCTGATTGTAAGATTCTGCGATTTAATTAGTTTAATTCTAAGATGAATGATTTTTCACAACAACCAAACTCTTCTTACTGACTTTATGTTCTAAATGAAATGATGCTAGCAAACAATGCATAATTTATCATTTGCAGAAAGGACTGTATGGTTAACGCTTCTGGGCTTGCGGCATGATGCTGTGACATTTGGTTGGTTGGTTGTTTAACGCCGTACTAAACAATATTCCAGCTACATGACGACGGTCTGTAAATAATCGTGTCTGGACCAGACAATCCAGTGATTTTATCATGAGCATCGATCCTCGCAATGTGGGATCGATGACATGCATGAACCAAGTCCGCGAACCCGACCACCCGATCGCTTAATTGCCTTTTACGGCAAGCATAGTCGCGTTTTACGGCGAGTATGGGTTGCTGAAGATCTATTCTACCCCGGATCTTCATGGGTCACATTTGTAAACGGTCTGTATGATAGTGATAATTAACTCATACATATTTTAAATCTTCATGACGTTTCGGCTCAGCTCAGTTTTTTTTAAATATTGATATTTTCAATTTTCTGAACAGATCATAAATCAGGATCATCTAAATGTCCTGAATAAATCTGAACACCATTCTCATAGTCGGAGAATTCGAAGTTGATGCTTTAAGAATTTCGACAATTCTTTTCATTCCAAAATATATGTTAATGTTTTGAATCCATGCCATATACATATTAAAGCTACATTATTGCTTGCATGATGCATTTAAGAATTGACCTTCACTCCGTGTGAGTTCATTGGAGTAGGAACCTTCAAAAAGTGTGGGCCAAACTGTAAGGACGTCGGAGCTTGCGACGGCCCTCACCCTATGAAGGTTCAACAAACAAGCAAACAAATCATACTCCAATGCATCATTATGGTGATTGCGCTCATATGCCATTGTGGAATTGTATGCGTCAGAACTATTTGTGTTTACAAGATCGTGCATGTGTATGATTAGAATTTGACAAAGGATCAATATTACCCTAAATCACATTTTGAAACATGATCCAACTTCAATAAAAGTTGGTTAACGCACGCAGTTGCCGAAGCATATTAGCATATTGTCCTTTAATATTTGACATTTCGGGAAGTGGTCAATCTGCAGGATTCCTTTGGGATCCCAGACAAACGAAGCAATCGCCTTACCAGCAGATGGAACAGAGTTTGCCTTCTCCGAAGGAAGAGTTGAACCAAACTATTGCTTTAACTGTTGTTTATCTAATAGTGGCGAACCCAAGACTCATCCTTGGTACAAATCGCTCCACAAACGTGGCTGGGTCTGATCCTGCTGGGATGTCGTGCAGGAAGCTGAGGTACCGAAGTCCTCACGATCCCCAGCGAGGTGGCCTAATTTTGGATACCTGTAGCCCCTGTTGTCAACTGTATGATTGATATATTATGCCCAAATGTGTTTCATGAAATTGGTTTTTAAATATAACTTTGCATGAATGACTTACGTGTTAATATATAAACTTAGTCTCGTCGCTATATGGCTGAAATAATGCCGATGCGAGGTTTCAAAATATATATATATATATATATTATTTTTTAAATTTTTTTTTTATTTTTTTTATTGTTCCTGGTAAAAGTACATCATGTTTTGGTAAGAGTCAAAATACATGACCAGGTTTTTTTTTATGAAAGTACATATCATTCACACTCACTAGAAGCTTTAGTATTTATGAAGACAGGATGCAGGATATATATTTAGTAAAGTTTTGGAATAGCAAATGTTTATATTTTCAAAAGGTTTTCACAAGGAGCCCATTTCGTATAGAATTCAGTCTGTTTGGCTTTATTAAAGTGTCTATATTTTTCTATTTCGTAATAATATTTAACCTCATTTTGGAAATGTGTAATGGTTGGTTGGTTATTTTTCATTTTGCATCTATAAATGTGAAATTTGGCCAATAAGAGTATCAGATCAAAAATATCATCGGTATGGAAATGTTTTGAAAAGCCAAAAAGAATTAGGTCTCAAGTAAGATTTATCTTGCCAGTATGTGAACACTTGGATTCAATCCATTGTGAAAATCTTTTCCAGAAGTTTTTGCTTACCCTACAGTCCCAAAACAGATGTTGGATAGATTCTGGCTCGGCATTACAGAAAGTACATAGACAGTTGTCAACAATATGCATCTTGAGTAGATAAGTATTAGCAGGTAGAATTCTGTGGAGCAATCTAAGCTGAAACCATCTAAGTTTAGGGTCTGGAGTAGTTTTGTGTGCTCTGATAAATAAGCTAGGCAAGTTCATATCCATTAAAAGTTCCTCTTCCCACTTGTCAATAACTTTTAAGCTTTCATCGGTTTGACTTATTACATAGTAGTATTTCTTTGAGCCTTTTTTACGTGAAAAGAGATTGGCAATAGATATATTTGTATTGTTTGTTGTTTCCAGATACAGGTCTTTATTAATGCCTAATTGTAACCTGTATGTATTTATTGATCTTGTAATCGCACAATCTGACAATCCTGACGTCGGGTGGTGACACTCGCTCTTCCACAACGTGGTCGGTCATCTGTGGTGTTGTAGTGTGGACTTGAAATGCACTGACTACTTGCCGGGCAGGTTGTCCAGCTTGCAATTGTCAAAGGGCTTGGTTTCGCTGATTCTTGTCAAACTTGGCATGTGGTAGCAATTCAATAACGAATGAATGTTCTCCGATCTTGGTAGATTTTTATAGGGCAAGAAATGGGGGAAAGCATGTGCATATCAATTTGCGGGGAACTCACGTGCATCGGGTTACCATCGACGTTGCCGTGATGCGTTTGGGCGATCGGTTTTATTGTCATCTGCTTTGTTTTTGTATCATCAAATTTCATTTTTCCGGAGAAGGTAATGTTAAGTTTAAGAAACTTTGACAAAAATTACCCAGATATTTAAATGACAACTTTTCATGCAAAGTTACTTGGGGTGACGTTTCTTTTGCGGTTCAGTATATATCAAATTTCATTACATCACCGCTGTGAGCAAGCATATGTTTACAGATCCAAAACTGTATATTGACAGCATTTTAGAGCATGGCCGAAACCCTAGCGTCAAATCAAGGTACAAAGAAAGAACATATGACGTCTTTGTTGGGTTCGACTACTTCTGGCAAAACATGTACAACATTTCATTAGATGTGTGAATGTCTTGTCACACGAACACCATGTGCATTGAAATATCGATCTTTCTGCAGACGCATATAACAATGGCTGCCGATAATCCATTAGAATTGTATGTGTCCAATATCAGAACAACAGTTTATCAAATATGATGAAACCTGTTTCGGAACATAAACAATGTTTCTTTCTACGTAAAACACACACTAATCAGGTTCACAATCATCGGTAACAAACAGGGTCAGTCTCTCTCGTGGCCTCTGCAGCCGAAAACGGCGGTATTCAGCCATGCTGCAATGTTGTCCAAGTAGGCTCATTTCAACAAGTAAATCATAATGTTGAACAACCATTTTGGTCGTCATAGGCAGTGAAGAGTAACGGAAGTAAGTCAGTTCAAAATTGTGTGTGGAGAGGTAGTCATTCTTTATTAGGATTACTGTTAGGGAGCTATTTCAAACCAACTGGTAGATACGTATAACTTTAAAATTACTAAAATCCTGTTACTTAATAACGTATGTTGGATAAATAAATTAGTTCAGCATTTTCGTCACCACGTCAACCTGTCACCACTACAATGGAAGATGTCGTGTTGATTTCCAAGAATTTACAGTGGAAATATGCAACAGGTTGCGCTGAAACTGAATATATATCTATAAAAGTTTATTCACCAATTCTCATAAAAAAGACTAACTGTTTTTGTTCCCAAGTGTAACTTCGCGTTTTTAAAGCATTCTTGTCGTCGTCGTGGTAGACTGGACATTAAACTACTGTGTTTTGAAATTTGAGGTCACCTCACAGTAAAAACCTCTTATTTATACATTTGAAACCTTGGGCTGAAACGGTTTATAACATATACACCCGAAAAATGGCAATACACAGGCTTTCAATATGATCTCTGAAGGCACAACTGATACATAACACCCCTTTAGCAGTGATTGAGGGGGTATTTCAGGTAACTGATTCACCTGGATATGGGGAAAGGAGAACATGTAAAGAAGATATAAATTCCTTAACAAGTTCAAAATCGCAGTATTCTTCATCCTTACCTGAAAAGGAGAGTAGAGATTATGGCATTACATTACAAAGACGAATTTGACGTTTTATGGTTTTTAATCTCTTGATAATGTCTATCGTTGTTCACACTGGTCTAAAATAGGCTGCAAGTGTGGCGCTCTCCGCAGTTAACGGGATACCAGACACTATTCTCGTCTTTGGGCCTATTTTATACAACTGTTACATAATTTCTGTGATGAGTCTGATCTGAAACTCCAGCCTTGAAAAGTGTGTCTACCATCGTGGACACACCGAGTGATGCATGTATTACCCCTACATCCGAGCTTGAGGTGCGATCTTTTCAAGTTATGTCCCACTGGCTGCAAAGAAACCCAAATTTCGCCTGTCAGGAAATAGATGTTCCTGTTGGTTTTTGCTCTGTGTGGCGCCCATCTTTCCGGTTGCGATGTATAAGCAGTATGTCATGCACAAGTGAGTGTATGGTCCGTTCATCTAGTACCCTTTGAAGACAGTGAGATCTCAGTCGTTGGACAACAGTTTGTTGTATATCTGCATTAAAACCTCGAGCAAGAATAGTAAGACCATGTTGTGAGTATATGTCAAACAGCTCCATACATAGTTTAGCCGTTAAACAAAAATGTCTAGGGTGTTTGTAGAAGGTAGTCTAGTTCCTATCAAATATGCGGTGTTGCTACCTATTTGTAAGCTTACTGCGATTACAGTTTTGCTTTGTAATGTATTAATAACAGATACCCTGCACCAATCGCCTTAACGTATGAAGATTGCTATACCACGTGACCCTCGCTGAGAAGTACTGACCACAGCTGAAATTATAGCAAACATCAAAATCATCATGTACAGTGTTCATGCAAAAGGGATTTTGTGCACCAAACCAATACTCAGACACAAGGAACAAATCTGTGCTGTCTAGTCTGGTACAATACTGATGTGTTCCATGCTGCGTATGTTCCAAGTTGCTGTTCTGAGCAAGACAAGAAGGAGGAGTGCATTATGCATTATATTACGAGAAGGAGGAGTATATCTTTATTATCATTACGACTTTTTATTCTCGGCTCATGAACTGTCATGTACATACCAAAAATAGGTTGGTTCCCATTTACTGCAGTTTACATTTTCAGACCATAACATTTCATCAGATAATACTGGCTTTGCTCATTTGGTTGGCATTCGTTTCAGGAGGGGTCACTGATAACTTTCTATGTAAGGTGAGTGAGTGAATATATTCCAGCAATATCACGGCGGAGGACGCCAGAAATGGGCTTCACACATTGTACCCATGTGGGTAATCGAACCTGGGTCTTCGGCGTGACGAGCGAAAACTTTACCCACTAGGCTACACCACCGCCCTTCCATGTCAGGTAATTGTGTTGCAGATGAGTTAATACCACCGTTCGCAATATTCTCTTGATATCACCAGTATCGTCACATGTTGAGTATAGAACCATGTTCTTAATTCTATAAGGTAACATTATATCTTCACATATTATGTCTTTTTGGATGGGTATATGATTTATTGCCATGTATTTTAGAAATGTAAGTATATGATGTTGTTCGACGTTCACATTTGTCCTATTGGACGTTCTCGTGTTAATTATGATCATGTAAGAGACAGCAACTGAGGTTTATGTCGACTTGTCAGCGAACCATAAACAGGCTTCAGACATAGTACCCAAGTGGCGAATTACGAGCCAATTATTTTCCCCTCATTGTCATATAAAGTTTACTCATCTGATATAATAATGATCTTGTTTATGATGAAACCTGAATCAGTTTTTCATTAAAGTAAAAAAATATAGTAAGTGCATTAAAATATATCTTATCTGTATGCATTCCAGCTGCAACCAATGAAAATATTCACTCTGAGTGAAAATGATATTTAGGTGTACGGTTGTGACCAAGAAAAACACTTCCACCCTTACTGTAGATTTGGTTTGCAACATCTCGTTAACGGTCATGAAGCTGTTTCTTATGATAGTTCTGGGTAAGTACATATACTTTTTGCATATACTTGTAGAGTGTAGTGCCTAGTGTATGGGTATCAATGTACAATGTATATGTATAAACGTTGATCTGTTTGACTTTGCAACACACTTGAACATGTCATAATCAAAAATAAAAGTAACAGAGTTCTAACAGAACATCTGACTGAGGCGCGTGATTTAACATTCTGTAAATTTATATTTCACATTGTCATATCTACAGTTTTTAGAGCATGCTATTGATCATGATCACAACGGCTGCAAAAGATCTGTAGTTCATCTTTGGCCGATTATATGGAGGCATTCTCTATAAGTCGGCATGAACTCGTTGCAGAAACTAAACTAAAAACATACCGCAGCTGAACAGCATACCCAACTCAGACATGCTCGTATATGTAATACTGACTCCAAGGTGTCCAATCGTTGCTATGTCGTCATATTGCCGAGCGCCAGGCAGTGTAACGGAAAGAACAATCTTTTCAACATCATGGTATAAACGCCATATGTACAACTTGACCAGAGATGTAAAATGTGAATTCGGTTGGGCGTAATTCTATATATGTTGCTTATCATAACTCAAATGAACAACACCTATATCAGAACACATTATATAGTTTAATCTCCTATTGCATCAGTTGAATGTAATTAGAAATAAACTCGTAGAGCCGTAATGTAATGGTTACATTTTTTTTTATATCTAGCTGAATGTATAACCACCAGTCTCTATCCAGTGATCGAAATTTGGAATTCCGGTTTACTTAATGTGTACAGATAAACACTTGGACACGTACTATTATGTGTTGGGGATGTGATAGGCTGTGGACGACTATGGTGTCTATTACACGATCAAATGTAGCATTGCTTGTAGGCTTGATTCTTCTCCATTTCAGTAACCCTGTTGGCGGCAGACTGTGTCAAAGGACAAGATAGAGCTGCCATGTCGGGACGTGCTGGTAAGCAAGAGAGAAAATGACGCGAACATCATTCACGCCAACCCAATCATCTGCCTAGTCATTCCTCTACTGGTATTCCCAAACATCTCTCTGACCCGTCCACTGCCAGTGTTCCCAATAACCTGCCTAGTCATTCCTCTGCTAGTATTCTCAATCATCTGTCTAACCCTTCATCGCTCAATACCCTCATCAGGATAACTGAATGACAAATTGACGCAATTACCTAGCGTTAGGAGGCATCGGCCCCTCCATTTTTTAATAATTTTATCCGTAGTAATCTTAAGGAAGAAAATATATGGATGTCAACTTCTTTATTATGAGGAACACAATGTTTCGGAGTATATGCTTACTCACATCAGGTGAATGAATGTCATGAGGCAGAGAGCATATATGCAAGGACAAGAAAATTAAGAAGATAACAAAAGGTGGAAAATAACAAAGGATAAAAACTAACAAGGGAAGGCAACAGATGATTGGCGCTGAATGGTGATTAGCAACAGACAATGGATGTCAACACTTTACAGTAATTACCGCTGAAGGTATTGAAGCCAGTACTTAAGTTATCATAGATAAGCAATAGGCACTAGGCAAACGGGTGGCCGGGGAAATTAGCACTGATAGGTGAAAGAATGGGCACAGTAAAGGGCAAATTGAAGCCAGCCCGGACAATTAGACCCGACAAAGCAATAAGTCCCCAAGTACATTGGATTAGCCCTTAGACCCCTCAACACCAGACTCAAAGAACATCGGACGTCTGTTAACAAATTCGACCTGAAATATGCTATTTCCGAAAATATCAAGAAGAACCAAAACCATAACATCGTGTGGGAAGCTACCATAGCCCTGTCTACCAACAACAACAACAACTGGCGACAAAGAAAACTACAAAAAGCCATTGACATCAGGAAGAACTTCAAAGGTAATTATATAACCACTCACCCATCCATTCACAACAACCTACACCTCCTAATCAACGCTCACACCCAAGCCCAAACCTAAAACTACACTCACAAAGCCAACCTAAACAAACTCAAACACTACAAATTAAAACACAAGCCCTCTAATTATTCTCTTAAAGCTTTAAACAACTCACAAACCCAAAACAACCAAAACTCCGCAAACACTACTCACCCCTTCCAAAACACTCCACCCACAACCCCTCACCTCAAACACCACAACAACACACACTCATCCTATACACCCTATCCCAGCATGGCAGACCAAAGACAAATCGAGATAAGCGAAATCTCTGGCATTACATCCCCTACACCTGCGGAGGCGCACAACACCTCCGACAGGGCAACACCCTCACTCATTCCAACAGGCTACGGCGATCAAGACCCTCAAGCCTCCTACATGGAAACTCAACCCAGCACCCCCCCCCCCCCCCCAAGCATGCAACACAAAAAAACGCAAACTAGACGCATCGGCATCACCTACCTCACACACCCTCTCACCCGCAGCCCTCATCACCACGTGGGCCCTCTACTTTTTTTCGGCCACCCCCTCAGTACAACTAGCTCCAACACTAACCATAAATAAAATAGGCATGTGGCTAAGGCAACAAAAAATCAATTACCTAAACATCAAACGTAGCTTCAAAGGATATCAGATAATCTTCCCAAATCAGGAATCCTACATAGCAGCAACTAAAATTAAACAAATATTCCAATTCACCGTAAATAGCTCTAAACCTAACTGGCAAATATACACTAGGGGAGTTATTCGAGTGCACCCAAGGGAAACCGACGAGGACCTTGACATATACGCCAAAGAAGCTAACACTATCCAAACCCAACCACAAATAACTAGCCTCCGCAGGATAAAATCAAACAGAAACGGGAAAACCACCCCCACACCTATTGTAATAATAAACTTAAAAAACCCAGCTAAACACCCTGAAGCCCCCAAACATATCACTTTCGGCGCTAACCATAACTTAGAGGTCAAACCCTACATCAAGCAAGTAAGGCAATGTTCAAATTGCCTACAATATAATCACACCGCTAACCAATGTACTTTCAAAAAAACTAAATGCAAAAACTGTGCCCAAACGGACTGCCCAGGGATATGCACACCCTGGTGCATCCACTGCAAATCCATAAAACACTCATCACTCTCGAACCAATGCCCCCACAGACTATCACTCACCCAACAGGCCAACAAACATATAGACATAAACACGGCCAAAATCCAAACCAAAAAACCCACACCGCAAGCATACAAACAACTACTACCAACACCACCCCCAAACAACAACACTCACGCACGCAAAACAGTATACCCAGTCTCCGTATGGGACCAAAATCAGCGAGACGCATACATCGCAAATGAAACAAACACCCCACACATCCCACAAACTCACACTCTCACCCTCCCCGCCTCTCACCCTACAATTACCACATCTACACCCGCAAGCAAAACCCAACGCACAACGACCACCACACAACCAGCACCAACACAAGCCATCACAGCCACAAGGGCAACAACACTCCAAAACCTACAGGCACCCCCCGAACACCCAGTCAACAGGGAAACTACAGAAACCACTCAGACTCTCGCACCCAAACCCAGCATGCAACCCACCACCGAACAGAGTGACCAAACTAAAGATAACTTAACCGAAGGGGACGAGTACACATCCTCAGAGGAAATAAACGATCTTACCTTGTCAGCCCCAAAAACCAAAAGCTATAGAAAAAAACTCACCCAAAACGTAGCAAGCAAAAAACTAAACAACTTAGTCCTCCTACTAGCTTACATGTTAAAGCAGTCTAATCCAGAAGCCAGCTCCAAAGCCTTCTTTGGTGTAGCACATAAACTACAACTCGTCACTACCTCTTTCGACCGTTTCAACAGCAACCTTAATAACCTACTAAAGTAAATACCTAAACCAAGCCTAAACCAAACATAAATCCACCCAGTTTCCCAATGGAAGGCCTAAACATTTTTCAATGGAATGCCAATGGCCTCGCTGGCCATGGTTCTGAACTTAAAGCTAAATTCAAAATAGATAAAGGTCCCCATGTAGCTTGTATTCAAGAAACCAAATTCTCACATAAAACTAAATTCAAGCTACCAAATTATAACGCAGTGAGAACCGACAGGTCCAAAACCATCCCAGGCAGAACAGGAGGAGGTCTAATCATCTACGTTAGAGAGGATATAAACTACGAGGAAGTTAAAGTAAACACTCCTAACCTAGAAGCTAATGGAATCCAAGTCACCATCAATAACCAAAAAATAAAAATCATTAACATCTATCACTCAACACTAAAACCAATTAAAGATACAGACCTAGATATCCTTTACCAATTAGGAAATAAATCAACCATCTTCCTAGGAGACTTCAATGCCCATCATCCTACCTGGGGCATTGCAGATAAACTAGACAACCATGGACAACTAATATCAGAGTGGATCGAAAAAAATGACCTAATACTATTAAACAATAACCAACCAACTAGATACGACAAATTCCACCACACCATGTCGGCTATCGACTTAACAATATGTACGCCAGACTTAGCACAAAGTCTGATGTGGGACGTCCACCCAGTACCTCTAGGCAGCGACCACTTTCCCATAAATATAACCCTAGGAAATATAAAAATACCAAATCAAACCCCTAAACAGGAACCTAAATTTCAGTACAAAAACGCCAACTGGGACCAATTCCAAGAATTATGCAACGAAGCTAATCTAAACGATTTAGAAACAACAGACCCCGAAACATTCTGTCAAAACCTAACTAACTTCCCAATCAACGCAGCCAAATCCGCAATCCCCTTCAAATCATCCAACCCAGGAAAACCCACTGTCCCTTGGTGGAATGAGGAAATAGAGCTAACTAGACTAAAACGCAAATCAGCTTTCAACAGAACTAAACGAGACCCCTCTCATCTCAAAACAGCTCATGAACTAAACCACCAAGTCCAAAACCTAGTTAAAACTGCTAAAACCAAAAACTGCAAAAAATTCTGTGAGGAGCTAAACCACCACACCGACGCTAGGAAGGTGTGGCGCAAAATTCACGCCATCCGAGGCATCAAACGGCACAAAAAAAGCCCCAATATAAACAACTCAACAAACCCCACCCAAAAGGCCAACAACCTAGCCAAACACTTCTCTAAAGTTAGTAGCAACAGTAACTTCAGTAAGAAATTCCAAGATAAACTAAATAAAGAAATAAAATTCTCCAAAGAAATCAGACAAGACAACCTAGAAATAAATCAACCTTACACCATAGAAGAACTAAATCACGTACTAAACAATAGAATAAAAGGAACAGCCCCTGGCCTAGACCTCACCTCTTACCAAATAATCAAACACTTACCTACCAAACTACTCCAAACTTTACTTAAACTATACAACCTAGTTTACCTAAACGGACAGGTCCCATCCTCATGGAAGGAAGCTCTAGTAATCCCAATACCTAAACCAAATAAACCAGCAGATCAGGCAAACTCCTATAGGCCCATATCCCTAACCTCAAATCTCTGCAAAATAATGGAACTTATGACTAAAAATAGGCTACAGCACTACCTAGACCAAAACAACATCATAAACCCCGACCAAAGCGGCTTCACTCCTGGCCGATCAACTCTCGATAACCTTGCCCGACTAGAACAGGATATAAAAACAGGACAGCTAAACAAGCAATACACCATAGGCATTTTCCTCGACTTCTCTAAAGCTTTCGATATGGTATGGCACCACGGGCTAATACAAAAACTAAAAATTATAGGACTAAAAGGCCAAATAATAAACTTCATCCAAGATTTCCTAAACAATCGCAAAATTACCGTGGGTATAGACCATACGCTATCGGACCAGTGTCCCCTAGAAAATGGCACTCCCCAGGGCAGCATTCTCAGCCCAACCCTCTTCAATATAATGATAAATGATCTATTCGAGGGCTTATCCCCTAAACTAAACACTTCAAAATTTGCGGATGATGGAGCCCTATGGATCCGCACTAAAAGCATTAAAATGGCAGAAAACTTAATCCAAAAATCTCTAAATAAAATCCAACAATGGGCAGACAAATGGGGCTTCTCCCTTAACTCAGATAAAACAACAGGAATAGTATTCAAACATAAAAACATGAAACCTGCCTACCCAATCCTCCAGCTAAACAACCAAATAATCAAATTCCAAAAACAAACCAAATTCTTAGGACTTATTTTCGATCAACAACTCACCTGGGAGGCTCACGTCCAAAACCTAAAAACTAGATGCAGCAAAGACCTTAACACATTAAGATGTCTCACCGGCTCTAACTGGGGAGCCTCCAAAGATACCCTCCTCTCACTATATACAACACTAATTAGATCAAAACTAGACTACGGCTGCGCCATATACAATACCCTAAACAACTCTCTATCTAACAAACTTGACTCAATACAATACCAAGCTCTTAAACTAATTACACGCACCCAACATGGCACCTCCTACACCTCACTTCAGGCCCTTACAGGAGAAATGCCACTAAATCTACGCAGGGAACATCTAAGCCTTAATTTCTGGGCCGCGTCCCAAACAAACCCTCTCATCGAAAACCTAATTAACCAAAACATTAGCCCAAGAAACCAAGCTCTAGCTCGCAAACACCCCTTACTCACCCCAATATCCCAAAGAATAACTAACTACCTCAATGAACACCAAACTCAAAATCTTAAACAAAACTGCAAAAAATCAAATATATTCACCCCTAAACTCAAAATACCCCAAATAGACACAACGCTAACTAACCAAATAAATAAACAAACCAACCCAAACATAGCTAAAACCACCACACTTTCTTACATACACGAAAATTGGCCAAATTGGTGTCACATATACACTGACGGATCTTCAGACCCGATCTCCAACCACACAGGTTTCGGAGTCCATACCACACAACCAGTTATATCCACACAATCTTACCGACTCCCTAACAACCAATCTATATTCACGGCCGAACTTATGGGCATGGCCTCAGCCCTGCATAACCAACAATCAAAAAAAAAAAAAAAAATCCTAATTCTCACTGACTCGCTTAGTGGGCTACAAGCCCTCCAAAACAAAAATACCAAAAAACGACCTAAATTAATAAACCAAATACTTAAAAGCTCCAACGACCTAACAAAAGCAGGCAAACAAATAACCTTCTTGTGGATCCCCGCCCACGTAGGAATTTACGGCAACGAAAGCGCCGATAAAGCAGCTAAATTATCTCTCAAAATACCAGAAATAAGCCTAAACCTACCCATCTCAAAATCAGAAATTAAAAGTGTAAACAAACAAAAAATAACCAAAAAATGGCATAATCAATATCAAAACTCAAATAGCCAAATCAAAAAAGTGCTCAGAAAACCACTAGCCAAACCTAAAATCCTACACCCCTCTAAAAAAATTGACAGATTAATTACAAAACTCCAAACAGGACACACGAACCTAAATAACCACCTAAAACAACTTAAAAGACACACCACGGGCAACTGCCCCCACTGCAAACAACCCGAAACCACAGAACACGCACTCATCCACTGCACCCACTACCAAACACACAGAACCACACTACAAACCAACCTCAATCTAAATAAGGTTCCTACTCTAGATGAAATACTAAACCCTCAAAATAAACTAGAAAACTTCAAGGCCCTAGGCGTATTCCTAATCAAAACAGGCCTAATTAAGCGCATCTAAAAACTAATTAATCTACCAATCCCAAATCCAATAAACATACAAACACCCACCTCACCCGGCTCCCTTAGTTCCCTCCCTCACCCACCTCGGCATTTATTCCAAATTTTAAAATTTCAAAAAAATCGATATAAGCAACCCCTAAAAGCCCCCTCTTGGGTTGCACACACCACTTTCACCCTTCTCGGAATACACTAAATGGCCTGGCCAGGCCCGTGTGCGAAATACGCTGCAGTCGGAAAGCGCACGTTAAATCTTCTATATCAGTCAGTCAGTCAGGAGACACCAGCCAGCCATGAACCGTGACCAGGAAACCTATCTGCCTAGTGCTTGAGACTTATTGCCTTGATCTCTGTCGGGGCTAATTACAGAGCTGGCTTCTTGTATCTATTTAATTTCATTATTTCATTAATGTTTTATCTCTGATATAAATGAAGTTTAATCTCAGTGTTGAGGGATATATATTATATTCTCATTGCTTTATGGGTGTGAAATAACCAGTGCAATATCAAATGTTAAATAATTAAATCTCTCACTGATACAGCAATTTCTAGTTTCCCTTCCTACGCCTAGTATCGCCTCCATCTCGTCCATTGTAGTATTGTACAGGGACAAAATTTCTACGCGTACATTGTGGTTAAAAACATTACACAACTAGGCATTTTGTTGAAATGATTCGCTATAATGGCATGTTTCTGCTTGACAAACCTTTAATTATCAACATCATACCGGCAGCACTTTGCTATTCTTTAGATAATCTAAGATAATTACATGCAATTACATTGCATCTTTGGAATACTTTGGAATAAAAATTGATTCCGCCCTTGACTTTCCCCTATACGTGAACTGTTCTGTAAATACAGCCAGCCAATTGAATACTTCATCCGTTGCTTCATAGTTTGTCGATGTAAAGGAATCTGCAAATATTAAAAGTCCTTTTAATATTTTCATTGATTATAACACACAGTAATCAATGAGTTTCAAGAAGCAATGGGAGAAAAGGACACAAGAATAGTTACGCTACGGTCAGCGCCAAGAAGACGTCGGGTACGTGGGCTAGGCGGATTTGCACCTTTTCGGGCAGAACGTTCTGCGCCAGGCGAACATGCAGGAGGGATCTCGTAATGTCCTCCGGTAGTCGGATCTAATCGTCCTTCGGCAGGCGGACGTTATCGTTCTCCGGTAGCCAAGATGATGTATGTCTGATTCTCATCCATGAATGAAATAACGTATCGATTAAACCTCGTACTTGACTTATTATTCATGTATGCTTTTGTTTGTTTGTTGTCTTACGCCTGACTCAGCAATATTCCAGCTTCATGTATGCATATATATATATATATATATATATATATATATATATATATATATATATATTTGTGGTGAGTGAGTATGGTTTTACGCCGCTTTTAGCAATATTCCAGCAATATCACGGCGGTATATACATGTATGTGTGTGTGTGTGTTTGTGTGTGTGTGTTTAAAGATGAACAATTAGACTTAATATAAGAATCCTTAAAGTGAGGATGTTTATTAAACGTAAGAATACTGCTGTTACTACGCTGCTGTGCATGCACAAAGACCATCAAATGCACCATCTGGCTCAATGGGTGCACAGGCACATAAACATAGCATATGTTTTAAATAATATTTCTGGTTTTTTTACCTTCGTGCGGACCGGGTACATGAGTGAGTGAGTTAAAATCTAACGTTGCATAGCCATTATTTCAGCCATATATAGACGAGAACATGTATGTATGTATGTATGTATGTGTCTGTCTGTCTGTCTGTCTGTCTGTCTGTCTGTCTGTGTGTCTGTCTGTCTGTCTGTGTGTGTGTGTGTGTGTGTGTATTCAACTGAATCACGAATACAAAGTTATATTTAAAAACAATTTGGGCATAACAATATTATCTACACTTGTTTAAAACACGGGTTAAAAACACACTACTTACCAAACATAGGCCACCTCGCTGGGGATTATGGGGACGTACGGTGCCTCAGCTTCCTGCATGATACCCGAGCAGGATTTACTCACCACTTTAGGTAGTGGTGGTTGTGCCCAATACTATCTAAATTAAAACAAAAGTTGGCTTAAAACACTGGTTGATCATAGTTACATGATAGGAATTACGTGTCACACAGGGGGACAATAATTTTACAGTATTTGAACTCCCTGGGTAGAACCTTCACATACATATTTAACATATATGAAAATGATTCAGATTTACGGTTTGGTAATGTGACCCCCTTGTGATTGCAAAGTCCACACATTCAGGCTAAAAGACTTGATGGTGAACCTTTCATTACAAGGAATATACTTCGGAAGTTCGTCTTCATCCGTTTGAAGCAGATATTCGACGGTGGCCAATATGATATCGTCGCAAAACGACCAGACCATGTCTTGACTGACAACCCAAGTAGGTATGACCGATTGTTGGTTTACATACATGTAAGTGGAGTTTATTGATTCCTACCTTGGTGTCCCAAGTATTACCTTTGATGGTTGGTTTGAAAACACTGTACGGGATAAGGTGTGGGGATAACGTTTTGTCAAGAGCCGCTTTAGCTGCAGCATCTGCGTTTGAGTAACCTGTTATGCATACATGACAAGCAAAACACTATGTCTCATTGGCCAGTAGAAAGATCATTATATGGTTCTAAAATGTCTGGGATAATGAGGTGATATAACAAGACACTCTCAAATGCCTGAATGCCAGACAACGTATCTAAAAATGTGACTTTGATTACATTGATTTACTTGTTTAGAAAAATAAATGTTAAGATGGCTTTGGCCCCAGCAGTAAAGATTATGCTTGTATCTGGGATTCTCTAGGAGACAGTTCTGGATCCAATGATGGTGGCACTTGCAACTTTCACACCATCCTTGGACCTGTCTGTGAAAATGGATCCATTATGATCATATATTGTTCAGGACTTGTATTGTTGGCGTAGGACGCTCTGTGGGGCCGATCATTAACAGTTGGCGTCTGTAGAAACCGGCTTCAGTATCTGCTAATCACACGCTGAGACACATAGAGCATATTGGCGACCTCTCGCTGACGAATCCCTATTTTGATTAATACAAACAAGAGCTGACAGCTTACATGTTACTGTGGATAATGACAATGAATAATACTAATGGCATAGTAGTGATGGCAACTATGCATAAATGTGTCAAAACGAAAGAGACAATCTCATGACCTTGCTTCCTTCATGACGGAATATAGAGATATTTCCCAACATTTATGCGATTGAACTTCATGAAGGATAATACATATACATCGTTTAAGTTACCTGACCGCCTCCCTGCTCTGGTGATTATAGAGTGCCTGCCCGCAGAACGGAAGGTCGGCGGTTCGATCCCCGGACGCGCCATATCAAAAGACTTGCCTGACACACCCGGCATTGATAGTACAAGGACTAGTCGACCCGCACGCACACACGCACACACACGTGCATGAAAGTCGGATATAATTGCAATAATATTAAACGCAACGTTTAAACCCTTTATACCTCAACTTTGAGTTACGCATTCCTCTGAAGCAGTCGTACAATCCCTTCTATAATCCAAACTTTTTTGTATTAATGACTCATGTCTTCCCTGATGTGTGGCCAAGTCATCTAATGCGCCGCAATTCACTGTGCAGAGTTGCGTCCCTTGGGCACGTCAGAAACCTGAGTGTGGGTTCAAATCCCGGTTCGCCCCGATTATGTTTCTAGGTTTGTCAGCACCATACCCGTGCTCGTGGGTTTCACCGAAGTGGTTAACGTCTGAGACCTGCATCACTTCGGGCTTTCCTCCCACATTAAGCTGAAACGCCGTGATATAACTGGAATACTGTTAAAAGCGGCGTTTAACCCAACTCACTCACTCACTCACTTTGAAACATTGTACGAACATTCCGTGACGGCGAGTAAATTGACCAGCTAGGTTGCTCAAAAGGGCCGTGACTATTAGTTTCGTTTGTATGATTCGAATTCAACTTGTCATAACGCCTCGTGATCAAGTGGAGAGAGCATCTGCAGGTGAGGGGAAATGGGGTTTAAGGTCGCGTCGTCCAAGATTACAGCACTTTTATAACGGTGTGTGTGTGTGTGTGTGTGTGTGTGTGTGTGCGTGTGCGTGCGTGTGCGTGCGTGCGTGCGTGCGCGTGTGTGTGTGTGCGTGTGCGTGTGCGTGTGCGTGTGTGTGTGTGTGTGTGTGTATGTGTGTGTGTGTGTGTGTGTGTGTGCCCACCGTGATACGATGCCGCAGTTAACTTTAATACCCCACTCAGACACTGTATACTAAACTCCGAGCCGACCAGTCCTTGTTTTAGCGCCTGAATGCCAAACGCCAGGCAGGTTAACAACGGCTAACATATTTTTATTTTTTGGGGGGCATGACGCGGCTGGGGATCGAACCCCGGACCTTTCGCTCTCCGGGCGGACGCTTAACCACAAGTCCACAGAGGCGCTCGTATCTGGAAGGAGACCGGAAGGTCAGTGGTTCGATTCCCTGGCCGTGTCATGACAAATGACATAAAAAGATAGCAATTGTTGTTACACTGCCAGACGCCCGGTATTAAGGGAATAAAACAAGATCTGGTCGGCTCGTAGTGAGTACACTTTGTCTGAGTGGGTGTAGGTGTACACACATGCATAGTACTTTTGTCTTTAACTTTTTTTATTCTATGCTTGAATTAAGGTAGATTGACGAGCCTAGCTTCAAACTTGATATACAAAAGATTGATTGACAGTATTCTTTAAAAAATGCCATTTTAAAAATAATCCTACTGTAGACAGGTAGGTACAAACTATAACAAATAAGAAATCAGAAATGTTACAACTTGACTAATCATGACTAACGTTAACGTACAATGTACATATTAACACACCAAAACACATTTTCCGGATTGTAACAAAGCATTTGCCATTTTAGAACATTGACATTTGTTACAACATTGCTTTTTTATTATTTCATTGGCCCATATGCTGTACGCAAAGGGAATTGCAGCTTCAGCTTGACACCGTGTGCTTTGGCTTGCTCTATCATTTCTCGGATGGCTAACCAGGACAAACTGAAATAGTTATCTAACACAGGAAAGAAGCACACATAAAAGAACTACATTGTTCACTCTCTAGTAAAGAAGCTAGCGGCAGAGTGGCCATGTGAAACTGAGAGAGAGAGCGTGAGTGAGAGAGGTGGGGTGAACAAGGGGTCATGTGTAAGTCAATTCCCCATTGCCCCATGGAATATCCTAGCGGCATGTCCATGGTCGAGTCCAGACCAGCCAACCAGTAGTTGATAGCTGATATTTTAGGATGTGACTTGTAATTTCCAAATAACATATAGAGCAGTATGTCACCAAGTACACGAGGCATGCATGTACAGATGCACATCAACGTGATTAAGTGCATTTAAAATGGATGAACAAACCGATGCACAATTAGTAGAGAGAGAGAGAGAGAGAGAAAGAGAGAGAGACGGAGAGAGTGAGTGTGAGTGGGAGAGATAGACAGAGCAAGAGACGGGGAGAGAGTGTGAGTGAGAGAGACAGAGAGGTGGGATGAAAAAAGGGGTCATATGTGAGTCAACTCCCCGAGGAATATCTTGGCGACTTCTTCAAGATCAGACGAGCCAACCAATAGTTGATAGCAGAGATCCATCAGTCATATTGACAACACAACACGTTTTGTTTTCAGTCTAGTTACATGGGACTGAAATCATGGCATCTGGTTTGATTATGAGGACACCTTTCTTCAAGGAAAACAGAAATGTTTAACGAAAGTTTTTTTACTATTGTCCTGTACAATATCTATTTTTAACAAGACATGCCTATGGCAACGTTAAATACTGGAATTATAAGGTGTTATTACACAGTTAGCACCTGTTTGGCCGTCTGAAGAATGGAGATTGACCTCGCTGGATCGACAAACAAATGACAAGTGAAACAGGTGCTCAGCTTTATAGTCTGTTAAATGTGTCTGTCTGGGGGGTGAGGGATGGGGTGGGGTGGGGTGGGTGTGTGGGTGTGGGTGTGGGTGTGGGTGTGGGTGTGTGTGTGTGTGGGGGGGGGGGGGGGGGGGGGGTAGGACTGCCTAGGTTCATCTAACCCCGGAGTACAAAGTGTCAGTGACTGTCGAAACTCACGTTTACATGCAATGTTACCATGTCATTGCGAAGATTTCTATGAAGGCCCGATCTAGTTTAGATCGACGTTGAGAGAACATGTACAGTTACTTGATAGCGACACTTTCCCAACGTCATTCATGTGATAAACACTAGCATAACAGGGCGCGCTTGTTGTAACGCGCCTTTTGTATCATTACGTGATATGCATTTAAACTGAATGGTCTTTTCAGAGACGAGAGAGCAACAGCTGAATACACTCGGCTTGAACACAACGGGTGCTCGTTTTACGGGACACGTTTGAATACCATTGAACAGTGTTGAGTGTAACAACCAGCCTATTACATTAACAAACCAGGCATGGTGAAACTAAAATACCTTCTCCGTGACTTGGTATACTCTGCGAACTTGTTGTTACTATTATTACGCCGCACTGAGTTACATGACGGCGGTTGTTACTATTCACGTGATCAATCCACACTGTTATTGAACAGCACAACAGTGTTGTAACTGTAGGAGCGTCTAACAAAATACGTACTCCCCAGGATTCTCATACGGGACGGAAAATGTTGCAAATATTTCAGACAACCAATATTACGATATACATTTGTAACATAATACGAATTGCATGAAGCTAGAAAGGTCTGATTTAGACAAATGAAATCGGAAAACTTTATTGACAGACATGTAATGTAGTGATAGAGTTTAAATGCAAATGGAATGCATTATGTCGTGTAAGTAATTGTTGATGAAGGGTCAGTATTCATGATTTCACTTAAAACATGACATGCTACGACCAAAGTTCAAAGCATCGTTGCGTGAAGATGTAAATGTCTCTAATTTACAATGTTTTTAATAGGAATGATTTACTAGGATGATTGTACCTCATTTTTCCACAAACACAAAATGTATGTATTGAGAATAATGTGGTGTGAAAACGTTCGTCGTCTATCGGAAACATAGATACGTCGGGTGGTCTGAGTTATTTGGGGCTTTCCTTAAAACTTAACACAGCGAAAACGTTTCACAAGTGTTAACTTATTCATTTGAGCATAGACATTGAATGTAAATGTAACAGATTTTCGCTTTATTACTTGAACTTTGTTTTCTCCCATCAGTAATTTTTGAAACTGAGAAATTGTTATGAACTTACTGAAACATGTGTGTCGGCCTAAACTATTAAATAATTCTTCGTTATGATTTATTCAACACTAAATTACGAAAGAAATACAAAACAGAAGGAAATTGATTTGTAGTCTTGAAGTTTAAAGAAACATAATAGCAGGGAAACGAAATACACATATGTCCCTGTAACGCTTTAAATAGTTTTAAATGAGAGGGCACAGAAACTGTGCCGCTTTGACATTTTCGTCTATTTATTGATATTCATGCATATTCATAAATTATCAGTCATATGAGAGGAAGTTTTTCAAGAAATTAACTGTTATAATTAAGTAACCAACATCAAAACAAGTCCGCGATTTATTTACACGACCATCGATAGAAACTTGAAGAAAAACATTCAATTAAATGTAAATAACATTTTAATACATGAATATACAATAATATACGTATGAAGCCTTGACCTGTACATAACAATCCAATATACCTCAAGACATGTATGAAATGAGGCTTAGCAACTTTCGCGGGGTTAACTGGTATTTTGTATATTTCTCTTTCAAAAGACGTGATTTTAATTTGTGAACAATATAAGTGACATAAACGGTTTGGTATTCAGTATAAATACATTGAAAACAGCGGTAGATTGGGTAATATATACTTAAACAGCTCAAATTGGTTTTATTTTCGGAAGGAATGCATATATCAATTCGAATAGATATAAAATAATTACGTTTGAAGTGAGAGTCGTACTTATTATTATTTAAATGTGATATTAATGGCCAGAACAGAAAATGAGCTTTCAGTATCACGTAAAAAATACTTCCCTTTATTTTGTTCATCAGTACAGCCATCGTGGACAGGAAACCGTTACGAGGAAATAACAGTTCTCCTTGGATTCGTCATTTGCGGCCTCTTCATTAGATATACATTTTCATGCGTCTTACCGATCACGTGGCATTGGAGTGGCCAATCGACACTAAATGATGAATGGCGTATACATTGCTTCATTTGCTATAATGTATCCTTCTTGCAATGTAATCCCATTTCTGATATTTGTCATAATATCCATATTCATTATATTTGTAAAGTAAAGGTTGTATGATAAGGTGGAAATATCTGATCACATCAGACTGAGTTAACGCTATAACCACTAAACTTGTATATAGATAATTTCGTCAAATGGAAGTCACGAGGTTGGATTGATAAACAGCTGTTAATCTTTCGGTTTATTATGAAATAAGAAGAACATTTCAGGATGGTTTGGTGTCGGAAAAGCACAAAAACATAAAGTGCAACTTCATGGAAGTCATGCAATAACTTAAAGGACGTCTGTGTTAAATATACAGGTGAAACCAATCATAAAATTTAATGACATCATTAGGACATTACCAATGAACCCGTGAAGGTCCGGGTTGGAATTGGTATTCAGCAACTAAATCTTGTAACGGAATCGGATGGTCAAGTACGCTGACTTAGTTGCTGCCTTCATCGTATCCCTATTGTTTAGATCGATGCTCATGATTTCAATTACTGGATTGTTTGGTCCAGACTCGAGTATTTACAGACCGCTGTCATATAGCTGGAATATTGCTGAAGTGCGGCGTTGAACAACAAACAAACAAGGATACAAACAAACAGTACGAATGCTTTTTTCGAAAGCCCCATTTCAGATAAACTGTTGAGACAAGGGTCCTCTACCAGTTTAATCGATTAAAACTTTTATCATAATCTGTGAAGCATTTACTAATTGTACTGCCCTTCCACGACTACCTCCCTCCCAAACCAGTTGCAAAGCAAACATATTTTTACAAGTTTTCCTCTTTACCTGTAAGCAATAGAACTTCGGCACCTGTACGGAGTAGACGTTGTTCTAAATTAACAAATGTATTAAACAATCAGTAAATGCACTATCGTGTCACTGAGTTGCTTTATGAAGACTCGATTGTTTTTTTAGGCCGCCGTCGTAAGGCAGGATTACTTCCGTGTGGCTTTTGGCAAAAATCAACATTTTAAATGCAAATTGGTGCAGTGGCGGGTGTTACCGATAGAACAAGATATATTTATTCTTTTCGCGAACACCTGGTGTCAACATTGATTTTCAGTGATCCAGTCATATATTTTTCATCATTTCATTTCACTTTTTACACCTGGTGTCATAACTTTTTTTATAATGACTCGTAAACACATATTTATGTTAAAGTCGGAATTGTACAATTGACTCTGTTTCTTATGATTATGGAAAGGGTTTTGCCTCTTTTTATAGTAGCTTTTTAAGACCTGAATAGGTCACATTAATGTACACATACTCCCTCATTACCTTGGGTCTAAATTTAAGCCGAGTCACCTGTCTTCATAAGCTACACATATTTATTGTAAGTACATATATTTCGTCAGGGTGTGACTTATTGACATGACACTTAACTTCACCCATAACATGATATCTTATGTAATTTAGAAGTCAGTACTGGGTTTAACTGTCATAATTTCATTATGAACGTGGACATTCTCCTAGTGCTCCCCGTATGGCCCGGGAAGACATGTTAGACTTATCTTAGCGGCATGTAAATGTTCGAACCTAGAACAGACAGACCCGTCGTTGCTAGTTACGATTCATCCTGTGGGATATTAACGGTATTTTGTTCGGTTCACCGAATCTAACATTACTTAAAATGAATAAATTTCTAAAATATTAATCTGACGATAGTACACGTGCATTTTTTCCGATGCCTATTATTTGAAGAAATCATATAATTTCATTGAAATATGAATGAGAATGTAACACGTTTCTAGTACTGATTTGTTTTTTTTAATAAGAACTACCCCGATTCAACAAAAACAGTTTCACATAAAGGATTTGTGACATCTCTAACCAGCGGAGATTGCTATTATATAGATTCATATGTGTTACTATTGTCTCTTGACAATGTGTCCAACCTCTGATGCCCCACAACACAACCCGGTTTTAGCTATGAAGTTTCATCTAGTTATATGGGACAGGAATCTGGGTTGATTTGAAAGACACCTTTCTTCAAAGAAAGCGTGAGTGGGTGAGTGAGTGAGTGAGTGAGTGAGTGAGTATGGTTTTACGCCGCTTTTAGCAATATTCCAGCAATATCACGGTGGGGGACACCACAAATGGGCTTCACACATTGTACCCCTGTCGGAAATCGAACCCGGGTCTTCGGCTTGACGAGCGAACGCTTTAACCACTAGGCTACCCGACCGCCCCAAGGAAAACAGGAATGCTAAACGAACGTTCTAGAAACTTGAACGTAATATCTATACTTAACAACAAGGCATGCTTTATACGCATTGTAGATAACATGTGTAGAGATAGGTGCTTATGTTAACGACAAATGATAGAATTCTTTTGTGGCATAACAGCGTTAGCAGATTTATGGCCGATTAAAGAAGATTGATATCACTTGACTGACAAGAAACTGACATGTGAAACAGGTGCAACCAAACAACATTGTATGGCGGCGGGGTGACTGCGTCGGTATCCCCCCGACATGACGTATTGACAAAGGATAGACTGTGAATGTCGAAGAATGTACATGTCATTGTAAAGTTTTCTGAAAAGTTAGGACACTTATCCAGATCAACCATAATTCTTCGAGAGAACACGATTCATGTTATTATTAGACATGGAGCCCTTCGCAACGCCACGCATGTGATACAAACAAACAAAAATAGTGGGCGAGTGTGGTAACGCGCCTTTATTATCATTATGTTACTTTGCATGTATACTGAATGGTCTTTGCAGAAAAAGTGCTCGAGCTGAACAAAGGTAATCGGCGTAAACACAGCGTGTTGATCGTTTGACGTTACTCGGAAGAATTTCCATTGAACAGGGAACCGTTGAGTGTTACAATACGTGTATAAAACACGGATCCGAGTGTCTGTCAGGTGTATTTTCAGCAGTGTGTCAATGTAACCATACTATACAGGTACAGAAAAACGACTATTAGTATACACATGATCACTGTTATTGAATGGAACAACCGTGTTGTACCTGCAGTAGCGTCTAACAAAACACGGATTCCCCAAGATTACAGTCTACTTTTGAAGAAGATATCGACCACACTTAGGAAATGTGTACGTGGTTTAGTTTATTGAATAGGAAAAAATACTTCAAAATATCATGACAGAATATGTTTTTTGCACATATTTCAGGCAAACAATATCACGACAACATAATGCGAAATGTATAAAGCTGGACGGTTTAATTCAGATATAAAGTGAATTTAAGTAAAAATGGCATTCACGTTCAAGTGATTATTGAAGGTCTTTATGTCACGAACAAAGAAGAAAACGCATGGAATTAACATTGTTTTCAATGGTTGATGGTTTCAATGGGATTCTTTTGTCACACAGATGATACACACAAAAAACAAATATTTGCTGCATGTGCGGGATGGGAGAATAATGTATTGTTTAACAATAATGAAATCATACGGCTCCGACGTTCAGAGACAAATGTTATAGACGTTCCTGGTCCATCGGCAACACAGATGTGTTAGGTATCCTACGAGTACATCATACATGATGCCGAGAAACAGTGTTGACAAGGGCCCCGCATATTCTGCTCACTCATTCATATAGAAGATAAACACTGCATGCAACATGTACTATGATTTCCCCAATTATTTCCGTCAGCAATGGTGTGTTTCAAGGCTAGAAAGTGTAGTTATGAACCCACTTAACTGAACATTTTAACTGTTCTTCGTTGCGTATATGCCAACACAAATTAACAAAATAACTAAAATACACACGGAAATTGTTTCGCAAACCTGAATTTTAAGGAAACATCAGCCAAGGGACACGGGAAACACGGGAAACATTTCCTTGTTACCATGGAAAAGTATTGAATGTGAGGGCACACTGTGACGCTTTGACATTTTCATCTATGTATTGGGTCATGCATATTCGTAAAATATCTGTCATATGAGGGGAAGTTTTTCAGCAAATTAGCTGTTATGATAAAGTAGCAAACATGTTACGTCAAGTCCGCAATTAAGTTACATCGATGGTAACTTGACGAAAAAGATATATCGCTGCATCCAGTTAAATTGGGCTCCAAGTGATACTAACATATACTATAGCAACGGGAGAAAACATAACTGAGATTCATGTTAAGTTCAAAAAAGATAAACTTATTCTGAAATTAAATAATGCATGTTGCAATACATATTCGGGAAGACATCTCCACGAATTTAAGGTCGTGATTCACAATTTGCACATGCATGTTCATGTTTCTGCGTGTTTGTTGGTTAAGAAGTGTGAACAGCACACAATGATTGTTTAGCTATCAAGTGCACAAAACACGTTTGTTTAACCGAAAATAACAACATCGCAATGATTTGCTGAAAAGCAGTGTCGACGCATCGTTGGTATGATGCAAACAGGAATGGTGCAATACGATGCTGCCATACATTTCAATGTTTATCAAAAGACAATAATATCTCTTTGAAGACATAATCTATACTCAACAACAAACTTTCCTGTGACACCAATATTTTTGTGTATTTTTCAAACAAGTAAAGTTTGGTTTTCAATATTGTAGAATATGTATGGAATCAAGTCACAAAAACGCAATTGCAACAGAAAAGCATGCATTCCATGCCAAAGTTGACTTTTGTTGCAAGCCCAATGCATTTCACTACCCAAGAATGGGTATAAAAACATGTGCGTTAACGGGATTCCATATGCATTGTTTAGCATCGTGCTGACAACAACCACTCAGAAATACAACCAAATTACGCAATTATTCAAAATTACGAAATACCACGCCTGTCCGAAAATGAGCGTCTGCGAGCCATTGGTATGCTTGAAGCAGGATCGAGTCAACGTGATGTTGCAATACAATTCAACGTCCACAGAAACACCATATGGTGTTTTAGGCAACGTTGGCAGCAGACGAATGCAGTCAGTGACCATCGTCGGAGTGGCAGGCCACGCGTAACCAATAATCGACAAGACAACTGGATTCGAACAACACACCTACGAAATCGATTCAAGCCAGCAACAGTGACTGCAAGAGGCATCCCTGGCCTTCGACGAATATCTTCACAAACCGTACATCGTCGCCTCAGATGTGCAGGGATTGTCGCCAGAAGACCCACCAGACGTCACATTTGACAGGAAACCACCGTCAAGCATGTCTACAGTGGTGCAGACAGCGCCTACGGTTGACGGCCATGCGGTGGGTACAAGTTCTATTCACTGACGAGTCTCGTTTACACCTCAGCCACAGCGATGGACGGATTCGAGTGTACCGACGTTGAGGTGAACGTTACGTCAATCATTGTGTCATGGAAGAAGATCGGTTCGGGGGCGGCAGCGTTATGGTTTTGGGTGGGATTACAGCAAGACAGAGGACCCGTTTGATAGTGGTAGAGGGAAATCTCAATGGACAGTGCTACCGCAACGAGATCATCGGCCCTGTTGTTCTATCGTTTTTGCGTCGTCATGGCCCAGGCTTTACCTTTCAACATGACAACGCCCGACCTCATATTGCTCGACTTGTTCAGGATTCTCTTCAACAAAACAACGTGAATGCCATCCCCTGGCCGGTTCGCTCCCCTGATCTCTCACCAATCGAGCACATGTGGGATGAGATGGATCGGCGCCTTCGACGTCAACCACGTGTTCCACAGACACTCCAGGAACTTCGAAACATGCTCAAGCAGATATGGACAGATATCCCACAGGACTTTGTGCGACGCCTGGTCAATTCCATGAGACGAAGATGTGTTGCTTGCATCGCAATCAGAGGTGGACTCACACGCTATTGATTTGTAAATTGACATTTTGGCATGTTCATGTTTTTTTATAATGAAATCACGCATTTTCTGATGTCAGTATGACAAATTAAACCATTTGAACACTTACAGGAGTCTTTTATCTGTTGCAAACCGAAATTGTTTCAGATTTGGTAAACAATATAACTTTGCATTTAATCTTATTCAATGTCACAGGAACTTTTGTTGTTCAGTATACATCAGGGCAACGATCAATACTAGCCACGGACCAGGCGTCCACGTGTGACGTCACATCAACAAAACAGCCACATTCGGATGGTGCATCTTCGGAGTCGATACCAAACTGCCACCTTAAGAACTCGGAGAATTCCTGGGTTGAGACCAATTAGTGGCAGGACCGTATTCAAACGGTTAGGGGAGCACAGCATCCAGCCCCGACGCCCGGCAATACGCCAAATGCGGGTGGGGGTGGCCTAGAAGTTCAAGCGTTCGCTCGTCATACCAAAGACCCGGGTTCGATTCCCGTCATGGGTACATCGTGAGAAGCCCATTTATGGTGTTCCCCACCGTGATATTGCTAGAATATTGCTAAAAGCGACGTAAAACCATACTTACTCACTCACTCACTACTGTTACCAGGTTTGGGTTTTGTCAATGAATTTCGTATGCTAAAACATTTAACAGACAAATGTTGTTGTTTTAATAACATTTAGACCACTTTAACTGAAACACAGTTATGGTCTTTCGGTAGTTTGTATTGTATTTTCCAGATTGACATATATGAAGGTCTAAAACAGAAAACTAAAACACTGAAACACAGTTCGTCATTGTCGTATCTCACTTAGCATTAAGGCGTTCATGATCACACACCTGATTTATTATGCCACTTTCGGTTTCAGAAAACAGAAGCCATCTGTAGCAACCCTTGAAACTTTATATGTCTTGCTCAGGTTATAGTATAATCATCAGCACTTACATGGTACAAGCAACAAAACCCTTTCCATATTCATAAGAATTAAGAATTAAGAGTCGATCGTACAATTCATGAGCACGTGTTTATGAATCACTTTCAAATAGTATTGATACCAGGTGTTCGCGAAAAGTTGACCGTATCCCGCCCCACCGGGGGCACCCGTCACAAACACATGCAAAGGAAACTCAATTGTTCACTTGAAAAAAAACATGGGAACATTTAGTACATTATGCAAGTATCTAAATATGAAACAGATGAGGCGGTCTCACTAATCTGGCTCATTTCTAGTACAGGTGGGTTAATCAGGGGAAGGGAATTATCTAATTGATGGTTATTGAACGATACCAGATCATTGATATATCTGAAGGTTAAGTTACAATGATGTGTAGTTTGCCAATCCGAGCAGAAAGTCCAATTCATATGCATTAAGAAACAGATCCGCAAGAAGGGGAGCACAATCGGTGCCCAATAAACTTTGTTTGTAATAATGTTATTACCACTTCCAGTTTGGACCATGTCGCTTTTCAGAAAACGCATTCTTACAACTTTTAAATCAGAACATCCAAGATTATTACTACCACTACTACTACTACTTCTACTGCTAATTATAATTACAATATGGCCTTCAGCCTCGGAGCCCTAATTTCCTAATTACACCTAAATGACATTTTCATAACTGTATATATACACATATGCAATATTTGTCTCATTTAGTTGAAGCCTTAGCTTGTTCATAACACATCAAGTTGCCTCGACACAGATTCATAAAAAAGGCATCAATAACCTTTGCGAGGGTAATGAGTATTTGGAGTATTTCTCTATTTCCTCCTTTTATATGTTGCTTTAACACCAGTCGCAGCAATACCCCGGGCTATAAGACGGCGGTCTGCAATAAATCGAGTCTGGATCAGACATTCCACTGATTGACAGCTGAATTCACGTTCCTTGGGGGTGAAAAACATACATATAAATTCTTCATCAGTACTCATACTATGGCTATGAATTCGTACTAATGCATAATGTAGCAAATGAATTGCAATGGGACAACTTGACCAGTTTCATTGGTATTTACGGGTTCAGCAAATGGACGACCATGTTTACATGTTTTCCCATATATATATTCTTCAAAAAAGGTATGGAATACTGGGAAATAACTTACCATAACTTACTTGTAATAAATATTAGTTTCTGGTAATAGTTGTATGATAATAATGAACGAATGGGGAACACATTCCAACCACCTTCATTAGCTACATATATTTATTGTAAAGTCATTCGTCAGTGGTAAAGGTGTGCCTGACAAAATTGGCACTTAAATAAACCGACATCGTCATACTGTAAGTACTATAAGTCAGCACTATCTTCAATGTCATAGCGTCTTATCAACGTCGACTTGACCCAAAGGGGTGCGGAATTATCATCCCTGTCGAGCTGCCATCAGAAAAAGGTTTAAAACGCAGGGTGTAACAATATCTTCGTGCGCCTCATCAATATGAATACTGAATACCGAAACTCTTTCAGCTTCACCGTGAAAAGGAATATGACATACACATCATGGGGAAATATTAATTAAATAGCGTAAATATAAATAATTTAACTCTTAAATGTCAGGTTTACTTTTTTCTGCGGGGTCGGTATCAGTTTCACAAATATATTCGCCAGGAAAACGTTTTTATTATTCAGTTAAATCATCGTGAACAAAATGGATTCAAAATATCGCTCTTAATTGCAAACAGTCTAACTGTCGAATATCTTATGAACATAGAGTTGTTACTGATTAGAAAAGTTCATTTTATAATATGGGCATGTCACATATATGTATATGTGACGTATTAGTGAAATCTGCACACTACTTGATCAATCATTATGTATATGTCAATAAAGTGATTAGCCTCTGTGGCTTGCAATGTTTGATATATATATATATATATATATATATATATATATATATATATATATATATATATATATAATAATTATTGTTATCCCTACAGGACGATACATCACTGTTGTGTGTGGTAGGTAAAAATACATCCAAGATATAATTAGAGTGAGTATTGATACAGTTATGTATTTCATCCATAACTTTCCCTAATATATTCCTGTAGATCACAAAAACACATACAGCTAATTGTATGTTGACATTTTCTTTCAATGCGACATCATCTCTCTTGAACTGATACCTTTAACAGGAATGTCTACCAGTACCTGTACCATGATGTCTCACGGAGAGAGTAGAACATCCAACATGTTGCAAAGGTGACGCATATGTTATTTGGTACGTTAAAATATGCCTTATGACTGCATTGTTGTTTAAACTATATCATTCATGCACATTCGAGAACGTTTAAGAGTAATGTGTAGCATGTCTAGCATTTCCAATTTCAATCACCCCGCAGAGCTCAATCGTTGATTATCAAGCAATGAACCACCTTCAGCACGCGTGAGACGTTGCTCACAACTGGCTTGACTGGCCCAGACGCAGCTGTTTACAGACTGGCCTTATAAAGGAAGAGAGTATATGGATGTTAACTTCTTTATCATGAGGAACACAACGATTCGGAGTATGTGCTTAATCCTTCATCAGGTGAAGGAGTTAGCATATACTGCAAAACGTTTTGTTCCTCATAATACAGAAGTTGACATCCATATATTCTCTTCCTTATGTGAATCACTTCTAAATGCCTTTCAATGACCTGGTCTTATAAGTCTCGACTGTTGTTTTACTTCAGTGTAAACAACTAACAAACAGATAGATGCAGCGTATTTTATATCCCAAACAACTACAAATTGGACCTTATGTTATGACAATAAATGAGATGCCACATTGTCACATGGTGCATTCGTGTGTAAATATTGGCCATTGTCACACGCAAGCATGTGTCCCGATAAAAATGTGTGTCAATAAAGAAAATCGTTGCCACCCGTTTAAGGTTGATGGTTGACGAGTAACAAAATGAAAGCATGTGTGAAACGTTTATGCATATGTATATGTTTAAGTTTCCATAAGTCAAAGGCTAAACGAAAAACTGCATAAATGTGTACTATTAACGAGTGATAATTTCCGCATCGACTTTTAACAAAACCCCGTTATTGAGAACGAAGTCCTTCCCACTGAAATCGTCTGGATTACACAATATTAGAATAAGGATATCATGGTTAATGATAACATATTTATAGACAGGCACCAAATTGATTTGCAGGTGTGGCCGAAGAATACATCGAGTAAAGAATGATACTGTACATAGTTGCAGCGCAAACCTTGACACTGTAGTTTCATAATATACTCAACAACAAAAGTTCCTGTGACACCAATATTTTAGTGTATTTTTCAAACAAGTAAAGTTTGGTTTTCAGTATTGCAGTACAAGTATGGAACCAAGTCACAAAAACGCAACTGCTACAGAAAAACATGCATTCCATGCCAAAGTTGACTTTTATGCAAGCCCAATGCATTTCACTACCCAAGAATGGGTATAAAAACATGTGCGTTAACGGGATTCCATATGCATTGTTGAGCAACGTGCTGACAACAACCACTCGGAGAAACAACCAAATTACGCAATTAGTCAACATTACGAAATGCCACGCCTGTCCGAAAATGAACGTCTGCGAGCCATTGGTGTGATTAAAGCAGGATCGAGTCAACGTGATGTTGCAAGACAATTTAACGTCCACAGAAACACCATTTAGTGTTTATGGCAACGTTGGCAACAGACGAATGCAGTCAGAGACCATCCTCGGAGTGGCAGGCCACGCGTACCCAATAATCGACAAGACAACTGGATTCGAACAATACACCTACGAAATCGATTCCAGCCAGCAACAGTGACTGCAAGAAGCATCCGTGGCCTTCGACGAATATCTTCACAAACCGTACGTCGTCGCCTCAGATGTGCAGGGATTGTCGCCAGAAGACCCGCCAGACGTCCCATTTTGACAGGAAACCACCGTCAAGCACGTCTACAGTGGTGCAGACAGCGTCTACGGTGGACGGCCATGCAGTTCGGACAAGTTCAATTCACTGACGAGTCTCGGTTTCACCTCAGCAACAGCGATGGGCGGATTAGAGTGTACCGACGTCGAGGTGAACGTTACGTCAATCATTGTGTCATGGAAGAAAATCGGTTCGGGGGCTGTAGCGTTATGGGATGGGGTGGGATTACAGCCAGACAGAGGACCCGTTTGATAGTGGTAGAGGGAAATCTCAATGGACAGCGCTACCGCAGGAGATCATTGGCCCTGTTGTTCTACCGATTTTGCGTCGTCATGGCCAAGGCATAACTTTTCAACATGACAACGCCCGACCTCATATTGCTCGACTTGTTTAGGATTCTCTTCAACAAAACAACGTGAATGCCATCCCCTGGCCACAGACACTCCAGGAACTTCGAAACATGCTCAAGCAGATATGGACAGAAACCGACAGGACTTTGTGCGACGCCTGGTCCATTCCATGAGACGAAGATGTATTGCTTGCATCGCAACCAGAGGTGGACACACACGCTATTGATTTGTAAATTGACATTTTTGCATGTTCATGGTTTTTTTTATGAAATCACGCATTTTCTGATGTCAGTATGGCAAATTTAACCATTTGAAAACTTACATGAGTTGCAAACCGCAATTGTTTCAGATTTGGTAAAAAACATAACTTTGCATTAAATCTTATTCAATGTCACAGGAACTTTTGTTGTTCATTATATATAGAAGGCTTTTACAAAAGTTAATTTTATAATATATTCATATTGGCTTCTAAGCCCTCATGCGAAATATATATGCGGTAGAATAACATGGAAACTTCCAATAACATGTTCACATTATCGGTTTGGAGTATTTCATACAACGTTCCACAAGATGGTCCATTTTTAAAATACTGTTGCTTGTAATAATTTCTGAAACTAGCATATTTTGGATACATTATAGGGGTATTTTCAAATGCCGGTTTTGTTTTAAAATCTAGCTGTTCTAAAGCAAACGTTCAGGTCGGATGAGATAAGTCGCTGGTACAATAGAACTTTTGAAGTTGGAATGACGGTTTGAAGCCAGACATGCCTCCAAACCGAATTTAAATAATATTTAAAGAAACAATTTTAACATTAAACTGGGATAAAAAAAACCTGACAAATACCTGAATTTTGATGATACATCTGAATGAAAACTGATAACTAAACCACGAGCACCACTATTTATAAAATAAAAAATGACATGTTGACACGTCTTTTGTAATTGAGCAAATCAATTATCTATTTTGTATCGACCCAAAATGGTAGAAATGACTATATGAGCTTGCTATTTGATTTATAAGAATGGCTCGAACGTTTGTCCTTGATATGTTTATCAGGAACATGTTTGTTATATCATGTCAAGCACAATTAATTGAGCATAGCCAAATCCATACATTTATATGACACGTGACACTAAACGGCAGAATACATTCATGTCGGTTTCAGTCCCGTTTACATGCAGTGAAAGTGGAAACTGTAATAGAATATAACAATTTCCTTGACAGTCACGTGTGTAAAACGTTTCTCATACAGGGTAATCCGTTTAACCCACCATGCTTAATGCATTCCATTGAAACTATATGTATGCCTTACAGCTTGACTAGTCATTGCATGCGTGAGGTGGTGAGGAGGTGAGGACAGCGTTCGCTTTTTGCGCTCGGCCCAGGTCCGCTTCCTTACATGGTTACAAAGATTGAGGCCCACGTTGGTGTCGCCCCGCCGTAATATTGTTGGAGTATTGCAAAGACTGGCGTAAGGCCCTATTCAGTCACTCACTCCATTCCATTCGACTCTTTCTTGCTCATAGTCAGTACAGACATTACACGATGAGGTTAATGTCAGCAATGTAAACTTATGTATGAAGAAAATCCGAAATCCCACTTTAAAACATTTGACAGTGTGTGGAGTTTCGACTGATGAAAATAGTATTTTTATTAGAAATTGGCAGCAACTCGAATGGCAAGGTATAATTAACACGAGCCTAAGACTGCTCAGTTAATTTAAAACGTCAACGCAAGAGAAACTCTTCTATAGGTCTATAGGTCCGTAGGTAAAATATGGATGACAACCATATGAATGGACCAGGTGTTCCTGAAAATTGTAAGCATGTCCTCTCCTTCCGGTACACCCAGCACAAACGCAATGTTCGGTAAAAATAGTAAGTACCAGTCACTAAGGGTTTGTGAAAACTCCATATCATGGGACAGCAACGCGAATCATGTTGACAGACATGTCATATTTAGCACTTTCCCTTGAATGTCTACCATAATCTTTGTAGAATGATTAAATCATCATTAATGATGAAATTTTATTAGCTAGCTTATTTGCATGTAAAATGTGTCTTTCCGTGAATATGAAATGTAGACGCCATCAGCCGGAGCTGGTGATATATTGCTCGAAATGAAAGGGTAATTCACAATTTGATGATCGAAATCACCCATCTTGTCGCACAGCGAGGTACATAGATTGCCATCAATGAACGAGTTCCGTTTCTATGGGTTCACTTCATATCATACTACAGTCGCAACTACATTAATTGATGGTGAAGGAACTAGTTTCAAAGCATGCGACACTGAAGCAGTTTCTTTCAAATCGAACACATTCATAAGGTTTTGCAAATTCATTCGTTTACTCTACGAATCCTGAATGGTCAATGATATATCTTGCAGTTTTCTGCTTTTCCGTAATAGACAGAGTTTAGGTGGGATGAAATGGGATTTAACGCCGCGTTCAAGACTATTGAAATTATGTAGCGACGTGTGTGCGCGCACGCATGTGTGTTAGTATGTGTGTGTGTGACATGTGACCAGTCCTTGTTTTCTCCTCTTGCTGAGCGCGAGGCAGGGAAACAACACATACTATAATTTAACGTCTCTGGGCAAACCTCTATTCAGTACTAGAGTCACTCGTTCCCGACCCGTCTTGGAACACAGCCAAATAGTATATCAGCGGACATGTATATGCTAATCAGCTTGGGACTATTCACTTTAAACTCCAACACATGACCAAGACGTTTTTTGTAAATCCCGATGTACACTGTACATACAGCTCGAGCAGCACTTGTATATTATGCCATTGAATAACGATACTCGTATATTATTGTACTACGAACGGCCATTGCATTCAAGCCTTTAGCTGCGTTCAGTGAATCTGAATGTTAACAAGCTTCATAAGTGAAATATAGTAACATTGTATGAACAAGTAATTGACAGTGGAACGTTTGACGTTTCTTCATACTGTTGGAAATTATTCACTACCACTTAGCTTTGATAGAACACCTATTGGTGGTGTTTCAGGGAGTTATTTGGCAGTTTCGATAGCGGATTCAACATATTTAATGCATGATTTGTGCATGTTTATTCGTGTTGTTTTACCACCAATACGGTGAACGGTGTGCATTCTAGTTTGATTTGAATTTATGACAGAATTATTTTTTTTCATTCTGTTTTCAGGCCACCATGGCGAGACACTCATTACTGCTATGCAAGCTTTACAATGAGTCACCTTCGGGCTATCAGGTTTTGAGCACATAGCACCTCAAAATAGATGATCATAAATGTAGATTTACTCTACTGACAGTGTACAGAAATTATTAACTAAAAGGTTTATAGTAATAAAAAATATGTACACTTTACAGAATAAAAATATCAAGTTTACAAGATCTTGTGCAAATATATTTGGTTTTATACCCTTTTTGTTACATAAGATAACATCAATTATCCTTGCATAAAATCTTAAACTCATGGCAGTAATACATATATTTACTGCCATGAGCTGCACATCGATAACATTATATTCTGATGAAATATATTGAGAACAGATAATCTTCCTTGTCTTAAACACTACCATCGAATTTTGTAGTGACTGAAGTCACGACGCGGAAGCATTTCTGAAAACGTCGTCAATAGATTTAAGTTTCTTTCGACCTCAGGGTGAATAAAATTCAACTCCGCCAGATGTTCGAACACGTGTATGCTCTTTATGAATACGAAATAACAGGACCTCATTCCCAAGCACTTTCAGCTTCCTAGCGAACAGGAATCTACAAAGATTTATTGACCTTGGCGTAGCAACAGCCCCCCTAAAAAACTATAATTAAATGACAGAAAAAATGTATTCGCTATGCAAACATTTATTTGTCAAATGAATTTTCAAACCAAGTTGTTGTGTGCCTAATATTAATTTCAGCAGTGAAAAATGAAATCAGTCCCTAAATGTGGTGTTTTGTTAACTGAGTTTGGTATATACAATAATTACGACACTACTAAAAAAGATTAAAACTACGCACGATCAGATTTTTGGTGTAGAAACACATGTACTGTACATCTGTACACTTCATGCAATCAGGACAAATGCGAAACATATCAGGACATCGTTGATGTGTTTTGGGTTTAAGATGAAAGGCGACATCTATAGCGTCCCACAGGTATGTGATAGAGTGTGTGACTATGGTTTTACACCGCTTTTAGCAACATTCCAGCAATATCACGACGGGGGACTCACGAAATGGGATTCACATATTGTACCCATGCCGGGAATCGAACCCGGGTCTTCGGCGTGATGAGCGAACGCTTTAACCACCAGGCTACATGACCGCCCCGCGTGCCACGTGTGTTCCATCAGGTTCATATATAGCGATTAAGAGGCCACAGAGTGGTTCAGTAGGCATTCTGTTGTTACGCGTGCTGTATGCGTTCTAAAATATAGTGGTTATATATGACGTTAGGATGGATCATAGATTCTCCTGCTTCAAATTGTCCGACGTTCTGTGTTCTTCAGTCTGTCGTGGCATGACTTCGCATTATACAGTTGCTAACAGACGAGTTTGCAACTATGAACCCACCCCACTATCAAGACACCTATGCGTTTCCTTTTTAGGAGTATTTATCATACTTGTTATGCGTTTATATCAATCAAAGATCGGACTTCTATGGCCAGCACTGCCGTTTTACCATCATAGACAGCCACAATGTCATATCCTTCGCATGGTCATGTATGTTTCGACGAACATGCTGTATCATATTTGAATATATATGTGTGAATACGGATCGAAGGGATATCTCGGTAGATAAAATGTTCGACGGTTACGCCGAAGTCGCGGATTCGTTTCACGAGAATTGAATACTTTGTAAAGCTCATCTGTCGTATACTTGCTGTGATATTGATATTGATATTGCTAAAAGTAGCTTTGCGCCATGCTCATTCACACATATATGAATAATGACATCTTATGTTTGTCCGGTGTATTAAATTGATATTTAACTGATTTCATATATTTTCTCATATTTAGAATTAATCCACCAGATAAGGTTATACGTAATTTAGAAACAGAACTAGTGACACAGGATACTGGGAATCTAGAGAGGCAGACAAAGGTAGGAGTGTGAGCCATCAAACAGCCAGGAAATCGTCGAAGAGATGGACTCTGTCTTTCCTGCTACAGCGGGTTGCTATTTCCAAGCAAGAGGCACGGATGTCGCTGGTGGAGAAAACATGTAATTCTCAGTTCGTCTGGAGCCAGTGAAACATACACAACAAGGTGCACAATACATATCACCAATTGGTTATGACAAAAATTTAACCATGTTCTTAATAGTTTCAACTTCGATTTCAATGTATGCTGTTTCCCTAATAATTGCTCACACAACTAATACAAATACATCATCGAATTCACATGTCCAATGTTTGGGTAGTTGCAGTGTCTTCGATTATCAATACCTGTCCGTTTGTAGTCTTATCTAGAAACACCCACCAAGAGTTGATAATGATTCGTTGTTAGAACCAAGTTTGAATATTTCCAGGAATGGAATTTATGTCCCAACTCGTATCGTTGAAGGATATCTTCGCGTTACCAAATTCAGACCACCGTACACTGTTTTGGGGAAGACCAATGATCCAGTGTGATGACAGAAGTCTTATGTAGTAGGTATCACCATCGACATTCATGTTCCAAGAATTGAAGATTGTTGTTTAAATTGTAAATTGTGCGATAGAGAATGTGGATGTGATTATTGATGCACCGAATATATGACATCTATTTTTTGTCAAATTAGTGTATTTCTTTAAGCTACATTATTACATCATGGACATTCTAATTTGTTTATTGATATAGATGAAACATGTAAGTGCTTAGTTTAAATCAAAACTTTTAAAATGTTTACAACAGTGGAACCATATGTCAAGCATCAGTGTAATTCTACTTTAAATTGTGTTGTCGGTGGCACTGAGCAGCTGTACTGAAGGCTTACTGTATTTGCTACTCCTCATACCCTTATGACGCTCTCATTATCATTATAAAAATTTACTTGATTGAGTCAGTCCGCGATTTAATACTGGCACACGCGAATGCTTGGAAACATCTTGACATTATGTAGGTTCAGAGAGTCAATAATATACGAGACATGAAATTGCATCATCATTGCAACATTTATCACTGCGTTTCTTATGACCATGATAATTTCAAATGTCAGTTACAACCCTTGACGCAAGTGGAAGGTTAATGGACATGCCGTTCAAATTAATGTCATTTGATGCATAATATGCCGTAAAAAGGTGTTTCATGTCCATAATTGCAAACAAAGTTCCGGTCATTTAAACCTCCAGCTGGAACATCCCATAACGCACCTGTCTCTTGTATCACACGGTATCTGAATGGCAAATATGTGTAAGAGGAAAATGAAACCATCAGCTCATTGGCAAGTATGCTTTCATTAACATATGTATTTGTAAAGACCTAGATCATAGTTTCAATTTCCATGTACCTCAGGGTTTTGTCGAGACGGTACGCACTGTGCACGCAGTGTGTCCTCTTTCATCCACACACGACTCTTCGTGCCTTCATTAGAGCTGTTTTTAACATGTCACAGATACTGACACTGGCGGCGCTCAGGTATGACACATGTAAACATATTTGATTTTATATAATTACATTTGATCAAATAACATATTTTCGTTCGAAATTCATTCATTGTACTTCACATTATATATATATATATATATATATATATATATATATATATATATATATAGAGAGAGAGAGAGAGAGAGAGAGAGAGAGAAATTTTATGGATTTTCAGCAAATCAGTTTACACATAATAATCAGGCTTTGTTTTCATCTGGTGTCTTTGTATTTGGTTACGCGCATCTATACTGGTTTCTGTCACAAGTATCAAATAAAACCATAAAGCATATTATTATCAAGTCTCTTAAATATGTATAAACATCACTGTGTACACGACCAATGTCTATGTATTTGTTTCAGACAAATGATGACTGTTGTGATACTTATAACTATTGCCTGCCTGGTTCTTTCAACACGAGGTAAGATCACAGGTTTCGAATAGCCGTTAAGTGAATCTTTTCCGACTTTCGAGACCTTAGTTTATCAATATTACAGATTTGTTTTAGTACTCCATCCAGGGCCTTACTCCATGTGTGATTAAACTATTACATAGCATGACGTAATTCCTTCTGTTTTGCAGCCAAACCGTGTCAGGACAACCAGCACTGTTCGGAGTGTAACACACCATATGGCGACTGTATCACAGAATGCGACACTGGATATTTCGATCCCAAGTGCAAGTCTGTGTGCAACAAGAATTGCAAGCTGACGAAATGTAAACTATTGGAAAGTGCCGGCATTGGGAAGTGTACGGAAGGCTGTGAACCTGGGTATCGTGGCGAGAACTGTAAATTAGACTGTTTAGTTCCATCAGAAAACTGCACCATATGTCCTGGTGGATGTGAAGGGCATTACTGTAACCGAGGCGATACATGTTTCTCAGGATGTCAAGATAACTACTTCGGCTCAGATTGCAAGACTTGTTCCAGTAGATGTAAATCGTGCAATAGAATAACAGGAACGTGTAATCACTGCCATCCCCAATATCATGGCCAGAACTGTGAGTCATGTAATAATTGTTCGGGGTCGTGCGAGAATGGATGTGCACGAGTATGTCCACGTGGATTTTATGGGAATCTATGTGCCGAAATCTGCAGTGAAACCTGTCGTTCTGACCCAGCGATAAATTCTGAGGACCAGTGTTTGGAACGAGATGTAAACATTTCAAACGTGTGTATACCCGAGTGCCACCAAGAAAGCGGTGAGTGCATCCACGGTTGTGTTGCTGGCTGGTATGGTCCAGTGTGTTCATCTATGTGTAACGCTAACTGCATTGACAAACGTTGTGATGACACAGGGGGATGTGCTGAAGGTTGCACACTAGGTCATTTTGGAAAACAATGTAAACCGTGTTCTGAGATCTGCGCTAATTACACTTGCGATTCAAAAAGCGGGTCTTGTTTAAATGCATGTAGCAATGGAACGTATGGAAAATACTGTAACCTCACCAGTAACCCATGTATTGACGATGTGTGTGATCAGACGACTGGAAAATGTATCAACGGATGTTTCATCACAGAAGATGGATGTAAGCATAATTGTTCAATGGACGTTCCAACAACTGAGTGCACTACTGGATCCTGTGTCACAGGTAAATCAGGCTGAAATATTTCTGATATTGATAACCAAGCTAAATTATCTCTCAAAACCTCAAGATGAAACGAACGATTTTTTTAAAAGTTGCCGCATCGACTTTAATTTTCCTATCCTTAGACAACTATCAAGTTGATAATTAGCCATGATATATATGACCTAATCTATGATTGGTGAAGGAGCTTCGATACATCAATGTCATTAAGATATGGTTGTAAAAGTCTCTACTTTCGTTGATCAAACTGTATCAGCATTAATTTGGTAAAAAAACAACTTCGACACGATTCAATTGAACTTTATAAGAATGTTGCGAAAGCATTATCTGAATTTCTTTAATCATATAGGTGGTATATGAAGTAGGTTAGTCATTCTATCTCGCCCCTTTAACAAAAGATTCATAAATAATTATTCCTTATGTCATAGTTTACTGTTTTGAAGCGAGGTAAAATATTTCCATTTTTTATAAGGCACAACCTGTATGAATGTGTGAAAGTACTGTCATTTTCTTTTTTTTGTTAGAAACCCCAAGGCCTAGTAGTATCAACCCGTACGTAGTAGCACTGGTAGTAGTAATGCTTGTCGCAACAGCTGTATGCTACATCTGTTACCGCAAGGGTCGGTTCTCCACAAGGTCAGTATGTACAGTTGCAACATTTTTATTCAGCCAGTCATGATCGTTGATGAACGAATTAGAATTGTGCCTAGATATTTTGTTGTGATCTTTTATCTTCAGTCAGTATCTGTCGTAAGCTGGAGCTACTGGAATTAGTTTTTTCAACAACATCCTTAAAAACGACAGAGGGCGGTCGGGTATTCTAGTGGCTTAAGCGTTCGCTCGTCACGCTGAAGACCCGTGTTCGATTCCCGACCTGGGTACAATGTGTGAAGCCTATTTCTGTTGTCCCCCGCCGTAATATTGCTGGAATATTGCTGCGTAAAACCATACTCACTCACTCACTTAAAACGACAGACGTTAGATATGCCATACTGATATTACCGCCTCCTTGGTGTAGTTGATAGAGCGTCTGCCCGAATAGCGGTAGGTCATAGGTTTGGTCCCGTGGCTGCATCAAACCACAAGACGTTAACATATGGTAGTTGTTGTTGCCCTGCCTGGCACCCGATATTAATATCAAGGACTGGTCCGAATCGGCATAACGTGTCTGAATTTATGATAAACTGCGGCATGGCATTTCAATTGTCAAGCTCGTGTGTCAAAGGTAAATCAGGCTGAAATATTTTTTTTTGCAAATAAGCAAAATTACTTCTCAAAACCTCAAGGTGAAACGAAAAATTTGTGCACACCCCCATCGATCTCCCTATCCAAAGAAAAAACTTTCGAGTTGATTATTATAAATGGCATATCAAACCAATACTAGTATTGGTGAAGGAGCTTTTGATAACATATTGTTGTTTAGATATAGTTACACAAATTTCTATCTCCATTCAGCATGCTGTATTCTCGGTTTACCAACGCTAACATTGATGCAGGTTATGTCATTTATTCAATTTGGTCATAAACTTCGACACAGTTTGAACTGTGAACCCAGTGAGAATTAGTTGTATCGTAAATTCGTTTAAACAGAAAGTTTGTCAGCCTATGATGTAGGTTAGTCATCCTTCTTCATCCATGGCATGTATAGTCTGGAAGGTCATTTAAGGTACCGACGTTTACTTCAATATCTGAAAAACTATTGGACCTTCTCCAGTCAAAGTTGGTATGAGATTATTAAACAGTCATACATAACTGGATATTACATTTAAAGACAATCGGTGCATGAACAAAAAATCTGTCTATTTAGCTATCACTATATTTCATCAACAACCAGACCTGTTCGTCATGGGTCGAACGAGCGTTCATTAAAATAGCCATCTGCATAATGCTACCCCTGCGTCACAGGGCCATATGACACAGTTGAACCAATCAACTCAACTCGAAAGGGTGCATCGGAATCACGCACGTTGAGACGTGATTCCCGTTATGTTTAATGACTGTTTAATAATCTCATACCAACTTTGACTGGAGAAGGTCCAATAGTTTTTCAGATATTGTAGTAAACGTCGGTACCTTAAATTACCTTCCAGACTATACTGTCACTTTCCTTTAGTTTTAGAAACCCCAAGGGCCAGTAGCATCAACCTAAGCGCTGTAGCATTGGTAGTAGTAATGATTGTCGCAATAGCTGTATGCTACATATGTTATCGCAAGGGTCGATCCTCAACCAGGTCAGTATGTACATCTGGCATATATTCGATTCCAGTTGCACACGTTTATTCAGTTATTTGCGATCGTTGATGACGGACTGACGCTCACACGGTCTCCAATAAAGGATTTGTATTAATGCCTGATATGGATATAGTTATATTTCAGCTTTGAATAATCAAATTATAAAATAATAATTAATACTTGTAGATACTACAGCACAAATTTGTTTGTATTAGCATATACTGTTTCATATGAGAAAATGTGAATTCCCTTTATTGCTTAAATGTGTTTAAGGATGGAATGATATTAATTCTCGAAGCATAACTCGATGACCCGATGATGAGAATTCGTGACATCCAGTTCTTAGAAATACTTACGTGGACAGCGCGGGTATCATCAGTATTTGATTTGATAGTGATACATAAACTCATGCTTATGACATAGTCGGAATCAGACAAAGAACCATTCTTTTAGAAGGGAAATCTTAAGATTATGTACATATTTTTGTCGCTCATATTTTGTCGAAGCTGATCATATTTGAATCTGTATAATATATGATTGTTATCAGTCTACAATAACGAAAATTAGTGTCCTACATTTAGGCCATTTCATATGCTAGGATAAACACTGTGGAGTCGAACTGTAAAGATGAATGAAATAACTACTCAGATCAACTGATCAAACCAAAAGTCCCCTCTCTACAACCAGTGTCTGGATCGTTATCCATGTTACATTGCTCGTATCAGACATTTCACATTTCACAATGTTTAACTGATCAAAAGAAAACAACAAGTGCTCGAACCATCTCCAGGAATACTGTACACACAATGTTATAAGAGGTTTCAAAGGTACGAGGTCCGTTTCATGTTGTCACGAACAAAGCGCATTGCTTGGGGCGTATAGTTTAAAAGTACGTTGTCTCTCAATTACTGACATTTTCTATCACTTACCAATTCAATTTGCTCATCGATAAATTGTTTATCCTGAATATGTTTTGTACCATGCTAATACATATTTCATTGTTATTTTGACAATGGGAATTATGTTTAAAATGTCACTGATTGCAAAGATTAATGAGTTAGTGAGTGAGTTGGGTTTAACGCCGCTTTTAACAATATTCCAGTTATATCACGGCGTGTCAGCTTAATGTGGGAGGAAAGCCCGAAGTGATGCAGGCCTCAGGCGTTTACCACTTCGGTGAAACCCACGAGCACGGGTATGGTGCTGACAAACCTAGAAACATAATCGGGGCGAACCGGAATTCGAACCCACAATCATAGGTTTCTGGCGTGTCCAAGGGACGCAACTCTGCACAACGAATCGCGGCGCTTTAGACGACTTGGCCACCCGTGCCCCCCAAAGATTAATGAATGATCGTAGTAATACTCTTACATATCACACAATTGTACAGTTTGTGTAGCTCGTTTCTGTGTATGTTTGCCGTGATATTGCTATACTATTGCAAAAATCAAGGTTAACGCATTGTCACTCACATAAATACCCATTGTTAATCTGGTGTATTAATTAACCTCATGACTTTCTCCTCTGCAGAAATAATCAACTAGATGAGGTGATACACAGTGCCGTAACAGAACAAGCTGTCACAGGAGAGTACCAGGCCTTACATCAGTATTGGGAAATTAGAGAAGCAGATATGAACACGGAGTGTGAGCCATCAAACAGTCAAGAAATCGGCGAACAGGTGGCCACTGAAGCATACACAACTATAGGCGCACGATATATTTCGCCGATTGATGATGACAAGCCCTATTCTGAATAATTGCAACTTCGATTACAATCTAGGTTGATTCCAGGTTGATTGTCACTCACACAACTAATACAAAAATGTCACTGAATTCACATATCCGGTGTTTTAGGTAGTTCCAGTGTCTTCCTAGTTCTCATACGTTTATGAAGATTACTTGACAAACCTAACCTAGCCAGATTTGTGCCTTTGTTATAATCAAGTTGGAATATTTCCATTGTTTTAATAATTATATTTTCAAATCCTATCATGCTGTCAAAGTTATTGTCGAAAGAAGCCTATTGTTACCATAATCAGATCGCCGTACACTGTTTTTGAGGACAGCAATGGTTCGGTTTGGTGAAAGAGTGTTTATTGGTGTACTGAACGTTATTGTGATATATAAAAATAATCGTCAATTTAATGTACTGGCTGTTCATTGTACCACATCTTAAAATCTACTTAGTGTGCATCGTTCATAAGTAACGTGTACTTTTTCTCACAAACGTAAGTGCTGGATATAAATACTAGTATATGCTTCCATGCCATTGGCTTACATGGAGAGAGTGTGTATGTTTTATAAAAAAAACGCCACACTCTGCAATATTCAAGCTATATGATGGCGGCCTGTGTAAATAATCACGTCCGGATAGGGTACGAAAACACACATCTTACGAAGTCACCGAGTCTGACAACCCCGATCCATTTGGTCGCCTCTTACGACCTGCAAAGGTTGCTGCGGACCTATTCTAACCCGGCATCCCCACGGTGGGCTACAGAAAGTTGTACTGGTATACTGCACCTTGCCCAAAGAAGGAGTTTGTGTGTGTTGATATATGGTCATTTAGATTGTAATCTTTTTTTATGATGTTATGTTCATAACTTCCCACCTTGTATGTCAGTTGATATTTTTGTATTTTATTACATATTTTATATGTAAGCTGCAATCATTACGTGATATATGTGCTTAGGAATGGGAGTTCTTATTACTTTCTGGACGCACCCTTATTTCCACAGATAAGAAACTTAAATTTTGTATCAAATCAGGACCTAAATTATCTATTTGACTTGACATGATTTTTTTCTGTATTTTGGTCGCACACGTGATAATTGCTGTGTCATAGTTGAACATTATATATATTTCTAGCGCATGAATATATCTGCAGGAGAATGTAATGGCCATTTAATTGAATTAAGGCATCACGATAAGATAACCTTACCATCATTAATGTCTTGAGTGTATTTATAAATATTTACCTTACGATTTTTATGAAACACGTTCGATTGATAATAAAAACGATGAAGCACAGAGAATGTTCCCTTTTTTAAGAGTTCTTGCTGAGGCCTTGGTGTTGGAGGAACATACAAACCTGTGAAACTGTTTAAGATGTTTTGACATTCGTCGTTGTTCGGTTTCGTTTCAACTGAACTGCAATTATCGACTACGCAGACAAGCAGCATCTTGCCGAGGCAAGGCCGTTAACTGACTATAAAAGTCCAGTTTCCGCCCTTGCCGAATTAGGCTGGAATTTCCAGGTTCGATCTTAGAGCCACCAGTGGCTATTACGAGTTATGTCCCTTCTATTCTTCCAATTGATCAATCAGATTCTATCTCACATATCACTTGTAATTGTTTCAAACAAAATGGCGGTCAAGACGGTCTGATCATTAATCAATATCTAGATTAAGTAGACATAATTTATGAATAACAAGTTCTTTAATATAATGCTGTAAAGGCGACGTTTCGGTATAGATCCTTATACCGTTGTCAAGCAAGACTGAATAACTTACTTACTTACTTAATTAATTAATTTTGGAGATTTAACGTGCGCTTTCCGACTGATGCGTATTTCGCACAAGGTGAGGAATGACTTACTTACTTACTTACTTTGGAGATTTAACGTGCGCTTTCCGACTGATGCGTATTTCGCACACGGGCCCGGCCAGGCCATTTAATGTGTTTCCGAAAGGGGCGAAGGTGGTCTGTGCAACCCAAGAGGGGGGTTTTAGGGGTTGCTTATATAGAATTGGGGAATTTTGAGATTTGGAATAGATGCCGATGGGATTGGGGAGGAGAACTAAGGGAGCTGGGTATGGTGGATGTTTGTTTGTTTATGTGATTTTGATTTGGTAGGTTATTGTGTTTTTAGATGCGTTTTATTAGTTCCGTTTTTATTAAGAATACGCCTAAGGCCTTGAAGTTTTCTAGTTTATTTTGTGGGTTTAGTATTGCTTCTAGAGTTAGAGCCTTGTTTAGATTGAGGGTGGTTTGTAATGCGGTTCGATGTGTTAGGTAGTGTGTGCAGTGGATGAGTGCGTGTTCTGGGGTTTCTGGTTGTTTGCAGTGTGGGCAGTTACCTGTAGTGTGTTTTTTAAAATTTTTTAGGTGGTTATTTAAGTTGGTGTGTCCTGTTTGGAGTTTAGTGATTACTCTGTCGATTTTTTTGGATGGATGGAGAATTTTTGGTTTGGTTAGTGGTTTGCTGAGCACTTTTTTGATTTGGCTGTTTGAGTTTAGATATAGGTTATGCCATTTTTTGGTGATTTTTTGCTTGTTTACACTTTTAATTTCTGATTTTGAGATGGGTAAGTTTAAGCTTATTTCTGGGATTTTGAGGGATAGTTTAGCTGCTTTATCGGCGTTTTCATTACCGTATATTCCTACGTGGGCGGGTATCCACAAGAAGGTTATTTGTTTGCATGCCTTAGTTAGGTCGTTGGAGCTTTTAAGTATTTGATTTATTAATTTAGGTCGGTTTTTGGTATTTTTGTTTTGGAGGGCTTGCAGTCCACTTAGGGAGTCGGTAAGTATTAGGATTTTTTTGTGCTTTTTGGATTCTTGATTATGTAGGGCTGAGGCCATGCCCATTAGTTCTGCCGTGAATATTGATTGGTTGTTTGGGAGTCGGAAGGATTGTGTGGTTTTAGTTGGTTGTGTGGTATGGACTCCGAAACCGGTGTGTTTGGAGGTCGGATCTGAGGATCCGTCCGTGTAAATGTGACACCAATTTGGCCAATTTTCGTGTATGTATGCTAGTGTGGTAGTTTTAGCTATGTTTGGGTCGGTTTGTTTATTTATTTGGCTAGCTAGTGTTGTGTCTATTTTGGGTATTTTAAGTTTAGGGGTGAAGATATTTGATTGTTTGCAGTTTTGTTTAAGATTTTTAATTTGGTGTTCATTTAGGTAGTTTGTTATTCTTTGGGATATTGGGGTAAGTAAGGGGTGTTTACCAGCTAGAGCTTGGTTTTTGGGGCTGATGTTTTGGTTTATTAAGTTTTGGATGAGAGGGTTTGATTGGGACGCGGCCCAGAAATTTAAGCTTAGATGTTCCCTGCGTAGACTTAGTGGCATTTCTCCTGTTAAGGCCTGAAGTGAGGTGTAGGAGGTGCCATGTTGGGTGCGTGTAATTAGTTTGAGAGCCTGATATTGTATTGAGTCAAGTTTTTTAGATAGAGAGTTGTTTAGGGTGTTGTATATGGCGCAGCCGTAGTCTAGTTTTGATCTAATTAGTGATATGTAGAGAGAGAGGAGGGTATCTTTGGATGCTCCCCAGTTAGAGCCAGTTAGGCATCTTAGGGTGTTTAGGTCTTTACTGCATTTAGTTGTTAGGTTTTGGATGTGAGCATCCCAGGTGAGATGTTCATCGAAAATAAGTCCTAAGAATTTGGTTTGTTTTTGAAATTTGATTGTTTGATTGTTTAGCTGGAGGATTGGGGAGGCGGGTTTCATGTTTTTATGTTTGAATACTATTCCTGTTGTTTTTTCTGAGTTAAGGGAGAAGCCCCATTTGTCAGCCCATTGTTGTATTTTATTAAGAGATTTTTTGAGTAAATTTTGGACCATGTTCATGCTTTTAGTGCGGATCCAGATGGCTCCATCATCCGCGAATTTTGATGTGTTTACTTTAGGGGATAGGCCCTCGAATAGATCGTTTATCATTATATTGAAGAGGGTGGGGCTGAGGATACTGCCCTGTGGAGTACCATTTTCTAGGGGACATTGGTCCGATAGAGTTTGGTCTATACCCACGGTTATTTTACGATTGTTTAGGAAGTCCTGGATGTAGTTTATTATCTGACCTTTGAGTCCTATTTTTTTAAGTTTTTGTATTAGCCCATCGTGCCATACCATGTCGAAAGCTTTAGAGAAGTCTAAGAAGATGCCTGTGGTATATTGTTTATTTAGCTGTCCTGTCTTAATATCTTGTTGGTGAGGAATGAGGAACATAGTAAGAATATATATGGTAGGTGGAGGATTAACAGCAGAGGATTAACAGTAACAACAATTGCATACATGAGTGGGATAACATGAGTAGGTAATGACAACAGAAGGATAATACTGACACAACATGATGGACAGAGAACACATAGGTTGAAGCCAATGGGACATGAAGCCAATTAAACAGAATACGTTTGTATAGGTGTGGTGATTATTGCTTAATGAGTTCATAGTGGGCGGCTGGAATGAAATAGCCTTGCTCTCTGTTGATTGGTGGTTTGTGGCGGCGAATGTGGTATTTTCGGAACTGCACCTGTGGACAATCTTATGTTGGTGAAACATCCCGCCACATCAACACCAGAATCAAGGAGCACAAAAACCTCAACCATCAAGTCAGCCACCTCGGACCATATTAGCATCTGCCCTAATCACAATATCATCTGGGACAACGTCCAAATCCTCTCAAACAACCTCCATGTTTTCACTCAAAGAAAACTAACAAAAGCAGTCCACATGCGCCACCACAAGCCATGAATCAAAAGAGAACAACATGTACATATGTTAAGATCCAATATACACCATTAAGGTGAGTTGAGGTGAAATTGGGTTTGACGTCGCGTCCAAAATTATTGCACTTATTGCGCGGTATACACCATTATGGAGTTCCATGAAAATAATTCCAACACCAAAACGTTTTTTGTACTACTGGCCTCATGACGACATATACGAAGTGATGCTGTCTGTATATCTGTCTGAACATATTATTTCAAGTGACACTAATCACCCTTGTAGCAAGTGCACAGCCCTCAGACATGCCGTCCTAATTAACGTCAGCTGATGCAATAAGTTGACCCACAGCCGGTGTTTCTAAACGGTAATGGCAACAATAGTTAATAACATTGAAACCGTCTGCTGCCTCGTCTCTCAACCTCCCATTGCGTGAACTAAACAAAGTTTGATATCATGAAGCTACATCCACTTTCACATACAATCCAGTAAATTAATCTCATGAGCATCGATCTACCCAATTGGGATCGATGACATACATCAACCATGTCAGCGAGTCCGATCCTGTTAGTTGCCTCTTACAAGCAAAGTTGCCTTTTACGGCAAGCATGGGTTGCTGAAGCCCTATTCTACCCCGGATCTTCACGGGTCTACTATGCTTTAGAAAGCACAACATTTACCATTTTGTCAGCAATGTGTACAACATTTTTTTATGAAGATTATACAATGAAACACACTTATATCCTTTCACTGAAGCAGATAGTGTTTATCTTATTGGGTCTTATGAAATTATGATTGGACAAGGCGTCATTGTGTACATTGCAAATATTAATATTTCCAACATAGCTGTGGATGTAAGAAAGATAACTATCATTCCACTTAAGTTAGTTTTGTTTCAACGCAAAGCGTGTCGTCCCCTTTATGAGGTGCGGTGAAATAGGGTTTAAAGGGGTACTGATCTAAAGCAATCCCCCGGACTGGTTGTTGCCTTTCTTACTTTTTTTTTCCCCGTGGGTACCCGGATGATACGCAACGCAACTGAGCGTGACAAGAGACTGGGCTGCCGTCTGCAGGGACAGCTAAATAAATTTGGAGGCAATATTTGTTTTACGCAGTTTTGAACACTGATTGGTAAACCGTGATCTATAAAGTTTTCGACAAAGGGCGCATGTTAATTCATTTCTTCAGCCTAAACAAACAGACAAAAAGAACGGCGGAGCTCATCGGATGTCGTCATTTGGAAATACCCCTGATGGTTATAGTTTAATAATATAAAAAGTAGCCATGCAGTGAAAGCATTTTCGGATTTCGGATTGCGTAGATAATACGATTACAACTCCCTTGTCATCCACGTTTACTGGTATAACCCTACACTTTTGTATTTGGCGTCATTCACTTGATGCTCAGTTAATGAATTGATTGCAGGTATAATTAGTGGTAGCGCCACTCAGATTACCTGACAAAGGTTCCCATTTGGCATTTATTGTGTCTGGGGTAATTCTTCAATCTAAATCCATGTTTGAAGTGAGGTGAAATGTGTGTTATGTAATATGCACGTGGCTGGCACGTGGCTGGCCGGTGTCGGGCCGGGAAGTCGAAAATCTATTTACCAGTAGTACCGGAAAGGCGAACGGAGGGGTAAGGGACTGGGGACCGGGAAGGCGAATGAAAAGTTCAGTGATGTGTACCCTCGTTATGTATACAACGGACACTTATACATTGAGGACACTGGGGTGTTGTGAGACAGAAAAGGGAAGAAATAAATTTAAAAAATTGAACTCAGAGAATGTGATTACTAACTTCCATTGAACTCGTGAGACGGAAAAATAACGAAAGAGATAATCTACTAAAATTGTTAAAATTGAACTCAGAGAATGTGATTACTAACTTCCATTGAACTCAGATTAAGTAATCTAGTAAAGAAACGATGAAGCTATAACAACACGCGGGAATCAGTTAATCTCTACTACTATATCTTGTATTGAGAAGATGCGACTTTAACACAAAAGTTGTTTGAATTGTGAGTAGGATGTCTCTTTGTTCTGAAACCCAAGTAAGAAGTATATGAGATTTTTATATGTACAAGATCATTAACGTTCAAAACGATGGCTAATGCACAGGTACGTTTGATTTTCATCGACTCTGTTCGTGGCGGCAATCATCTTTACTACAGTGGTCATAAGTATCGTATTAACAAGAAGACTGATGAGAAGACTTATTGGAAGTGTGTCACCAGCCAGTGCAAGGCCAAACTCATCACCTCCGATGATGTCCTTCAGTCACAAGGACAGGCACACAACCATGTAGAACAGCCCCTCATCAGCACGTTGATGCCTTCAAATCGAAACTAGTTCATAGTACCAAGACCGAGGTGACTTCATGGACTATGTTACCACTACATAGGTAGAAGGATCTTGGAGCAAGGACCTGTGGAATCACTTCGGAAACCAGGGACGCGGAACAAACAACAACCTTGAAGGATGGCATCATCACCTGAACAAGAGCGCCCAGAAGACTCACCCTAACATCTTCGAGGTAGTGAATCTTCTGAAACGTGAACAACAGAAGTGAGGGTTGAGCAGCTAGGCGCTCACCCAAGAGCACCTGCTCGGAAGAGAAAATACCGAGTGATTGACTCTAGACTCCGTGCCTTGAAAGAAGATCTGTTGAACCAATTGACGACAACAATGGACTACACTGACGATGTGGCAGATCTACTGCACTGGGAATGAACTGAATTATTACATAAATGATAAAATGTATGTCTATATACATCTTCAAATACATGCATGATATATGACCTGTTATACTATACTTGTTATATATTGACTTTGTTGTCCAGATTAAATAGTGTCCTCATTTCATTGGTATTTTCTTTGTAATTAACAAGTACCGGGAAGGCGATCATCTGCCATAATAAGAATTTTTGTGATGACCGGGAAGGCGAACGTAATTTCTAACTCTGAGGGATTGACGTTCGCCTTCCCGGCCCATAACCGGCTGGCCAGCAAGAGATGAATGATCAGTTGATTTTCTTTTTGTAAATTTACTTTTTGTAAATCAACGGATCATTCCTAGCCATCAAAAGATCAACATAAAACTATCGAGCTCCAAAATGTCATATTTGTATCTATGATATTTAATTGAACATATCGACTTCATTAGGTACAATCTACCTGTGCGTTTCTTTTTTATTTGAGTGTATATGACGGCGGTTTGTAAATTATCGAGTCTGGACCAGACAATCCAGTTATTGCCATCATGTGCATCGATCCACGCAAATGAGATACGATGGCATGCATCAACCAAGATAGCGAGTCTGACCACCCGATCCCGTTGGTCGCCTCTTACGACAGGCATAATCGCCTATTACGACAAGCTGAAGTCCTGTTCTACCCAGGTCTTCACGGATCGCAAATGATTTTAATATTAGTATTACACCGTTTTTAACTGACAAGTACATGTAAGAGGAATTGAGTATGCTTTGCTTCACACGTGTTCGTTGAGGCCTTCCTAGATACTAGTTTCAATTTCCAGGGATTTGTCGCGCTGTACATCCTCTTTCATCCACATGCAGCTATTTCTGTCTTCATTTATGTGAGAGTTGTTACATGTTTCACATGTATAACATGCTGACAAAGACGCCCAAGTGATATATATTTACATACTTTGTTATTTGTCTTAATTAATCAGAACCAATACGTTGATAATGCATGTTCGTTCACATTACATTCAGTGCAATCAAATAAAGTTCAATATATATGATAGTTTACGTATTTCAAGCAAATTATACCCATCATCATTGCAACATTTATCACTGCGTTTCTTATGACCATGATAATTTCAAATGTCAGTTACAACCCTTATCGCCAGTGAAAGGTTATTGGACATGCCGTTCAAATTAATGTCGTTTGATGCAAAATGTGTCGTAAAAAGTAGGTGTTTCATGGCCATATTTGCAAACATAGTTCCGGTCATTTAAACCTCCAGCTGGAACGTCCCATAACGCACCTGTCTCTTGTATCACACGGTATCTGGATGGCAAATACATGTAAGAGGAAAATGAAACCATCAGCTCAAGTACATGTATGCTTTCATTACCATATTTATTTGTAAAGACCTAGAGCATAGTTTCAATTTCCATGTACCTCAGGGTTTTGTCGAGACGATACGCCCTGTGCACGCAGTGTGTCCTCTTTCATCCGCACACAACTCTTCGTGCCTTCCTTAGAGTTGTTTTTAACATGTCACAGATACTGACACAGGAGGCGCTCAGGTAAGACACATGTAAACATATTTGATTTTATAATTACATTTGATCAAATAATATATTTTCGTTCGAAATTCATTCATTGTACTTCAAATTATATATATATATATATATATATATATATATATATATATATATATATATATATTGGATTTTCAGACAATCGGTTTACATATAATAATCTGGCTTTGTTTTCATCTGGTGTCTTTGTATTTGGTTACGCGCATCTATACTGTTTTCTGTCACAATGATCAAATAAAACCATAAAGCATATTATCATCAAGTCTCTTAAATATGTATAGACATCACTGTGTACACGATCAATGTCTATGTATTTGTTTCAGACAAATGATGACTGTTCTGATACTTATAACTATTGCCTGCCTGGTTCTTTCAACACGAGGTAAGATCACAGGTTTCACATAGCCGTTAAGTGAATCCTTTCCAACTTTCGAGACCTTAGTTTATCAATATTACAGATTTGTTTTAGTACTCCATCCAGGGCCTTACTCCATGTTTGATTACACGATTAACAACACGACGTAATTCCTTCTGTTTTGCAGCCAAAACGTGTCAGGACAACCAGCACTGTTCAGAGTGTAACACACCACATGGCGACTGTATCACAGAATGTGATTCTGGATATTTCGATTCCAAGTGCAAGTCTGTGTGCAGCAAGAATTGCAAGCAGACGAAATGTAAACTACTGGAAAATGCCGGCATTGGGAAGTGTACGGAAGGCTGTGAACATGGATATCGTGGCGTGAACTGTAAATTAGACTGTTTAGTTCCATCAGAAAACTGCACCATATGTCCTGGTGGATGTGAAGGGCATTACTGTAACCAAGGCGATACATGTTTCTCAGGATGTCAAGATAACTACTTCGGCTCAGATTGCAAGACTTGTTCCAGTAGATGTAAATCGTGCAACAGGATAACAGGAACGTGTCATCACTGCAATCCCCCATATCATGGCCAGAACTGTGAGTATTCATGTAATAACTGTTCGGGGTCGTGCGAGGATGGATGTGCACGAGTATGTCCACGTGAATTTTATGGGAATCTATGTGCCGAAATCTGCAGTGAAACCTGTCGTTCTGACCCAGCGATAAATTCTGAGGACCAGTGTTTGGAACGAGATGTAAACATTTCAAACGTGTGTATACCCGAGTGCCACCAAGAAAGCGGTGAGTGCATCCACGGTTGTGTTGCTGGCTGGTATGGTCCAATGTGTTCATCTATGTGTAACGCTAACTGCATTGACAAACGTTGTGATGACACAGGGGGATGTGCTGAAGGTTGCACACTAGGTCATTTTGGAAAACAATGTAAACCGTGTTCTGAGATCTGCGCTAATTACACTTGCGATTCAAAAAGCGGGTCTTGTTTAAATGCATGTAGCAATGGAACGTATGGAAAATACTGTAACCTCACCAGTAACCCATGTATTGACGATGTGTGTGATCAGACGACTGGAAAATGTATCAACGGATGTTTCATCACAGAAGATGGATGTAAGCATAATTGTTCAATGGACGTTCCAACAACTGAGTGCACTACTGGATCCTGTGTCACAGGTAAATCAGGCTGAAATATTTCTGGTATTGATAACCAAGCTAAATTATCTCTCAAAACCTCAAGATGAAACGAACGATTTTTTTAAAAGTTGCCGCATCGACTTTAATTTTCCTATCCTTAGACAACTATCAAGTTGATAATTAGCCATGATATATATGACCTAATCTATGATTGGTGAAGGAGCTTCGATACATCAATGTCATTAAGATATGGTTGTAAAAGTCTCTACTTTCGTTGATCAAACTGTATCAGCATTAATTTGGTAAAAAAACAACTTCGACACGATTCAATTGAACTTTATAAGAATGTTGCGAAAGCATTATCTGAATTTCTTTAATCATATAGGTGGTATATGAAGTAGGTTAGTCATTCTATCTCGCCCCTTTAACAAAAGATTCATAAATAATTATTCCTTATGTCATAGTTTACTGTTTTGAAGCGAGGTAAAATATTTCCATTTTTTATAAGGCACAACCTGTATGAATGTGTGAAAGTACTGTCATTTTCTTTTTTTTGTTAGAAACCCCAAGGGCTAGTAGTATCAACCCGTACGTAGTAGCACTGGTAGTAGTAATGCTTGTCGCAACAGCTGTATGCTACATCTGTTACCGCAAGGGTCGGTTCTCCACAAGGTCAGTATGTACAGTTGCAACATTTTTATTCAGCCAGTCATGATCGTTGATGAACGAATTAGAATTGTGCCTAGATATTTTGTTGTGATCTTTTATCTTCAGTCAGTATCTGTCGTAAGCTGGAGCTACTGGAATTAGTTTTTTCAACAACATCCTTAAAAACGACAGAGGGCGGTCGGGTATTCTAGTGGCTTAAGCGTTCGCTCGTCACGCTGAAGACCCGTGTTCGATTCCCGACCTGGGTACAATGTGTGAAGCCTATTTCTGTTGTCCCCCGCCGTAATATTGCTGGAATATTGCTGCGTAAAACCATACTCACTCACTCACTTAAAACGACAGACGTTAGATATGCCATACTGATATTACCGCCTCCTTGGTGTAGTTGATAGAGCGTCTGCCCGAATAGCGGTAGGTCATAGGTTTGGTCCCGTGGCTGCATCAAACCACAAGACGTTAACATATGGTAGTTGTTGTTGCCCTGCCTGGCACCCGATATTAATATCAAGGACTGGTCCGAATCGGCATAACGTGTCTGAATTTATGATAAACTGCGGCATGGCATTTCAATTGTCAAGCTCTGTTAAACCTACATTTTACCATGAATTGGGAAATTACTCGATTCTGATTGGTCAATCAGAGGCCGTTAAATCCAAAGAAAACTCTGATTGAAACAGCTAACTTCATAAAATAGTACTTTTTTCAGTCCTTTCGGTGGGCATATTTATGTAATTATATCTACAATAATGCAAAGTTGCGGTTACTACAATATTCAAAGAATGTGTGGCAATACATCTCTGGCAGAAAACACGACATAAATCTACAAAGAGAATGTACTTTAAGTTTTGGGGACAACAGAGAGCTTGAATTCGGCGCTTTTCTAAATACGACTGTGACGTCATATCTTCTGCATCACAGTGAGCGATATGATGTCATAATAGTGATGTTCGGTATAGAACGAAAGCTTTGCAAAGTTGGCTTAGTTTTCTTCAGGCATGCCCACCTCATTTTAGCTGACCCGAGTCGTGCTAATATGCTTTCAATGCCTGTCATATGTTCGAGTGAATTATTTCGGTGTAAACAAACTGCGCGTTCGGTTCCATATTCAATTTAGTGCTGTTGAATCTTCAGGTTACCCTAGCTCTATCTTAATCAGACAGTATGTTTATCTCATAATTAATCTGGACTGGTACAAACATCAACACACACACACGCAGTCACGTGGAATAATCTTGAATGCGATGTTAAACCCTGTTTCTCCTCATCTCATAAAAGTGACGACAAGGTAGGTGGTAAAACAAAACTAATTTAAATGATATATTATCTTTCTCAAATCCACATCTATGTTGAAATATTAGTATGTGCAAACTACACAATGACGCCTTTTTCAGTAATCATTTCGGAAATTTGAAAATAAGATACATTAAGATAAACACTATCTGCTTCAGTGAAAGGATATTAATGTGTTTCATAGTATAATCTTCACGACATATGTTGTACACATTGGTGACATCATGTCAAATGTTGTTCTTTCTGAAGCCGGGTAACTATGAACTATGCATTCGTGTTGGCTTTTGTTATTTGTCAGACATTGATTCTGTATGCATTGTTTGTCGTTCTTGAAATGTTACATGCTGAAATAGAAGTCACAGAAACCTATTCAGGTGTGTGAACTGCTGGGATCACAATAACACGGGGAAATGTTTTCTCACTTTTTGGAATTTCAGCCCCTCAATGGGCCATTTGATCAAAACTAGGTTATCACCAACAAACTGTTCATGCTGGGAGCGTGACAAATGATTTCTTTTCAAGCATGATGTGAAAGACATACACCGATACACAGCGGCAGACAGCAACTTTCCTCGTGTCCTTATGGCTAAACAGGATCATATAACCGGACATCAGTTGGGCTTATTCAGTAACTCCTTTATACACCGCGTTGACAAACATGGTTATTGCGTGAGGAAAATAATTGTAATTCTTTTTTATAGCAATCGTTCTAAATTTAGGGAGTGAGTGTGTGAGTTAGTTTAACGCCGCTTTGAATATATTTCAAGTCGTAACACTGCTCGTGGGAGGGGAACCAAACTAACCACAGGTTTTCTTCGCTCGCCACTTTAATGAAATTACTTGGGACTTGTCGGCTCGGAGTCAGTGTACTGTGTCTGAGTGGGGCATTCATGTGTAACTGCGACTTGATATCTCAGTGGGCTAGCACTATAAAGTCGGTATATGCGGTATGACACAATCCATAATGAAATGCCTTCTAAAAACCACCAGGGCAATTGGTTGGACATTGAGGTTACAACAGTAGCCTGTACTGCCGAAGCAACCTGTGCATCCCGTTGCTTTATTATACCTTTAATATTACTCAAAGCGGAGAAAAACCAAATCCGACCCCTCACTCAAATGAAGCCACATGAAATAGGTGGCATAATAACACAAATATATAGGTGACCCTTATTTCGTCTACTTAAATCAATCTTTATCTGATTTATAATAGATTCCCCCGCCAGGACGTAGAGAGCTGTTCACAGAGTATGGATGAAAGAGAAGAAGAAAACTTCCCACCTGCCGCAGATGTTGCTACAGCTTCGACACAACGCAACTCTGAACACATTTACCATGACATTGATACAAGTGAAATGGGGCCGGTGATTGTGTTTCTCTAGACAAGTTGTTGTGAATGAATGATATGGGTCTTAACAACACCCACACGACGCAAGACTATTAGACGAGTAACTATTTTGATATTTTTATCCTTTTACAACTATTTTGGATATCGGACGGACTCCCCAAATGGTCGAAGATTTTTATCTGAGAGAATGTTAAAATTCACATATATAAACGATACTGACAGGTTTGACTTATACTCACTTATCCCACAGAATATATTTGGTTGAACAGACCAGCCTCATTGTGATAATTACACATTGAACCTTTTTGTACATATTTTACGCTTGTTGGTTTGCAATTCGGCAGGCAAAAAAACATAACGAAAAGTCGCCTCTATACTTGTTTGGGTGATTTTCAAAATATATTTTATTTATCTTGATTTTTTATATATATGATGTCGGAAATAGAAGTACACAGTTCAGTTAGTATTTGTTTTAGTATATTTTCTAATGGTGCACGTTAATCCACGTTTTTGACATGAACAATCCAGTGATTGACATCATAAGCCTCCATCCAAGCTATTTGAATACGATGACATGCATCAACCAAGTCAGCAAGCCTGATCACCCAATCCCGTTGCCTTTTTCGGCAAGAACGGGTTGCTGAAGACCTATTCCACGCCGGACCTTTCCCGGGTCATCTACATACATACCTATTGTTGTAAGCATTTCCGGTCTAATGACATTGCCTTGTGTCGCTATGCTACCTTGTTTTTTACTTAATTATTCATAGTACATTTTGAATATATTTCTTGTAAATTTCAACAAGTGAACAATACAAACGGAGCATATAATTTACCACTTATATGTTTCATTGTAACTCACTTGCTATCAATCAGGCTACCCTTATTTCCTGTACGACACCCAGCTACTTGAATTAATTTTTGTATCATTCAGATGATGAATGAGCAAGAAGTAGCCTCGAAATGTTGTGTATAAAGAATTGTGTGTACTCTGCATTGTGTTAGTATTTTAAATATCATGATTTCTTACATGACAATGACATCTTATTGACTATGTTATTTGTTTTTATTTGTCGTGTCCTGTCCAAGCAGTAACATTATAACTTCATATGTATTAGTGAAAAGATTCAATGAAGTAAAGGCTTCCTCTCCAGTATAGGTCTGAGATTACAATCGTAATTGGAATGCCAAATGGTCTAAATTTAGACGTGCAGCAAACCTGCACAACAAAGTAACACTCGCATAGGACAACCATAACGCCCACTGAGCGAGAGTGAAGGGGACGGGGACGAACTGTTACGTTTGTTTTGTTTGTGCTTGTAGTGGATACACATTACGGGAACGAAAACAGTTACATGTAGTTTGTGCTTGTAGTGGATACACTTCTTCCGCTAAGATGTGACAATGGATGTTTCCTAATTCCTAAATGAGAACTCGGTAAGTGAAACTTAAATATTCATGTATTAGTTTTCATACAAACTATGTCTGGTGTCTGCAATGGTCAGGAGATGTAACAGACTATACTTTAAGCCCCTATTGTTCAGCCTATTCACATGTGTGTTACAACTGACTGCATTTGAGCTCAAATGGGGAAATTTGAGCTAACTCGGAACTAACCATTCATGAGTGTATACACTGATAATAATTACTTAAAGTTTAAAACAGCGACATTATGGGTCGGTACAATGAATTGCCTTTTGTTAAGTAACTACATTTTCTGTATATTTCCAAAACCAAAGATGGTAGGATCATGTTCTTTATGAATTTTAGCTTTATATTTTATTAGTCCAACATTGTTGACAGTTTATATGTTTCATGTTACATGCATTATATATTATGAATTATGAGTTCTGTCCAAATGTGGAAATACATAGCAGATACATTTCTTGCCGGGAGTCATTCGTCACCACTTGCCTCATCTGCTCATCCATGAATGTTATGTGAGAAAATGCAAAAAACCAATACTAATGCGCATCTAACACTAGCTTCGGTCAAAGAATTCCTCAGGAATAATTTTTTGATTTTACATATGTATTTTTCAAAGGTTGTTTGCGATTAGGACGAACTAACGTTTTGTGATTTACATCCTTGGCACGTGTTGAGTAAGTTAACGACCGCTCGTATTTTTCTGATAGAGCTTCAAGACCAAGGACAATTTTGAGGTTGAAATTCATTACAAAACATTTTGCAACAGACAGACCTTAATGTCTATTCAAATGTAAATCAGTACAGAGGGCCTTAACATCGTGGGCTTCTTTGCATACAGGGCATCGGAATACTGCTGAATGCGATGTTAAGCAATACATAAATATAAAAGAATCATTTACGGGCTTGAAACACATTTCAACTCCAGACCTCCCAGGAATGTGCTTGAATTGTATTCAATAGTTTTCAAGTTACTTGACAGCGACCTGTTCAATGTCAGGTCATCGGGACAAAACAGTAATTGTTTATTACATTACTAGAATATAATGAGTGAGTGAGTTGGGTTTAACGCCGCTTTTAACAGTGTTCGAGTTATATCACGGTGTGTCAGCTTCATGTGGGAGGAAAGTCCGAAGTGATGCAGGTCTCAGACGTTTATCACTTCGGTGAAACCCACGAGCACGGGTATGGTGCTGGCAAACCTAGAAACATAATCGGGATGAACCGGGATTCGAACCCACAATCATAGGTTTCTGGCGTGCCCAAGGGACGCAACTCTGCACAGCGAATCGCGGCGCCTTAGACGACTGGGACACCCGTGCCCCCCAAGAATATAATGAACATTTGCATTTATATCTATGTATATATAATAGGTACATATCTTATTCGAACCGTGAAGATCCGGGGCAGAGAATAGGTCTTCAGCAACCCATGCTTGCCGTAAAAGGCGACTATACTTGTAAGAGGCGATTAACGGGATCGGGAGGTCAGGCTCGCTGTCTTGGTAGATACATGTCATCGTGTCCCAGTTGCGTGGATCGATGCTCATGATGTCAATCACTGGATCGTCTGGTCCAGACTCGACTATTTACAGACAGCCGTCACACAGCTGGAATATCGCTGGGTGCGGCGTTAAACAACAAACAAAAAAACATATCTTATTCTGCCATCGTATTTTCCACCACACGGGACTCATTTATTTATAGTACGCCTTTATATAGCTTGACTGTGGCCTTAAAGAACAAACAACCTGAACTATTTGCATGTGTAAGTGACATCGAGAGCAATAGCTGCTACGAATTTGTGAATGTCCATTCTTGGTAACACATATTTATTGAAAACTGTTTTGGATTGAACCAGGTACTAAAATGTTTCATGTTGATTTCCGATACGTTGATATCTGTCAGAATCTATGTAGTCATCATAGTCAGTACTTCACGGGTTTGTCATATTTGTTGAATACATACGGCCCATTTGCGGTGTCGTAGTGACGAGTGTCTGTTTTGATATAGTATATGAAATAAGGGCATTCATTACACGTGGCAGTGATACGAGCCCAAATCAGAGCAGTATTTAACATTGCCCGAAACCTACCATTTCCTAATATTAAAGCAAACGGCCACAAGGCTGACATGCGGAACACAAGAAATATTGGTGTTCATGCGATGGAATATGAGCGTTCAATGATCTGATCAGTCGTTTGTTTCCCCCTCGCTGGAATCTGTCTTGATTCGTTGGTTAAAATAACAGTACATTGTACACCGTAAAACGGTCGTATGTTTTCACAGATGATGGAAGAACAAAACGCTGTGTAGCAGTGGTAATAGAATCTATATAGGAATATATTTGTTTATCCTAAAAGCACATGTGTTAGTTATGTAATTTGACAATTGGTAACTGCAAGCTTTTCCACGTATAATGATGTTGTTATCTAACTCGCGTATGTCATGCAATAAAACAATGCTTACCATGATCAAGGATTTACTTTTGAGAAAACTGTTCTTAACACCGGTTGTGATTTAGGGACGGACAACGTCTTCCGAGACTGATGTTTGTCGTACGAGCTGACTGCAAATAGAAACCTCAATAAGAAGTGCCAAATTAGAGTTGACTGTACGATTCCGATTATATCATGAGCATGTGTTTATGAATCACGATCAAACAGTGATGGTACCGGGCATTTGCGAAAAGGCGTGCGTATCCTGCCCAGCCGGTGGCACCCGTCACCTTCAACATGGGCACATATGGTATACGTCAAAATAGGGAATTGTATTAGACATAATTTCTGTCACGGATGCGTCAAATCTGGAAAATTTCTCCTCATGTATACCATAAAACTTAAGCTTTTTGAAAGCTTTACTGAGGCTATCGATGTTATAACCTTGATCAAGCAAAAGTCGTATAGCAGTCTTCGAAATCTTGGTGGTAAAAGCATGCTCGATTGTACCCCCAAAGTTGTGAAATGTAGACACCAAGGGCTAGAGTATTGAAAGTGGAGTAATCGCTCTTATCATACAGTCTTGAGTGTTTCGTCACTCGGAATCTTTAAGCATAGATCTAAAAATGAAGCAGATGAGGCGGTCTCACTGGTCTCCTTAAATTTTGGTTCAGGAGGGTCAATCGGTAGAAGGGAATTGGATATGTGATAGTTATATTGAAGTATATCAGATCATCGAAATACCTGAAGCTTAAGTTAAACTTTATTATGCTAGCTTAAGTTAAACTTTATTTATTACTAGTTTAGCGTTGTACAAAGCACACCATTGGAAACTGCAGATGTTCTGTCATTGTTTTGTTTTGCTTTGTGAAGGTTTTGCTTGTATTCGAGATTCATTCCCATTTTCCCGAGGCCGCTTTCAAATGACGCACGCATATCAGATAAAAGCACATTGCCTCATGCTACATAAGGGAGCTAACTTCACTTCCACCGAAATATCATATAAACTATGTTGCATAAAATCAGAGGTTTTCAATACACGCAACTGACCAAGCGCTCGACCCATATTCGTATTGTGAAGAGTTACCATTCTAAACTTCCGATATGACACAAGTATCCGCTCGCGCATGATTTACAAACACATCAAATGTATTCTACCTTGAACGAGAACTCTAGTTCTAATAATCCTAACAACAAGTGAATATATCAATTCATATGTCAGTTCTTTTCAGATGTCGTATCATGCATCGTAGTTTACCGTGTAAAGAGGTGGGGTGTAGTCATCGTAATTAAATGCATATCTGTTTAAAAATATACGATGATTAAATTAATTCATTGTCCAAGAAAATAATTCTCAGTAGCGAGTATGTATTCCACAGCCTGGAACCGTCCTCTCGTGCTCTTCACTCTTCAGAGAGAGCATTGCCAAACAGTAGAGTTGCCGGAAGGACAGGGCGTAGTGAGGGGGCGATCAAGAACGACCCTGGCACGAAAAAGTCGTGCGTTATCGTCCATGAGGGAAAGTCCGGCATCTACGGTGTGCCCGTGTTAGTGGGCATCGCATCTGAAGCTACTTGGCCTGTATCATACATTTTAAATAAGTATGTGAATAACTAATTGCCTGTTTATTAATTTGGTGTGATGTGATGTTTTATTGAACATAGATTATTGAGGGCCCTGCCCAGGAGATTAAAACTACCGTAAAATGATGTATATCCCGTGTTTTAAACAGCTGTAAATATTGTTGTTATGCTATAACATGTTTGACAAATTTGCTTTCAATTATAAGTTGTTATTTATGACATGCCTCTTTACTTAAAAGCTTGTTCTCGTCGCTTTGCGGCTGAAATAATGCCGATGCAACGTTAAATTTTAACTCACTTCTTTGAGGTAGAGGGGGCATACGTGCATTCAGATGTTGCTATCCTTAGTAGAACTGGTTGTTGTGCCCTCTGATAATGATGCGTAACGATTATGTCACGATACATACAAACACAGGTTTTCAGGCACCTCTTGCATATCATGCCCATGACCGCATGCCTCTGTCCGTTCATCGTGAATTTGAAGTCCAAAAGGGGTTACCCAATCGTTGTCTAAAGGGATATTAAAATCTATATTTGTTGGATGGTGTCTTTTCCAAAGCAAAACTTTTGTGTAGTATATATTGTAATGGCAATGACATTATAGTTTCATATTTCCTCATATGTTTCCATTTGAACATGCGCAATCGTGTGTTGACTTTGCACTGGACAAACTCTTGGGTATCCATGTTATACAACACGAAATACGACAACAACACTGCCTCTTGTTTATTGACTGTTATTGACGGAATTGACTGATGTCGTTCAATGTGAACTGATATATTCAATAAATGTCATGGATACAGTAAAATGAGCTCTATGTTATGGTCTGTTTGAATCTTGTTTCAACATGGATGTAGGCCATGGGCCATACAGCTTCAGTGACAAAGCAGCCAACTAGCAGGTTTTTTTACATTGTACATCAGCATACTTATGTCTTTACTGCATTGAATAAAATACAAACATTTGTCAAACAATGTCATTGTTATCAACTGACATAAGTATATTATGTTTCTGTTGAGTGGGTGTACATATTATTTCTTGTGAAGATAAATTTGGCGCAGATCTGCAAAAGCCACAAAACCAAGCGAAAGGTGATTCTCATTTTCTACATATCCATAGTTACATACTTTACAAGTTCCTTATTTTCATGTTTTTTTTATATTATTATATCGACCTGTTTCTATGTATGATTTACGGGAACTGCATCGGAACTGAGCTCATGCTTGACGAAACTTATTAACAAACTTTTTTAACGCTCCCCATAGAAAGACGTTATAAATAATGAGCTCGAAAAAATGAGCACCTGTTAGTGAGACATGCCAATCTTGTTAATGTATACATTTTAGTGGTATCATAAACTCTTTTAAAAACTATCTATAGACTATTAATGCTGCTTTTCCCTAATTTCACCCAAACCTAACCTGAACAACACCTTGTTAAATTTGAAGACAATCAGTTTTACCCTGAGACATGTTGGGGGCAAACATAATTCTAATATGCATAAACTTTTATACCAGTATTATATGAGTCAATGTTAATTCAGTATTTTTGGCTTTTGCCACGAACAACATTATTTAAAGTGTTCATCTTAACACAAAGAAAGGTCTTTCAGGCAACCACATTAAACATTTCTAGTTTAAATTACAATCCATATCCATGCCCTATTCCTCAGAACACCGTACGATTAAGGTTACATTACTTGGCACGCTATCAAAAACCTAGAAGAAAGCACCATATTTTAAGGTTTAAATCTTAACAAAGTTCTAAAAATACCACATAAAGTGCTCAATTCAATACTTCTTGAGACGGTTATGCCTAAATAGTTATAAGAGGTAACACATTCAATATCACTTCACCTGTTTAGAGAGGAGCCTTCAACAACAATCACACTTTTATCTAGATTGACACTAAGATTATATTCATGTAATGTGTTGATACGTCTTACGAGACATGTTACATGACCAGAGATAAGAATCAAATACAACAGAAAACGAGCGGTTAAATCAGGATCCAACTAAATACCAGGGTATCAGGATTTTTTTATTTTGTCGGCAAAGTCATTTTAAAGGGAAACTAAAAGGGACTCAATACATCGCCCTGACGGATGCCGACGTTGCATGTAAACATATCCAAAAATAGACGGTCAATTATTACACACGACTTAGCAGATTCAGAAATAGCCTCAGGAGAACTTAAGAGTTTGGGGGAAACTCCTTTCTGATCTGGGGCGAACAATAATGATGATATATTAACCATATCAATGCCCTTGAAATGTCATCAAAAAAGGCATACACTTTACGTTTTGCTCCTCAAAATGCGCTTTATTACAGACTGTTAGATGAATACATATCTTATACCCCAACACACTTCCTCGCATTGAGAACATAATCTCAGAAACCACTTAACCAAGTTACTTTATTCTCTCACAGAATGGTTGTCCGAACCTTGATAGACCGACAGCTAAAATCTACGTAGCCCAAAGTGTAAATATTCCCTTATGTCTATTCCCTGTATGTCGCACGTGCGTTTTGTCACATGATGCTCCACACCTATTCATTACTGATTTCTTGCAATTTCCTAAAAGAACCAAGTTCATGTAAATCGAAACTTTAAGGGAAAACTTCACTCCTTGTTCCTTGTCACTATAGGTGGTGACCATACATATAGTTGCGTCTCTATCTTCAAGGCGTCTGGACAATTTGTCGAAAATGAAAGCAACTGTCATCTCAGGTTTATTGAGAAAACAATATGAGAAATGCTGGAAATTCTCATTGATAATCAACGTGAAATTAGGGATAAGATATTTGGGCAATAAGCACATGTACCCAATAGCCACCAGTTGTGCTCCCCCTCTTGCTTATCTGTTTCTTTATGCATCTGAATCGGAATTTCAGCACAGGATGGCAAAATCAAAATAAGGCTATTCGGACAAGACGATGTCAATAATGGTCAAATAGCCTGATCTCCAGACAAAATTCCAAACTGATATCTGATGCAAGTTTCTATTTGTACCATATCTTCCCTTTTTTCAGGTGACCACTTGACTTGCATTTGCATGTGTTTGTTAAAGATATGTTTGTGATACAGTCAGAAACTACAGTAAAATAGTCAGTGATTGTGAGTGATCAAGGAAAGGGTTTAGTCGCTTTTATGTCTCGACCTTGACATGTTCAAATGCATAAAACATAAAACATGAAAATTATTGAAAAGACCGAACAAAATGCAATTGTTTTAGTATCCAGGCCAGTAGTCGAAAGAGACATCGGCCCTTAGGCTCAAGGCAGACATATTTGTTTTCGGGGTGGTCGTTTTAAATGTTAGCAGGCCCTTTCGGTCTGCAGCTTATTTAAAGCTGTGAACATTGTAAATGTTGGTTGGTTGGTTGGTTGGTTGGTTGTTTAACGCCGCACTCAGCAATATTCCGGCTATATGACGGCGGTCTGTAAATAATCGAGTCTGGACCAGACAATCCAGTGATTAATTTCATGGGCATCGATCCACGCAATTGGGATACGATGACATGCATCAACCAAGTCAGTGTGCCTGACCACCCGATCCCGTTAGTCGCCTTTTACGACAAGCATAGTCACCTTTTACGGCAAGCATGGGTTGTTGAAGACCTATTCTACCCCGGCATCTTCACGGGTCACATGGTAAATGAATCATAACACTGACTTCGCACTGTGAAACAGGGTCCATGAGTACTCTACTGGTTAACTCTTTCAACACCGCAGGCCTGTTTCAAAATAATATATAGTTTCATGAACCTACCTGTCATATCATTCATTTATTAAATCTATCACTTTTCACAATATCTAAAATAAATATTTCATTTCCATTAATCATATTTTATAATATAGATTTAGAATTATTAACTATGAAAAAAACGCTTCGACACCAAGTCCATATCGAAATGTCAAAGAGCAATAAAACGACGTTTCAAGCAAATCGTAAATAATTTAGATAAAGTAATTAATAAAAAACAAACATATTTCTAACAATCGCCAAACTTACATCTAAGTTACTATTGACATCTCGACATTTGTCGTCTCAATTTTTAGGCTGGGACACCATGTTTAATGCCCAAATATATGCATGAGAAATGTTTGCCTCAGGTCGTTACCTAGTACAATATGTCCACGCAGTTCTATGTTTTAAACATAGGCCGCGATTACCTGCTTAAAATCACACGATTTAACCAAAGACTAAATCTGAAATATATCATACACGAGGACGGTATCCAATTCCGACCCTTACATATCAAATAAACTACGTAAATACTCCTAGCGAGGTTACTTTAATATTATTGATGTTCAAAGCTTTCTGACGATATCAAACATCGAACGATTCTTCGCACGTGTTATTTATACAAAGCTTCGAAAACGGAGGAATTTCCCGTTATTTTCTGATGTCACTTGGTGGAAGGCCACTATTATCGGGAAAGATGTGATGATAGATAATTGTATTTTAAATAAGAATTATCATCATTATATTATTACTTTAACAATGAAAAAAAAAGAAAGAAATAGGTTAGTTGATAGCTCTATGATGAAATCTTAAACTTGCCGAAAACCGCTCTCAAGGATACAGCTTGCGCACTACCTTTGCAATGTATCGTTTGTTATTCAGGCAGCCAGCGAGAAAGGTTCCAGGAGGAATTCAAGTCAAGCATGTAACGCGCACTCAAGCTTTCTCCCTTCACACTGCTCTTGCCATTTATTGTTCAAAACGAATAAAAACAGGCTTCTAAATGATTTTGTTCAAAAAACAAAACATGTGAAACAACGAGTTTGATATTAGAAATTTGTAATCACTTGTCTTCATAATCACATGTATGGTGCTTGATGTGCATAGTTTACAACAATATTGTTTCAGAATGTTCACTGTATGTATGATTCATACCGTTTCTTGCGATGGTTTACGGTACTGCATGGTTAATTGTTTTGACAGTTTTGAAAATGAGCAAACCAATATAAATGTTATACATACAATGAACTTGTTTATTATTGTAGATATGATAACAGATCTTGGAAATTCTTTCTGGATAACATTTGGTAAAAATATGAATAATTGTTACTTTAAACAGAGTTTACCAAATGATTTATCATGATTGAGGATTATTTGGGATTCTCTTTCTTGTTTGTATTTTAAACAAGACAGTGCGTAATGTTGCTCATCTTCTAAGATGTAACATGTTTTCACAGAGACATTGATACTATTGGGTTGGTGATTTTTGTATATCTACAGCTACCAGATTCAAGTTTTAGTTGTGATTACTAAAACGAAGTTTTGAGAAAGGGACCTAAGAGCTTTGTTTTTTCAAAGGTAAGATATATATTACTTGATGGATAAATGGGAATCCCTTAATGAATGCGCGAAAATATTTGTACATTTGGACTGAAGTTTATCTACAGTGGATTCATGACATGTATTTGTGTTTACTATTTCGAAAGTTTGTTTTATTTAACCCACTAAGACAAAAATGTTATGGATGAGCAACTTCTTTATTACAATTAGGGCGACTTTTCGGTGTAGATTCTCACACCGTTATCAAGCAAATGATGTACAAACTACTTACTTACTTACTTACTTATGGGGGCGGTCGGGTAGCCTAGTGGTTAAAGCGTTCGCTCGTCACGCCGAATACCCGGGTTCGATTCCCGACATGGATACAATGTGTGAAGCCCATTTCTGGTGTCTCCCGCCGTGATATTGCTTTGAATATTGCTAAAAGCGGCTTAAAACCAAACTCACCCACTACTTACTTATATTGGAGATTTTACGTGCGCTTTCAGACTGCAGCATATTTCGCACACGGGCCCGGCCAGGCCATTTAATGTGTTTCCGAAAAGGGGAAAAAGTTGTTTGGCAATCCAGTAGCTATAGGGGTGTTTTAGTGGTTGCTTATATAGAATTTTGGAAATTTTAAGATTTGTGAAAAAATGCCAAGAGGGTTTGGGGGGCGAACTAAGGGAGCTGAGTATGGAAGTTTGTTAGTTTGATTATGTGGTTTGGTTTTGGTAGTTTATTGGTGTTTTAAATGCGATTTATTAGTCCTGTTTTGATTAAGTATACGCCTAAGGCTTTGAATTTTTCTATTTTATTTTGTGGGTTTAGGATTGCTTCTAGAGTAAGAGCCTTATTTAGATATTAATGTAGAATTAAGCATGTAGAATTTTTTGTTTGGTTAGGTTGTTTTTTAAAACCTTTGTGATTTGGCTATTTGAGTTTAGATACAGGTTATGCCATTTTTTGGTGATTTTTTTGTTTGTTGACACTTTTAATTTCTGATTTGGAGATGGGTAGGTTTTAGCTGATTTCTAGGATTTTAAGGGATAGTTTAGCTGCTTTATCGGCGTTTTCATTGCCGTATATTCCTACTTGGGCGGGGATCCAAATGAATACTATTTGTTTGCCTGCCTTAGTTAAATCGTTTGAGCTTTTTAGTATTTGATTTGTTAGTTCAGGGCGGTTTTTGGTGTTTTTATTTTGGAGGGCTTGTAGTCCACTGAGCGAGTCGGTAAGTATTAGGATTATTTTTTTGTTTTTTAGATTGTTGATTATGAAGGGCTGAGGCCATGCCCATTAGTTCGGCCGTGAATATTGAATGATTGTTTGGGAGTCGGTAGGATTGTGTGCCTTTAGTTTGCTGTGTGATGTTGACTCCGAAACCTGTGTGTTTGGAGATCGGATCTGAGGATCCGTCTGTGTAAATTGGCCAATTTCCATGTATGTATGCTAATGTTGTTGGTTTTTGCTATGTTTGGGTTTGTTTGTTTATTTATTGTGCTAGCTAGTGTTAGGTCTATTTTGGGTGTTTTAAGTTTTGGGGTGAAAATATTTGATTTTTTACAGTTTTGTTTAAGATTGTTTATTTGGTGTTCATTTAAGTAATTGGTTATTGTTTGGGATATTGGAGTAAGTAGAGGATATTTTTGTTTATTAGGTTTTGGAATAGGGGGTTGGATTGAGACGCGGCCCAGAAATAGGGTTAATTGTTCCCTACGTAGATTTAGTGGCATTTCTCCTGTTAAGGCCTGGAGTGAAGTGTAGGAGGTGCCATGTTGAGTGCGTGTTATTAGTTTTAGAGCCTAATATTGGATTGAGTCTATTTTTTTGCTTAGGGATTGGTTTCGGGTGTCGTATATGGCACATCCGTAGTCTATTTTAGATCTAATTAGTGATATATAGAGTGAGAGGAGGGTGTCTTTGGAAGCCCCCCAGTTTGAGCCAGTTAGGCATCTTAGCGTATTTAGATCTTTGCTACATTTAGTTATCAGATTATTTATGTGAGCGTCCCAGGAGAGATGTTCATCGAAAATCCTAAGAATTTGGTTTGTTTTAGAATTGGATTGGTTTGTTGTTTAGCTGGAGTTTTGGGGAGGCGGCTTTCATGTTTTTGTGTTAAAATACTATTCCTGTAGTTTTTTTCCGAGTTAAGGGAGAAGCCCCATTTGTCAGCCCATTGCTGCATTTTGTTTAGAAATTTTTGAAGTAGGTTTGTGGACATTTTAATGCTTTTTGTGCAGATCCAGAGGGCTCCATCATCCTCGAATTTAGATGTGTTTATTTTAGGGGATAGGCCCTCGAATAGATCATTTATCATTGTATTGAAGAGTGTAGGGCTGAGGATACTGCCCTGGGGAGTGCCATTTCTAGGGGACATTGGTCCGATAGCGTTTGGTCTGTACCCACGGTTATTTTACGATTGTTTAGGAAGTCCTGGATGTAGTTTATTATTTGACCCTTGAGTTCTATTTTTTGTAGTTTTTGTATTAGCCCGTCGTGCCATACCATGTCGAAAGCTTTGGAGAAGTCTAAGAAGATGCCTGTAGTATATTGTTTGCTGAGTTGTCCTGTTTTAATGCCCTGCTCTAAATGGGCGAGGTTATCTAAGTTTGAGCGGCCAGGAGTGAAACCACTTTGATCTGGGTTTATGATGTTATTTTGAGTTAGGTAATGTTGTAGTCTGTATTTAGCCATAGATTCCATTACTTTACACAAGTTTGAAGTAAGGAAATTGGTCTATAGGAGTTAGCCTGATTAGCTGGTTTAATAGGTTTAGGGATTAGTATGACTATCCTGTTTCCAGGGAGTAGGTACTTGTCCGTTTTGATAGATGAGATTGTATAGTTTAAGTAGTGCCTGGAGTAGTTTAGGGGGGTAATTATTTGGTAGGAAGTTAGGTCCAATCCTGGGTCTGTGCCCTTTTTTCCTGTTTTGGATGACGTAGAGTAGCCCCTCCATTGTGTAAGGGTGGTTTATTTCTAGGTTGTAATTTTTGGGTTCTTTGGTGGATTTGTTTTCTGTTTTAAGTTTATCTTGAATTTTTGGGCTAAAGGTGATGTTACTGCTTACGGCCGAAAAGTAGTTGGCGAGATTATTTGCCTTTTCGGCGGGGTTTGTTGAATTATTAATGTTAGGTGTTTATTATGACGTTTTAAGCCCCTAATGGCGTGGATTTTGCGCCAGGCCGTTCTGGCGTCTGTACGGTTATTTATTTCTTCACAGAATATTTTCTAGTTTCTGGTTTTAGATATTTTGGCTAGACTTTGAACTTGGTGGTTTAGTTCGTGAGCTATTTTTAGATGTTTATAGTCGTGTTTGGCTTTATTGAAGGCTGATTTACGTTTGTCTAGTTCGTTCTCTTTCCTCGTTCCACCATAGTACTGTAGGTTTGCCTGTTTTAGTTGTTTTAAAAGGGATGGAGGTTTTGGCTGCTTTTATTATGTAATCTGTTAGGTTTTTACAGTTGATTTCTGGATCATTATTTTCTAATTCGTTTAAATTAGCCTGATTGCAGATCACTTGAAATTGGTCCCAGTTAGCTTGGTTATAACGGAATTTTGGTTCTTGATTTTCTGTATGTATTGGTACGTTTGTATCTCCTATGGTTATGTTTATGGGGAAATGATCACTACCTAGGGACATCGTGTACTTCCCATTGAATACTTTTGGCTAGATCTGTGGTGCATATAGTTAGGTCAATAGCCGATATTTTTTGTTAATCTTATCGTACCTCGTGGGTTGATTGTTAATTAGGAGTACTGTACAAACTAGGTATGAGCATGATATATATATACATAACAATAGATAGATGTTTATATAACAGATACGGTTGATGTACACTGATTGATTAAGTAGTTATGATAAGATAAGTTTATACAAGAGATGGGGTTGATGTAAAGTAATTGAGGGGTATGGGATTAACACAAGGATTACTAAGAAGGAATGTATGGGAAGCCAGTGGGGAGATAATAGTTCAGTGTTGTTTTGGCAAACTGATGAGATCATGGTAAGCTGGAGGGATGTAGTATGTTTGGGATTATGTTACACGTCTAATCGACGAGACTAAACTATGTATAGAAAGAACTACACAGTGATTATGAGATAAGATGAAATACAATATTTTATTGTTTTGATCTCTTTTTGAGTTCCATTTTGGTTCAGATTTGCTGCAAATGATAAATAGGAATATTTTTCATTTGGGATGTTTTTAGGATTGTTCGCTTTGGGGATCCGTATTTAGATACTTATTAATTGAAATTTCACAAAGAAACACTTATTTGTGATAGAAAATATGGAACTTAAAATAGACCTAACGCATTATGGAATAAGCAAAAAACGTTTTACATATTTATAATTCAATTATTGGGAATTCCTTCTGGAACACTGTCTACGTTATTGAATCGTTCTGCCCTGAATTTAGTGATAAGTTGTAATACCAGTGCCTAATAATTACTTCACCTTTTCCAGATGGGAAAGTCAACAATGGACATTTTAGTGAAGTCCATTAGCTGCCTACCTTTCATTCTAACTGGTGAGTATGTCGAAATTTCGTCCTTCTTTATTATTAGAGACGAGTGGGGCTAAGGTCAATATTTATTGTGATCTTGTTACAGGTATTCAAATGATAGGTATTAAAGTTCAGCGTCCACTGTGCACAAAACAATCGCTACATCGTTACAATTATTGTAAATTCTAACGACCGCGACCTTGGGTTTCGGCTACAATCGTCTTCTACTTCCACAATGCTACAATCGAAACCGATAAACCGATGAAATATACATAATATGACATTTGAAACTTTTGTATATTATCTCAAAAGTAGCACAAGGAAATTTCACACTTTTTAAAACTAATTACCAATGTAATATAGTTACATAATTTATAGCTAGTGATGATACTAGAAAATTAAACAACTGCTTTCTCTAAATGATATTTATTATTCTTATTTTCCTTCCGTGCATTCTTTACTGTCCCCAGTCTTTCTGTTTTGAAACGGTCGTCATGGCATATTTTCTTACAGCAGTAAAACGTATACATGTAGGATATGTTTAAGATTTTACGAAAATCTCCCCTAAATAGATGCGTATCAAAAAAGGACCTTATGACAATCAGTGGTCGATCATACATTTACGTGTTATGACATGAGAATATTATTATTGTTATTTGTATGTCACTAAATCTAGAGCCAGATACTAGTATATGAATGCATTTATTCGTATTTCAATATTTTCATAAAACATGGGAAGGTATTTCTCAAGTTGCAAGACTGCCCCCGTTGCCTAGTGGTAGTGCGTCAACCATGAGAACCGAACACCCGGGGTCCCCGGTCGCGTCATACAAAAAGACGTTAAAAGGTGGTACTTGTTGTTACCCTGCCTTGCGCTCGTCTCGGATGAAACGTGGTCTGTTCGGCTCGGAGTCAGTATACTGTGTTTGAGTGGGGTATCCATGTCACACTGCGACATGGTGTCTCAGTGGGCCAACACTATAAAACCGGCATTAGTCCGGACTAGTACAAGCAGGTACATACGAACACACACTCACACGTGCAATCACGTCGCTTTATAAGTGCAATAATCTTGGAAGCGACGTTAAATCCCATTTCACCTCACCTCACCTACAGCACAAAATTATGCCATCATCTCAGTAATCGTTCCCTTCAAATAAATTGGGATTTTTGTAAAACTGTGCAATGTGTGATAAAGGGAGATAAGTGTGGTGTGTCGTGACTAGTTCTACTTTTTGTATGCGCAGCAAGTTATGAGGGTTTAAGACATTCGGCGCCTTAATCGTTTGCGACTAAACTTCCTCTGTGCAAGAGGGCCCAGGCGTGGCCAACGCCGTGAACTTAAGAAATTATTTTACCTTATCCAATCTCGATGGTTGGGATTTTATTTTGCTGTTTGTCTTACTACATGTACCATCAAGTAATTATACACATGTCTTGTACATGGCTTCCTCTATGATCAAGTACTTCCCAGACCAGTCTACTAGCATCCTATGACTGGTTTTGTAAAACCATTTCATACTTGACCGGATACATTTTATTACAGGTACAGATAAACCTTCTGTTAAACACAATAACAACATAATTATAATTGAAAGTAAATACGTACGCAATGCCTTGAAAATTTAATGCTGCAATTACAATAATATAAAAATGTATTTGTCGTATTTCGTACGATGTCCTCTGATATTAGCAGCAATTCTAATGATTATTAACTGCTTTGTGTACATGTACATGTATTCCTCTACAAACAATTGATTACAATGTGTCGTGTTGCAGTATCAGGAGTATTTGGCTCCAACCCCTGTGATCCGGGATGGTATGGAGAACTTTGTGACAAGCGTTGCAGTGCTAAGTGCCTCTCTCATTCAGACAACAATATCTATTGTGAGAAACACTACGGAGCATGCTCACTGGGTTGTGTTCCTGGATGGTATAACGAAAACTGCATTATCCCTTGTAGCACGAATTGCATCGGTGATATGTGTAATCAACAAACAGGGCAGTGCACAAAAGGTTGCAAAGGAAACTACAGAGGGGCTTTGTGTGACGTACCAGAAGGTATGATAAATAAGCTACCTGTGCATGCGTTTAGCTTTGGTTCATTTACACAACATTCACCTCAAACACACAGTCACGTAATGCTCCAGAAAAAAAGGTCACAGAAGATCTAAAGAATCCAAGGACATAATTGACAAACAGGAAGGATATACATTCCTGTTTGGAAAAGATATATTGTCAGCATGTGTAATGCACGGTCAGAGTGAAACTAAACATACTATCTACAAGTCCCCTTGCACGTTTACTAAGGAATTATTACAGTTCAACTTTTAATGTAATCTTTTGTTGCAAATGAGAAGAGATACTGGGCTATTGTTTCATATAAATATACTTAATAATGATATTTTGGTATGTTATAAGGTGAAAAAATGAATGTATATAGAGATTACTACACGAGTCTCTGTCAGATACCAACGAGTTGAAAGCAAGTTAAATACGCTTTGTAACAACGAGTTGTAAGATCAATGGTATATCTGACAGGCACGAGTGCAGTTATCTGTTTCTTACACACCCTAAAATTGCACCTTTTTAGCATCTAATCAATGCATTTTGTCTATTCTGATGATCGCAGTAGCGCATTAATACATAAGACCACTGTCATAAGTGACGTCATCATGTGTACTGCTTACTACTTATAAATATTGTGACCCTAAACAAAAAGGTTTCCGCCATATCTGAGGATTATCAAGGCGATGATGGTAATGCAAGCTAGACAAAAAGAAAGAACACGCTGAATGCCGAGTTAAAAGTTTACACCTCAAATAAATTACCAAATATCTACAACAATGTTTACTTCCGTATGACATCACTACCGGTGACCGACTTTTACGAAATGGCGTGTTCAATGACAACAGTACGCGGGATTTTCAGAGGAGGATTTTCGTTACTTGAGGGATCGTATACACATAAATGTGTCACGTAAGTAATCAGAAACATTCTGACAATCTGCGTACTGTTATTTGTTTACCATGTTTTCCAATGTAACAAAGAGAATTAGTCAGAAATGCAGATAACTACCGTCATCGTTGTGCGTGATTTAGCGTCAGTCATGGAGTCAGACCTGACGGAAATTTTACGGTTTTTGTTGAATTCACCAGATCATTGTAATGTATATATTTGAAATTCCATAATTAGTGCAACGATACTCTTCCCAGGAATATTTTCAAACGCGTGATCGAGCCAGTGTATGCAACAATTAGACGAAAGTACCTCTAAAATGTTACAGCGTGTAAAATCTGAATTTTGCTTTGTTTACATTTCAGCAAGTACAGTTTTCCGAGCACAGTGTTCGTTTCCCCACCCAATTTATTTGGCATGATTTCATCTAGATAATTTGCATTGGTGACAAAGACCATGTGTCATTTGTTTGAGAAATGTATGAGGAATTCGGGTATGCATGTATAGCAGCTGAGTTTGAAATATACCTGATCCAATAGGCGTCTCATAACCGGCATTTTGTAAACATATTCCAATATGGCGGAACGTACACTTCGGCGTTCGTGTATGCGTATTTTCCAAAACATTCCAAAGGGATTCTAGGCTTATCAGCGACGTTTCAGAATTATTAATAGTGATTTGATACCCGTGATCACTGGTATGCATTTTTTTATACTTTAATTATTCAAGTAAATATCCGATATTAAAATTTAAAAACACACAGTAAATAACGCCGTGAATTATGATTTGGCGTTATTTACGATGTACCTAATTTTCAGAAGTCGCTTTCATTAATTTTGCTTTGCCTAAATTGACAGTAAATGATAGACAGAAAGGGGAATTCACAACCGTGATTAGTATTAGTTTGCGTGATGTATGTTGAATTTTATTCGATTTCGAAGAGAGAGTTGAAGAGGAGGGAAATATGAGTTGTTGTGGCATCCAGTGGGTTTGTGCTATAAAAAACCCCGTTAAAGTTGACATAACAACAGATAGCGTTACTGGATAATAATAACGAACAAACTCGCAGAAGAAAAAGCGTTTGCTTATTATTATTATTATTATTATTAATAAAAACACGGTCCTGTGGTTCACACAGACGTAGGTGAACATTCGACTGAAGCACGAGCAACTTATCTATAATAATAATAATAATATAGTTTATTAATGTGTCATGTGTACATAATACACCTGGCCATTACTGGCCTAAAAGACACCTAAAATTATACAATCAATAAAATACATAAATAAAATATTATAACTAACAATTTCTTCATAAGTATACAGCAAACCCCTCCCACCCACCACCCCTCCCCCCGCCCCACTCCACAGACACACGGACATATACTCTCATGCAAGATCAACCTAGTCACCAGTTCACACACCTTAACACACCCCCACCCCCACCCCCCACCCCCTCCCCCTAAAAGACACCTAAAATTATACAATCAATAAAATAAATAAATAAAATATTATAACTAACAATATCTTCATATGTATACAGCAAACCCCATCCACCCACCACCCCTCCCCCCGCCCGACTCCACAGACACACGGACATATACTCTCATGTAGGATCAACCTAGTCACCAGTTCACACACCATAGCAAACCCCCCCCCCCCCCCCCCCCAGATCAGCGAGTCACAGAAATCCAACTCGGTCACACAATTACACGCATTATTGAATATAACCCCCACACATTCAATCATGCACAAGTTCAACCGTGTCATTCTGTATTCAATCTGCCCACCCTTCCTAGCACACACCCATATACGCCCCAAGTCACACCATGTCACACAGTCATGCATATACTTTAATCCAGTCATTCTGTTTATCCCCAATCCCCTTGGTCAGTCTGTCGTATTTCAAAATTTCTACTTAGTCACCTTCTCTCACAAATAATATACAACATATGAACACAGAATTATACATAAGGATATTGTTCACTTACTTACTTACTTACTTATACTAGGAGATTTTACGTGCGCTTTCCGACTGAAGCGTATTTCGCACACGAGATATTGTTCACTAAAAACATATATTTTTATATTATGGTAGCTTGGATAAGCACAAACTACTAATCTGTTTAATCACATTCTCGCACCGGTAATGTACAACATATGAACATAGAATTATACCTAAGGATATTGTTCACTAAAAACAAATATTTTTATATTATGGTAGTTTGGATAAGCACCAATGACTTGCAATCAGAAAAGTAGTCCGTCATCATCTGACCTCAGGTCATCACCATGGATTAGCCAATCACTGGCCTGGAATTCGATCTCACACATATGTTTGATACCAATTATCTCAAATGGGTTTCTCACCCACAGGTGTGTAAGAAATAGAGATTACTACACGAGTGTCTGTCAGATACCATTGATCTTACAACGAGTTGTTTCAAAACGTATCTAACGAGCGAAAGCGAGTTAGATACGATTTGTAACAACGAGTTGTAAGATCAATGGTATCTGACAGGCACGAGTGCAGTAATCTGTTTCTTACACACTCTAAAATCGCACCTTTTTAGCATCGAATCAATGCATTTTGTCTATTCTCATGATTGAAGTAGCGCATTAATACATAACACCACTGTCATAAGTGACGTCATCCTATGTGCTGCTTACTTCTCACAAATAATGTGACCCTACACAAAAAGGTTTCCGTCTTATCTGTGGAATATCAAGGCGATGATGAAAATGCAAACTAGACAAAAACAAAGAACACGCTGGGTGCCAAGTTGAAAGTTGACACCTCAAAGAAATTTCCAAATATGTACAACAGTGTTTACTTCCGTATGACATCACTACCGGTGACCAACGTTTACAAAATGGCGTGTTCACTGACAACAGTACGCGGGATTTCCAGAGGAGGATTTTCGTTGATTGTGGGATCGTATACACATAAATGTGTCACGTAAGTAATCAGAAACATTCTGACAATCTGCGTACTGTTATTTGTTACCATGTTTTCCAATGTGACAAAGAGAATTAGTCAGAAATGCAGATAACTACCGTCGTCATTGTGCGTGATTTAGCGTCAGTCGTGGCGTCACACAGGACGGAAAAGTTTACGGCTCCTGTTGAATTTACCACAAGATTGTAATGTGTATATGTTTATTTCCATAGTTAGTGCAACGATACTCTTCCCATGAATATTCTCAAACGCGTGATCGAGCCAATGTATGCACCAATTAGACGAAGGTACCTCTACAAATGCTACACAGTGTAAAATCTGAATTTTGCTTTGTTTACATTTACAAGTACAGTTTTCCGAGCACAGTTTTCGTTTCCATACCTAATTTATTTCGCATGATTTCATCTAGATAATTTGCATTTGTGACAAAGACCATTTATCCATTGTTTCGAAAATGTATGAGGAATTCAGGAATGCATGTATAGCAGCTGAGTTTGAAATATACCTGATCGAATAGGCGTCTCATAATTTTGTAAACACAATCCAATCCAATATGGCGGAACGTACACTTCGGCGTTCGTGTATGCGTATTTTCCAAAACATTCTAAACGATTCTGGGCTTATCAGCGACGTTTCAGAATTATCAGTAGTGATTTGATACCCGTGATCGCTAATATGCTAGTTTTCTACTTTAATTATTCGAGTAAATATCCGATCTTTAGATTTCTAAACACACAAAATATATTTGTATAACGCCGTGAATTGTTATTTGGCGAGGTTTACAATGTATCTAATTTTCAGAAGTCACTTTCAGTAATTTTGAATTGCCTAAAATGACAGTAAATGATAAACAGAAGGGGGAATTCAAAACTGTGAACATGAAGTGTATTAGTCTGCGTGATGTATTTTGAATTTTATTCGATTTCGAAGTGAGGGTTGAAGAGGAGGGACATATGTGTCGCTGTGGTATCCAGGGGGGATACACTCTGAAAAAAACCGATAATGTTGACAAACCAACAGATAATGTAACTGATAATAATACAAAACAAACTCGCAGACGAGGACGAGTTTGTTTATTTTTATAATCAATTACACGGTCCTGTGGTTCAACACAGACGTAGGTGAACATTCGACTGAAGCACGAGCAACTTATGAATGACTTACAATCAGGAAAGTAGTCCGTCATCATCTGACCTCAGGTCATCACCATGGAGTAGCCAATCACGGGCCTGGAATTCGATCTCACACATATGTTTGATACCAGTTATCTCAAATGGGTTTCTCACCCACAGGTGTGTAAGAAATTATGTTCCTTGTTGACATACATGTATATAAATTCCTAATGAACCAAATATATATATATATATATATTTACTCATATATTTGCTTCATTTGGAAAACCGGTTGAGTAAATTATACAGCTCATCTTTGGATTTTTGTATCTCTTATGAAGACCCATACTTAACGGGCCGAAAGTTTGACAAAATATGTGGAAATACTCAATTCCTTATTCAGGTACATGTGTAGGCCAGCGGCCCATGGTACAATATTTGGTCCATCATTAACATTTATAGGCTTAGTGTTTGGAGTCTAACATTCATAGCATGGTATATGAAAGTTGCAACATTTTTAATAACAGTTTCATTGTTTACCGCCATAAGCATATTGAATTTAGCAAGAGTAGGATGTACAAAATACTTCTGTGGTAAATACTGAAGACGAAGTTCATCATAAGCGTTACAAATTAATAAAAAATGATATTCATCCTCGACATATCTTTGATTGCAACTATTGCACAGTCTCTACTCTCATGGAGTATTAACGTATCTACCAGTCTCAATGTGGAGAGTGTGAGAGCTACAGCGAAACTGGGCTGGTGCAACACGAAATATGTTTATAGCGATAGCAGACAAATACAACTCTAGACTTAATGAATTTTTGAAAAGTGTAAAATGGAACATTTTAGAACTATTTGCTAAAGACCAATGCCAATCCTGTTCGTAAGGAAATTTTAACCGATCTTCACATTCGGAAATAAATTTTTCGGGGCAAATGACATTGTTTCTCCCATATATATCCAAATCTAAGGCTGTATAATAGAATTTTGACTTTTGTAGGCCATTACGTTTTACCATGTGTGGCCAGCTGAAATAACATATTATAACCTTTTCTAGGATATCGTGAATTTGGGAGGGACATAAATTTACACCAATATTTTATACTGCGTTTATACGCAGAATTGACAGTTGGTATCTTCCACACTCTCCTCGCACAACATCGGAGTAGACGTTTTAACACCTAGCAGACGTTTACAAGCAAGTACATGGATACTTTATATTTCTTTACAGTTTTCAAAACTCCACATTTCAGCCCCATATAACATAATTGGAGCAATTTTAGTATCGAATATTTTAAAAAATAGTTTCAGCGGAATAGGTTAAAGTGATGAAAGAGATTTTAGAACCGAGAACATTAATATGTGGAAACAACAACCGAAGCTATGTGACAACCGAATTGGCTTCTTTCGCTCATTACGTAAGGTAACTGAGGAATAACAAACGTGAATAAAACGAATGGATGTTTTGCTATCTTATTTATGATTTGTTAAAACTAAATCATGCTTACAATTTCACCTGAATTCTACGAAATGCTCCCCTAAATAGACGCGTATTAACACATACAAAATTGTAGCGTTTCACCATACTATCACTGACATTATCACAGAATCTTCCTACTTTCCATACGTAATTTGTATTTCACGATGAAGATAATTTTATACACAGCTATTTCTAACGTGTTGAAGGGAATTCTACAGAACTCTATGATGCCTAATTATCTTAGTATGTCATTTTACCTAGTGACAAGAAACGATCCACCACCAAGACACGACCAAGAAGTGACAGATGGAACCAAGCGAGCCATCCTAAATATGGTCTTCGCCGCTGGTGTGTTAGCTGTCGTCATAGTATTGACAACCATCACTGTGGCTCTGTAAGTTTAAAGTTTCCTATGAACATGATTCTGAGATTATTTATGGCAATATTATTTGCTATGAATTCCGACAATTGTTTATACATGCAATAGCAAATCTTGACAGATCTAAAGTTACAAACTTTATGCCGTCTGTCTGAAAGTCGGAGTGAAGAAAACGGAATCAATATCACATATGCATACACGTTTTATTTCATATATGTCAGTATATCAGTGTAGGTCGTTGCATTTTGAATTATTCCCTTTGCAGCTTGGTGAGACGCTTTTCCAGCACTTACCGGTAAGGAACACCGAATTCGCATCCGCGTATCTTGTTCTTATTATTCCATGCCTGTCACATAATGCCACACACGCTTACTCTCTATATTTACTATCCGAGGTGATTATGGGTTATGATAGGTCCCTAAGAACCAACATGCTGGCCGTAAGAGGCGACTAAATGGAACATTGGCTAATGGCTACCCTGACGGAATGGATCGGTGTATGAAATATCAATCATTTGATTGCATTTTCCATAGAGTACAGGACGCCTCCTGGAATATTGTTAAGTGCGGCGCTGAACAACAAACAAACGTGTGGGTGAGGGTGCACGCTATAATACAACAGTAACTGTGACCATGTGAACAGAATAACTGTGAAATAAGGGGCTTTATGTGTACGATATTGATAACGAGGTCGATCAACCATTTAACTGTGCAGGCTGTGTGTCGTATACATATGTAAGTAGTTGATCGATCTGTAACGTCATACACAAGTACATGGGACACTGAGGCACGGTGAAACCGAAGCAACGGAATGGTTTGGATGGTCAGGCTTGTCATCATATCGTTCATATTCGTTCGACCTTTGCTCATATGAATTACTAAATGGCTATTTCAGACAGCTTTTACATGTCGCCGTCATATAGCTGGAATATTGTTGCGTGCGGCGTTCAACATAAAGCAAACAAACCCTTCCTCAGAATAGTGTATGGAAAACTATGTAATTTATTGTTCACCATTTTAGTATCATCTACAAGTTATGATAGGTAACGTAGACAACGCGGAAAGTGTAATCCAGTGGGACAACCATTCTAATTATTTGTTTTTAAAAACGACATTTCTTATGATTTGATTATATTTATTACGTATGTGTGTAGTAAGATGCGACTAACAAGATCGGGTGATCAGGCTCGCTGATTTGGTTGATGCATATCATCGTATCCAAACTGCGTGGATCGATGCTCATGATGTCAATCACTGGATTGTTTGGTCCAGACTCGGTTATTTACAGACATCCGTCAAATAGCTCGAATACAGCTGGGTGCGGCGTTAAACAACAAACATACAAATAAACCAAAACGCATGTGCATAACTATCAAATTTCAAGTGTAATTTTTATCTTGTATTTATTTATTTTTCATCAATACCAACTTTGGTAAGTAAGTTGTTATATGAAGTTGGTAAGTAAGTTGTTATAGTTGAAACTTGAGACAACATTGAAAAAGGACAAGAGAAGGTGAAAGAACGTTCCGAAATAATTCAAAAAGCACGACACTTATTTATGAATAACACAAAACGTGTTGCCTCGTGACATTTAGGAGACATTGAGATGGAAATAGTGAAACACATAGAGTGTCGAACATCGCATAAATTACATCACAACAACACATCATACAGAGACAATGTCATTTCGTGAATGCGTTATATTAGCTGGATTTAATGACACTTTAAACAGCATTATCACGACATGTCAGCTTCGTGTGAAATATAGTGATGACGATTCTAGACGTTTATCACCTAACGTAGTGCTGACAAACCTATAAGCATATTTAGTGCGAACCGGGAGGAGAAGCCACGATTTGAGGTTTATGGCACGCCTAAGAGACAGCGAATTGTGTCGCCTCAGAGTACTGTGCCCCCCCCCCCCCCCCCCCCCCCCCACGCTATTAACAGTGATGTCCAGCCTGAATGACTACTGTACACTTTAATATTTATTAACAACTATATAAACATTCAAAAATAATTATGAAGCACTACGATTATTCGAGGATGTATGAAAAAAAACCAGCTGAAAATGTCTGACATCACATCATTCAACACATAAAATACAGCCGCACAATAAATTAGTGATGGGGTTTGACGACGTTTAATCACGTTTTTAACAGTATTGCAGTTATATCACGGCATGTCAGCTTTATTTGGGAGGAAAGCCTTGGAAAGCCAAGTGATGAACGTCTTAGTTGTTTACCACCCAAAGTGGTGCTAACAAACCTACAAACATAATAAGGAAAACGAACCAGGAGTCAGAACCGCATTTCTGTCACGGTGGAGAGGTGGGGTGGCCTTGTGGTTTAATCGTTCGCTCGTCACGTGTTCCATTCCCCACATTGGTATTAGATGACCTCCTTAACTACAACATCACCACTAAAGCCGTAGTCCATGGCCAGAATGCAAGTCGTGCACTTTGGCCTGAACATATGGTGCAACTATCTGGGTGTCCTGGATACCACTTCTGCGTTAATTCAGTTCAAAGCCGCGCTTGACGTTTTTGCCGCTGTGTCGGTAAATACACTCCCACGCACAATTTTCGGGGTTCTAGGATGGAAATCAAATATCCATACGACAGACGTTACGAAGAATTTATAAATGTATACACCAGGAGTCTTTCTCGTAAGTGTACAACAATGTAAACGGTCTACGTGGCTACTATTTGCGCTTGATATATTCTTTGACGCATTCTGAATGTAATTTTAAAGTAACGTAACGTCAAAATAATTCGAGCACCGCGAAGTAAGTGTCTCTTGGCAATCAATCAACAAATTGTTCTCAAGGTTCTGCACAATTCTTCATAGTAGCGTACCTGTTTGGTTTCATTCGTAGGATGGTGACCAACAGATTTTTCACTAATCCCTACTGGTAGGGCGTACGATTTTTTCTCGAAATCAATCATGAAGGTGTCTTGTTTAATCCGGATTAAGAGGGCTAATCCAAGGCGAATGGTAAATAATTCGGTGTTCACCAAATAAGATGTTTTATTACATTAGAACCTACACCGAAACGTCGCTCCTAATTGTAATAAAGAAGCTGTTCATCCATAAATCGTATCCTTACTTTGAACTCAAACTTCTAAATGCCTCTCAAAGAAGTTGTGCTGATACCATTCAAAAAGATTCGTAATAGCGGATGCTATTTATATTAATAGCGGATAATCATGATAATTTGTTTACATGTTGTGCTGTCACAACACCGAACATTACCAATACCGTTGTCGTATATCTTACATGACAACAGAGTTTACTGTACGTTTCTGTTTATGCGTCCTGAAACTTTGTGAGATCGAAATGTCCGCACGTTTTGTTTCCTTCGGGATTACATTTAAATATGACCAGAACCTGAATATATCGAAAACTGGGTGTACTTTATCGTGTTATGCAGGATGTTGCGTAAAATCACACTGGCGTGATAGGTTGACCCTATTACATAGACGTAGTATTAGTAGTTCTAGTAGTAGTCACAGTAGTAGTCGTGGTTCTAGACATTAACTAGTAGCAGTTTGTTTAATAGTAGTAGTATTGGAGGCGGGGGAGGTGGTGGTGGTTGTCATAGTTGTTGAATATTTCTTTGATGTGCAGGAGATGTTGTGGTATTAGTATTAGTCTACTGAGCCGCTGTTGTAAACGCTGCAGTAGTTGTAGAGTCGGTAGTCGTAGTCGTAGTCGTAGTCGTAGTCGTAGTAGTAGTAGTAGTGGTAGTAGTAGTAGTAGTAGTAGTAGTAGTAGTAGTTATTGCGGAAGTACCCGTTGTGATTTAGGTTTATTAGATAGCCGGACGGTCTGTTTGTCAATTTGACACTTGTTAATATGAATTGAATACCCAATAAAATCCTTCACTAGATGGCCTACTAGAACTTTTCAGTTGGTTGTTGCATCATTTGGAAATTGCGATGATTAAACTGTTAGAACAGAGTAATTTGAATCCAAATATGTTTTGTAAGGATGAAACTGAAATGATGCAACGACCAACTGAAAATGTATATGAAAACGGATTTTTGGAGGAACTCCTTCAGGAAAGGGACCCAACATATCAGGTTATCCGGTAACGGGGTTGCCTCGAAGATAATCATTCATAACCTGATAACCTGATTTTGACACCCCTGATGACAGACATTTCCGAGAGGAATGAATAATGTATATTTTTGTTTTGTAGGCGAGGCTCGTGTTTGATTGAAAATACAGGTCGCTCGTCCTCAAATGAGGAAAGGTACAGGATGACGAGGAGTGCCGGACTTAGCCGAACGGTGACGGAAACCGAACAATTAATGGGGCGCTGATCCAAAGCAATTCCCCGGGACTGGTTGTTGCCTTTGTTATTTTTTAGCATTAACGAATATGTGAAAGTGACTGAAGGCTTATCGAGACAGAATGGACAAATGTCAAAACTAACTATTAATGGGATTTCTTCAGCGACGCCCGAGGACATATGCTTAGCGTTTGGCATGTATTTTGGTGATTTAGCTACACCTGTAATGTCTGATTGTTTTGATAACTCTTTGCTTCTGATTTAACGGAAAAAGTAGTATTGATTGAAACGATCTATAAAATTTCTGATGTGGAAAAGCTTGATTCACCGCTATCCGATCCTTTTACCTCAAGACAATATATCTTTCTATCTATCATTTCACCTCACTTCAAGCCTGGATTTAGATTGAATAATTACCCCAGACACAGGAAATGCCAAACCTGAGTGGTGCTACCACAAATATAACCTGTAATAAATTAATTAACTGAACATCAAGTGAATGACGACAAATACACAAGTGTATGGTTATACCAGAAAACATGGGAGTAGTAATCGTATTATCCACGCAATCCGAAAATGCTTTCACTGCAGGGATGCTTTTTTATTATTAAACTAACCCTAAATAATAACGACATCAGGTTCTTTTTTTCCATTTGTTTAGGCTGAAGAAATTAATTAACATGCGCCCTTCGTCGAAGTCTTCATAGATCATGGGTAACCAATTAGTGTTCAAAAATGCGTAAAAGAAATATTGCCTCCAAGTTTATTTAGTTGTCCTTGCAGACGTAGCCCAGCTAGCAAATCGACTCACGGCAGCTAGTGAGCCCTAGCGGGCAGTGTGAGGCAGCCGAGAAGAAGCCCGAGATTAGTGCCCCTTTAAATGAGAGAGGAAAGGTCCAGTCACTAGACCGTTACTAGACTGTTTTTTCGACGCGGTGATACTCGAAACATGCATGTACATGCATACCGTACTAATTACGTCAAACCGACTTTTGCAACCAGAAGCTTTCCATGTACCAATAGCAAACACACTGAATTTCATTGTACATACATGTATATCACAGGGTCACTTTGAACTACTAAATGTGTCCTTGTACATATGTCTGCAATTCCGTTGGATACAATACGATGGTTTTTAATCAACCACACAAGTGCATTTGTATTATATATTTAATGCCTAGTTTGACCTACTTACTTTAGCTGTCTTCATGCCTCTAAGAAATGTTTATTTACAGAAACACTGAATATATTTGTGTACATAAATATTAAACCGATTCCTAGGGATACAAACTGTTATATGATCCCATGCAGTAATTATTAACCAACTATTAAACGTTACATTTAGGCTATTGTGCAAAGAGGTGGTCCACAAACACTGGAAGCTAAGTGCTGTCATCACCCCTGCTGTATGATCGTGCAGAAACTCCCCGAGCACCAGTAAGGTGTGTTTTCAAAACTCAAAAATAATAATGCCATGCTTGACTTGCACTTGCATGTGTTTGAGGCGGGTGCAACCGATGGGTCAGTATATACTCGTCTTTTCGCGAAAATCTGGTATAATTAATATTTGACATTGATTCATAAACACATGTTTTAATATAGTCGTAATCGTACATTGCTTTTTAAGGGTTTTGTCGCTTTCATTTATAGAATTGTATCGGAAGACTGCTTCAAACATAAAGTAAATAATACTGATCATATGAATACCATAACTTCTTTTCGACGCTTAGTGGCAAGCGCATTGCAGAAGCAACGTTATGTTACTAACTAGCTGCCTGTAAGATATATTGTCATGTTCAAGCTTGTACGAGTTTTAAATATCATACTTGTTTGATGTCATATCAATAAAACATGTTTCTATTCATTCCACAAAATATCTTACGTTATTTATTATTATGATCTTTTACATGTATTACTTACTTGTAGTATTAATGACTCTTTACTGACTGGCTGCCGAAGAAAGAAATAACACAGACTTTCCTGAAAACTATGACATTAACATCAGCAAACTCCATACTCAAACAATACATGGTTGGATACTCACTGGTAATGGACTAGGCTGAGCCAAATCCAAGCAAATACTTAAAGATAAACACACCTACACATGAAGAATTATCACGGTTACCAGTATTCGCCTTTCTTGAGTGAGTGAATGAGTTGGGTTTAATGCAACTTTCACCAGTATTCCAGTGATATCATAGCGTGTCAGCTTAACAGGGAGAAAAACCCGAAGTGATGCAGGTCTCAGATGTTTACCACTTTGGTGAAACCGACGAGCACAAGTAAGGTGCTGACAAACCTAGAAATACAATCGAGTTGAACTCACAATCATAGGTTTGTGGCGTGTCCAAGGAACGCAAATCTGCACAGGGAATTGCAGCGCCTAAGACGATTATTCCACCCTTCATTCTCGAGACATCATTGGGATAATTATCTGGTCATGTGCCCGTCATAACTTTCCATGGCCCCTTAACCAACCGTCAGCTTAGAAGCGACATATTAGGCATATAGTGAAACAACGGACGCGTCATAGTTCACATAACTGAGACTTCTTAATCAGACAAAAACACTGAACATGGGTATGGATTATAGCCTTATGCTGTTATTGCATTAACGAAAAAGGTACACTTGACGACTTGTGTTTGACCCCACATGACTAGAATGTCGGGAATATTCTTAAATGTTTTCATAAGAATAGTGTAAGAGCAAAACCCTGTACTTTTTTACCTCCATTAACCATAGCATTCTATAAATAAACCCCTGACTGCAGTGTTTTATTGTACGTTAAACAACATATATTATACAGCCTTACCTGTATTTTGATATTGATGACTCCCTGAATAGAATTCGACCTCGGCAAGGTCGGACAAGTCCATTGTATGAAAAGGTGGGTTTGGTGTTGGCATTTCCCGCATATTCTCACAATATTCACGTCGATTATCTGTATCTTTCCTAACAAAACTGATTGTCACAACTCTCTCCCACTTTTGGATTCGATCGTTCGGCCACTGCGTTCATCTGCATTGCCCAGCTAAATCTATGGGAACAACTCACTAAACACTTCCATCTAAAAAATAACGACGTTCAATATGTGACGTCATCAAGTTGCGAGCGCATGTTCGTTCGAATCTCCAGAAATATAGAACAATGTTTTCTCGTGAAATAAATCAGGCTTCGTTCTTCATTGTTCTTTGCGATTTATCACATAGCTATGTACATATCAACTGTATTTAGAAGATAGAATTGTCGTTGTTGTTGTTGTTTCGAGTAATAGTGCTTGAACATATATTATTTCGTTGCCATGGATCGAAATCGTCAAACGTGTTCTGAAAAGTAACAATATACCGTGCTTACAATACGGCAGTGAAGCGAGTGATTGGCCGTTGCGAGATTTCTGAAAAGTGCGGTTTTGTTGTCAGGGCTTTCATAAACAATCTTGCGTGGCAAATGTTAAGATGTCTCATCATGAGACACATATTTTTTTCTTTTATCATGGAGATACAATATTGTAAGACATTGTACAAATTGGCTCATATTGTACAAATATAAACATTTTCATCCCGTGGGGGGATTCGGGGTTAGAATTGCTCCCCAGCAACCAATGCACGGTGCCTTTGTACAAAGCGATCTTAGCGCTAAGGTGATCGTAACTCCTATATGTTAACATAGACTTATGGCAGTCACAACGCTGTTGTTGTTTTGTATGAGTGAGTGATTGAGTCAGTGATTCAGTGAGTCAATGAGTGAATCAGTGAGTGAGTGAGTTAAAACTTAATGTCGCATCGGCATCGTCGCATTGACCAACCTTGATCTGGTGTCAATGCTTTAGATGAAAACAAATTTGATCTTCTTTAGTGATTGTTACATTTCCATGACTGAAGACGTCACTTTTTTTCCAGAGATCTTGGTCTTTTCAAATTAATGTGGTTTCCTTTGTCAAAGAATCGCAGTTTCCAAACCACAACTAACCTTTACTTCTCTGCCCACCAGTGATAACCTTACAAATAGTCCTCCTGGCACTATGGTCGCATTATAACGTGACGTATTTATCCAGCCATAGGACACGTAACAATAATTAGCTTGATCATACATGCAGGTCTCGAGAACCGTTTCTTGAATATCCATGGTTTGACCGCCTCCATGGTCTAGTGGTTCGATCCCGGTCGCGTCATTCCAAAAGACGTTAAAAGATGTAACTTATTGTTACCCTCCCTTGGGCTCAGCATTAATCACAATAAGGATTTGTCGACTCGGAGTCAGTATACTGTGTCTGAGTGAGTGAGTATGGTTTTACGCCGCTTTTAGCAATATTCCAGCAATATCACGGCGGTATACTGTGTCTGAGTGAATTGGAATCCATGTTTAGCTGCGGCATGCTATATCAGTGGGCTGGCACTATAAAGCCGACACTGTAAGGATCTTTATAGCGCGATTTTCTACCAGTGCTATTCCGATTGATTGAAACAATTGAAGTTTGAATGGAAGGTCCAAGCAAACCAGCAATCGGACGCATTATTCAAAAATTGAATTATTTTGACTCCTCACTCATGTTCTCAACAGTTCTAATCTTTTTACTAAGGTTTATTCACTACTTATAAATTACTACTTGGTACTCTGGGAAAAATGTGAGGAAGTGCTTAATTATATAAGTTAGTATTTGCGCTTGTTATCCCCGGCATATAATGCGGAGGGATATAGTCATCATCTGATCTGTCTGTCCGTCCGTGCTTCCATATTTCGTTTCCGGAGTATAACTTGAAAACCGTGAAAGATTTTTCATCCAAACTCGGTACATGTATTTCCCAGGGGCTGTAGTGATTTTTTTAATTGTGGGTGCCGGGGGATTTGTCATCTTCTGATGACTCTTGTTTAAGTTAGGTAAGATAAAAAAATTCTGAACTCTACATTGAACAAACATGATATATAAGTAATACAAATAAATTGTTATGTACTTCAATTTATACGCTCATGCTGGCCATGTAATAAGACATCTTCTGTTGTGAACCCTGAATTATTAACACTCTGCTGTCGACCCCCGTCTTAAGCGACCTGCAAAACCGATTTCAATATAGATTCGCACGACGTCCCTGTAGGAGAATGGTACAAAATTAATTGGTCACCGTCCTGCGAATGAACCATAATGCGTTCACCAGAACGACAGTATTCAAGCCATGCATTGAGATCACAAAGATTAAAAAGATCAAAACGAACTATCAAGTTACAGAAGGTACCCGCCCGAAATCACCCAGACAACAGTACTCTGAATAGAACTATTAAAACATTTTCATTGAGGAGGTGATTGGCTCTATTCCTGTACGAGTTGCCTCCCTTAGATCATTCACCTGTACCATGTTGCTACAATGTTATACGATGCATTTCTCGCGCGTTCACATGCTGAACAGCACAGTTTGAACTGTACATCAGTTAGGCCTCCCAAAAGTATGACATTTTGCTTTGACCTAAAATGACGCGTAAACGTACATCCTCCCTTTTCTACAAAGTCAGTTGCAAGATTAACCACGACGAACCCGAAAGGTACAATCTTCTCATTGTCAGAGGGAAACGTGTTTTTTTGTCGGTATGTGTGGTTCTCATCTCCATTTTCAGCTCCCGATGACAGTTCATAACCCTATTGTCTTCCAATTTACCATAGCGTGTATCGGTGCTGTATTTGTGATCATAAAATATGGCACATCGGTAAGAATGAAAGGCGGAAAGGGAAAGTCACCTCCCGTCCGATACCCTCACCATAAAGTACCACACGGATTATGAAACTCGTTAAATCCTTAAGTGTCCTGAGGAGGAGGATATATTTTCAAGCGAACAAATGGATGGATAAATACAATATAAAAGGCCTTAGGCTGACAGGACGTGATACCAAAATCGACATATTTCTCTCCACCAGACTAAATAAAGAAACTGATCCAAATACCGCTAAATACACCACACTAGCATACATTCACGAAAAATGGCCAAATTAGTGTCACATTTACATAGACGGGTCCTTTGACCCGGGGCTCAAAACGCACAGGATTCGGCATCCATATCAACAAACCCCAAAACGAAACACAATCCTATAGGCTCCGAAATAATCAATCAATTTTCACAGCCGAATTAATGGGGATAGTAACAGCCCTGCACAGCGATAAAAATAAATAGACACCAAAAAACCCTCATCCTTTCAGACTCATTAATTGGGCTCCAGGCCATAAAAAACAAAAACACAAAAAAGCGCCCAAAACTAATACAACTGATAATTAAAAGCACCAACAATCTACGTACACTAGGTAAAGACATAGAAATAGTTTGGATCCCTGCCAACGTTGGAGTGTTTGGCAACGAATACGCAGACAATGCATCCAAAATAAGCACTAAAATTAGAAGAAGTAAGTATCAACCTACCAATATCTATAAACGAAATAAAGTATCACAAAGGTGAAAATCTTCCAAAAGTAGCAAAATAACTATCAGAAATCTGATTGCAAACTAAAACACCTGCTACAAAAGCCACTCAGAAAACCAAAAATCCATCAGAAAACCAAAAAAATGATAGAGTAATAACTAAACTACAAACAGGCCATACTAAATTAAACTCCCTCCTACAACAAATTAAAAAAACACCAAACCGGTAAATGCCCCCACTGCAACTTAAAAGAAACGCCTGAACACGTAATGCTATATTGCACACATTACCAGCAACACAGAACAACACTCCAATCCACACTAAATAGCAACAATCAAATGACACTAGCAACGGTACTAAATCCCCTAAAAGACTTACAAACCTTTAAAGCACTAGGCATATATCCAATCAAAACAGGCCTACTTGGCCGCATTTAAAAAAAGTACATTGTCAACAAACAAGCTGCCAATAAACCCTAAAATTCTAAACCTATAAAAACACCATTTAGTCCCCATATTTCAAAATTCCAACTTTAGTAAGCAACCCTAAAAGCCCCACCTAGATTGCCTCACTTTTTAGGACATACCCTTTTCGACCAAACGACGTTGTTACCGCCATGTTCGTCCCATTTGATATCAAAACAATGCCACATTAATGCTTTACATGATCACAACAGTGAATACTTTTGCTCAAACAACAAAACCGCTGTTGCTTTTTCTCCGCCATGTTCCTCCAAAAGTGACGCCATTTCACGTTACGTCACATCGCCACAATTCGACTCGAATGTCTGCTCTCCTATGGTGCAACTAACGCGGTAAGCACTTCACGTCATGCAGTTTTGCAGTTTGCTTCCATTGGAGGTGGAAACATTAATTTCCAACTTTGAATACGGAAATGTCCCAACTCACAACCAGCGACATAAACATTTGCAGTTTCTACTCATCCCCACAATGCACTTGTGGAATGATTAGTTTCAGTTGCTCAAACTGAACCAAACTGATATAAAAACATAAATACACAACCTACTTATTACTTCATTGGATTTTTGATAGGCACACACAGTAACGGTAATACAATGTTACTTATTTAACCCTAAACTACGCATGTTTTGGTGGTGTTTTTTTAAGTAGAACGTATTTCATCTCTCAGACGCAAGCATCCTCGTACTTTAACTACATACAAATTCAGGGCAAAACTATACTTTATTACATTACTCATAATGCAAAGTTAACTTTATTCTGTAATGGCTGGTGTTTGTGACGGGTGCCACCTGGGTGAGGCAGGATACGCTTACAACACTATTTGGTGTATTTAGCTGTATCGCTGGTGGCTTCTCACGCCGGACAGATGATTATTACTGTAACGAGAACCGTCATCATTGCGATTCCTTTGTAGAATGTATGCATCATAGTCAGTTTCAACTGTAACGCCAATTTATGTTTTAATGTTTGTCCGCAACATACCCGAGCTCATGGAGTTCACCCAACTGGTAAACGTTTAGAACCTGCATCACATCGGAAACCACCTGTATCTCTACACCAAGCTGGGTAAAGTAACTGTAAAACTGTTCAATACTGAGTTACACCTCACTCACTCACTCACTCACTCTACTGTTGATTTGACGTCGCCAGCTTTCTTTAAACGAACTTGGCCAAGAATTGCTTTCACTTCTCAAGCTTCAAATTGACATGAACACAAAATGGAATCAACAATCGAATATATAGTTTTATGCATTCAAACCGATCCGGACACAATGTTATCGAATCAAAAGAGAGCTTAATTAAAAAACACGTTGTTAAAACGGGTGTGTTTGCGTGGCGGAGTCCTCATGCCACAAGAGGGTTGTGTTTATCACGGCACGCAAACATTGACTCGAGTACTGTTTGGTCTTGCTTCTTTCAATCATGAAAGGGCATTGTGTCAGACTTGACGTCTTTATGTGGCGACGCGTAATTCAAATTGAATTAGAAACAATGATATGTTGCAAATGGGTACAGGACATATAAAATAATTGTTTTCCGTCAAAAGATATACTCAAAGAACCAGGTCATCATTTACATACCAGAATACAGGCCGTATGTAGAAAGCTGTAGCGAGTAATTTCTCTATCTCAACTGTCCCATTTCGGTTAGTTGGCCAGGCAAATACATCCGTGGCGATTTCCAGCACTGTGCATCCATCTGGGTTATACCACATTGCAGTACCCCTGGTACGTGCGCAGCCATTGACATCGTTATCAAAAGTACCAAAACGAGCTCCGTTTAAGTTCTTGGAGGCGTCGCCTGCACCGCCAAGGCCATCCAGATAGTCATCACTGTGGACACGGGCTCGAGTGTCCCTTTCAAAGCTGTTCCAGTGCCATGCGTAGCCTTCTGCTTCTGAATCCACATGGAAGTTTTTGTACCATACTAATCCGGCATTAATGTTTGAGACTAACAAAATTGACATATCATACATACCCTGTTTGGTTAACTGGTATAGATTTTCAAGACCAATAAAATAATACACGTGCTGAACCGGAGTGCCTTTTTTCATCTGCTGCCAGGACCTGGTGTAATTTGCTTTAACAATGGGAGAGAATTCTGTCATGTGAGTGATCACCGATGGCCCACATTTGTACTCAAAGATGTGGTTAGACCCTAACGGTTGAATAAGATATAGAGCATACTTCGGTGGTGTCTCCGAGCAGTCTGAAATAAAACAAGAGATACATATGACTCATCAAAGTACATTGGTATGAGGGAATTGTAAATATCCGAGCTTTGGACAAAAGGAACAGTGGTTGATGGCATGTACGCCATCTAAAACCATCGTGAGTACGATGACACGCAATCAATCAATTTTCGTTGCCTCTTAAAATAAGCAATGGAATCTTGGCGACCTATTCTAATCTGTGTCCCGATGTGGTGAATAAGGCTTTGAAAACAATTATACATCTTTGCAAGACACGTGGTGAGGGCAGATTTTCCTTCTCAATAATTAATTTACAATTCGAACCTCAATCATCACCCTATATCAATGGAATTCAAAGGTTAGAGAGAGAACTGTCTCAACCATTAAAGATACTTTGACAAACTCGATTACAGTTCATATAATTAATTTTGACCTACTTGACCACAGTTTACATAATTAATATTCTCCTACAGGATATGATGTCCTACCAGCAGATGTACAATGTACGGGTATCTACGGGACACACATTGATCAACAGTACATCTTGATATTCTTTGACAGAAGAGAATCATCAGTGGGTGTTTGGTTTATTTCAGATTCTCAATGCCAAATCGAATTCTGGTTGTGTGTAACCACCTTTCATATTTAGCAATGTTTTGGGGCAGTTCAACAAAAACACCACAAAACAAATTCAGTGAAGCACCAACCTCGGTATAGTAGCGCCTCTTGCTTTAGTGGCCCACAAAGCCTTTAGCGCAGTGACAGGTTCTGTTCTGTGGAAAGAAAGTAGCCCCATTCTCGCATGGATTCAACTGTAAAAGAAACATTGTCATGTATTTAAATCTAACTAATAATATATAATTTTAAGGTCACAAGGCAACGAATAGTCTCCATCAACGAAGTAACGTATATTATGCCTTCAGCTTCATGGCATTTGGGACTTTCAAGTGCATTCAATATGATGTTGATCTTTAAGAGACATGCAAATTTACGACCTCAAAGTGCATCATGATTTGTCTTAAAGTCAGTGACAACGTGTTCAACCAGATGGTAATATCATCAGAAAATACATGGGGTAAGTGATGAAACGTCAAGCTATGTAGTGATCAGTGAGTGAGTGAGTTGGGTTTAACGCCGCTTTTAACAGTATTACAGTTATATCGCGGCGTGTCAGCTTAATGTGGGAAGAAAGCCCGAAGTGATGCAGGTCTCAGACGTTTACCACTTCGGTGAAACCCACGAGCACGGGTATGGTGCTGATAGACCTAGAAACATAATCGGGGCGAACCTGGATTCGAACCCACAATCTAGAGTGATCAGAAAAAACTAAAACTTTCAAATATTGAGATAGTCACCATGGTTTTCTTGCAAAACACATTAAATACAGTATTTATGGTATGTATCAATCAGTGGTCTGAAGTCTATGTATATTATATGGATATTATATATGTCGATGTGACACCAGTTTAGTTACATTCATTTCCCTTGTGTATTTTCAAACAAAAAATGATCACTTCATGTAATTCTTTTGTATGCAGTTTAGTGTACTTCAGGGATAGTTATTTAAACTGACCGTCAGCCTGCTACTTTCTCTAATATGTGGCAATTGTTTCGGACCTATTTACGTTCCATTAAAGATCCAAACCCAGCTATTAAAATACGACGACGGACAAACACTTCAGTTGAATTGATTTCACATGACTCTGAGATAACCGGATTCGACATCATATACACGAAATGAGACAAAACAAAACATTTTTACCTGGGATCTGACATGTGTAACTTCGTAAATAAACAATGAGGGCTGCTCACCATGGCAGTCTGACTACAGTCACCATCAGCCACCAACCCAGCACAGCTTCCCTGTGTGTAAACTCCACTTAGCTTGCACATTGGGCCATCGATAGTCAGGCAGTAAGATGCTGAGAGACAGTCCGGGTCATTCAGGCAGATTACAGAACAGTCGATCCTGCTACGGGCTGGCTTGATTATCACAACGTCCGTGTTTGTAACTTTTGAGGGGCAGTTAAGGAACGAAAAGCGCCTTCTTTCAGCAAGGATGACCTCGGAGACAGCCAGTATCAGCATGCATGTTTGCAGTAGCGTAGTTCGGAGATCCATCACGTTCTTTATGAGAGGGAAATGACAATTACGTTCAAGACGGTACGTCGGACACGAAGGAAACCGAATGATGAGTGAAAGGAAACAAGCAGAAGGTTGTCTGATCATAAATAAAAAAGGGGACCCCATTGCGTTGCAAAATGAACGCAGAATCTCTTGCCTTCTATACAACAGACGTAACTAAAAAATTCCACATCATTTTTTCAGTTTCAGTTAATGCGCTATCGTTGTCACTTGATTTTCCGATCACTTACTTCATAATGCAAATTGTGAGTGACGAGAAGGACAAGTTAACCGATTGAGACCATTTGATTTTCATTGATCCATTCATATACCTTTCATCATTATGTTGCCATTTAAGCCCAATGACATCTGACTCGAAACTCGATATTTTCTGGCGCTGAGGTTTTATATTGAAGAGTCCTCCAAAATTACCAATAACTCACAGCCTTTAACTCGTTGTGAACGTCGTGTCAAAAATGCTGATCAACATGAGTGGACATACACAAGAGTGTTGGAAACTTTTGAACGCAAGTAGATAGGCATACATAGAGAATCGCGCCAGACTATATTTTGACATCAAATATATCACCGCAAGTCGATTGAAGTTGCAAACATCCTTGGTTGGGTCTCATGGTGGTCTGCTACTTTTATCGACAAGCGTTTGTTTATTTGATCTCTAAAGACAGCGCTCTACAATATTTATAATATTCGTTCTTACACAGGTTTTGCGATTTCCATATCACAAGACAGGGGGTAATTAATTTATGAAAAAAAATATCTATTGGCATATTTAAGATTTCCTGTCTTAAAAGAGGCAGACAACTACAAACTTACGTGTTTCAAGCTGTGGGTCCCCGCTTGATGCGAACTGCTATAGATCCTGCGCTTCAGCTCCACTATTTGTATGTTGTAATACCTTTCATCATACGTGTTTGTTGTTGTTTACCCTACGTGTTACCAGGTGCCGGTTTATCTGATTGTAAGATTCTGCGATTTAATTAGTTTACTTCTAAGATGAATGATTTTTCACAACAACCAAACTCTTCTTACTGACTTTATGTATTAAATGAAATGATGCTAGCAAACCATGCATAATTTATCATTTGCAGAAAGGACTGTATGGTTAACGATTCTGGGCTTGCGGCATGATGCTGTGACATTTGGTTGGTTGGTTGGTTGGTTGGTTGTTTAACGCCGTACTAAACAATATTCCAGCTACATGACGACGGTCTGTAAATAATCGTGTCTGGACCAGACAATCCAGTGATTTTTATCATGAGCATCGATCCTCGCAATGTGGGATCGATGACATGCATGAACCAAGTCAGCGAACCCGACCACCCGATCGCTTAATCGCCTTTTACGGCAAGCATAGTCGTGTTTTACGGCGAGTATGGGTTGCTGAAGATCTGTTGTACCCAGGACCTTCACGGGTCACATTTTTAAACGGTTTGTATGATGGTTATAATTAACACATACATATTTTTCATCTGCATGACGTTTCGGCCCATCTCAGTTTTTTTTAAATATTGACATTTTCAATTTTCTGAACAAATCATAAATCAGTATCATCTAAATGCCCTGAATAAATCTGAACACCATTCTCACAGTCTGAGAATTCGAAGTTAATGCTTTAAGAGTTTCGACAATTATTTTCATTCCAAAATATGTTAATGTTTTGATTCAATGTCATATACATATTAAAGCTACATTATTGATTTTGCAAGATACATTTAAGAATTGACTTTCACTCCGTATGAGTTCATTGGAGTAGGAACCTTCACAGAGTGAGGGCCAAACTGTAAGGACGTCGGAGCTTGCGACGACCTTTATACAATGTTTGGCCCTCACCCTATGAAGGTTCAACAAACAAGCAAACAAATCATACTCCAATGCATTATTATGATGATTGCGCTCATATGCTGTTGGGGAGTTGTATTAGTCAGAACTATTTGTGTGTAAAAGATCGTGCATATGTATGATTAGAATTTGACAAAAGATCAATATTACCCTAATTCACATAATGAATCATGCTCCAACTTCAATAAAAGTTTGCTTACGCACGCAGTTGCCGAAGTATATTAGCAGCATATTGTCCTTCAATGGTCTGACATTTTGGGAAGTGGTCAATCTGCAGGATTCCTTTGGGATCCCAGACAAACGAAGCAATCGCCTTACCAGCAGATGGAACAGAGTTTGCCTTCTCCGAAGGAAGAGTTGAACCAAACTATTGCTTTAACTGTTGTTTATCTAATAGTGGCGAACCCAAGACTCATCCTTGGTACAAATCGCTCCACAAACGTGGCTGGGTCTGATCCTGCTGGGATGTCGTGCAGGAAGCTGAGGTACCGAAGTCCTAACGATCCCCAGCGAGGTGGCCTAATTTTGGATACCTGTAGCCCCTGTTGTCAACTGTATGATTGATATATTATGCCCAAATGTGTTTCATGAAATTGGTTTTTAAATATAACTTTTCATGAATGACTTACTTGTGAATATATAAACTTAGTCTCGTCGCTATATGGCTGAAATAATGCCGATGCGAGGTTTCAATATATATATATATATATATATATATATATATATATATATATATATATATATATATATATATGTTTTGTTTTTTTTAATTTATTTTTTTTATTGTTCCTGGTAAAAGTACATCATGTTTTGGTAAGAGTCAAAATACATGACCAGGTTTTTTTTATGAAAGCACATATCATTCACACACATCCATACACACATTCACACTCACTAGAAGCTTTAGTATTTATGAAGACAGGATGCAGGATCTATATTTAGTAAAGTTTTGGAATAGCAAATGTTTATATTTTCAAAAGGTTTTCAAAGGAGCCCATTTCGTATAGAATTCAGTCTGTTTGGCTTTATTAAAGTGTCTATATTTTTCTATTTGGTAATAATATTTAACCTCATTTTGGAAATGTGTAATGGTTGGTTGGTTATTTTTCATTTTGCATCTATAAATGTGGAATTTGGCCAATAAGAGTATCAGATCAAAAATATCATCGGTACGGAAATGTTTTGAAAAGCCAAAAAGAATTAGGTCTGAAGTAAGATTTATCTTGCCAGTATGTGGACACTTGGATTCAATCCATTGTGAAAATCTTTTCCAGAAGTTTTGCCTACCCTACAGTCCCAAAACAGATGTTGGATAGATTCTGGCTCGGCATTACAGAAAGTACCTAGACAGTTGTCAACAATATGCATCCTGAGTAGATAAGTATTAGCAGGTAGAATTCTGTGGAGCAATCTAAGCTGAAACCATCTAAGTTTAGGGTCTGGAGTAGTTTTGTGTGCTCTGATAAATAAGCTAGGCCAGTTCATATCCATTAAAAGTTCCTCTTCCCACTTGTCAATAACTTTTAAGCTTTCATCGGTTTGACTTATTACATAGTAGTATTTCTTTGAGCCTTTTTTACGTGAAAAGAGGTTGGCAATAGATATATTTGTATTGTTTGTTGTTTCCAGATGCAGGTCTTTATTAATGCCTAATTGTAACCTGTATGTATTTAATGATCTTGTAATCGCACAATCTGACAATCCTGACGTCGGGTGGTGACACTCGCTCTTCCACAACGTGGTCGGTCATCTGTGGTGTTGTAGTGTGGACTTGAAATGCATTGGCTCCTTGCCGGGCAGTTTGTCCAGCTTGCAATTGTCAAAGGGCTTGGTTTCGCTGATTCTTGTCAATCTTGGCATGTGGTAGCAATTCAATAACGAAGGAATGTTATCCGATCTTGGTGGATTTTTATAGGGCAAGAAATGGGGGAAAGCATGTGCATATCAATTTGTGGGGAACTCACGTGCATCGGGTTACCATCGACGTTGCCGTGATGCGTTTGGGCGATCGGTTTTATTGTCATCTGCTTTGATTTTGTATCATCAAATTTCATTTTTCCGGAGAAGGTAATGTTAAGTTTAAGAAACTTTGACAAAAATTACCCAGATATGACAACTTTTCAAAGTTACTTGGGGTGACGTTTCTTTTGCGGTTCAGTATATATCAAATTTCATTACATCACCGGTGTGAGCAAGCATATGTTTACAGATCCAAAACTGTATATTGACAGCCTTTTAGAGCATGGTCGAAACCCTAGCGTCAAATCAAGGTACAAAGAAAGAAGATATGACGTCTTTGTTTGGTTCGACTACTTCTGGCAAAACATATACAACATTTCATTAGATGTGTGAATGTCTTGTCACACAAACACCATGTGCATTGAAACATCGATCTTTCTACAGACGCATATAACAATGGCTGCCGATAATCCATTAGAATTGTATGTGTCCAATATCAGAACAACAGTTTATCAAATATGATGAAACCTGTTTCGGAACATAAACAATGTTTCTTTCTACGTAAAACACACACTAATCAGGTTCACAATCATCGGTAACAAAAAGGGTCAGTCTCTCTCGTGGCCTCTGCAGCTGAAAACGGCGGTATTCAGCCATGCTGCAATAAGGTTGTCCAAGTAGGCTCATTTCAACAAGTAAATCATAATGTTGAACAACCATGTTGGTCGTCATAGGCAGTGAACAGTAACGGAAGTAAGTCAGTTCAAAATTGTGTGTGGAGAGGTAGTCATTCTTAATTAGGATTACTGTTAGGGAGCTATTTCAAACCAACTGGTAGATACGTATAACTTTAAAATTACTAAAATCCTGTTACTTAATAACGTATGTTGGATAAATAAATTAGTTCAGCATTTTCGTCACCACGTCAACCTGTCACCACTACAATGGAAGATGTCATGTTGATTTCCAAGAATTTACAGTGGAAATATGCAACAGGTTGCGCTGAAACTGAATATATATCTATAAAAGTTTATTCACCAATTCTCATAAAAAAGACTAACTGTTATTTTGAACTAGTCAATATTTGTTACATTCATCACTACATGTGACACCGTTTTGGAATGTTCTAGGAATGATGATGAAAGATGATGTATGTTCCCAAGTGTAACTTCGCGTTTTTAAAGCATTCTTGTCGTCGTCGTGGTAGACTGGACATTAAACTACTGTGTTTTGAAATTTGAGGTCACCTCACAGTAAAGACCTCTTATTTATACATTTGAAACCTTGGGCTGAAACGGTTTATAACATATACACCCGAAAAATGGCAATACACAGGCTTTCAATATGATCTCTGAAGGCACAACTGATACATAACACCCCTTTAGCAGTGATTGAGGGGGTATTTCAGGTAACTGATTCACCTGGATATGGGGAAAGGAGAACATGTCAAAAAGATATAACATCCTTAACAAGTTCAAAATCGCAGTATTCTTCATCCTTCCCTGAAAAGGAAAGTAGATATTATGGCATTACATTACAAAGACGAATTTGACGTTTTATGGTTTTTAATCTCTTGATAATGTCTATCGTTTTTCACACTGGTCTAAAATAGGCTGCAAGTGTGGCGCTCTCCGCAGTTAACGGGATACCAGACACTATTCTGGTCTTTGGGCCTATTTTATACAACTGTTACATAATTTCTGTGATAAGTCTGATCTGAAACTCCAGCCTTGAAAAGTGTGTCTACCATCGTGGACACACCGAGGGATGCATATCTTACCCCTACATCCGAGCTTGAGGTGCGATCTTTTCAAGTTATGTCCCACTGGCTGCAAAGAAACCCAAATTTCGCCTGTCAGGAAATCGATGTTCCTGTTGGTTTTTGCTATGTGTGGCGCCCATCTTTCCGGTTGCGATGTATAAGCAGTATGTCATGCACAAGTGAGTGTATGGTCCGTTCATTTAGTACCCTTTGATGACCGTGAGATCTCAGTCTTTGGACAAATGTTTGTTGTATATCTGCATTAAAATCTCGAGCAAGAATAGTAAGACCATGTTGTGAGTATATGTCAAACAGTTCCATCACATAGTTAAGCCGTTTAACAAAAATGTCTAGGGTGTTTGTAGAAGGTAGTCTAGTTCCTATCACATATGAGGTGTTGCTTCCTATTTGTAAGCTTACTGCGATTACAGTTTGGCTTTGTAATGTATTAATAACAGATACCCTGCACCAATCGCCTTAACGTATGAAGATTGCTATACCACCTGACCCTCGCTGAGAAGTACTGCCCACAGCTGAAATTATAGCAAACATCAAAATCATCATGTACAGTGTTCATGCAAGAGGCATTTTGTGCACCTAACCAATACTCAGACACAAGGAACAAATCTGTGCTGTCTAGTCTGGTACAATACTGATGTGTTCCATGCTGCGTATGTTCCAAGTTGCTGTTCTGAGCAAGACGAGAATCTTTATTATCATTATGACTTTTTATTCTCGGCTCATGAATTGTCATATACATACCAAAAACATGTTGGTACCCATTTACAGCAGTTTACATTTTCAGACCATAACGTTTCATCAGATAATACTGTCTTTGCTCATTTGGTTGGCATTCGTTTCAGGAGGGGTCACTGATAACTTTCTATGTAAGGTGAGTGAGTGAATACATTCCAGCTATATCACGGCGGAGGACGCCAGAAATGGGCTTCACACATTGTACCCATGTGGGGAATCGAACCTGGGTCTTCGGCGTGACGAGCGAAAACTTTACCCACTAGGCTACACCACCGCCCTTCTATGTCAGGTAATTGTGTTGCAGATGAGTTAATACCACCGTTCGCAATATTCTCTTGATATCACCAGTATCGTCACATGTTGAGTATAGAACCATGTCCTTAATTCTAAAAGGTAACATTATATCTTCACATATTATGTCTTTTTGGATGGGTATATGATTTATTGCCATGTATTTTAGAAATGTAAGTATATGCTGTTGTTCGACATTCACATTTGTCCAATTGGACGTTCTCGTGTTAATTATGATCATGTAAGAGACAGCAACCGAGGTTTATGTCGACTTTTCAGCGAACCAGAAACAGGCTTCAGACATCGCGAATTACGAGCCAATTATTTTCCCTTCATTGTCATATAAAGTTTACTCATCTGATATGATAATGATCTTGTTTATGATGAAACCTGAATCAGTTTTTCATTATCGTAAAAAAATATAGTAAGTGCATTAAAATATATCTTTTCTGTATGCATTCCAGCTGCAACGAATGAAAATATTCAGTCTGAGTGGAAATGATATTTAGGTGTACGGTTGTGACCAAGAAAAACACTTCAACCCTTACTGTAGATTTGGTTTGCGACATCTTGTTAACGGTCATGAAGCTGTTTCTTATGATAGTTCTGGGTAAGTACATATACTTTTTGCATATACTTGTAGAGTGTAGTGCCTAGTATATGGGTATGGGTATATATGTATGAACGTTGATCTGTTTGACTTTGCAACACACTTGAACATGTCATAATCAAAAATAAAAGTAACAGAGTTCTAAGAGAACATCTGATTGAGGCGCGCGATTTAACATTCTGTAAAATTATATTTCACATTGTCATATCTACAGTTTTTAGAGCATGCGATTGATCATGATCACAACGGCTGCAAAAGATCTGTAGTTCACCTTTGGCCGATATATATGGAGGCATGCTCTATAAGACGGCATAAACTAGTTGCAGAAACTAAACTTAACACATGTACATGTACTGTGCATGCCCTTCTGGTACCTTCTTTCATGCAAGTTGGTCATTGTCACACATCGTACGTGGTATGAGGTGAAATGGGGTTAAACGTCGCGTTCAAGATAATTTCACTATATATATGTATAAACACGCGCGTGAGTGAGGATACCTGTACTAGTCCGGGCAATTTTAGTGCTAGCCTAATGAGATAACATACCGCAGCTAAACAGCATACCCAACTTAGACATGCTCGTATATGTAATACTGACTCCAAGGTGTCCAATCGTTGCTATATCGTCATAATGCCGAGCGCCAGGCAGTGTAACGGAAAGAACAATCTGTTCAACATCATGGTATAAACACCATATGTACAACTTGACCAGAGATGTAAAATGTGAATTCTGTTGGGCGTAATTCTTTATATGTTGCTTATTATAACTCAAATGAACAACACCTATATCAGAACACATTATATAGTTTAATATCCTATTGCATCACTTGAATTTAATTAGAAATACACTCGTAGAGCCGAAATGCATTGGTTAATATTGTTTTGTATCCAGCTGAATGTATAAGCACCCGTCTCTATCCAGTGATCGAAATTTGGAATTCCGGTTTACTTAATGTGTACAGATAAACACTTGGACGCGTACTATTGTGTGTTTGGGATGTTATAGGCTGGTGGTGACTATGGTGTCTATTACACAGCCCGTTAGATTGAACAATCAAATTTAGCATTGCTTGTAGGCTTGATTCTGTTCCATTTCAGTAACCCTGTTGACGGCAGAATTTTTCACAGGACAAGAGAGAGCTGCCATGTCGGGACGTGCTGGTAAGCAAGAGAGAAAATGACACGAACACCATTCACGCCTACCCAATCATCTGCCTAGCCATTCCTCTACTAGTATTCTCAATCATCTATCTAATCCTTCCTCTACCGCTAACCAATGATATGCGCAAAGGATACCACCCGTCGCTTAATACCCTCATCAAGATAACTGAATGACAAATTGACGCAATTACCTAGCGTTAGGAGGCAGCGGCCACTCCATTTTTTAATAATTTTATCCGTAGTCATCTTAAGGAAGAGAATATATGGACGTCAACTTCTTTATTATGAGGAACACAACGTTTCGGAGTATATGCTTACTCACATCAGGTGAATGAATGCCTTACTTACTTACTTTGGAGATTTAATGAATGCCATGAGGCAGAGAACATATATGCAAGGACAACAAAAGAATAAGATAACAAAAGGTGGAAAATAACAAAGGATAAAAACTAGCAAGCGAAGCCAACAGATGATTGGCGCTGAAAGGTGATTAGCAACTGACAATGGATGTCAACACTTGACAGTAATTACCGCTGAAGTTATCATAGATAAGCAATAGGTAATGGGCACTTGGCAAACGGGAGGCCGGGGTAATTAGCACTGATAGGTGAAAGAATGGACACAGCAAAGGGCAAATTGAAGCCAGCTCGGACAATTAGACCCGACAAAGCAATAAGTCCCCAAGTACATTGGAGAAGCCCTTAGACCCCTCAACACCAGACTCAAAGAACATCGGACGTCTGTTAACAAATTCGACCTGAAATCCGCTATTTCCGAACATATCAAGAAGAACCAAAACCATAACATCGTGTGGAAAGCTATCAAAGGCCTATCTACCAACAACAACAACTGGCGACAAAGAAAACTACAAGAAGCCATTGACATCAGGAGACACCAGCCAGCCATGAACCGTGACCAGGGAACCTATCTGCCTAGTGCTTGAGACTTATTGCCTTGATCTCTGTCGGGGCTAATTACCGAGCTGGCTTCAATTTGCCCTTTGCTATGTCCATTCTTCTTAAGCATATGCTCCGAAACGTTGTCTTCCTCTTAATAAAGAAGTTGACATCCATACATTCTCTTTCTAATGTGTATAACTTAACACTAGGCGACTACCGTTTTACTCCTTCAACTTATAATGATTGGTCACAGTTCGATGATTTAACTACCTTTGAGTCGGGGTCTTAAAACTTAACGTTAAAGCTTCATGTGAATCTTAATATATCCTTTGACGCTATCTGATGGTCTTCCATGTTTACGTCTGACACCATGCCATCTCGAGGGCAGGACAACGTCGGTATCACAGTTCCTGGACAATTCATACATACCATATAAACAACAAAGCAAAGTTCGATAATTAACTGCCCATAAAAATATAACGTTTATGCTTCATGTAAATCTGAATCTATCCCTAAAGCTATCTCATGGTCTCGATATTTACGTCTGACGCTAGGCTTTCTCAGGGGAATTAGCTCCAGCCGGAAATGAAGGACAACAACAGCATCACTGTCCGTGAACATTAAATACACATTATATAAACAACAGAGCAACATTAACACAATCAGCAGAATATCTGTTCGGCATCACACACACAACGATGACCTCAGACATAAATGCACAGCTCAAACTCCTTCGAATCACCAGGCTACCTGAATATCTACAGGATGTACGTACATGTATGTATACAGTTACTCAAACGTGGACACGCATCATATTTTATTCATATCCTTTTAATATTCTCCTACAAGATACAAACCCTTGATATTCTCTTGTTCTATTGTCCCTTGTCGACACTTTTATTTATATGTATGAACGGTTAACTTAGTTTGGTCACAATATGGATAAAATATTGCCGATGTGACTGTAAAGAAACTACGACTTAACATAGTCATAATATTCATGGTGATTTCTGAACTAGACCCGCCATAATAAGATGTATGGGAGAAATGTTAACGAATACAAATACAATTTAATAATATTGATACTGCAATTATTGGAATGGTCGTTTGAATGATGGATTTATGTAAGAAATATATCATTCCTGTTTGGAATCTTATATTAGTACATATCGGTTAATGTCATATTCGGCACGAACTGTTCATGCGGGTATTCGATTTGAACATATCTGAGAGACAGGATTCTGTGTGAAAGATGTTTTACTTGTTTTTCTTGAACATATTTATGTTAAAAATTTATAGTAATGAAATGCTTTTAATGGTACTTTATGTAGATGTCGAGACATATTTAACTTGTATCTTGTATCTATTTAATTTCATTATTTCATTAATACTTTATCTCTGATATACATGAAGTTTAATCTCAGTGTTGAGGGATATATATTATATTCTCGTTGCTTCATGCGTGTGAAATAACCAGTGCAATATCAAATGTTAAATATTAAATCTCTCACTGATACTGCAATTTCTACTTTTCCTTCCTACGCCTTGTATCGCCTCCATCTCATCCATTGTAGTATTGTACAGGGACAAATTGTCCACGCGTACATTGTGGTTAAGAACATTACACAACTAGGCATTTTGTTGAAATGATTCGCTATAATGGTATGTTTCTGCTTGACAAACAGTTAATTATTAACATCATACTGGCAGCATTTTGCTATTCTTTAGATAATCTAGGATAATTACATGCAATTACATTGCATCGTTGGAATACTTTGGAATAAAAATTGATTCCGCCCTTGACTGATTCTCATCCATGAATGAAATAACGTATCGATTAAACCTCGTACTTGACTTATTATTCATGAATGCTTTTGTTTTGCTTGTTGTCTTACGCCGCACTGGGCAATATTCCAGCTTCATGTATGCATATATATGGGATAACGTTTTGTCAAGAGCTGCTTTAGCTGCAGCATCGACGTTTGAGTTACCTTTCTTGCCTACATGACAAACAAAAGACTATGTCACATTGGCCAGTAGAAAGATCATTATGTGGTTCTACAATGTCTGGGATAATAGGGTGATATGACGAGACAATCTCAAATGCCCGAATGCCAGACAACGTATCTAAAAATGTGATTTTGATTACATTGATTTACTTGTTTAGAAAAATAAATGTTAAGATGGCTTTGCCCTCAGCAGTAAAGATTATGCTTGTATCTGGGATTCTCTAGGAGACAGTTCTGGATCCAATGATGGTGGCACTTGCAACTTTCACACCATCCTTGGACCTGTCTGTGAAAATGGATCCATGATAATCATATATTGTTCAGGACTTGTATTGTTGGCATAGGACGCTCTGTGGGACCGATCATTAACAGTTGGCGTCTGTAGAAACCGGCTTCAGTATCTGCTAATCACACGCTGAGACACATAGAGCATATTGGCGACCTCTCGCTGACGAATCCCTATTTTGATTAATACAAACAGCTGAGCTGAGAGCTTACATATTACTGTGGATAATGACAATGAATAATACTAATGGCATAGTAGTGATGGCAACCATGCATAAATGTGTCAAAACGAAAGAGACAATCTCATGACCTTGATTCCTTCATGACGGAATATAGAGATATTTCCCAACATTTACGCGATTGAACTTCATGGAGGATAATACATTATACATCGTTTAAGTTACCTGATCGCCTCCCTGCTCTGGTGGATATAGAGTGCCTGCCCGCAGAACGGAAGGTCGGCGGTTCGATCCCCGGACGCGCCATATCAAAAGACGTGCCTGACACACCCGGTATAATTGCAATAATATTAAACGCAACTTTTAAACCCTTTATACCTCAACTTTGAGTTACGCATTCCTCTGAAGCAGTCGTACAATCCCTTCTATAATCCAAACTTTTTTGTATTAATGACTCATGTCTTCCCTGATGTGTGGCCAAGTCATCTAATGCCCCGCAATTCACTGTGCAGAGTTGCGTCCCTTAGGCACGTCAGACACCTATGAGTGTGGGTTCGAATCCCGGTTCGCCCCGATTATGTTTCTAGGTTTGTCAGCACCATACCCGTGCTCGTGGGTTTCACCGAAGTGGTTAACGTCTGAGACCTGCATCACTTCGGGCTTTCCTCCCACATTAAGCTGACACGCCGTGATATAACTTGAATACTGTTAAAAGCGGCGTTAAACCCAACTCACTCACTCACTTTGAATCATTGAACGAACATTCCGTGACGGCGAGTAAATTGACCAGCCAGGTTGCTCAAAAGGGCAATGACTAATAGTTTCGTTTGTATGATTCGAATTCAACTTGCCATAACGCCTCGTGATCAAGTGGACAGAGCATCTGCAAGGTGAGGGGAAATGGGGTTTAAGGTCGCGCCCAAGATTACAGCACGTTTAAAACGGCGTGCGTGCGTGCGTGCGTGCGTGCGTGCGTGCGTGCGTGCGTGCGTGCGTGCGTGCGTGCGTGTGTATACCCACCGTGATACGATGCCGCAGTTAACTTTAATACCCCACTCAGACACTGTATACTAAACTCCGAGCCGACCAGTCCTTGTTTTAGCGCCTGAATGCCAAACGCCAGGCAGGTTAACAACGGCTATCATATTTTTTGTTTGTGTGGATGTGACGCGGCTGGGGATCGAACCCCGGACCTTTCGCTCTCCGGGCGGACGCCTAACCACAAGTCCAAGAGGCGCTCGTATCGGGAAGGAATCCGGAAGGTCAGTGGTTCGATTCCCTGGCCGTGTCATGACAAATGACATAAAAAGATAACAATTGTTGTTACACTGCCTGACGCCCGGTATTAAGGGAATAAAACAAGATCTGGTCGGCTCGTAGTGAGTACACTTTGTCTGAGTGGGTGTAGGTGTACACACATGCATAGTACTTTTGTCTTTAACTTTTTTTATTCTATGCTTGAATTAAGGTAGATTGACGAGCCTAGCTTCAAACTTGATATACAAAAGATTGATTGACAGTATTCTTAAAAAATGCCATTTTAAAAATAATCCTACTGTAGACAGGTAGGTACAAACTATAACAAATAAGAAATCAGAAATGTTACAACTTGACTAATCATGACTAACGTTAACGTACAATGTACATATTAACACACCAAAACACATTTCCCGGATTGTAACAAAGCATTTGCCATTTTAGAACATTGACATTTGTTACAACATTGCTTTTTTATTATTTGATTGGCTCATATGCTGTACGCAAAGGAAATTGCAGCTTCAGCTTGACACCGTGTGCTTTGGCTTGCCCTATCATTTCTCGGATGGCTAACCAGGACAAACTGAAATAGTTATCTAACACAGGAAAGAAGCACACATAAAAGAACTACATTGTTCACTCTCTAGTAAAGAAGCTAGCGACAGAGTGGCCATGTGAAACTGAGAGAGAGATCGTGAGTGAGAGAGGTGGGGCGAAAAAGGGTTCATGTGTAAGTCAATTCCCCATGGCCCCATGGAATATCCTAGCGGCATGTACATGGTCGAGTCAAGACCAGCCAACCAGTAGTTGATAGCTGATATTTTAGGATGTGACTTGTAATTTACAAATAACATATATAGCAGTATGTCACCAAGTACACGAGTCATGCATGTGCAAATGCACATCAATATGTACAAATGCACATCAACATGTACAAATGCACATCAACATGTACAAATGCACATCAACATGTACAAATGCACATCGACATGTACAAATGCACATCGACATGTACAAATGCACATCAACATGTACAAATGCACATCAACATGATTAAGTGGATTTACAATGGGTGAACAAACTGATGCACAATTAGTAGAGAGGGAGAGAGAGAGAGACAGGGAGAGATAGTGAGAATGAGTGAGAGAGATAGACAAAGAGCGAGAAACGGGGAGAGAGTGAGCGAGAGTGTGAGTGAGAGAGACAGAGAGGTGGGATGAAAAAGGGTTCATGTGTGAGTCAACTCCCTGTGGAATATCTTGGCGACTTCTTCAAGATCTGACGAGCCAACCAAAAGTTGATAGCAGAGATCCATCAGTCATATTAACAACACAACACGTTTTGTTTTCAATCTAGTTACATGGGACTTAAATTATGGCATCTGGTTTGATTTGGGGGACACCTTTCTTCAAGGAAAACAGAAATGTTTAACGAAGGTGTTTGGACTATTGTCCTGTACAATATCTATTTTTAACAAGACATGCCTACGGCAACGATAAATACTGGAGTTATAAGGTGTCAGTACACAGTGAGCACATGTTTGGCCGTCTGAAGAATGGAGATTGACCTCGCTGGATGGACAAACAAATGACAAGTGAAACATGTGCTTAGCTATATAGTCTATTCAATGCGTCTGTCTGGGGGGACTGCCTCGGTTGATCTAATTCCGGAGTACAAAGTGTCAATGTCGAAACTCACGTTTTAAATGCAATGGTACCGTGTGAAGATTTCTATGAAGGCCCGATCTATTTTAGATCAGCTTTGAGAGAACAAGAACAGTTACTTGACAGCGACACCTTCCCAACGCCATTCATGTGATAAACACAAGCATAACAGGGCGCGGCTGTTGTAACGCGCCTTTTATATCATTACGTGATATGCATTTATACTGAACGTTTTTTTCAGAGACAGAGAGAGCCACAGCTAAACACATTCGGCGATGATCCCTTCACGTGACACGTATGGAATACCATTGAACAGGGGACTGCGTTGAGTGTAACACGGGACATGACTAAATCTATCTGTACAGCCAGCCTATTACATTAACAAACCAAGCATGGTGAAACTAAAATACCCACTCCTTGACTTGGTACACTCAGCAAACCTTCTGCACAGTCTTAGATAACACATTCTTAATATGGTGTTATTATTGTTTTTAGGCAATAACATGTATGTTGTTCATAGAATGTTCACAAATATGTCTACATACTGAGAATATGTGCTTGCATTATATGATGTTTCCCTCTGTACATGTGTGTAACATATCCATGTACATTCCCTCAGGACTTCATGTTGTGTGTTTAGCGATATGTCAATGTAACAGTACAGAAGAAAACGAGTGTTTCCATTCACGTGATTAATGCACACTGTTATTGAACGGCGCAACAGTGTTGTAACTGTAGGAGCGTCTACCAAAACACGTACTCCCCAAGAATGCAATCTCCTCCTGAATGAGATATCGACTACACGGAGGTAAAGTGCAAGTGCTTTAGTTTATTGAACAGGACAAAACTCTCATACGGGACGGAAAATGTTGCACATATTTCAGACAACCAATATTACGATTTACATTTGTAACATAATACGAATTGCATGAATCTAGAAAGATCTGATTTAGACAAATTTAGTCAAAGGAAATCGGAAAACATTCTTATTTACAGACATGTAATGTAATGATGGAGTTTAAATGCAAATGGGGTGCATCATGTCGTGTAAGTAATTGTTGATGAAGGGTCAGTATTCATGATTTCACTTAAAACATGACATGCTACGACCAAAGTTCAAAGTGACGTTACGTGAAGATGAAAATGTCTCTTATGAACAATGTTATCCATAGGAATTATTCACAAGGATGATTGCACCTAATTTTTTTTACAACGTTCGTCGTCTAGCGGAAACATAGATGCGTTGGGTGGTCTGAGTTATTTGGGGCTTTCCTTAAAAATTAACACTGCGAAATAGTTTCAAAAGTGTTAACTAATTCATTTGGAGCATAGACATTGAATGTAAAAGTAACAGATTTTCGCCATATTACACAAACTATGTTTTCTCCAATCAGTTATGTAATGTTTGAAACTGAGAAATTGTTATGAACTTACTAAATTTTGAAAATTTGTGTCGGCCTAAACTATTTAATAATTCTTCGTTATGATTTATTCAACACTTGATGACGAAAGAAATACAAAAATGACAAAAGAAATTGATTTGCAGTCCTGAAGTTTAAAGAAATATACGAACAGGGAAATGAAACACACATTTCCTTGTTACGATTTAAATAGTTTTAAATGTGAGGGCACACAAACTGTGCCGCTTTGACATTTTCATCTATTTATTGATATTTATGCATATTCATAAATTATGAATCATATGAGAGGATGTTTCTCAAGAAATTAACTGATATAATAAAGTAACCAACATCTAAACAAGTCCGCGATTTATTCACACGACCATCAATAGAAACTTGAAGAAAAACATGCAATTATACGTCAATCATATTTTAATACCTGAATATACAATGATACATATATACCATATTTGTCTGAGAAGGTTGATACCTTGACCTGCTCATAAGAATCCAATATACCTCAAGACATGTATGAAATGAGGGTCAGCAACTTTCGCGGGGTTAACTGGTATTTTGTATATTTCTCTTCCAAACCATGTGATTTTAATTTGTAAACAATATAAGTGACATAAACGGTTTTGGTATTCAGTATACATACATTGAAAACAGCGGTAGATTGGGTAATTTATATTTTAATGGCTCAAATTGGTTTTATTTTCGGGTGAGGAATGCATATATCACTTCGAATTGATATTACGTTTAAAGTGAGAGTCGTACTTATTAATTAATATTCAAATGTCGGAAGAGAAAATGAGCTTTCAGTATCACGTAAGAAAATACTTCCCTTTATTTTGTTTTTCAGTACAGTCATCTAGACGGGAAACCGTTACGAGGAAATAACAGTGTCCATGGATTCGTCATTAGCGGCCTCTTCATTAGATATACAGTTTCATGAGTCTTACTGATCACGTGGCACTGGAGTGGCCAATCGACACTAAATGATGAATGGCGCATACATTGCTACATTTGCTATAATGTTTCTTTCTTGCAACGTAATCCCATTTCTAATATTTGCTATAATATCCATTTTCATTTGTAAAGTAATGGTTATATAATAAGGTGGACATATCTGATCACATCAGACTGAGTTAACGCTATAACCACTAAACTTGTATACGGATAATTTCGTCAAATGGAAGTCACTAGGTTTGATTGATCAACAGCTGTTAATCTTCGGTTTATTATGAAATATGAAGAAAGTTTCAGGATGATTTGGTGTCGGAAAAGCACAAAAACATAATGTGCAACTTAATTGAAGTCATGCAATAACATCAAAGGACATCTGTGTTAAATATACAAGTGAAACCATTCATAAAATGTAATGACATCAGTAAGACATTACGAATGGAGATCCGGGTTGGAATTGGTATTCAGTAACCAAAACTTGTAACGGAATCGGGTGGAAAGGCTCGCTGACTTAGTTGATGCATTTCATCGTATCCCTATTGTTTAGATCGATGCTCATGATTTCAATCACTGGATTGTCTGGTCCAGACTCAATTACAGACCGCTGCCATATAGCTGGAATATTGCCAGAGTGCGACGTTAAACAACAAACAAAAAAGCAATTAAACAGTACGAATGATATTTTCGAAAGCTCCATTTCAGACAAACTGTTGAGACAGTTTAGTCAATTGAAACTTTTATCATAATCTGAGTAGCATTTATCAATTATACTGCCCCAGATAGCAAACTGTCAATCGCCATTTAAGCGGTAAAACGTTCTTCTTCTTATATTGACTTGACTCAAACTTCTTCAATAGTTTCTGATTGTTTCGCTTATACGTGAAGTGTCAGGCAATTGACCCATTGAACAAACAAGCACAATAGATTGTACAAGCTTTTGAAGAAACAATGCACATGTATGGTTGATTGCACTATTAGATATTACATATCATATTATGGTACATAACAATTGGTGTTAATGCTATGTAAGCCGTTACTGCATTGCCAAGTGGCATTCAGAAGCAAATTAAACATACTTGACAAACTACGTCAATTTATCATCATGATGATGATGATAATTTAACATTTTATTTATGCGTAGGGCTAACATTATATTGACTGACTATCTAGATTTTTATTTCTAAGCTACAAAAAAGCGACGCATTCTAATAAATTATGTATTAATTTTCTATAATTACTTCATCAATACTGGGAACATAATTCTTGATTGAAAGGAAATCATACGTCAAAAATAATCGTATGTTCCATTAACAATCTAGTGCATATGTTGAACTATGTAGATATATATTTTGAAACAATTTTATGATGTCGACAAACATATGTTATAATTATGCAAATAATATTTAACTGGTTTCTTAAGTACACATATTAATTGTAAAGTATTTCGTCAGGTTATGCCTAATTAAAATGATACTTAACTTCACCCATAACATAATATCATACTCTAATGTAAAAGTTGGTACTGGGTTTAATGGTCATAATGTCATTATCAACGCGGAAACTCTCTGGGTGCTCCCCATATAGCCAGGGATGAAATGTTAGACTTGGCGGCATGTAAATGTCCGAGCCTAGAACAGACAGACCCGTGGTTGTTGGCTACGATTTATCCTGTGGGATATTAAAGATATTTTGTTCGGTTCGCCCAATCTAACATTAATAAAAATGAATAATTTTTAAAATATTAATCTGACGATAGTACACGTGCACCTTTTCTGATGCCCATTTTTTGAAGCAATCATATAATTTCATTGAAATAAGAATGAGAATGTAACACGTTTCTAGTACTAGACTTGTTTGTGAATAAGAACTACCCCGATTCAACAACAACAGTTTCACATAAAGGATTTGGGACATCTCTAACCAGCAGAGATTACTATTATATAGATTCATATGTGTTACTATTGTCTCTGGATAATGTGTCCAACCTCTGATGCACCACAACACAACGGGGGTTTAGCTATGAAGATTCATCTAGTTATTTGGGGCAGGAATCTGGTAGCATCTGGTTTGGTTTGAAGGACACCTTTCTAGAAGGAAAACAGGACACCAGAAACTTGAACGCAATATCTATATTTAACAACAATCCATGCTTTGTACGCATCGTAGATAACATGTGTACAAATAGGTGGTTATGTTAACGACAAATGATAGAATTCTTAGGTGGCATAACAGCTTTAAAAAATAGCAGATTTATGGCCGTTCAAAGATTGAAGATTGACCTCGCTCGACTGACAAGCAACAGACAAGTGAAACAGGTGCTCAGCTTTCTCGTTCCCGTATGGTGTGCTACCAACAAGCATTGTATGACGGCGGAGTGACTGCGTCGGTCTCACCCCGAAATGGCGCATTGACAAAGTACAGACTGTCAGTGAATGTCGAAGCATGTACATGTCATTGTGAAGTTTTATGAAAAGTTAGGGCACTTATCCAGATCAACCATAGTGCTTTGAGAGAACATGATCAGTATTGTTATTGGATGTGGAGCCCTTTGCAACGCCACGCATGTCACACAAACAAAAAAAGGCGAATGTGGTAACGCGCCTTTTATAAATTATGTTACATATGCATGTATACAGATTGGTCTTTGAAGAAAAAGTGCTCGAGCTGAACAAGGTTCGTCGGCGTGAACACAGCGTGTTGATCGATTCACGTTACTCGAAAGAATTTCTATTGAACTGTTGAGTCGTGTACGTACGTACAAAATACGTGACTGAGACTATGTCATGATTTCAATACCCTCTTTGTGCAACATATCCATGCATTGAGAAATAAGCTCAGCCATTGTGACTGGCGCTCGAGGAAACCTTCCACACCTGCTGTTGTTGGTGGTGTATTTCAAGCAGTATGTCAATGTTACCATACCATACACGTACAGAAAAACGACTATTAGTATACACATGATGATCACTGTTATTGAATGGAAAGACAGTGTTGTACCTGTAGGAGCGTCTAACAAAACACGGATTCCCTAAGATTACAATCTATTCCTGAAGAAGATATTGACCACACGCAGAAAATGTGTACATGGTTTAGTTCATTGAAAAGGAAACGACTTCTACGTATCATGACAGAATATGTTTTCTTGCACATATTTCAGGCAAACAATATCACACTTACATTATGCCAAATGAATAAAGCTGGAAGGTTTAATTCATAAAAAGAGAACATAAGTGAAAATGGCATACACGTGTAAGTGATTATTGAAGGTCGTTATGACACTTGATAAATGACATTTTACGAACAAAGCTCAAAGTAGCGTTTTGTGAAGAAGACAACGCGTGGAATTAACATTGTGTTCAATGGTAGATTGTTTCAATGGCATACTTTTGTCATACAGATGTAACTTACACAAAACAAATATTTGCTGCATGTGCGGGGTGAGAAAATAATGTATTGTGCAACAATAATGAAATCATACGCCTCCGCCGTTCAGAGACAAATGTTGTGGACGTTCATTGTCTATCGGTAACATATATGTGTAGGGTAACGCTGTTGAAAAGTGTCCCGCTCATTCTGTTCACTCATTATTATGGAACATGTACATTGAATGCAATATGCACTTTGATTTCCCGTATTATTTCCATCAGCAATGGCGTGTTTCAAGGTTAGAAATCGTAGTTATGAACCAACTTAACTGAACATTTTAACTATTCTTCGTTGCGTATGTGCCAACACAAATTAACGAAATAACTGAAATACACAAGGAAATTGTTCAGCAAACCTGAATTTTAAGGAAACATGAGCGAAGGGACACGGGAAACACATTTCCTTGTATTGAATGTGAGTGCACACTGTGACGCTTCGACATTTTCATCTATGTATTGGCTCATGCATATTCGTAAAACATCAGTCATATGAGGGGAAGATTTTCAACACATTAGCTCTTATAATAAAGTAGCAAACATAGTACATCAATTGAGTTACATCGTTGGTAACTAGACGAAAAGATATATCGCTGCATCGAGTTAAATTGGGTTCCAAGGGACACTAACATGTACGACAGCAACGGAAAAAATAATTGAGATTCATGAAAAGTTCATGTAAACATGACATTTCCACGACTTAAAGGTCGTGATTCACAATTCCTCGTGCATGGTTTTGCGTATTTGTTGGTTTCGGAATGTGAACAGCACACAATGAGTGTTTAGCTATCAAATGCTTTCAAGTGCTTTGTGTAACCGAAAATAACGATATTACAATGCCACGGTTTGCTGAAAACTAGCGTCTACGCACCGTTGGTATGATGCAAACAGGAATGGTGCAACACGATGCTGACATTTGAAACAATATCCTAAGGCTGTTTTCAATCACCTGGCGTCTTCAATGCACCGCCGGTGCCTCGTCTGTATCAACGCAGATGTTGTTCACACCTAATATTGACTTCTCTTTATCTCCTGTTACCCAGGGGGGGGGGGGGGGGGGGCGGTCGGGTTGCCTAGAGGTTAAAGCGTTCGCTCGTCACGCCGAAGACCAGGGTTCTATTCCCGACATGGGAACATTGTGTGAAGCCAATTTCTGGTGTCCCCCGCCGTGATATTGCTGGAATATTCACTCACTCACTCCTTTTACAAGGTATGGGTTTTGTCCATGAATTTCGTATGCTAAAACATTTATCAGACAAATGTTTTTATTTCAATAACATAACATTTACATCACTTTAAATGATTGACATATATGAAGGTCTATTTACGATGTCTCGCTTTGTCTAAAACAAAACAGAAGCCATCTGCAGCAACCCTTGAAACCTTATATATCTAGCTCAGGTTACAGTATAATTATAAGCACTTATATAATAATAAATACAAGCGACAAAACCCTTTCCATATTCATAAGAATTAAGAATTAAGCAGAGTCGATTGTATAATTCAGGAGCATGTGTTTATGAATCACTTTCAAATAGTATTGATACCAGGTGTTCGCGAAAAGTTGACCGTATCCCGCCCCACCGGTGGCACCCGTCACAAACACATGCAAAGGAAACTCAATTGTTTACCTGAAAAAAAACATGGGAACATTTAGTACATTATGCAAGTATCTAAATATGAAACAGATGAGGCGGTCTCACTAATCTCGCTCATTTCTAGTACAGGTGGGTTAATCAGGGAAAGGGAATTATCTAATTGATGGTTATTGAATGATACCAGATCATTGATATATCTGAAGGTTAATTTACAATGATGTGTACCTTTGCCAATCCGAGCAGAAATTCCAATTCACATGCATTAAGAAACAGATCCGCAAGAAGGGGAGCACAATCGGTGCCCAATAAGCTTTGTTTTTAATAATGTTATTACCACTTCCCGTTTGGACAATGTCGCTTTTCAGAAAACGCATTCTTACAACTTTTAAATCAGAACATCCAAGCCTACTACTACCACTACTACTACTGCTAATTATAAATACAATATGGCCTTCAGCCTTGGAGCTTTAATTTCCTAATTACACCTAAATGACATTTTCATAACTGTATTTATAAATACACATATGCAATATTTGTTTCATTTAGTTGAAGCCTTAGCTTGTTCATAACACATCAAGTTGCCTCGACACAGATTCATAAAAATGGCATCAATAACCTTTGCGAGGGTAATGAATATTTGGAATATTTCTCTATTTCCTCCTTTTATATTTTGCTTTAACGCCAGTTGCAGCAATACCCCGGGCTATAAGACGGCGGTCTGCAATAAATCGAGTCTGGATCAGGCACTCCGGGATCCAGTGATTGACAGCTGAATTCATTATTGACGTTCCTTGGGGGTGATAAACGTGCATATAAATTCTTCATCAGTACTCATACTATGGCTTTGAATTCGTACTGATGCATAATGTAGAAACAATGAATTGCAGTGAGACGACTTGACCAGTTTCATGGGTATTTACGGGTTCAGCAGATGGGCAGATGGACGACCACGTTACCATGTTTTCTCATATATATATTCTTCAAAAAAGGTATGGAATAGTGGGAAATAACTTACCATGACTTAATTGTAATAAATATTAGTTTCTGGTAATAGTTGTATGATAATATTGAACGAATGGGGAACACATTTCAACCGACTTCGTTAGCTACATATATTTATTGTAAATTCATTCGTCAGTGGTAAAGTTGTGCCTGACAAAATTGGCACTTAAATAAACCGACATCATCACACTGTAAGAACTATGAAGTCGGTTCTGTCTTCAATGTCATAACGTCTTATCAACGTTGACTTGACCAAAAGGGGTGCGGAATTATCATCCCTGTCGAGGTGCTGTTAGAAAAAGGTTTAATACGCTGTGTGTAACAATATCTTAGTGCGCCTCATAAATGTGAATACTGAATACCGAAACTTTTTCAGCTTCACCGTGAAAAGGAATATGACACACACATCATGGGGAAATATTAATTAAATAGCGTAAATAAAAATAATTTAACTCTTAAATGTCAGGCTTACTTTTTTCTGCGGGGTCGGTATCAGTTTCACAAATATATTCGCCAGGAAAACGCTTGTATTATTCAGTTAAATCCTCGTGAACAAAATGGATTCAATATATCACTCTTAATTGCACTGTCGAATATTATATGAACATAGAGAAAGGTCAAACTTACACAAACTATTGTTGTTACTGATTAGAAAAGTTCATTTTATAATATGTACATGTCACATATATCTATACGTGACGTATTAGTGAAATCTGCATACTACTTGATAAATCATTATGTATAACATGTCAATGAAGTGATTAGCCTCTGTGGCTTGCAATGTATGATATATATATATATATATATATATATATATATATATATATATATATATATATATAATTGTTATCCCTACAGGACGATACATCACTGTTGTGTGTGGTAGGTTTTATACATCCAAGATATAATTAGAGTTAGTATTGATATAGTTATGTATTTCATCCATAACTTTCCCTAATATATTCCTGTAGATCACAAAAACACCTACAGCTAATTGTATGTTGACATTTTCTTTCAATGCGACATTTCCTCTCTTGAACTGATACCTTTAACAGGAATGTCTACCAGTACCTGTACCATTATGTCTCACGGAGAGAGTAGAACATCCACACATGTTGCAAAGGTGATGCATATGCTTATTCTGTACGTTAAAATATGCCTTGTAACTACATTGTTGTTTAAACTGTATCATTCATTTCAAATTCGAGAACGTACAAGAGTAATGTGTAGCATGTCTAGTATTTCCAATTTCAATCACCCCGCAGAACGCAATCGTTGATTATCAAGCAATGAACCACCTACAGCACCCGTTGGACGTTGCTCACAACTGGCTTGACTGGCCCAGACTCGGCTGTTTACAGACTGTCCTTATAAAGGAAGAGAATATATGGATGTCAACTTCTTTATCATGAGGAACATAACGCTTCGGAGTATGTGCTTAATCCTTCATCAAATGAAGGAGTAAGCATAAACTTCGAAACGTTTGGTTCCTCATAACAACGAAGTTGACATCCATATATTCTCGTCCTTATGTGAATCACTTCTAAAAGCCTTTCAAAGGCCTGGCCTTATAAATCTCGAATGTTTTTTACTTTAGTGTAAACAACTAACAAACAGATAGATGCGGCGTATTTTATATCCCAAACAACTAAAAATTGGACCTTATGTTTGACAATAAATGAGATGCCACAATTGTCACACGCAAGCATGTGTGCCGATAAAATGTGTATAAATAAAGAAAATCGTTGCCACCCGTTTAAGGTGGATGGTTGTAGAGTAACAAAATGAAAGCATGTGTGAAACGTTTATGCATAATGCATATGTTTAAGTTTCCATACGTCAAAGGCTAAACGAATAACTACATAAATGTGTTCTATTAACGAGTGATAATTTCCGCATCGACTTTTATTGAGAACGAAGTCCTTCCCACTGAAATCGTCCAGATTACACAATATCAGATTAAGGAAATCATGGTTAATGAAAACATTTTAACAGACAGGCACAACATGTATTTGCAGGTGTGGCCGAAGGCCAAGAATACATCGAGTAATAAATGATATTGTACACAGTAGCAGCGCAACCTTGACTCTGTAGTTTCATAACATATAGAAGGGTTTTACAAAAGTGAATTTTATAATATATTTATATTGGCTTCTAAGCCCTCATGCGAAATATATATGCGGTGGAATAACATGGAAACTTCCAATAACATATTCACATTATCGGTTTCGAGTATTTCATACAACGTTTCACGAGATGGTCCATTTCTAAAATACTGTTGCTTGTAATAATTTCTTAAACAAGCATATTTTGGACATATTAATAGTACGTGATTGTGTATCTTCGTTAGAGTGGATACATCATAGAGGCATTTTGAAATGCCGGTTTTGTTTTAAAATCTAGCTGTTCTAAAGTAAACGTAAACATTACATCAGATCAGATGAGATAAGTAGCTCTTACAATAGAACTTTTGAAGTTTGAATAACGTTTTGAAGCCAGACATGCCCCCAAACCGAATTTAAATAATAGTATTCGTACAGAAGAAACCATTTTAACATTAAACTAGGATAACAAACTATCAAGTACCTGAATTTGGATGATACATATGAATGAAAACTGATAACTAAACCACGAGCACCACCATTTATGAAATAGAAAATGACATGTTGACACTTCCTTTGTAATTGAGCAAATCAATTATCCATTTGGTATTGACCCAAAATGGCAGAAATGACTATGAACATGCTATTTGATTTAAAAGAATGGCTCGAACTTTTGTCCTTGATATTTTTATCAGGAACATGTTTGTTATATCATGTCAAGCACAATTAATTGAGTATAGCCAAATCCATACATTCATATGACATGTGACACTAAACGGCAGAATACATTCATGTTGGTTTCAGTCCCGTATACATGCAGTGAAAGGGGAAACTGTAATAGAATATAACAATTTCCTTGGCAGTGACTTGTGTAAAACTTTAGTCATACAGGGTAATGCGTTTAACCCACCATGCTTAATGCATTCCACTGAAACTATATGTATGCCTTACAGCTTGATTAGTCATTGCATTCGTGGGGTGGTGAGGAGGTGATGACAGCGTTCGCTTATTGCGCTCGGCCCAGGTCCGCTTCCTCACATGGTTACAAAGATTGAGGCCCACGTTGGTGTCGCCCCGCCGTGATATTGTTGGAGTATTGCAAAGGCGGGTGTTAGGTCCTATTCAGTCACTCACTCCATTCCATTCGAATCTTTCTTGCTCATAGGCAGAACCGACATTACACGATGAGGTACACGATGAGGTTAAAGGGGCGCGGATGATATAGCGACATGTGCTGCGCAATTCGTAAGCGCATTTGTCACTTTTATTGATAGTATAAGGGCGTATGGTCACATTGATCAACAAAAGGAAATACAGTTTCCGAAATAATAAGGAAATGTCAGCAGTGTAAACGTATGTATGAAGAAAATCCGAAATCCCACTTTAAAACATTTGACAGTGTGTGGAGTTCCGACTAATGAAAATAGTATTTTCTATTAGAAATGGGCAGCAGCTCGAATGGCAAGGTATAATTAACAGAGCCTAAGACTGCCCAGTTAATTTAAAAAGTCAACGCCAGAGAAACTCTTCTATAGGTCTATAGGTATGTAGGTAAAATGTCGATGACAACCATATGAATGAATCAATGTAAGCATGTCCTCTCCTTCCGGTACACCCACCACAAACGCAATGTTCGGTAAGGGTTTGTGAAAAACTCCATATCATGGGACAGCAACGCGAATCATGTTGACAAAAGACATGTCATATTTAGCACTTTCCCTTGAATGTCTACCATAATCCTTGTAAAATGATTTAATTTTATTGGCCAGCTTATTTGTATGTAAAATGTGTCTTTCCTTGAATATGAAATGTAGACGCCACCAGCCGGAGCTGGTGATATATTGCTCGAAATGAAAGGGTAATTCACAATTCGATAAACGAAATCCCCCATCTTGTCGCACAGCGAGGTACATAGGTTGCCATCAATGAACGAGTTCCGTTTCTAATGGGTTCAGTTCATATCATACTACAATCGCAATAACATTAACTGATGGTGAAGGAACTAGTTTCAAAGCATGCGACACTGAAGCAGTTTCTTTCAAATCGAACACATTCATATGGTTTTGCACATTCATTCGTTTACTCTTCGATCCTGAATGGTCAATGAAAATTGTTGCGGTTTTCTGCTTTTCCGTGATAGACAGAGGTTACATGGGGTGACAAGGGATTTAACGTCGCGTTCAAGACTATTGAAATTATGTAGGGACGTGTATGCGCGCACGCACGCACGCACGCGTGTGTGTGTGTCTGTATGTGTGTGTGTGTCTGTGTGTCTGTGTGTGTGAGACATGTGACCAGTCCTTGTTTTCTCCTCTTGCTGAGCGCGAGGCAGGGAACGACACATACTATCTTTTAACGTCTCTGGGCAAACCTCTATTCAGCACTAGAGTCACTCGTTCCCTACCCGTCTTGGAACACTGCCAAACAGCTCGGGACTATTCAGTTTAAACTCCAACACATGACCAAGACGTTTGTTTTATTGTAAATCCCGATGTACACTGTACATACAGCTCGAGCAGCACTGGTATATTATGCTTTTGAATAGCGATATTCGTATATTTTTGTACTACGAAGAGCCATTGTATTCAAGTCTTTAGCTGCGTTCAGTGAATCTGAATGTTAACAAGTTTCATTAGTGAAATATAGTAACATTGTATGAACAAGCAATTGACAGTGGTACGTTTGACGTTTCTTCATACTATTGGAAATTATTCACTACCACCTAGCTTTGATCGAACACCTATTGGTGGTGTTTCAGGGAGTTATTTGGCAGTTTCGATAGCAGATTTAACGTATTTAATGCATGATTTGTGCATGATTATTCGTGTTGTTTTAGCACCAATGCGGTGAACGGTGTGCATGCTAGATTGATTTGAATTTATGACAGAATTAGTTCATTCATTCTGTTTTAAGTCCACCATGGCGAGACACTTATTACCTCCAGGCAAACTTTACAACTTCGGGCAATCAGGTTTTGAGCACATAGCACCTCTAAATATATGATTATAAATGTAGACTTACTATACTGACAGTGTACAGTAAATGTTAACTAAAAGGTTCATAGCAATAAAAAATATGTACACTTTACAAAATGAAAATACATAGTTTACACGATCTTCTGCAAATATATTTGGTTTTATCGTATTTGTTGCATAGGAAAACATCAATTGTTCTTGCATAAAATCTTAGACTCACTGCCATGAGCTGCCCATCGATAAAATTATATTCTGATGAAATATATTGAGAACAGATAATATTCCTTGTCTGAACACCACCATCTATTTTTGAAGTGACTGAAGTCACGACGCGGAAGCATTTCTGAAAACGTCGTCAATAGATTTAAGTTTCTTTCGAGCTCAGGGTGAATGATATTCATCTCCGCCAGATGTTCAAACACTTGTATGCTCATTATGAATACGAAATAACAGGACCTTATTCCCAAGCACTTTCAGCTTCCTAGCGAACAGGAATCTACACAAGATTTATTGACCTTAGCGTAGGAACAGCCTTCCTAAATAACTATAATTAAATGACAAAAAAAATGTATTAGCTATACAAACATTTATTTGTCAAATGAATTTTCAAACCAAGTTGTTGTGTGTCTAGTATTATTTTCAGCAGTGAAAAATGAAATCAGTCCCCAAATGTGGTGTTTTGTTAACTGAATTTTGTATATACAATAATTACGACACTACTAAAAAAGATTAAAACTACGCACGATCAGAATTTGGTGTAGGAAGTAACACATTTCTGTACATCTGTACACTTCATGCAATCAGGACAAATGTGAAACATATTAGGACATCGTTGATGAAAATGCTGCAGTGTTCGGGATTTAAGATGCAAGGCGACATCCATAGCGTCCCGCGTGTGTGTGAGTGAGTGAGTGGGTATGGTTTTACGCCACTTTTAGCAATATTCCAGCAATATCCCGGCGGGGGACTCATGAAATGGGCTTCATATATTGTACCCATGCCGGGAATCGAACCCGGGCCTTCGGCGTGACGAGCGAACGCTTTAACCACTAGGCTACACGACCGCCCCGCGTCCCACGTGTGTTCCATCAGGTTCATATATAGCGATTAAGAGGGTACATTGTGGTTCAGTAGGCATTCTGTTGTTACGCATATTGTATGCGTTCTAAAATACAGTGGTTATATATGACGTTAGCATGGATCATAGATTCTCCAGCTTCAAATTGTCCGACGTCCTATGTTCTTCAGTTTGTCGTGCCATGACTTCGCATTATACAGTTGCTAACAGACGTGTTAGCAAAAATCAACCCACACCACTATCAAGACGTATCACGTCTGAACATGTATGTGGTGTTACGTTTATGCATTTAGGCGTTTGTCTCCGTTTTAAAGATTCTGATAATGATAACTATTATTAATGTGATTACAAGTGACATCATATTCATGTTTCATTTGTCGTTTATTTGTCATTGTCGTTAATATATGTATACTAATAACACCTATGCGTTTCCTTTTTAGGAGTATTTATCATACTTGTTATGCGTTTATATCAATTAAAGATCGGACTTCTATGGCCGGCACTGCCGTTTTACCATCATAGACAGCCACAATGTCATATCCTACGCATGGTCATGTATTTTTCGACGAACATGCTATATCATATTTGAATATCTATGTGTGAATAAGGATCGAAGAGATATCTCGGTAGATGATTATTGATGCACCGGAGATATGACATCTATTTATTGTCAAATTAGTGTATTTCTTTACGTAAATTATTATATCATGGAAATTCTAATTTGTTCATTGATGTAAATGAAACATGAAGTGCTTAGTTTAAATCAAAACTTTCAAAATGTTTACGACAGTGGAACCATATGACATTGTCACGAATCAGTGTAATTCAGAGGTCGCCTTCAGACGATCACCGAAAAACATGATGTAATGCCAAATATCAGAAGGATAGTCAGCCAAAATGAAGATTTGATTAAGGCTAACTTTGGTGTGACAACAAAATATGTTTATTGCTAAGTTGCTGACGACACCACTTAACAAACATTCAGCTGTATTACACTACGTTATAACATTAGGTGTTTTTGTTTGTTTTTGTTGTGTTTTATTGTTGTTGTTGTTTTTTTCTTTTTTCTTGTTTTTGTTGTTGTTGTTGTTGTTGTTGGGGGTTTTTTTTGGGGGGGTCTCCTTTAAATTGTGTCGTCGGTGGCACTGAGCAGTTGTACTGAAGGCTTACATTGATCCCATACGGAATGTGCTACTCCTGATGCACCCTTATGATTTTCTCATTATTATTATCACATTTTACTTGATTGTGTCAAGGCACGCGTAAAATGCTTGGAAGCGTCGTGCCATTATATAGGTTCAGAGAGTCAATAATATACGAGTCATGAGATTGCATCATCATTGCAACATTTATCACTGCGTTTCTTATGACCATGAAACTTTCAAATGTGAGTTATCACCCTTGAAACATGTGGACAGTTGATGGACATGCCGTTCAAATTAATGTCAAGTGATGCAACATGAGTCGTGAAAAGTAGGTGTTTCATGACCATAATTGCAAAAATTGTCCCTATCATTTAAATCTCCCGCTCATAACGTCACATAACGCACTTGTCTCTCAGGCTCCCCTCGCCTTACATAACATAGTTTTGATAAAATATAGCTACATGTACATATTCACTCTTTAAATGCTTAATGGCAAAAGATTTTTAATTAATAATATTGTATTTCGGATACTATAAAAGAAAACATTAAACTCCGTGTTTTTTTCAAGTGTTACCAATTTGAGCGTTGCTGTGCAGCTTATAATGAAACGAGGCGCTATCTAAATCAATTATCGTTATTTAAAGAGTCATTACTGGTGACTGTACTTTGTTTGACAAGTCGGGGGTGGGCGTCCGCGTGTCCTCGCTAATCTGTTTCTTTCTGCAAAGGAATTGAAATCTCTTCTCGGGTTGACAAAATCACAACAGGAAAATTTGGACACGAAGTTGAGGCAGCCTCAGGTATATTGACGATCTAATGTTAAATAATGGTCAAACAGACATTCACTTCCACTGATTTATCCACCAGACCTAGAAATAAAAGAAACCCGTGAAACCGCCCCGTCGTGTAACTTTCTGTCGAGTTATATTACAGTTGTTGTAGCCTTTTGGTCAAGGCATTTTGGACAGGATTGCACCATTCCAGAACTAAGTAACATTTTCAAACCATATGGCTTTTAGCAGATATTTCTTATGATTATCGCGTTTACGTTACGACATTGTATGCTAGTGACGTCCCGTTAACAGCGTTTACATAGGATAATATGACCAATGCATTGCTTGTATCACACGGTATCTGGGTGGCAAGTTCATGTAAGAGGAAAATGAAACTATGAGCTTAAGTATGCGTTGGTTGACACATGTGTTTGTAGGGGCCTAGATCATAGTTTCAATTTCCATGTACCTCAGGGTTTTGTCAAGACGGTACACCCTTTGCATGCAGTGTGTCCTCTTTCATCTACAACGCTTCGTGCCTTCCTTAGTTGCTTTATATTGCTTTATATGTTCAAAATACTGACACGGGGCCAGGTAAGACATATTTAAATATATTTTATACTGTGAAATTACATCTGATCAAATAATATATTTTTGTTCGAAATGTATTTATTGTTCTTCAAATTATATATAGATAGTTTATGGATTCACGGTTTGCATATAGTCAACGTATCTGGCTTCGTTTTTATCTGGTGTCTTTGTATTGGGTGACGCGCATCTTTTATGTTTTCTGTCATAAGTATAAAAAAAAATCATAAAGCGTATTATTACGAAGTCTCTTGAATATGTATCAACATTAATGCGTTCCTAATATATTGTCTCTGTATTTATTTCAGACAAATAATGGCTGTTGTGATCCTAATAACTATTGCCTGCTTGGTTCTTTCAACACGAGGTAAGATCATCTGTGAATAGTTTTCACATAATCGTCAAGTGAATCTTTTCCAATTTTCGAGTCACTAATATATCAATATTTAAGATTGGTTTTAGTTCTCTGGGCTTACTCCGTGTATTAATAAAACGCTTAAACAACATGACGTGAATCATACTGCTGTATTTATTTCAGACACATAATGCGTGTTCTTCTACTTATCACCACTGCCTGCACGGTTCTTTCAACACGAGGTAAGCTAATTTCAACACGATGCAACGTTTCACGTAACCATACAGTAAATCTTTTCCAACATTTCAATATAAACTACTTTAATGTATCAATATTGAAGATTGTTTTTTGTACTCTGGATGGTCGTACTCTGTGTATGATAACGATTAAACAACATGACGTTATTCCTTCTGATGGTCTTCTGTTTGGCAGCCAAATCGTGTCAGGACAACCAACACTGTTCAGAGTGTAACACAGCATATGGCGACTGTATCACAGAATGTCATCCTGGATATTTCGGTTCCAAATGCAAATCTGTTTGCAGCAAGAATTGCAAGCAGGGAAAATGTAAACTGTTGAAAAGTGCCGGAACTGGGAAGTGTACGGAAGGCTGTGAACCTGGCTATCATGGCGAGAACTGTAAATTAGACTGTTTCGTTCCAACAGAAAAATGCACCATATGTCCTGGTGGTTGTGAAGGGCATTACTGTAACCAAGGTGACGTTTGTTTCTCAGGATGTCAAGATTCCTACTACGGTTTAGATTGCAAGACTTGTTCCAGTAGATGTGAATCGTGCAATAGGGTAACAGGAACGTGTGAACACTGTCATCCTTCATATCATGGCCAGAGCTGTGAGTCATGTAATAATTGTTCGGGGTCGTGCGAGGATGGTTGTACGCGAGTATGTCCACGTGGATTGTATGGGAATCTATGTGCCGAAATCTGCAGTGAAAACTGTCGTTCTAACCCAGCGATATATTCTGAGGAACATTGTTTGGAACGAGATGTGAACATTACAAACGTGTGTACACCTGAGTGCCACAATGAGAGCGGTGAGTGCATCCACGGTTGTGTTGCTGGCTGGTATGGTCAAATGTGTTCATCTCCGTGTAACGCTAACTGCATTAACAAACGTTGTAATGACACAGGGGTGTGTGCCGAAGGTTGCGCAGCAGGTTATTTTGGAAAAGAATGTAAACCATGCTCTGAGATCTGCGCTAATTACACTTGCAATTCAAAGAGTGGTTCTTGTTTAAATGCATGTAGTAATGGAACGTATGGAAAATACTGTAACCTCACCAGTAACCCATGTATTGACGATGTGTGTGATCAGACGACTGGAAAATGTATCAACGGATGTTTCATCACAAAAGATGGATGTAAGCATAATTGTTCTGTGGAGGTTCCAACAACTGAGTGCACTACTGGATCTTGTGTCACAGGTAAATCAGACTGAAATATTTCTTGTTTTGATAAATAAGCTAAATTACATATCAAAACATGTGAAATGAATGATTTATTTTGAAATGTTATTGCTGCATCCCCATCGATCTCCCTATCCTAAGAGATAATTTTCGAGTTGATTATTATAAATGTCATGTGAGACCAATACTAGTATTTGTGAAGGAGCTTTGATAAAATATTGCTGTTTAGATATAGTTACACAACTTTCTATCTCCGTTCAGCATACTGTATTCTCGGTTTACCAACGCTAACATTGATGCACGTTCTGTCATTTAATCAATTTGGTCACAAACCTCGACACAGTTTTAACTGGGAACCCAATGAGAATTAGTTTTATCTAAATTTCGTTTAAACAGAAAGTCTGTCAGCCTATGATGTAGGTTAGTCATCCTACCTGATCCCAGGCATGTACTGTCACTTTCCTTTTGTTTTAGAAACCCTAAGGGCCACTAGCATCAACCTGAGCGTAGTAGCATTGGTTGTAGTATTGCTTGTCGCAACAGCTGTATGCTACATCTGTTACCGCAAGGGTCGGTCCTCCACAAGGTCAGTATGTACATCTGGCATATAGTCAAGTGCAGGTGCAAAAGTTGATTCAGCTATTCTTGATCGTTGATGCTGACTGGCGCTCACACGGTCGACATTGAAGAATTCGTATTAATGCCTTATAAGGATATGGATAGCTTTTAGCTTCGAATAATCAATTTATAGAATACTTGTCGATACTACATAACATGTGTGTTTGTATCAGCATATATTGTTTCATATGCGAAAATGTTGTGAATTCCCTTTATTGCTAAAATGTGTTTAAGGATGGAAGGATATTAATTCTCGATTCATAACTCGATGACCCGAGAATTCATGACATCCAGTTCTAAGAAATACTTACGTGGACAGTGCTGTTATCATCAGTATTTGATTTGATAGTGATACATAAACGCACGCTCGTGATATAGTCGGAATCAGACAAAGAACCATTCTTTTAGCAGAGAAATCTTAAGATTATGTAAATGCTTTTGTCGCTTATATTTTTTGTCGAAGCTGATGATATTGAATCTGTATATATAATTGTTATCAGTCTACAATAACGAAAATTAGTGTCCTATATTTAGGTCATGTCATATGCTAGGATACACACCGTGGAGTCGAACTGTAAAGATGAATGAAATAACAAATCAAATAAAATCAACTAATCAAACCAAAAGTCCCCTCTCTACAACCAGTGTCTGGATCATTAGCAATGTTTTTATTCATTCTGAATTTAATATGTACACTTCTAACGTAAAATTGCTCATATTAGACATTTCACAACGTTTCAAGAGGTTTCCTAGGTACGAGGCCCGTTTCATGTTTGTCACGAACAAAGCACATTGCTTGGGGCGTATAGTTTGAGAGTACGTTGTCTCTCAATTACTGATTAAAGATTAATGTTTGTTTGTTTGTTGTTTAACGCTGCACTCGGCAATATTCCAGCTATACGAGCAGACAATCCTGTGATTGACATCATAAGCATCGATACTCACAATTGGGATACGATGATATGCATCAACGAAGACAGCGAGCCTGACCACCCGATCCCGCTAGTCACCTCTTACGACAATCATAGTCACCTTTTATGGCAAGCATGGGTTGCTGAAGACCTATTCTACCCCGGGTCTTCACGGGTAGCAAATATTTATGAATGATCGTAGTAATACTCTTACATATCATACAATGATACAGTTTGTGAAGCTCGTCTGTCTGTATGTTTGCCGTGACTTTGACCCATGGTCACTCACCTAAATACCCATTGTTAATCTGGTGTGTTAATTAAACTGATGACTCTAACTTTCTCCTCTGTAGAAATAATCAACTAGATGAGGTGATACACAATGCCGTAACAGAACAAGTTGTCACAGGAGAGTACCAGGCCTTACATCGGTATTGGGAAATTAGAGAAGCAGATATGAACACGGAGAGTGAGCCATCGAACAGTCAAGACATCGGCGGAAAGATGGCCACTGAAACATACACAACTATAGGCGCACGATATATCTCGCCGATTGATGATGACAAGCCCTATTCTGAATAATAGAAACTTCGATTACTATCTATGTTGTTTCCATATGATTGTTACTCAAACAACTAATACAAAGATGTCACTGAATTCATATATCCAGTGTTTTAGGTAGTTCCAGCGCCTTCCTAGTTCTCATACGTTTATGAAGATTACTTGACAAACCTAACCTGGCCAGATTTGTAACTTTGTTATAATCAAGTTTGAATATTTCCATAGTTTGGATATATTTTAACTCGTATCATGCTGTCAAAGTTTTTGTCGAAAGAAGCCTATGAGTTACAATAATCAGATCACCGTACACTGCTTTTGCGGACAGCAATGGTTCGGTTTGGTGAAAGAAGTCCTATTTTAGGTATGAACTGCAACGTCTCCAATCAGTGTTGAGTGTTTATTGATGCACTGAACGTTATTGTGATATATAAATATAACCGTCAAACTAATGTACTTGCTGAATCATTGTATCACTTAGTAAAATCTACTTCCTGTGTATTGTTCAAAAGTTACGTGTAAATTTCATTTGCAAACGTAAGTGCTGGATTTATGTATATTTGCTTCCATGTCATTTGTTTACATGTAGAGAATGTGTATGTGTTGTTCAACGCCGCACTCAGCAATATTCAAGCTATATGATGGCGGCCTGTGTAAATAATCAAATCTGGGTCAGATAATCCAGTGATGGATACTGTGTGCCACGATCCATGCAGATGGGGTACGAACACACACATCCTACGAAGTCACCGTGCCTGACAACCCCCGATCCATTTGGTTGCTTTTTACGACCTGCAAAGGTGGCTGCAGACTTATTCTAACCACGAATCCCCACGGTGGGCTAACCTACAGAACGTTGTACTGGTATTGCACCTTGCCCAAAGAGGGTGTATGTTGATATATGGCTATTTAGAATTTAATCTTTCTTTTTTTGTTTCTTATGTTCATAACTTCCTATTTTGCATGTCAGATGATATTTTTGTACAGGTATGTAAGCTGAAACCATTACATGATATAGGTGCTTATGAATGGGAGTTGTTATTCCTTTCTAGACGCACACATATTCCCACAGATAACAAACTTACATTTTGCATCAAATCAGGACTTAAATTACCAATATGACTTGACTTGATCTTTTCTGTTTTTTGGTCGCACAAGTGAACATAGTTGTAACAGAGTCAAACATCGTATATATATTTCTAGCGCATGTATATATCTGCCTGTTAATGTCTTGAGTGTATTTTTAAATATTTACCTTATGGCTTATGAAACACGTTCGATTGATAATAAAAACGTTAAAGTACAGTGTATGTTATTTTTAAGTGTTCTTGCTGAGACCTTACTACATGGATGGTGGAGGAACATACAAGCCCGTGAAATTGTTGACGGCGTTTTGTCATTCGTCGTTGTTCGGTTTCGTTGCAACTGAACTGCAATTAGCGACTATGCAGCCAAGCGGCATCTTCCCGAGGCAAGGGCGTTAACTGACTATAAAAGTCCAGTTTTCGCCCATGCCGAACTAAGCTGGAATTTCCAGGTTCGATCGTAGCGCCACCAGTGGCTATTACGAGCTATGTCCCTTCTATGTCCTTTCTATTGACTAATCAGATTCCACCTCTCACATCACATCCAATTGCTTCAAACAGAATGGCGGCGCCCGGTCCAGCCGATCTGACCGTTAATAAAGATCTATATTGAAGTTAAACGTGCCTCAATTTCTAGAAGTGCACCGACCACTTGGGCACCTTGATTAAAAACATGAACAGATTTGCAAAATACCTGTCGACGCCAAGTTGACGGTACACATGCTTTGCAAATCCTTCAGTCGACCGAAATCTGCACGCTGAAATCCTTTTTGTTTACGAACAGGATGGGCCAGTGATGATCCGGTGTGGAATAGGTCTTCAGCAACCCATTCTTGCCGTAAAAGGCGACAGTGCTTGTCGAAAGAGGCGACTAATGGGATCGGGTGGTCAGGCACGCTGACTTGGTTGATGCATGTAATCGTATCCCAATTGCGTTGATCATGATGTCAATCAACAAACAACAAACAACAAACATACAAACAAACGAACAGAATGTCTAGTTCGTTTCGCGATTTTGATTGGACTATGCATAGACTCGTTAGTCCAGCCAAAATCTAAATCTGGAATTCCAGCGTAGTTCGGCAAGGGTTGACGCTGGATTTTTATAGTCTGTTAACTCCCTTGCCTCGGGAAGATGCCTAGCGGTAGTATGTATTCACTAGTACCTGGCGAACGTATTGCATACATACCTGTGAAGTATTGGCGATGACAAAAAGAAAAAGCATAACATTATTATAAATTTATTATAAATTAATCTTTTAACATTTCAATATATTCTCAACAACTGAATAAGCTACGCACAACAGGTACCTAGATCAGCGCGAAAGGCTTAACATACAGCGTGCAAAGACGATATGACAAAACAGTACCTGACCGCCCAGTTTAGTCAGTTCTAAAAGCTTGAGGTTCACGAAATGTTTACCTATTCTAACACAGAATCCCAAAAGTGATTATATTACAATATATTATAGTATAGTTCCTCTACACAATGGGACTTGATACTTTAATACTGGTGACGTAAACATTGTATTTTGTCCAGCCAGCACGTGCATATATGTGTATAAACCTCGCAGCCGTGCGAATTATGCTACACGAATCATAAAAGATCGAACAATGTTATAACGTCATTTGTCCCAAACCTCGAAAGGGAGTGTTCTGTAACTGCATTAATCTGTAATAAGATCAGTTTTAATTTCATTCAGTTTTTAATGTATGTTGTCAGATTGAAAACGACTCTACTCAGAAATATGCAGATGCCCGAATATAAGAGCTGCTCGAATTACTGATTGACAATACCGTTGGCATATTTTGAAATCTGTTTCCATTTACATACGAATCAAATGTAATGACTGTTTTTAGTTAAATCGAAGAAATGATAAAACGTTCAACTTCAGTTTCAGAAATGTAGATGGCCTTATTTCTTTCAACAATGCCAAGACAAAAGAATATTTTTCACCCCATCTATCCACCAGAATTGGAAAACAAAGAAACGACTCAGATATGATGATCCCAGAAGTATAACAGTAAGACTCCTGAGAGAAATTCATTCTGAATAAAATGTAAAGGGTCATTGGTATTTCACAAAGGATAATGAGGTTCGAAATGTGTCAAAATATGTAACATCCATGCAACGGATCTACAGGCTCAAGAGCAAGTGAATGCACAAGTGTCGTGGCGTTTTGACCACTGACAATGTAATGGTTTCTCGGTCTCGGTACATGTCTTTACGAACAGTGATGTTCATCGTTTGGTCCACGGAAGTTCTTTCCTTAACAAAGACCAAGGGCAATTAAATAACCAGTAAAACACCACCAATGTATTTCATACTAGTTAGAGAGTGTTTGACTTGAATATTAACTGGTGTGGTTAGAAATTCAGATTTGCTTTACCAATAATATAAAACATGTTGTGTTTCATTTAAATAAAACTTTGCAAATTCCCCTTGAGTTATTAACACTTATTCATTTATCTTGTCCAGTCCGTGATTTAGTACAGAAACTATTTATAAAGCTGGCAATTAAATGCGTGAAATCGGGATTTTACAGGAAGACTCAAATGACATCTTGACATTATGACGGTTAAAAGTATCAATAATAAATGTAGCATAATGCTGCATCATCATCGATCACAACATTCATCACTGCATTACTTACGACCTTGAATCGTTTGCATTATTTATGAATAGAGTTCTGAATTTTTACAGAAAAAGACAGATCTATAAAGGCTATCGAAACAAAGTGCTGGTTTCAAGAAAGATAGAAAGACATCTCAACTTGAGAAATGGTTCTTCAGTCCAGAAAGACTTAAAGGTAGTATCAAACTACAAACATATTGGGTAAACAATTTCATGTCGAAACGTATATATAAAAGTATGTGAAGTACTTTCAAGACAATCAGAAAAAGTAATGTATTCAGAAAAGCAGTTCATTAGTTCTTTGATGATAAAATACATCTAAATACCTTTATTGGGGAACCGTATTTCGCGATAGTATTGAAAAAAGTTCAATACAGAATTCTGAAATTTGTTCTTAGCGTAGCCTGCCAGTCACCAATTAAGGCATATTTAGCAGAATGCGGAAGGTATCTGATATTTGTAAAATTATCATTGTAGAATTTGAATTATACTGGACACCTTTGCCTTGACAATGAAATACAGGATGGTCCATATGATGTTATTACATGCTTAATACGCCTGTAGTTATAAATTGGAGCCCAGTTATTAAGGAAATTATTTTTCCCAAAGATTTGCGAATGCGAAGATATCCCCGGATGTCGGAAATAACATCATGCTTCAACAACGATGTAAAGATATGTATAGCCAAGTCTGGATACGTGCATTCCTACACCATGTTAGATTTGTATATTATACCAAAGGTGTTTTTATCAGCTTTTCAATCTTGCGCAGATGTTCAACGGAGTTCAGATGTGGTATACATACGCTTAATATACAGGAAACAGACATTCCAAAGATAATGATATTTTGACATTAGTGTGTCGTTGCATGGCAGTAGTAGTGTGTGCTGTACTGCTGCGCGACATCAACCAATAAATACTTACTTTTTATGCAAATTGTGTGATTTTGAATGGTCCACTCATATCATTTTCACAGTCATTTTGCCTTTTAAGCCAAATGGAATCTGTTTCTGTGGATTATCTAGACTGGTTATTTTCTTGAATTGCATGACAATAAATATTTAAACTTACTGGAAATATTACCAAGAAGATGAATACCATGAGTTATTTCTATGGCCAGACCATTGTAACCTGACTGTTATTAAAAATAGACATATTCGTCTCAGAATTTCATGTCAATAGAATAACTTAAAAAGATACTACATTGAATATTAATTCAACTCGTAAACGCATATCTGTTCAGATCCAATATACAAAACTATGCTGTTCCATGAAACAAATTCCAACATGGCATTTTGGACAGGATTGCAGTATTCCAGAACTAATGAGTGAGTGAGTGAGTGAGTATGGTTTTACGCCGCTTTTAGCAATATTCCAGCAATATCACGGCGGGGGGGCACCAGAAATGGGCTTCACACATTGTACCCATGTCGGGAATCGAACCCGGGTCTTCGGCGTGACGAGCGAACGCTTTAACCACTAGGCTACCCGACCGCCCCTATTCCAGAACTAAGTAAAGTTTTCAAAACCTATGGCTTTCAGCAGATATTGCTTATGATTATCGCGTTCACGTTACGACATTGTATGCTAGTGACGTCCCGTTAACAGCGTTTGGACACGAAGTTGAGTGAGTGAGTGAGTTGGGTTTAACGCCGCTTTTAACAGTAATCCAGTTATATCATGGCGTGTCAGGTTAATGTGGGAGGAAAGCCCGAAGTGATGCAGGTCTCAGACGTTTACCACTTCGGTGAAACCCACGAGCACGGGTATGGTGCTGATAAACCTAGAAACATAATCGGGATTCGAACCCACAATCATAGGTTTCTGGCGTGCCCAAGGGACGAAACTCTGCACAGCGAATCGCGGCGCCTTAGACGACTGTGGGACCCGTGCCCCCACACGAAGTTGAGGCAGCCTCAGGTATCTTGAAGATCTAATGTTAAATAATGGTCAAACAGACATTCACTTCCACTGATTTATCCACCAGACCTAGAAATAAAAGGAACCCGTGAAACCGCCCCATCGTACAACTTTCTGTCGAGTTATATTCCAGTTGTTGTAGCCTTTTAATCAGAGCATTTTGGACAGGACTGCAGCATTCCAGAAATAAGTAAAGTTTTCAAAACCTATGGCTTTAGGCAGATGTTTCTTTTGATTATCGCGTTTACGTTACGACATTGTATGCTAGTGACGTCCCGTTAACAGCGTTTACATAGGATAATATGACCAATGCATTGCTTGTATCACACAGTATCTGGGTGGCAAGTTCATGTAAGAGGAAAATGAAACTATGAGCTTAAGTATGCGTTGGTTAACACATGTGTTTGTATGGCCTAGATCATAGTTTCAATTTCCATGTACCTCAGGGTTTTGTCGAGACGGTACGCCCTTTGCATGCAGTGTCTCCTCTTTCATCTACAACGCTTCGTACCTTCCTTAGTTGCTTTATATTGCTTTATATGTTCAAAATACTGACACAGGGACAGGTAAGACATATTTAAATATATTGTATACTTTGTATTTACATCTGATGAAATAATATGTTTTTGTTTGAATTTTATTTATTGTTCTTCAAATTATATATAGATAGTTTATGGATTTACGGTTTGAACATGACCAACTTACCTGGCTTCGTTTTTATCTTGTGTCTTTGTATTGGGTGACGCGCATCTTTAATGTTTTCTGTCATAAGTATCAAATAAAATCATAAAGCGTATTATTACGAAGACTCTTGAATATGTATCAACATTAATGTGTTCCTAATACATGTCTCTGTATTTATTTCAGACATATAATGACTGTTGTGATCCTAATAACTATTGCCTGCTTGGTTCTTTCAACACGAGATAAGATCATTTGTGAATAGTTTTCACATAATCGTCAAGTAAATCTTTCCAATTTTCGAGACACTAATATATCAATATTTAAGATTGGTTTTAGTTCTCTGGGCTTACTCCGTCTATCACTAAACGCTTAAACAACTTGACGTGAATCATACTGACATTAATCATACTGCTGTATTTTTTTCAGACACATAATGCGTGTTCTTCTACTTATCACCACTGCCTGCTCGGTTCTTTCAACACGAGGTAAGTTAATTTCAACACGATACAACGTTTCACACAACCATACACTAAATCCTTTCCAATATTTCAATATAAAATACTTGAATGTATCAATATTGAAGATTTGTTTTCGTACTCCGGATGGTCTTACTCTGTGTATGATAACGATTAAACAATATGACGTTATTCCTTCTCATGGTCTTCTGTTTTGCAGCCAAATCGTGTCAGGACAACCAACACTGTTCAGAGTGTAACACAGCATATGGCGACTGTATCACAGAATGTCATCCTGGATATTTCGGTTCCAAATGCAAATCTGTTTGCAGCAAGAATTGCAAGCAGGGAAAATGTAAACTGTTGAAAAGTGCCGGAACTGGGAAGTGTACGGAAGGCTGTGAACCTGGATATCATGGCGATAACTGTAAATTAGACTGTTTCGTTCCAACAGAAAACTGCACCATATGTCCTGGTGGTTGTGAAGGGCATTACTGTAACCAAGGTGACGTATGTTTCTCAGGATGTCAAGATTCCTACTACGGTTTAGATTGCAAGAATTGTTCCAGTAGATGTGAATCGTGCAATAGGGTAACAGGAACGTGTGAACACTGTCATCCCCCATATCATGGCCAGAGCTGTGAGTCGTGTAATAATTGTTCGGGGTCGTGCGAGGATGGTTGTACGCGAGTATGTCCACGTGGATTGTATGGGAATCTATGTGCCGAAATCTGCAGTGAAAACTGTCGTTCTAACCCAGCGATATATTCTGAGGAACAGTGTTTGGAACGAGATGTGAACATTACAAACGTGTGTACACCTGAGTGCCACAATGAGAGCGGAGAGTGCATCCACGGCTGTGTCGCTGGCTGGTATGGTCAAATGTGTTCATCTCCGTGTAACGCTAACTGCATTAACAAACGTTGTAATGACACAGGGGTGTGTGCCGAAGGTTGCGCAGCAGGCTATTTTGGAAAAGAATGTAAACCATGCTCTGAGATCTGCGCTAATTACACTTGCAATTCAAAGAGTGGTTCTTGTTTAAATGCATGTAGTAATGGAACGTATGGAAAATACTGTAACCTCACCAGTAACCCATGTATTGACGATGTGTGTGATCAGACGACTGGAAAATGTATCAACGGATGTTTCATCACAAAAGATGGATGTAAGCATAATTGTTCTGTGGAGGTTCCAACAACTGAGTGCACTACTGGATCTTGTGTCACAGGTAAATCAGGCTGAAAGATTTCTTGTTTTGATAAATAAGCTGAATTACATATGAAAACCTTAAGATGAAACGAACGATTTATTTTGAAATGTTATTGCTGCATCCCCTTTAATCTTCCTATCCTTAGACAATTATCAAGTTGATTATTAGCCATGATATATATGACCTAAGCTATGATAGGTGAAGGAGCTTCGATACGTTAATTACATTAGATATAGTTGTAAAAGTCTATTTTCGTTGACCACAATGTATCATCACTTAATTTGGCGAAAACCTTCGACACGATTTAATTGAACTTAATGATAATGTTACGAAAGCTTTATCTGCATTTCTTTAATCATGCAGGCGGTAAGTGTATGAAGTAGGTTAGTCATTCTATCTCACCCCTTTAAATAACATCGCTATATGGCTGAGATAATGCCGATGCGACGTTAAATTTTAACTTACTTAACTTACCCTTTAAATAACGATTCATCAATAGTTCCTAATGTCATAGTTTACTGTTTTTGAGGGGGCACGGGTGGCCCAGTCGTCAAAGGCACCGCAATTCGCTGCGTCCCTTCGGCACACCAGAAACCTATGATTGTGGGTTCGAATCCTGGTTCGCCCAGATTATGTTTCTTGGTTTGTCAGCACCATACCCGTGCTCGTGGGTTTCACCGAAGTGGTAAACATCTAAGACCTGCATCACTTCTCACATTAAGCTGACATGAAGCAATAAAAATGGAATACTGTTTGTTAAAAGCGGCGTTAAACCCAACTCACTCATTCGCTACCTTTTTGAAGCGAGGTAAAATATGTCCATGCTTTTATTAGTCGTAAAAGGCGACTAACGGGATCGGGTGGTCAGGCTCGCTGACTTGGTTGATGCATCACATCGATCCCAATAGCGTGGATCGATGCTCATGATATCAATCACTGGATTGTTTGGTCCAGACCGCCGTCATATAGCTGGAATATTGCTGAGTGCGGCGTTAAACAACAAACCAACCAACCAACATGTACGAACGTGTGTATGTACTGTCATTTTCTTTTTTGCTAGACCCAAGAGCGAGTAGTAGCAGCCCGTACGTAGTAGCACTGGTAGTAGTATTACTTGTCGCAACAGCTGTATGCTACATCTGTTACCGCAAGGGTCGGTCCTCCACAAGGTCAGTATGTACAGTTGCAACATTTTTTTCAGCCATTTATGATCGTTGATGACAGAATGAGAATTAAGCCTGGGTATTTTGTTGGGATCTTCTTAATCTTCACTCAGTATCCTTCGTAAGCTGGAACTACTACGTAAGCTAATTAGGTTTTTTTCAACAACATCCTTCAAAACGACAGATTTTAGATATGCCATACTGACATTACTGCCTCCTTTGTGTATTTGATAGAGCGTCTGCCCGGATAACGGTAGGTCGATGGTTCGGTCCCGTGTCTGCATCAAACCACAAGACGTTAAAATATGGTAGTTGTTGAAACCCTCAATATTAATGGTATAAAAATCAAGGACTGGTCGTCTCAAAGTCAGTATAACGTGTCTGAATTGGTTATTGATTTTAACATTTGGAACAGAACGCGCGGTTAAATCTACAGGTAACCTTGCTCTACACTGAAAACACAGTATGTTTATCTCCTAAATGACCTCTGCCCAGATCTTGTCAGTTTATTCTGATGTATACAAAGGAGATGTTTCTCATCAGAACGGAGGGATCTAGATGGTTGATACACCTGGATAAGGTCAGATAAGTAGGGAGGTGCTGACCTGTTGTAGCAGTGGTACGTTAAGGTCACAATCTTGAACTGAATTCGGGCTTCAACTGGGAGCACATGTGTTATATGCGCTGACATTTTGCTTCTTTGCTTCTTGACACAATCCTTGACACAATCTGCTTAGAGATGTTACAAAGTAGACTATTGCAGTAATCGAGTCTGACTGCTCCGATACTTCTAAGGTGTAAATGGCATGATCTGCAGATCTATGAGATATGTTGTTCCATTGCGAGTACACTCTCAAAAAGGACGCCAAGAATGTTTATACAGCGTCCGATAATTTTATTTGAGATTGTCAAACATTAACCGATGTAACATCTCCTATGGACATTAATCCGGACTAGTACAAACATCCACACATACATTTACATGGAATAATCTTGAATGCGACGTTAGTCCCTATTTCACCCCTCCTCATCCTCATAACGGTGACGACAAGATTGGCGGTAAAACAAAACTAATTTAAGTAAAATTATAATTATAATTTCTTAATCCACATTTGAAATGGTATGTGCAATGTCAAATAACGCCCTTTTCGATCATAATTTCGGAAATGTGAAATTAATATCCATTAAGATAAACACTATCTGCTTCAATGAAAGGATATTAATGTGTTTCATAGAATAATCTTTATCAAAATATGTTGTATACATTCCTGATACATGGTAATTGTTGTGCTTTCTAATGCCGGGTAACTGTGAACTATGCATTCGTGTTGGCTTTTGTTATTTTCAAACATTAATACTGTATGCATTATGTCGTTTCACAGAAACACATTCAGGTGTGTGATCTGCTGGGATCACAATTACACAGGGAAATGTTTTCTTACTTTTTGAAAGCCCCTCAATGTGGCATTTGAACAAAACTAGGTTATCAACAATAATCAGTTGGGCTTATTTGATAACTCAAACAGAAATTCCTATATGCACCGCGTTGACAAACATGGTTATCGCGTGAGGAAAACATTATTTATAGCAATCGTTCTACATTCAGGGAGTGAGTGTGTGAGTTGAATATATTTTAAGTTGTAACATTGCTCGTGGGAGGGGAGCATAACTCATCTCAGGTTTTCGTCGCCTGCCACTTTAATTAAATCAAAAAATTTGGTGCTGAGAAAAGAAAACAATGAGGATAATTTTAGGCTGATCGCAGAATTCCTCTGACACATGACTGAACTTAAGTATTTATAAATGAAATTTGACGAAATTCGTTTTCTATCGCATCTATTTGATACTTGTTTGGGGGCTAAACCAAGGACGTGTCGGCTCGGAGTGAGTATACATTGTCTGAATGGGGTATTCATGTTTAACTGCGACTTGATATATACTACAAAGTTGACATATGCATTAGTCCGGACTAGCACCGCGCCGCCCCCCCCCCCCCCCCCCCCCAACACACACACACACCTCACCTCACCACATATCACCTCACCTATAACTAAAAATACAAAAAAACACCAGGGTAAAGGGGTGGACCTTGAGGGCTAAAACAGAAGCCCGAACTGCCGATGCAATGTGTGCATCCCATTTCTTTCATATAGCTTTAATATTATATATATTATTATTTTTTTATATAAGCGGAGAGAAACCAAAACCACTGCCTAACTCAAATACAGTCACATGTAATATGTGGCATAATGAAACAAATGTTCCGGTGACCCTTATTTCGCCTACTTAATTTATATAAAGTGATCTTTATCTGATTTATTATAGATCCCACTACCAGGACGAAGGGAGCTGTTCACAGAGTATGGATGAAAGAGAAGAAAACTTCCGACCTGACGCAGATGTTGCTACAGCTTCGAAACAACGCAACTCTGAACACATTTACCATGATATTGATACAAGTGAAATGGGGCCGGTGATTGTGTTTCTCTAGATACTGGTAATCAAATAAGGGGTTGTAGTAAATGAATGTTATTGATCTTAACCCTACCAACATGAGGCAAGACACGTAGTCGAGTGACTAATATTTTAATCATTTTACAACTATTTTGGATATAGGACGAACTCCCCAAATGGTCGAAGATTTTTATCCGCGAGAATCTAAGAACGCACATATATGTTTGACTTATACTGAAAGTATGCCAGATTAGTGTATATTTGGCAGAACAGATCAGCTGCATTGTGTTAATTACAAATTGAACATTCTGTGCATGTTTAACGCTTGTTGCTTTGCAATTCTGCACACCCAAAAACGTAACGAAATGTCGCTTCAACATTTGTCAGCTGATTTTGACGAGTTTCAAACAATACTTTATTTATCTTTACTTTTTAGACCAGCGAAGATCCGGGGTAGAATAGGTCTAAAGTAACCCATGCTTGCCGTAAAAGGCGATTATCCTCATCGTTAGAGGCGACTAACGGGACCGGTAGGTTAGGTTCGCTGACTTGGTTGATACATGTCATCGTATCCCAATTCCGCGCCGTGGATTGATGTTCATGTTGTCAATCAATGGATTGTCTGGTCCAGACTCGATTATTTACAGACTGCCGTCATATAGCTAGAATATTTCCGAGTGCGGCGTTAAACAACAAACAAACAAAATCATATAAATAATTTCGGAAATAGAAGTACATAGTGTAATTAGTATATAATTTTATATATTTTCCAATGGTGTGCTTTAATGACGTTTTTGACCTTGTGTGTTTATGCTTCTCTGTTTTTTTACTTAATCATTCATAGTACGTTTTGAATATATTTCCTGTCCCTTGCTATCGGTCTTCCCTTATTTCCCGTACGACTCTGTCACATAGCTACTTGTATAAATCTTTGTTTCATTCACAGGATGAATGGGCAAGAAGTAGCCTCGAAATGTTGTGTATAAAGAATTATATATACTCTCCATCTTGTATTCTAAACATCAGGACTCCTTACACGACAATTTCATCTAATTAACTATGTTATAATGTTTTATGTCGGGAACATATTGTTGTGTCCTGCCCAAGCAGTAAAGATCTAACTTAATTAGTATTTGTTAAAAGATTCATTCAAGTAAAGGCTTCCACTCCAGTATAGGTCTGAGATTTGTCCCTTTATAATAAGGGACCTAATTTTTGGAATGAAATTCACAATAAAATTTTAGTAAGCCGAGGAACTCGTTTGGTTATCAATAGTCTAAATTTAGACGTGCAGCACACCTGTTAAACATGTGTACTTGTTTGGAATGCCAAATGGTCTAAATTTAGACGTGCAGCACACCTGTTCATGTGTGACACACAGCTCCTAACAAAGAAACACTCGCAGGCATAGGACAATCATAAAGCCCACTGCGCCCCAGTGTGAATCGGACTGTGGAAAGGGACGGGAACGAAAACATATACATGTAGTTCGTGCTTGTAATGGATTCACGTTCTCTGCTCAGATGTTATAACGGATGTTAATTAATTCCTAATTGAGAACCTGGTAAGTGAAATATTAATATCCATCAGGGTATACACTGAGCATAATTACTTAAAGTTTATAATAGTGACATTATAGGTCGTTACCTTGAACTGATAATTATTAAGTAATTACAGTTTTTGTGTCTATTTCTAAAAACGAAGGACCCGTGAAGATTCCGGGATAGAACAGGTCTTCAGCAACCCATGCTTGACGAAAAAGGTGACTATGCTTGTCGTAAAAGGCGACTAACGGGATCGGGTGGTCAGGCTCGCTGACTTGGTTGATGCATGTCATCGATCCCAATTGCGTGGATCGATGCTCATGATCACTGGATTGTCTGGTCCAGACTCGATTATTTACAGACTGCCATCATATAGCTAGAATATTTCCGAGTCCGGCGTTAAACAACAAACCAAATCTAAAAACGACTGACTGACTGACTGACTGAGTATGGTTTTTACGCCGCTTTTAGCAAAATTCCAGCAATATCACGGCGGGGGACACCAGAAATGGGCTTCACACTTTGTACCCATGTCGGGAATCGAACCCGGGTCTTCGGCTTTAACCACTACCTACCCGACCGCCCCTCTAAAAACGAAAGTAGGACGGATCATCTTCTTCCCGAATTTTTAGCTTCAAACTTGTTTTGTTCGTTCAACTTTGTTGACAGTTATATGTGTCATTTAAATGCATTATATATGATCAATTATGAGTTCTGTCCAGATGTGAGTTTTGCCGTTTGTGGAAATATTACAGTTGTAGATACATTTCTGTCCGGAAGTCATTTGTCACAACAACACAACGGAAATTTAATTATATAACAGTAATTGTTGATTACATTACTAGAATATAAAGAACATTTGTATTTATATACATGTTAGTATAATAGGTACATATCTTATTCTGACGTCGTCGTATTTCCCACCAACTGAAACTGTCAAACCGCACTACAATAAGCAATGCCAGACCGGGTGATCAGGCTCGCTGACTTGGTTGATGCATGTCATCGTATCCCAATTGCGTGGATCGATGCTCATGGTGTCAATCCCTGGATTGTCTGGTCCAGACTCGATTACTAACAGACCACCGCCATATAGCTGGAATATTGCTCGGTGCGGCGTTAAACAACAAACAAACAAACATATCTTAATCGGTATTTCCTACCAACGGAAAGTGTCAAACAGCATCACAATAATCAATGCTAGACATGGCACACGGTTTAGAGGCCGCCTTCATATAGCTTGACTGTGGCGTTAAACAACAAACAACCGAAACTATTTCCAAGTGTAAGTTACATCGAGAGCAATAGCTGCTACGAATTTTTAAATGTCCGTTCATGGTAATATATATTCATTGAAGAAAGTTTGAGGAACCAGGACAGGTACTAAAGTGTTTCATATTGATTTCCGATACGTTGAAATGTCTCAGAATATAAACATCGTCAGTACTTCACGGGTTCGTTACCTGTGAATACGTACGGCCCCTTGGCGGTGTCGTGTGACCTGTGTCTATTTTGATATAGTACATGAAATAAAGTTATTCATTACACGTAGCAGTGATATGAGCCCAGCTTTGTGCAGTATTTAACATATGAGGGTTTAATCACTCGTTCGTTTCCCCCTCGCTGGAATCTGTCTGTGTCTTGATTCGTTTGTTAAAATAATAGTATATTGCACACAGTAAAACAGTCGTTTGTTTTCACGGGTGATAGAGGAACGTCGTGTATACAAAACCCTGTGAAGTAGTGTTGATGTAATCTATGAAAGAATATATTTGTTTATCATGAAAACACATGTGTTAGTTATGTAATTAGAGCATTGTAAATTGCAAGCTTTTTCGCTTATATTGGTGTTGTTATCTAACACGTATTTTCCATGCAATAAAAGTCTGCTTACCATGATCAAGGATTTACTTTTGAGAAAACGTTTTGCTTAACAATGGCTGTGATTCAGGGACGGAAGACGTGAATCATGCTTGTCGTACGAGCTGACTGCAAATAGAGGCCACAAAACCCGTTACATATTCGTTAGAAATATTTGTCAAAAACGACTGTACGATTCCAGCTATATCATGAGCGTGTGTTAATGAATCACTGCCATACATAAGGGAGCTAACTTCTCTTCCACCGAAATCATTTCATAACTGAATTGCGTAAAATCAAAAGGTTTCAATACACGCAACTGATGTCGCGCTTTTATCAATTTCTGCTTACATTCAAAATTTTAAGTCAACATGGTCTTTAATTATAGGTCAATGCGCCCATGGATGAAATCAGTCACAACAATTTCATATACGCATATGTACGTATACGTCCGCAAAGAAAGTTTGTTTGTTTGTTGTTTAACGCCGCACTCAGCAATATTGCACCTATATGACGGCGCTCTGTAAAAGAAATTGAGTCTGGACCAGAAAATCCATTGAATGACATCATGAGCATCTATCCACGCAATTAGGATACGATAACATGCATCAACTAGTCAGCGAGCCTGAACACCCGATCGCCCATTAAGACAAGAATACTCGCCTTTTACGACAAGCATGGGTTGCTGCGAAGTTTGATGTATTAGGTATAAAGGATTCAAATGGAGACATCGTAAAAAATATTTTGAAATACCTTCTAAATTGACCAAGCTCTCTCAGCGTGGTTTCGTTATAAGTGATATTCGGCCGAGCGATTAATCGAGAATATACGGCAGGTCAAAAGCAAGAAATACAAGTATTTGTCACAAAGTGACGAAATGTCCCCCGCCTGTATATACACCATAGTACCAAATATGAAGACAATCCAGCGATTAGTTCTTGAGATATCGCGGCAAAACCGTTTTCCAACTCCAAAAGCAGATTTGCCTGCTGTGACCTTGAAATTAGGGTCAAGGCTACCAAAACCGACTGGAGTCTTCATATACACCATAGTTCCAAATATGAAAACAATCCAGTGTTTAGTTCTTGAGATATCGCGGCAACACAGTTTTCCAACTCCAAAAGCAGATTTGCCTGCTGTGACCTTGAAAATGAGATCAAGGTCACCAAAACCGACTGGTGTCTGCGGTGTCTGTTTATACACCATAGTTCCAAATATGAAGACAATCCTGCGATTAGTTCTTGAGATATCGCGGCAACAAACAGGTGGGACGTACGTACGGACGGTCGTAAATACTATATCCCCCGCTTCGCGCTTTCGCGCGGCGGGGGACAATAATCAGGGCGAGTCGGGAACTCGAAATCATATATATAGGGGACGCGACTCTGTGCATGGGATTCATGAATTGTAGCGGGTGAGCGATTTTGGTTTAACGCCACTTTGAGCAATATTTCAGTTATATCACAGGCTGCCAGCTTGATGTGGGAGGAAAAAACCCTATTGTGTATGGAGGGGCGCGAACCCACGATCACAGGTTTCTGGTACGCCAAGGGGACGCTACTCCCTTCATGGAAGTAATCGATTAAATGCCGGGTAGATGTTTGATTTAAGGCCGCTTTAAACAAAAATTCATTTATTTCAAAGCGTGTCTGCTTGGATGGGTGACCGTGTTCGGATGCTTGGCTCCTGAGAGTTTCTAGGGTTTCGGTCCTGTCACAGGCTATTGCATAACACATGTACCACCAGGACTTACAACGAACGAAAATTGTGAATTATATTCATCTTCAATACTCCATCTTTTAAAGTCGAGAAGTTATTCTCTGGCGTTGATACTTTTTTTATTCACATGACCTATACATGAGATATATACTCTTCAAAACAAGCAGGGGATCATGAAATATAAATGACATGATCGTCAGAAGAAAGATGAGCTTTGGAAAATGATTGCAAGGGATAGAACACAGACACACACGCACACAGGCACACACACACAGACACACACACACACACACACACACACACACACACACACACATACTCTGATTATATTAAAAAGCAAGTATCAAAATGATCCTGTACCCACACAGACATACAAGTTTTAAACCCTAAGGTCAATTTAATATAGCCTATTTTGGGGTTTAACACCATTTCAAACACAACCAAATGGCAGTTGACCTAATTACTACTTATTCGTAAGCAAATACTACAGAATACACTTACATCCACAGCAATTCAGTTTGTTTTCATAGGATTAAGAAGAACCAGTTCACATTCAGCCAATCAAATTAAATTATACATTCGATACAAAAGAACACATACGAAAACTTGCTTTGTTATGTAATTCAAAATGTCACGGCTTATTTTCAATTTATTTTCATAACATCTTGGTTGTAGATGAATGCGCCAAGTGAACGAACGCGAGTCACAACAATTACAAAATGTGCATACATACGTCCGTGAAGGAGCTAAGTCTGTGAGTTAAAGGGTCGTCGGTTAACTGAAGTTTGAGGCATTAACTCCGATTAAGTATATATGATTCAAACATAGATATAGAAAAACTATTTTTGTGAAATTCGTGAGTGAATGAGTATTGTTTAACGCCGCTCTGAACAGAACTTCAGTTATGGCATGTCAGCTTGTTGTGTGAGGATAGTCAGAAGTGATTTAGGTCCAAAACAAGAAACATAATCAGGACGAACCGAGAATTTGAACACACCCTCATATGGTTCTGGCACGCCTAGGGGACGCCACTCTGCACAGCGAATTCATCGATTTCAGCGAGTTTATTTATAATAACAATAATAGTCCATTAGTAGGGCACTTTTTTTCATGCTGAATATCATGCTCAAGACGTATTATTACCCCGGTCATTCTCATATCCAAGGGGAGTATATTGACGACCTAAGCTGCCTGTGATGCGCTGGAAGGTTAACAGCCATATTGTGTCATATCATCTTACCGGGTACCCATTCACTGCTGGCTGAACAGTGGCATATTTCGAAAAAAGTCTCTTGCCCAAAGAGACACCACATGAGTTACCCTTGAAACTCTCAGGAGCCAAGCAGACGAACACGGTCACCCATCCAAGGACTCCCCGTGACCTGTGGTTTGATCGCGACGCCGCTTTGAACAATATTTCAGTTATTTCACAGCGTGTCATCTTGAGGTGGGAGGAAATTTTTCAGTGTGATGTATGTGTTTGCTGCTGGGATACGAACATGCGAACATAGTTTTCTGGTACGGCTAGGAGACGCACAGCGAACTGCGCCGTCTAAACCAACCGTGTGTCATTGAAAAGAGATGCCGGAGACCGGAATTAATTAAATAGAAATGCATAGTGTTTGTTTTTTTTGCTGTGAAAATTCGTTTGGTTTATGAAAACCGACACAGACAATGGTGATATATGAACTGTTTTCAAAATCAGAATTGAAAGATATGTTTTCATTTTGAGAAAAGAAAACCACATTGCAATTGCTTACTTACTTACTTATACTGGAGATTGTACGTGCGCTTTTCGACTGAGAGCGTATTTCACACACGGACCCGCCAGGCCATTTAGTGAAGTTCGAAAAGGGAATGAAAAGGGGTGTGTGCAACCAGGAATGGGGCTTTATGGGTTGCTTATGATTGTAATTTTGAGATTTTGAGATTTTGAATTGATGCCAAGGCGGGGAGGAGCTACGGGAGCCGTGTTGGGTGTATGGTTGTTTATGTATGTAGTTTAGGGTGTATTAGTGAGTTGGATGTTTTTTAGATGCGGTTTAATAGATCTGTTTTAAGTAGGTATACGCCTAGGGCTTTGAAATGCGTTAAGTTATTTAATGGGTTTAGGATTTTATCTAGAGTAAGTCCTTGCTGTAGGTGTAGTGAGGTTTGTAGAGTTGTTCTATGTGTCTGGTAACGAGTGCAGTGTATAAGAGGTGTTCTGGGGTTTCTTGTTGGGTGCAGTGTGGGCAGGTTCCTGTTGCGTGTCGTTTAATTTGTTTAAGGTGGTCTAGCTGGAGAAGCTTTGTTATGACCCTGTCTATTTTTTGGAGGGGTGTAGTACTTTTGGTTTGTTTAAGTGTTTTTTTAATACTTTCCTGATTTGACAGTCTGAGTTTAGGAAGTTAGTATGCCATTTTTTTAGGTTTTTTATTACTTTTGATTTCAGGTTTAGACATTGGTAGGTTAAGGCTTATATTTGGGATTTTAAGGGATTGTTTAGCTGCTTCGTCTGCTTTTTCGTTGCCAAAAATGCCTACATGGGCAGGGATCCAAAAAAATTGGATGTTTTTCCCAGCTTTAGTTAGTTAGCTTGTGCTTTTAAGTATTTGGTTAATTAGTTTTGGGTGGTTTTTTATGTTTTTATTTTGGAGTGCCTGGAGACCGCTGAGGGAGTCTGTTAGGGTAAGGATGTTTTGATAGTTTCTAGTTTGTTGGCTATTGAGGGCTGTGGCCATGCCCATAAGTTCGGCTGTAAATATGGATTGGTTGTTTGGAAGTCGGTATGATTTGGTTTGTTTATTTGGTTGTGAGGCGTGTACTCCGAAACCTGTGTGTTTGGAGATCGGATCTGAAGATCCGTTTGTGTAGATGTGGCACCAATTTGGCCAAGTCTCGTGAATGTATGCGAGTGAGGTGGTTTTGGCTATGTTGGGGTCTGTTTGTTTGTTTAAGATGTTGGATAGTGATGTGTCTATCTTTGGTATTTGGAGTTAAAGAGTGAAGGCTTTTGGGGGTTTGGTGTTTTGTTTGTGATTATTGAGTTGGTGCTCTTTTAGATACTGAGTAATTCTTTGTGAGATTGGGGTGAGGAGGGGGTATTGTTTTGCTGATGTTTGTTTTTTAGGGCTGATGTTACTTTGTAGGGTGTTTTCGATTAGAGGGTTTGATTGAGAGGCTGTCCAGAAGTTTAGGGTAAGTTACTCCCCACGTAATTCAAGTGGGGTTTCTCCTGTTAGGGCCTGGAGTGATGTTAGAGAGGTGCCTTTTTGCGTTCGGGTGATGAGTTTTAGGGCTTGATATTTGATGGAGTTTAGTTTTTTATTTAGTGAGTTGTTTAGGGTGTTGTAAATGGCGCAGCCGTAGTCTATTTTTGATCGAATTAGCGATATGTATAGTGAGAGCAGATTTGGTTTAGCGGCTCCCCAGTTGGAACCCGTGAGACATCTTAGAGTATTTAGATCCTTACTGCACTTAGTTACGAGTTCTTTGATGTGAGCATCCCAGCTGTGATGCTCATCAAAGATTAGTCCTAGGAATTTGATTTGCTTTTGAAATTTGATTGGGTTGTTGTTTAGGAGGAGTTTTGGGAAGGCAGGTTTCATATTTTTATGTTTAAATACTATTCAAGTAGTTTTTCCGGGTTTAGGGAGAAGCCCCATTCGTCAGACCATAGTTGGATTTTATTTAGGGATTTTTGTAGTAAGTCTTGGGGGATTTTTATACTTTTGGTGCGGATCCAGAGGGCTCCGTCATCAGCGAATTTAGATGTGTTAACTTTGGGGGATAGGCCCCCGAATAGATCATTTATCAATATATTGAAGAGTGTGGGGCTGAGGATACTGCCCTGGGGAGTGCCTTTTTCTAGGGGAAATACCCACGGTTATTTTACGATTGTTTAGGAAGTCCTGAATGTAATTAATTATTTGACCTTTGAGTCCTATTTTTTGTAATTTTTGTATTACCTGTCCGTTTAGATATATGAGATTGTATAGTTTAATTAGTGCCTGGAGTAGTTTAAGGGGGAGTTTTTTTAATTATTTGGTAGGAAGTTAGGTCCAATCCTGGGGCTGTGCCCTTTTTCCTGCTTTGGATGACGTAGAGTAGCTCCTCCATTGTGTATGGGAGGTTTATTTCTAGGTTATCATTATTTGGTTCTTTGGTGATTTTGTTTACTGTTTTAGTTTTTTCTTGGAATATTTGGCTGAAGTTGCTGTTACTGCTTACGACCGAAAAGTGGTTGGCGAGGTTATTTACCTTTTCGGCGGGGTTTGTTGAGTTATTTATGTTAGGTTTTTTTTGTGACGTTTTAAGCCTCTAATGGCGTGGATTTTGCGCCAGTCCGTTCTGGCGTCTGTACGGTTATTTATTTCTTCACAATTTTTTTCTAGTCTCTAGTTTTAGCTGTTTTGATTAGACTTTGAACTTGGTGGTTTAGTTTGTGAGCTATTTTTAGATGTTTATACTCGCGTTTGACTTTTATGAAAGCTGATTTACGTTTTCGTCTAGTGTGTTCTATTTCTTCGTTCCACCATGGTACCGAAGGTTTGCCTGTTTTAGTTGTTTTAAATGGAATGGAGGTTTTGGCTGCGTTTATTATGTAGTCTGTTAAGTTTTTGCAGTAGATGTCTGGATCATTAATTCTATTTCGTTTAAGTTAGCCTGATTGCAGATTTCTTGAAATTGGTCCCAGTTAGCTTGGTTATAACGGAATTTTGGGTCCTGATTTTCTGTTTGGATTGGTACGTTTGTATCGCCTATAGTTATGTTTATGGGGCTGATCATTACCTAGTGGGACATCGTGTACTTCCCATTGAGTACTTTGGGCCAGATCTGCGGTGCATATAGTTAGGTCGGTAGCCGACATTTTTTGGTTTATTGTATCGTAAATCGTGGGTTGGTCGTTATTTAGGAGTACTAGGTCGTTTTTTTCTATCCATTCGGAAATTAGTTTCCAATGATTATCTATTTTGTCATCTATGTTCCAGATAGGATGGTGAGCGTTGAAATCTCCTAGAAATATCGTGGATTTGTTGCTTATTTGGAGAAGCTTATTTAGATCCTTAGGTTGGACTTTTTGTTCTACCCAATGGTATATATTTATGATGTTTATCTTTTTATTGTTTATTGTAATTTGAATGCCGTTAGCTTCCAGGTTTGGTGTATTTATCTTTATTTCTTCGTAGTTTATGTCTTCCCTGATATATATATTAGGCCTCCTGCGGCCCTACCTGTTTTTGTTTTGGTTCGGTCTGTTCTAACTGAGTTATAGTTTGGTAGTGTGAATTTGGATTTTTTGGAGAATTTGGTTTCCTGAATGCAAGCAATATGTGGGCCTTTATCTTGTTTAAATTTATTTTTTAATTCATGGCCCTGGGAGGTGAGTCCGTTGGCGTTCCACTGAAAAATATTTAGACCTTCCATTATTGGGGGCTTAGTGGTTTGGTTTTTGGTTTTTGGTTTTTGGTTTTTAGGGTTTAGTTTATTGCGGTTGCAGCTCTTAGGCTAAGGCTGAAGGCCTCGTATGTGTGTGTTGTTAATATTAATTTAAAGACTACTGCGTGGAGGGATTTAGTGCTAGCGTTTGGGTTTATTTCCTTCAGCATGTAAGCAAGTAGGACAGTTAGGTTGTTTAGTTTGTTATTTGATAGTGGTGGGATTTTGCGTTTAGAGAATTTTGGTATTTGGGGGGCTGAGTAGGTGATTTCGTTAGTCTCCTCCGTGGTTTTATATTCGTTGTCTTCGATTTGATTAGTTTTAGTTTCCTCACACTCCATGGGGGTGGTTTGCGTGCATGGTTGTGTTTGAGTTTGTATGTTTGGTCTTGCTGTAGTTTACCTACTGTCTGGGTTTTCGGGTTGTGCTTGCTTGGGTTGAGTTGTTGCTGCCATGGAGGCTGTGGTGTGTTTGGTGCTGGGATGTGGTATGGTGGTAGGATTGCGATTTGTTTTGCGTGCGGGTGTGGATGTTGCGACTGCGGGTGGTATGGGGGAGAATTGTGGAGTGGATGTGTGGAGGGTGTGAGGGATGGGTGTTTTGATTGCAGGGTGTGCTCCTTGCGAGGTGTTGTCCCATACAGAGTCTGGGAGTTTATTTATGTGTGTGTAGGGGATGTTGTTTGGTTGAGGTGTGGGTAGGAGAGGTTTGGATGTATGCGGTTTTTGTCTTTTAGTTTGCAGTTTGGCCGTGTCTATGTTAATGTGTTTGTTGGCCTGTTGTGTTAGGGTGTGTCTGTGTGGGCATTGATTGGAGAGTGAGGAGTGGTTTATGCTTTTACAGTGAAGGCACCAGGGTGTGCATGTCCCTGGGCAGTTTGTTTGCGCGCATGTTTTACATTTAGATTTTTGAAATTTATATTGATTAGCTGTGTGGTTGTACTGGGGACAGTTTGAACATTGTTTGACGTGTGTAATGTAGGGTTTGACTTCTAGTTTGGTTTTTGCTCCGAAGGACAAAAACTTTGGGACTTCTGGGTGTTTTGCGGATTCATGGAAATTTACGATGACTATTGGAGTTGGAGATATTATACCGGTTCTGTTTGATGTTATTCTACGTGTGCTTGCGATTTTGGGGTGAGGGTACATATCCTGATTTTTGTTAGCGTCTTTAGTGTACATTTCTAGGTCTTCGTTAGTTTCTTTTGGGTTTACCCTAATTACTCCTGGAGTGAAAAGTTGCCAGTTTGGGTTTGGTGGGTTACCGTAAATTGAAAGATTTGTGTTAAATGAGGCCGTGATTGGGGAAGATTATCTGAAATCCTTTATGAGCATGTTTTATTTTACCGAAGTGGATTTTCTGCTGTTTAAATCAGATTCCTATTTTGTTAGCTGTAAGGGATTTAGAGAGAATGTGTACAAATTTCTTGATCCTTGTCACTGTAGGTGGTGACGATGGATAGTTACGTCGCTATCTTCAAGGGGTCAGGGGAACTGTCATCTGAAGTTTATTGAGAAAACAATATGTGAAATGCTGTAATTCATCATTGATAATAATGATGTGAAACTTGGGGAAAAGATATTTTGGCAATAAGCATCCCAATATATACAAATTGTGCTTCTCCTCTTGCTAATATGTTTCTTCATTCACGTGAATTACACGTTTCTCATTATGCATAATTATGAATAGGGATTTCAGTTTGGATTGGCAAAATCAAAATAAGGCAATTTGGACCAAAGTTGTATATTTGTTCTCGGGCTGATTTTAATTTCAGCAGTTTGTTTTAAGTTGTTAACGTGCTAAATGAATCATAACACTGAGTTTGCACTGTGAAACATGGCCCAACTTCAAGGTACTCCGCTTGTTAACTCTTTCAACACCGCAGGTCGGTGTACCTGCCATACCGCAGCCACGTCAAAATAGCATATAGTATCATGAACCTACCTGTCATATCATTCATTTATTAAAGCTATCACGTTTGACAAATACGTATTTCAGTTCAATTTAGCATATTGTATCGATAGATTTAAAAGTATTAACTATTTGCCCGCAATGTTATTGAAAAGTAAAATCTGGGACACATGCTTCGACAACGGGTCCATATTGAAATGTCAAAGAGCAATATACAGACATTTCATGCAATTCGTAAATAAATTAAGTGTAGTTATGTGCGATTCTGTAAGTCAAATGACATCTCGGCATTTGTCGCCTCGATTTGTGGGCTCGGACACGATGTTTAATGCCAAATTATGTGCATGAGAAATCTTTGTCAAAGGTTGTAACCTTGTACGTTATGTCCACAAAGTTCCATATTTGAAACGTAGATCGAACTTTCCGGCTTACAACATCCAGAATAACATGATTTAACCAAAGAGGTTGTTGTTGTTGCATGTGTTTAGGAGGTCGCCTTCTGCCTAGGCAATTTCGGCTGACCTGTCCCTCTTTGGGACTCCTGTGTGTGAGTAGGGTACACCTATCTATTGTGAGTTTGGTGTTCACATAATTTCTGTTTTTGTATTGATATGATTTCTATTTTCTTATATTGATATGGTTTCATTTCTATCCTTGGCTGCTCTGTTTACATACGTTCGAGTAGCTGTCCATCTCTCAGAAATAGAGTTAGTTTGGCCTTCGCTATTGCATCTCTTGGCTTTAGGAGATTTGACAGATAGCGGATCTAACTGCAATTCTTGTTTTAACCTAGCCCGGGCTGGGGCATGGTCTTGACATTCTAGTAACACGTGATCAATGGTTTCAGCCTGATTGCAAGATGAACAAACCTTGTCATAGTGCTTTTTGTGACCGAGTCTGAGGCGTGAGATAGCAATTTCCTTTCATTTGAGTATGAGTTTGGCTTTTGATGGAGTGAGTGAGTGAATATGGTTTTACGCCGCTTTTAGCAATATTCCAGCAATATTACGGCGGGGGACACCTGAAATGGGCTTCACACATTGTACCCATGTCGGGAATCGAACCCGGGTCTTCGGCGTCACGAGCGAACGCTTTAACCACTAGGCTACCCGACCGCCCCGGCTTTTGATGGAACTTGGGTTGAATTTTGTATAGCCATCTGCCGATCTTACTTGCGTCCCATTGGGCTTGCCATCTTTCTGCTATGGAGGCTTTGATTTTACTTTTTATCTCTAGTTTACTAAAGGGAATAGGCTGTATATCCGCTTTGTCTAGAGCTAGCTTCGCCAGTGAGTCTGCATTTTCATTTCCATGAATATCTATGTGAGAGGGGATCCAACACAGCTCCACCTGTTGCCCTTGCAATTGGTTCGATAGTTTTGTATATTCGTACAGAATATTGTTGACTGTGTTTGGCCCGAAGTGCACTTAGCGAGTCTGATAGGACGACTGCCTTTGCTTCCGGAAGTTCCGGAATGAGTTTGAGTGCATGATGAAGTGCCTCCAATTCAGCCGTGAATACTGACTGACCATCAGGCAAGCGAACTGAATGATTCTTGGATCCATCAGTGTATATATGGGCCCAGCTGTCCCAGGTAGTTTGAATTTTAGTGATAGCTACTGATCGTAGTAGGGTTGGGTTTTCTTTTTTAGTGACTTCTGATGTTAAAGCAGTGTCAACTTTGGGAGTCAACAAGAGGTCCGTCTAAATCACAAATATATCATACACGAGGACAGAATCCATTGCTGTTATATGATTCGCTGACTTAGGTCACCTGCTTGACCTTGACCAATCACGATCCTTCTATTAGATTACTGCAAAAGCGTCATAAGAAACTAATTTACAGTCAATATAATCGAATGTTACAACTACGAAGATACTCCTTGCGAGGTTACAGTAATATTATTGATGGCCTTTGTTTTCGTAAAGTTAAAATATTGTAAGATATTGGCGAGAGAAGGAACAAAAATGTTTCATAATTTCTTCCACACAAAAAGTAATTTGCTATCACCATTGCAAGAAACTGTTAGCATATAATCATATATCATGACATTTCAAGGGACTTTTATTTACAGTAAAAAGTCAAATTAAGGATCGAGTAGATCTTTTGGATGATATGTTACACGTCTTATCGATGAGGCTAAAATATGTATAGAAAGAACTACATTGTAATAATTTAGATAAAATAAATATTTATTTAATTGTTCTGATCTGTTTTTTCAGCTCCACTTTGTTTAAGATTTTGGAACAGAAAGTAAGTGCTGGAAATGATCAATATGTTTCATTTGGGTTTAGTGTGAGTGAGTATGGTTTTACGCCGCTTTTAGCAATATTCCAGCAATATCACAGCGGGGGACACCAGAAATGGGCTTTACACATTGTACCCGTGTCAGGAATCGAACCCGGGTCTTCTACGTGACGAGCGAACGCTTTAACCACTAGGCTACCCGACCGCCCCTATTTGGTTTAGGATTGTTCACTTTGGTACTAATTGAAATGTTAAAAAGAAACACTTTTTGGTGATCGAAAATATAAAACTTAAAATTTAACTAAACGTATTGTGGAGGAAGCAAAGAGCATTTTCCATATTTATTATTCAGTTACAGGAAAATCAGTGTGGCACACGATCTACGTATTGTTATGTATTTTGTGATGTTTGTGGAAATTGTTGATCTGAATGTCCACTATTTACATTTACAATCAATGTGGCAATGTCATTTCCTGTTTCCTGTTCTCTCTTTTTTGTCACTAGGGGCACTTGAATGATCCAATTATGTAGGAGCAGAGGCCATCGGGGCGATTGGAAGAAACAACGAGAGCATTCAAACATTGTTTAAATACACTGTTCGTCTGAAACAGGAAATAGACTTGACCAAAAATAATAATACGTTTACACCAAGACATAAATGACTAAACGGAGTAATGTTTTTTGTTGTTGAAGAAACACAATAGCCATTTAAATCATTCTTCATTGTTTGTTTCTTTGTTTGGTGTTTATCGCTGCACTCAGCAATATTGCAGCTATGTGACGGTGGTCTGTAAATAATCGAGTCTGTGATTGACATCATGAACATCGATCCACGCAATTGGGATACGATGACATGCATCAACTAAGTAAGGGGGCTTGACCACCCGATCCCGTTATTCGCCTCTTACGACAAGCATAGTCGCTTTTTACAGCAAGCATCGGTTGCGGAAGACCTATTCTACCCCGGATCCATTCTTCACTGAATTCAGTGATATGTTGTAATATCAGTGCCAAGTAATAACTTTACCTTTTCCAGATGCGAAAGTCAACGATGGTCAATTTAGTAAAGGCCATTACCTGCCTACCTTTCATTCTAACTGGTGAGTATGTCGAATGTTCGTTCTTCTCTATTATTAGAGGCCAGTGGAGCCAAGAAAAATATTTATTGTGAAGTGCTTACATGTATTTCCAAGCATAATACGGAATGAAAACTTTTTAAGAAATAATTACCAAATACATTTGTGCAACTTTCTAGTAATGATAAGGTCAGGGTCCACTTGCACAAACCAATCGTATCGCTACAATTATTGTAAATCCTTACGATCGCGACTTTAGGCTTCGGTTACAATCCCCATCAACTTGCACAAAGCGATTGTAGGCTTAAATCATTGTAAGCTACAATCGAAACTTACAACTGGTTCTGTATTCATAAGTAGCTAAGACCGTTGTAGTCCCAGAATAAACTTGACAGAATGACGTGCAAGACAGGGAGTGTTTCACCTAAATAATCTGCTTTCCATTAAAACTGTGCCTTACATTTGATTAAACTGTATGATGTCCTTGACCTTTTGGATGACAAGAACAGCTAATCTTAGTTTATACTCTAGTTGTGAGTGGTTTCCCTTTGTCGCCTGTAGAGTACCTTGCCCAATGCATTAATGGTGTAAAACCGCTGAGTTCCGCCTATATCTCTTTTGTTTCACATTTGTGTCAATGATTTAGTTTTTAGTTTATTAAAATAATCTACAATAAAATACAAGTAATTAAAATGCAAAATCATACATATTTCTTTCTCATTCTTAAATCTATATACACATGATGTGACACCTGAAACTTTTGTAAAATGTGTCATAAGTAGCAAAAGTAAATGTCACCATTTTTAAAACTAATTATCAACATAATTTTTAAAAATAATTTATACTGCTATTAAACAACTGCTTTCCGTTAATAATATTTATTATTCTCATTTTCGCTCCATGCATTCTTCACAGTCCCCTGTCTTTCTATGTTTTGAAAAGGCCGTCATATACTCTTTTCTTATGGCTGCAAAACGTATACATTGTACGAAAAGCTCACCTAAAAGGACACGTATTAAACAATGACCTTATGACAACCAATTGCCGATCATACATTTACGTATTATTTTATAAGGAAATATTATTATTGTTGTATATTTTAATTTTCATAATAAGTATGTCACTAAATCTAGAGCTAAATTTATAAATGTATATATTCGTATTTCAATATGTTCTTAAAACATGGGGGCGGTCGGATAGCCTAGTGGTTAAAGCGTTCCCTCGTCACGCCGAAGACCGGGATTCGATTCCCGACATGGGTACAATGTGTGAAGCCCATTTCTTGTATCCCCCTCCGTGATATTGCTGGAATATTGATAAAAGCGGCGTAAAATCAAACTCACTCACTCATAAAACATAAGTAGGTATTTCTCTAGTTACAATATCAAACTCACAAATCCTAAATCACGACAGAATCATTACAGACAATTTTACATACCATCATCCCATTCATATAATTGGATTTTATTATAATTTGTGCAAGGTGCGATAGAGTGAGGAACGTGTTGTGTGTCATAACCGTTTCAATTACTGGTATGCGCAGCAAGCTGTGTGCGTTTGGAAATAACTGTAGACAAGAGTCGAGTTTTAAGTATGTGTACCTCTACCGTTCAAGATTTCGATCTTAACTAAGATCGCGATGCTAAATACAAGCTTTCTAAGATCGGTTTGTGCAGGTGGACAATTGTATGGTAATTGTCAAGTTGATCGTTGACGCCTAAGATCGATTGTAACTAAGACTGCTCTCTGCAAATGGGCACAGATGTTGCTAACGGTGTATTATTTTATCGCATCTCGAGTGTAGAAATTGTATTTTGCTATTTGTCTTACAACATGTACAATCAGGAAAATACCAGAAAATAATTATTCTTCCTCTTTGATCAAGTACTTTCCAGACCAATCTTCTATCTTCCTATCACTGGTTATGTAAAACCATATAAAACTTGACTTGCAACTTTTTATTACAGGTACAGAAGAAATTAAAATCAACAAAATTACAATTTTAAGTAATCATATATACAGTGATTTGACAATTTAATGCTGAATTTGCAATAATTAAAAGTTGTTATTGTCGTATTTCTTACAAAAGAACTGCAAACTATACCCGGACCCGAACCTGTACGTTCAAGGGTTTAGTTTTTATGGTAGAAATGTGGAGGACATTTCCATATTTGATGCATCAGTAACAAAATATATATGTCTGATGCAATCACTTGCCTTTACGTGAGTTTGTTACGGGTGCCACCAGTGGGCCATGATACTCTCATCATTTCGCGAACCCCTGGTATCATCACTATTTGATAGTGATTCATAAACATATGCTTATTAAATAGACGGAATCATACAATTCTAATGACTATGGAAATGGTATTATCGCTTATATATATATATATATATATATATATATATATATATATATATATTGTCAAGCGGAGAATTATAATATATATATATATATATATATATATATATATATTAATATGTTAATTAATGAATTTTGCATTATGTACAACTGTTCCTCCACAAATAATTGATGACAATTTGTCTTTTTGCAGTATCAGGAGTAATTTGCGACAACCGTTGTGATCCGGGATTGTACGGAGAACGTTGTGACAAGCGTTGCAATGATAAGTGTCGCTCTCATATTAACGGGAATATCTATTGTGAGAAACACTCTGGAACATGCTTACTGGGTTGTGCTCCTGGATGGTATAATGAAAAATGCATTATCCCTTGTAGCAAGAATTGCATTAGTGATGTGTGTAATCAACAAACTGGTCAGTGCACAAACGGCTGCAAAGGAAACTACAGAGGGGCTATGTGTGACGTGTATGAAGGTATGTACGATAATTAATTGACATGTACATGCGTTCAGCTTTGGTTCATTTACACCAAATTCTTCTTCTTCTTCCTATACTTATCTTATTAACAAATTTTTAAAAAATGCAGCAAAGAGGGTTTTGGTGATCCCGTCACAGCCAGGCTGGTTAGGCCCATCATTAGCTCAGGGCCCTTGCCCCTCTACACGCTGCCCAGACAGCGAATGGGACTTCTCCGAGCAGGCGCTGCCTAGTCAAACTCGCCAAGAACGTGTCGGAGAATGTGAAGACTCCAAACACTGTAGCCATCTGCATTACCCAGATTGTCAGAAGGGCTGTATTCCTGGTAGCAAACCCGGGTACTCTCCCAATGTCAGTCAGCAGATTGGGAGGTACCAAACCTAAGGCACCGAGAACAATGGGGAGTCGGACAACTTGGTACTTGGAATGCAAGCGTGACATTTCGAAAGCGAGGTCCGCATATTTGCCATAATTGGATAATCATTACTTCTAAGATCATTATTATTTCGAATGTTGACATTGAGGAATATTTTCTTATCATTTAAAAATAAACCACCCAGGTATCACGTGAAGGTGTCAGTTTTAGTTTCTATTTTTACTCTGCTTTTTCTACAAATGCAAAAGGATAAAAAAAACACAAAACTGGATGTATTATTGTCATCATATTTCTGATTTGTTAAAACAAAATCATTCTATTCCACCTTGAAGGCAAGTTCAAAATCGATATCGAAGCGTTTCACCATACTATCACTACTATTCACAAAATATTCCCATATTCCAAACGTAATCCTGTGAAACAAATATTGTGAGCATGTGTTTTATATCTTACTGTCCATTAACCATCCTACTTCTAATTTGTATTTCACACTGAAGAGAATTAAATACACAACTACTTCTAACGTATTGTGGGGAATTCTATATAACTCTATGGTGTTTCATTCTGTTAGTAGATCCACCACAAGTGCCAGAAGCAACCAATGGACGAATCGTTTTGATCGTCTCCGTCACTGTTGTTTCCATCCTCTTTATAGTCACTATAATCTATGAAGTGCGGTAAGTTCGCATTCGATTCTATTTCATTGTGCACTGACCATGATTCTGAAAATCATTTATGCCAATATTATTTCCGAATTCCGACAAAGGTTCATACATGTAAGTGCATATCTTGACATTATTATAATTACAAACCTTATAATTACAAACCTTGTGCGTAAAAGTGAGAGTGACGAAAAAGGAATCAAGCATATATATGCATACACGTTTCATGTCATATATGTCAGTACATTGGTTTAGGTCGTTGCATCTTGAATTATTCCCTTTGCAGGCAGAGACTCAGCAAACATCGGTAAGGAAACCTGAAATTTGCATACACTTATCTCTTTCATATTACTTCATGCCTGCCATACATTGACACAACAGCTTACTCTCTACATATACTACCCGGGGGATTCCGGGTTGTGGTAAGTCCCCAACAACCAACATGCTGGCCGTAAAAGGCGACCAAATGGAACGTTCAAATCAAACGATAGATCCCAGTAGCTTCATGTCATTTCAATGTGTACTGGTGAAAAAGAGAAATTGACACCAGATTTACTCTCCCTCTTACACTGTTCTACATCTCTAATGGCGAAAGAAAATACCCTCAAACAGGAAGCCAAATTAGTATTATTTTATAAAGAATAATCGACTGCCTGTTTCACAACAATACCAACAATCATCATTCAGTACTCGCCTTGAGCTAGTACACATGCATATTTGTAAATCATTTATTCTTTACTTGTTTACATAATGATTATCGCTATTCCGACAGTTTCGTTTCAACAATGCTATAATGTTTTAATCACTTGCAATGGATATATATACGAACGTACGGATGTCCTTAGCAACTTATATGGAAAACTATGTATTATATTGTTTACCATTTTAGTACAATCTATGTCAAGTTATGATACGTTACACATACAACGCCGACAGTGTCAGCAAGTAGGACAGCCATGATTATTTTTTAATTGGACATTTATTATGTTTTGATCATGTGTATTACGGATGTGTGTAACTATCAATTTCAAGTCTCATTTTTATCTTGTATTTTTTTTCCAGCAATACCAACTCTGGTAAGTAATCAGTTATAGTTGGATTGTTAACGAACTGGCATACGTCTCCTACACCTCAATTCGTAACGTGAAAACTGAATAAAAGTAGATTAAGCGAGACTATGACAATTACCATGTAGGACTAAGATGCACCTAAACACTCATGACCAGATTGACGGTAGAAATAGTAAATGAGGTAGATTCATAAACATGCGTTCGTTTATGAATTATGTTCCGGAGTCCTGTAATTTTATCTTGGAAAAGTTAAATCTCAAACAACATTTAAAACGATATCATGCACATGATAAAGAATCAGTTCAGCAAGTCTCTGCTTTTCAGGCCAAAGTTCACAATAATATAAAACAGCTAATAAATTGAGTTCAGGAAATGAAATAAATACGAAAACAATATAACATACACGGCTGAAAAGTTCAGAACTTGCTCCAAATGTATACACATTTTCACAACACATATTAAACAGCGTATTCTCCGGAAATTAATCCAATCTACAAAGTACAACCTACTGCCCTGGAGATACAATGCATACAAACCAAAACAAATCTTGAATAAGACCGCAATGGGATTCCGGGTGAGAATAGGTCCCCAGACATATACTGGTATCTAATTGACCAGGTGGTCATGGTCAGCCTTGTTGACTTGGTTGATCCCCTTGTTGACTTGGTTGATGCCCTATTGACTTAGTTGATCCCAGACTCTACTTACCGTTGATGGAATACTGTAGAGCGCGGACGAAACAATCTTGAATAGCAAAATGGCTCCTCTGAGCATTCAGTGTCTATACACGCTTTTACGTCATACCGCAGAAACGAACGCTATTTTCACAAAACGTAAATCTTCAAATAAATGCCGGCTCTTCCGAAGCAATGAATATCCTCGATGATAGGTATTTGAGACAATATCGAAAAAAAGACAAGGGAGGGTCAAAGAATGTTCCCAAATAATTCGAACAAGCACGATGCCTATTTAGAAAAAAACAAACGTGTGACTTCATCACAGTGTTATGTCTTTTTAAGAGAGATTGAGACGAAAGTGTGACACATCACAAAAATTATATCACAACAACACATCATACAGCTACAATATCATTTTGTGAGTGCTTTATATACGTTGGATTTATTACGCTTTTAACAGCATTTCAGTTAAATGACGGCATGTCAGGTTAGTGTAGAATAAAGTGATGGCAATCTTTACAATCCTGCACAGCGAATTGTGGCGACCTCTGATATCACATATTACGGATAAATGTGTGGAAATGTATCTTTTTATTCTCAGGCGGATCTAACGCTAAATGCCCTGATGCAGATGAGGATGTGACAAGACCATTGATGGAAGATCACGTGAGTAATTGTCTGGCACTGCCATTGCTTTTTCAATTTGTGATTGATATCGTATTGGATACATTCTTTATATAATGTTTAAGTAATGTAACGACGAAATAATTTGCGCACCGTGAAGACCGTGTGTTAAAACAATTAATCCACATAGTGTCATCAAGCTTCTGTTGTTGTTTTTTGTCGTTTGAGCAATATTCCATCTATATGTCTGAAATAATCGAGTCGGGACCAGACAATTTTGTCATGATACTCATGATGCCCCATGGGCAACGATCTACGCTTTTGGGCTGAGATGACATATGGAATCCCATGTGTTTGTGAACTTGACAGATCCAAGAATGTAATGCGAATGTAATTTCTTGTAAAGTATAGTGACGAATCAGTTTAGCTCACCTGATTGAAAGTCAAGATAGCTTATGTCGTGTTGTGTTGAAGAGGTTCAAGTCCATTTTCTTCAATATGGCCTTTGAGGGTGTATATTGGACTATATGTCAATTATCATTACACGCCATTTTGTTTCTGGTCAGGTACATCCGTTGTCAATAGTGTCATTTTTAGCGATATATTACATTTCCACCTCTTTTTCTCCTCAAAATGCCCCCGCGCTCTGTAGGCGATTATCTCTTCTCAAACGACTGAAGTTGAAACCGTTCTTTCCAAAAGTGATGACACCTGCATTTTCCGCAATTGGTGTTCAAAATGCAGTTAAATATGTTTTGTGTTTTGTTAATATTGTGACTCCTTTTTCATGACATTTTGAAGTTTGACCTTCGTTACGTGTTGATTCCCGAATTGAAACGATTCTCCACATGGTTACAATGTGTGAAGCCCATTTCTGGTGTCTCCTGCCGTGATATTGCTGGAATATTGCTAAAAGCGGAGTAAAAACATACTCAATTAATAAATCTATCAGGTATATCAATGGTCTGAAACATCTCATAATTGTATGGCTGGAGAGATGAATTCAACTGTCCAATTGTCAACTTCCCCCATATGTCGAGCGATATTCTAACTTTTCCGGTCAATTTACAACCTTATGAGGTGAAACCGAGCATGTTCTTTTTACGAAGATTTCAATAAGTGATATGGGACTCTTGCTCAAAAGTTGCTTGACCAAACTGATAGGTTACAACATTCAAGGCCTTTTGCTCAGACATTTGGAGAACATGTGCACACATCTATGACAAAAATGATGTACCATACAATTCCCTACTGTGACATGTGCCATCAGGTAAACAATGGACTTGCCTCGCATGTGTTTGTTTGTTGTATTTACATTCTCTCGAACTGCATTTTTAACTCTAAAAAATCTTCTCCATGTATGTTTCGTATTTTGATGACTCGAGTTTTGGTTCAAATCCAAAGAATTAAGTATTTATACAGAAACTATCAATGTTGAAAGCAACTGTTGTGAAGTGACTGACTGACTTTGTGGACAATTTAAACCTTTGTCTGTTATCCAGATGAGCAACAGTGCCGAGGCAAAATTGTTTTTACACAATATACAAAGATCACATCATTTCGAGGGAGTTAACTGATGGAACATATACATTTTTGTCAGTTGACTTAAACTTTATAAAGGATAATTCTCTCCTTTTAGGGTATGTATTTCATTTAGTTGGTCAATTATTTTAGTTTTGAAACTTGCGGTGATTCAATTGTATGTATAGAAAAGAATAATATTCATAACCAGATATATATGAACATATTTTGTTGCAGAAACACAACTATTTAACAAGCTACCCAAAATACACACCGGCCTCCACGATTCAAGCTACCAAAGGGACGGGTGAATATGAACTCAGCACTCTGTCGATACATATAGGAGAACACGGGTAATGAGGTCAGCACTTCAGAAAGAGAAAGTGTTTGACTTTCTTGTGAAACAAAACGCCGACGTAGGTTCGTGGACATCAACAGTAGAGACATATACTGTCGGACAGCAGTGATGATGGCAGTACACGGGGGATTCAATGATGTGTTTGACTTACTTGTTACTAATGAAGCTGATCGTGCCTTAGCCGATAGCGCCGATGACACTGTTCTCCATCTTGGTGAAATTGGATTAGTGGAGGATGTACTCTCGCACAATATTGTGAACATTAACAAACTTAAGGAGGGAAAAACAGCAGCTATGGTTTCAAAAGACAATGGTCAGATGCCAATGTATCATCTTCTTGCGTCGCGTGGCTGTGCCGAAAATTAAGTCTGATATCGAGGACACATAGATTAATTTATACACCAAAATAGCATCACTTTTTTGTATACGAATAGTTTAGGTACGTTATGTACTTACATTAACTCTAATATTGATAACAGAAGTTACAGTTCGTTTGTCTATTTGTATTTTCAATTTTGTACTTTGGAATATACAATGCAAACATTCAATATTTTCCAGAGGAAATAATTGTGTGTTCATGAGTAGTAGTATCTTGTAGTTATCATGCTTATAATAAAAAATGATCACGATAACGGACCTATAATCTATTTAATACTCAAATCAAATTGAACGAAAACAAAAATGTTGTTGGAATACTGGTCCTCGAAACACAGATATACACGCAAACTGAACTAATCACTTCAAACCGACGTTAGGAATCAGAAGCTTTTTATGTACATGCTGATGCCACTAGGACAATTTATTGTTATTGTAGATATACCACAAGCTAGCTTTTAGTGACTTAAGGTGTCATGTGTCTTCAGTTAAACGCTGTTTAAAAATCAACCATGGTATGATTGTATTTTTCATTGCATATATGTGTAATGCTCAAGTTGAAATATTGTTTGTTGTTATTTCTTGTCTGTTGCTACCTACTTCAGAGGACACACTGTACATGTTCATGTACAAATATCACGAAGCTGTGCTCCAGAAACCAAGGTGCCATCAAACAAGAATAACGTAATGATGAAAATGTGGTTATAGGTTCACAGGTTTATTACTATCAGCTAATCGTATCTATAGACGACATTATATGAATCAAAACCCAATTTAGACTGACAATGATCACTGATTACTTAAATCCGAGTAAATACACCAGCGGAGTAGCACGACTAGATCACTCAAAGTGAACAGTTCCGATACAAATCATTCAAAAACTTCGTGGAAGTGTGCCTGACTTTTGTTTCTGTGGCCCAAACATCCCGGATATGAAAATAACATTCCCTACTGGTCTTTAGCGTAAAACGCTGTGAGTAGATCACGGTTGTCTTTTCTTATTCCGATGCTGACATTGCTCTTCGTTCGAAGCTGTCATTGACATGGTCCCACTGGGTGTGGGATGGAGTACAGACGTGATGACTTTGTCGACGAGATTGGGTGGATATTTGTTGAGGTGGGTGAAGACTTGGCGGAGGTGTTCGATCTCAGGTTTGGGGTCAGCAGAAGAAAGGTTGATGGCTCGTTTGGTGAGGGTAGAGATGATGCCAGTTTTGGTTCTAAGAGGGTGGTTAGAGTTGTAGTGGATAAACTGGTCGGTATGGGACCATATCCGCAACTGTCCCAATCACAACATCAACTGGGACAACGTCCAAATCCTCGCCAACAACCTCCATGATTTCACTAAAAGAAAACTAACAGAAGCAGTCCACATTCGCCACCACAAGCCATCAATCAACAGAGATCAAGTCTATTTCATCCCATCCGCTTACTATGAGCTCATCCAGCAATAATCACTTATCCTGTTTATTGGCGTCATGTCCCTATTGGCTTCCACCTATGTGTTCTCTGTCCATCGTGTTGTGACAGCATTATCCCTTTGTTGTCAACACCTACCAATGTTATCCCACTCATGTATGCAATTGTTGTTACTGTTAATCCTCTACTGTTAATCATCCACATACTATATATATCCTGTACTATGTCCCTCATTCAACGCGGATGATGGAGCCATCTGGATCCGCACTAAAAGCATGAAAATGGTCCAAAATTTACTCCAAAAATCTCTTAATAAAATACAACAATGGGCTGACAAATGGGGCTAGCTTCTCCCTTAACTCAGAAAAAACAACAGGAATAGTATTCAAACATAAAAACATGAAACCCGCCTCCCCAATCCTCCAGCTAAACAATCAAACAATCAAATTTCAAAAACAAACCAAATTCTTAGGACTTATTTTCGATGAACATCTCACCTGGGATGCTCACATCCAAAACCTAACAACTAAATGCAGTAAAGACCTATGCACCCTAAGATGCCTGACTGGCTCTAACTGGGGAGCCTCCAAATTAAAGATACCCTCCTCTCTTTCTACATATCACTAATAAGATCAAAACTAGACTACGGCTGCGCCATATACAACACCCTAAACAACTCTCTATCTAAAAAACTTGACTCAATACAATATCAGGCTCTCAAACTAATTACACGCACCCAACATGGCACCTCCTACACCTCACTTCAGGCCTTAACAGGAGAAATGCCACTAAGTCTACGCAGGGAACAGCTAACCTTAAATTTCTGGGCCGCGTCCCAATCAAACCCTCTCATCCAAAACTTAATAAACCAAAACATCAGCCCCAAAAAACAAGCTGTAGCTCGTAAACACCCCTTACTTACCCCAATATCCCAAAGAATAACAAACTACCTAAATGAACACCAAATTAAAAATCTTAAACAAAACTGCAAACAATCAAATATCTTCATCCCTACACTTAAAATACCCAAAATAGACACAACACTAGCTAGCCCAATAAATAAAAAACCGACCAAAACATAGCTAAAACTACCACACTAGCATACATAGACGAAAATTGGCCAAATTGGTGTCACATTTACACGGACGGATCCTCAGATCCGACCTCCAAACACACAGGTTTCGGAGTCCATACCACACAACCAACTAAAACCACACAACCCTTCCGACTCCCAAACAACCAATCAATATTCACGGCAGAACTAATGGGCATGGCCCAGGCCTCCATAATCAAGAATCCAAAAACCACACAAAAATCCTAATACTTACCGACTCCCTAAGTGGACTGCAAGCCCTCCAAAACAAAAATACCAAAAACCGACCTAAATTAATAAATCAAATACTTAAAAGCTCCAACGACCTAACTAAGGCAGGCAAACAAATAACCTTCTTGTGGATACCCGCCCACGTAGGAATATACGGTAATGAAAACGCCGATAAAGCAGCTAAACTATCCCTCAAAATCCCAGAAATAAGCTTAAACTTACCCATCTCAAAATCAGAAATTAAAAGTGTAAACAAGCAAAAAATCACAAAAATGGCATAACCTATATCTAAACTCAAATAGCCAAATCAAAAAAGTGCTCAGCAAACCACTAACCAAACCAAAAATCTCCATCCATCAAAAAAAATCGACAGAGTAATCACTAAACTCCAAACAGGACACACCAACCTAAATAACCCCCTAAAAAAATAAAAAAACACACTACAGGTAACTGCTCACACTGCAAACAACCAGGAACCCCAGAACACGCACTCATCCACTGCACACACTACCTAACACATCGAACCGCATTACAAACCACCCTCAATCTAAACAAGGCTCTCACTCTAGAAGCAATACTAAACCCACAAAATAAACTAGAAAACTTCAAGGCCTTAGGCGTATTCTTAATAAAAACGGAACTAATAAAACGCATCTAAAAACACAATAACCTACCAAATCAAAATCACATAAACAAACAAACAAACATCCACCATACCCAGCTCCCTTAGTTCTCCTCCCCAACCCCATCGGCATCTATTCCAAATCTCAAAATTCCCAAATTCTATATAAGCAACCCCTAAACCCCCCTCTTGGGTTGCACAGACCACTTTCGCCCCTTTCGGAAACACATTAAATGGCCTGGCCGGGCCCGTGTGCGAAATACGCATCAGTCGGAAAGCGCACGTTAAATCTCCAAAGTAAGTAAGTATTAAGTACCCTCATTCAGTCTTGCTTGACAACGGCATAAGGATCCATACCGAAACGTCGCTTTTCACAGTATTACAGAAGTTGTTATCCATACAATTGTGTCTACCTTGTCATCCGTCAACTTCTAAGTGATGCCTATCAAACAATTTAACAAGATAACGCCAGCCCTACATGACAACACACACATGTACAGGACTACCAACTGCATCACATCAGGTTCTTCAATGGCCGGTACTCGGTCCAGAACTGTCAACAAAAAAACAGAGAAGTCCAATAGGCAGTTACATATTACATGCATGACGTTATATAATTAAACTTAAGGAAAGACGGTCAACCAAGTGATCCCCCACCACTAATTGTCTCAGTACTAGCTCCATTAATAACAGGAGCAAACCTTGTAGCCGACGCATGTGTGCTTTTCTGCAAAAAGATTAAGGTGAATGTACGATATGACGGTAGCGAAAATGACGTACATGCATATATTTGGTTGATGGTGGGAATGGAGCTAGGCTAGCAACGTCTACTTCATATGAATATACATGTTTACACCAGGGGAATATGCAAATAGAGTTTCTCCAATCAAGATGTTGATTATCAGACCCATGTCACTGTTTTCATTGATGATTGAGATATTATGTGTTCATCAACATATGAACTGAAATACTCATACTTCTAAGTGAGTGAATGTTTTAGTCAACGGCGGTCTGTAAATAATCGAGCCTAGACCAGATCTAGAAAATCCAGTGATTGACTACATGAGCATCGATCCACGCAATTTGGATTCCGTTAGACGCATGGCCATCCGATCCCGTCAATCGCCTCTTACGACAAGTATAGTCACCGTTTACAGCAAGCATGTGTTGCTGAAGACCTATTCTACCCCGGATCTTCACAGGTCCACTTGACGTAAAAGGTGACTATGCTTGTCATAAGAGGTGACTAACAGGATCGGGTGGTCAGGCTCGCTGACTTGGTTGATGCATGTCATCGATCCCAATTGCGTGGATCAATGCTCATGATATATATTCACTGGTCTAGACTTGATTATTTACAGACCGCCGTCATATAGCTGGAATATTGCTGAGTGCCAACCAAGATATAATGGGAAATGTGCACAAGTTCACATGCACTATTGCAATTATAATGTGTTCACATTGTTTTGGGGTCCAATGGTCTATGCCATGCGGGCAATGTATTGGGTACCATGTCTAAACTTCCAGCTTAACTTATCTTAAAATATGGTTTCTTCGTTCTGATTTATTGTCTAACTAATTCAGATGTAAGGAAGACCACCGAAACGTTTTTCTATCATTGACTTCCATGATAGAAATATTTGAAGTGCCAGCGAGATTGGAAACAGCGATGTCTGCACCGAAGGCGAACAAATGTAGTCTTCTGCCACGGCGATGAAATTAAAAGCTAAATATTAACTGACATCATGCAGGTCTAATAGATTATCCGTTTCTGAACGGTGAAATGTGTATTCTATGCAGTACGTTTCATGCAAGTCTCTGCATTTTACTTGTTTAGTAGATCAATATTAACCCGGATCTTCACGGGTTATACTTGTATATCGCGGTAGCAGCTGTAGATGAATAGAGATGGTCAGCTGACATTCTTGTAACTGGCAAGGTGACTTTCGCAGTGATTTAAAATGTCAATACACAATCATATCTGTCTGTACGATCGCAGTGTTCAGGTATTTTTATGTGCATTCTTACTGTTAGATGGATTATAGGCATACAATACAATTGAGGGGCCGTTCCATAGGACGAACCATTTCGAGTGTAATTGAAAAGACTTTACATGTCAGATAGACGTCGTATTTCAATCGTTAAAATGCCACCTTTTGAGCTGTAGTTATTCCCCACTGATTCGGGTTTTTTTTCAGTCCAATAATCAGTTACATATTATATAAATGACATTATGTTTAAACTTAAGGAAAGACGGTCAACCAAGTGTTGCCCCACCACTAATTGTCTCAGTACTAGCTCCATTTATATCAGGAGCAAACCTTGTAGCTGACGCATATGTGATTTCCTGCGAAAAGATTAAGGTGGGTACACTATATGACAGAAGCGAAAAGGACGTACGTACATGTACATATATTTGGTTGATGGTGGGAATGGAGCCAGGACGTCTACTTCATATGAATATACATGCTTACACCAGGGGAATATGCAAATAGAACTTCTCCAATCAAGATGTTGATTATCAGACTCATGTCACTGTTTTCATTGATTAATGAGATATATAGAGAATACTACACTCATTATCGTTAGATACCATTTTTACGAAACGAGTGGACTTTCTGTGGTATCTGACCGAGCGAGAGCGAGGTCAGATATCATAGAAAGTTCACGAGTTTCGTAAAAATGATATCTAACTAGAATGAGTGTGGTATTTTATTTATTACCCACGTTAAATATATATTTAAGTGTAAATACATAACAAATTTCGCATGTTGACAGACCAAACTGAAACCGGTTGCAAAATCTGGTTGCGTATGAATATTGATATATGCCCAAATATGGGCATTGTTGACATTTCTATGCATACGCATTAACAACATGCGCCTGCAGTTGTGTTTGCAAAGAAAACAGCACCGACGCTCAAGATCCTTTTGGAAGAAATTCTTCAACTTATGGTAATTCAAGCGCCATGTTGTTAGTACGAAGGACACCTATAAGAAAATTTGAAAGGTCATATAAGCGCCACGCTTTGAATATCGGACCAGTGTCCCGTCTGTGCAATCAAGATGATTCGGTTTTCTTGATCTATCAGCTGAATTTATATCATGTTCGTACCATTTTGGGAGAGGGAAATCAGAGTGTTCGCCAAAGACATTCATGTTAACTGCACCACCCTATACTGAAGACGTGAAAATCAACAAACTCAAGTCTGCTTGCATGTCAGTGACAGCTTCGAACGATCGAAGGGCAAGGTCACCACCGAAATAAGAAAAGACAACCGTGATCTACTCACAGCTTTTTACGCTAGAGATAGGGAATGTTATTGTTCACATTTGGGATGTTTGGGCCCACAAAATGAGAAGTCATGCACACTTCCACGGATATTTCGAATGATTTGTATCCGGTCGTGCAGTCGTGTAGATTCTACGTTCATTCATGAACAACACCTCCCAAAACAGCGCCACAAAATACACTTCGAAGGGGACACTGATGGCACAACCGGATCATCCCAAGTAAGTCTAGATATCTATCCGAATAGTTAACAGACTTCATTTCACCACGCTTATTCTTTTACGGTAAAACAAATTGAAAGTTTCGAAAGTGGTCGGGTTCGTCACGCTCATGGGGGACCCTCGCTCTACTGATCTGTAGTCGTACATTATATAACTGGATATAACTCGATTATCTATAATGTCTGTAGAAGCTCTATGCATAACTTATATATAGAATGCAAACCGAATTTGATGCGTGTTACTATTTTGTTTGGTTTAATAAAGTGTTTGTAAATATCTCTCGTTATCATAATTAATTTCTTCAGTTCTTCCTTGTAGTTGCAAAATGAACGACGTCTCGCGATTCTTTATTAATGAATGTCCCGGTGTGACAGAGGTCACGGTTATCCAATCAAAACGAATAAAACAAGGTCAACCTTGTACGACACACGTGTGACGGACGGATTTAGTATCTTACCACCTGGATCTTCACCACGTGGGTAATAATATTTGTTCATCAACATATGAACTGAAATATTCATACTTCTAAGTGAGTGAATGTTTTAAGTCAACGGCGGTCTGTAAATAATCGAGTATCGACCAGACAATCCAGTGATTGACATCATAAGCATCGATCCACGCAATGGAGTTCCCGATAGTCGCATGACCATCCGATCCCGTAAGTCGCCTCTTACGACAAGTATAGTCATCTTTTAGTGACCTATTCTACCTATTCTACCCCGGATCCACTCGTTTTAGACCCGTGAAGATTCTGGCGTAGAGTAGGTCTTCAGCAACCCATGCTTGCCGTAAAAGAGCTTGTTGTAAGAGGCGACTGACGGGATTGTGTGGTCAGGCTCGCTGACTTGGTTGATGCATGTCATCGATCCCAATTGCGTGGATCAATGCTCATGATATTAATCACTGGATTGTCTGGTCCAGACTCGATTATTTACAGACCGCCGTCATATAGCTGGAATATTCAAACACCACAACTCCTTCTTGCCTTAATCGTGTTGTTCATATTTGGTAATAGCATAGTCACTCTTTCACTTGATCAACACTGAAGTAGCTATATATTATTCTTGCTACCCCTCACCTTGCTTTCCATAGGATATATTACGTAAAACCACATTTATATTATTTTTGTATACTTAAAAATATGTGATAGGTTAAATATAAAAAAATATGAAAGTAATACACATAAATTGTTATGTCTATCAATTTATAAGCTCATTTAGGCCATGTAATAAGGCATCTACTGTTGTGAACCCTAATTATTTACACTTCTCTTGGAAGGGGACCCCCGTTTCAAGAGACCTGCAAGACTGATTTCGGTCAAGATTCGCACATCGTCTCAACGGGAGAATGGTACCAGATTAGTTGGTCACTGTCCTGTGGATGAACCCTCTGCACGTTCACCAGAACGACAGTATTCAAGTATTCAAGCCATGTACTGAGATAACAACGATTAATAAAACGAACTATCAAGTTACAGAAGATACCCGCCCGAAATCACCCAGACAACAATACACTGAATAGAAATATTTAAACATTTTCAAAAAGGAGGTGATCGGCTCTATTCCTGTACGAGTTGCCTCCCTTAGATCAGTCACCCATAACCATGTTGCTATAAATTCATAGGATATATTCCGCGCGCGTCCACATGCTGAATAGCTAAAAAAAAACAGTATACTTGTTAGGCCCCAAAAAAGTATTATATTTCTGGCATTTTACTTTGATCTAAAATGAAGCGAAAACGCACATACAATGTACTCCCTTTTCTCCAAAGCCATTTGCATGATTTACCACCACGGACCCGAAAGGTACAATCTTCTCATTTTCAGAAGGAAAACGTATTTTTTTCAAAGTATGTGTGGTCCTCATCTCCATTCTCTTCTTTCGGTGAAAGTTCAGCACCCTATTGTATCCCAATTTACCACAGCATGTATCTCAGCTGTATTTGTGATTATTAAAGATGACAAATCGGTAAGAATGAAAGGGTAAATGGAAGAGTCACCTCCAGTCTGATACTCTCACGAAGGTGAAACGCTTTATATCCTTTAGTGTCCTGAGGAGGAGGATATATTTTCAAGCGAACAGATGGAAAAACACAATACAAAAGGCCTTAAGCTGGCAGATCGTGATGTTTCTCAGGTATGGTGAAACTCGCGGTTTCACTGTAGATATTTATCAGGTCTCATCTTATAGCAACTGTGTCAGCATCGGTTTGGTATTCCATTGTAAGAATGTAATATTGGAATGTGTCGTGATATGGCCTTCCTAATGCCTATACACATTCCCAAGTCCAGTTACCAACCCTTGTAGAACTAGGCTGGAATTCCGGGGCTCGATCGTAGCGCCACCAATGGTTATTACGAGTTATGTTCCTTCTAAGCCTCTCATATGGACCAATCAGATTCCACCTCTTGTATCACTTGCATTTGTTTCAAAACAAAACGGCGGCGCCCAGTCAAGACGATCTGATCGATAATCAAGATCTATATTGTGATAATACGGGTCTTACATCGGAAAGTGCATCAAATCACGTGAGCACCTTGATAAGAAACATCAAAAGATTTGAAAAATATCTATTGACAACGAGTCGGTGGTGCACCTGTTTTGCCAATCCTGCAATCGACCGAAATCTGCACGACAGTTTACTAGCCGGATTTTGATTTCAGTGCACGATTTTGATTGGACTATGCATAGACTCATTAGTCCAGCCGAAATGTAACTCCATGATACCAGCCTAGTTCGGGAAGGGTGGAAACTGGACTTTTATAGTCAGTTAACTCTCTTGCCTCGGGAATATGGTGCCTATACTACCAGGGGCATGGGTGGCCCTGTCATCTACGGCGCCATCATTAGCTATGCAGAGTTACGCCCCTTAGGCGTGCTGAAACCTGTTGTTGGGTTCGAATCCGACATTCATGCCGATTATGTTTCAAGGTTTGTCAGCACTGTACCCGTGTTCGGGGTTTCACCAAAGGGATAACAGCTAGACACAAATTGACGTTGATGACAATCAGGTGACACATGCTGACAGATTTTAAATTAGCTGTTTGCCTTAGGAGGACCTGAGCGACTTGTTGGAAGGAACTACGTACCACCCTTCTGGTATAGACAAATATCATACTGGGAACTTCTTGTGTCAGGCAAGCTACCTGTTTCGTCAGTAGCAACACTCCAGTGAATCCCCTGAGTGAGGGTGTTAGGCTTATCACCACAAGAAGGACCAATACCACTGACTCAGTAACATATATTGTAGCGCTCCTTATGCTGTTACTCTGCTCCATCGCTCTGATGGTGACACGCAGGAACAAAGTCCAAATGTGCTAGCTTCAATGGAAATATTCTTCCAAATGATGTATTTGGACATATGCGAGGGGTTTATTGTTACCTTTTCACAACTTTGTCTACAACAGCAGCCTGTTATGACATGTTTAGCACTGTAGGGCTTGTCATTCCAGTTTCAATGGAGCACGTCTTCCTAATGATGTACTAAGACATATGTCTGGCATTGATTGCCATTGTTACGCCCACCACAGTGAATATCTAGAATTCTATCATAACATTTGTGAATCATGCATTGTTTGGTCTGAAAGCATCATCGAACCTACTTGAACTTGGATATACCGTGAAATGCAAAAGAAAAGATGACACTGCATTTTCAAACCAAATATTTCTTTGTTTTTAATTAAAATACTGCCAAACACTGCGTAGCTCCTAGATTATTCCTACCGACATAGAAAGGTGTGCCGTTTTATTTACAAGAAACAAGCAATGGAAACGAACGACTGAGAAAGTCTCAATCTACCGAATATTTGAGACTCATCGCTTCTGCAGACACCAAATAGTTCCCCTTTACACTTCTGTTACTTTGTCGTCATAGCGCAACAATATTTACACATACACAACACATTAGCGTAGAACAACACTCACACTCACACAGTCACACTTGTATGTATTATGTCGATGGTCAAACAATGATCATGAACGTAATAATAATGCAACCGTTGGTTGGTTGTTTAACGCCGCACTCAGCAATATTCCAGCTACATGACGGCGGACTATAAATAATCGAGTCTGGATCAGACAATCCAGTGATTAATATCATGAGCATCGATCCAGGCAATTGAGATCGATGACATGCATCAACCAAGTCAGCGAGCCTGACTGCTAAATATAAATCATACATGCCTGTGTGGATCGATGCTCATGTCAATCACTGGATTGTCTGTTCCAGACTCGATTATTGACAGACCGCCGTCATATAGCTGGAATATTGCTGAGTGCGGCGTTAAACAACCAACAAACAAATATTTAGCAGTACTACATCAGCTGATGCAGTTGGTACACAGTGCATACTATAGATATATTATCACAAAAATACACTCACATTAAGATCAATTTTAGATAATAAAAAACCCAATAAAATGTACAACCGTGCACTCTACCGTCATATGGTTCAAATATTGCTAAAAGCGGCGTAAAACCTAACTCACTCAAACCTGTATAACAATACTGTTAATCGTCATTTTTCACCATCACGTTGTTTTAACATAATTGAGTGAGTGAGAATGGTTTTACGCCGTTTAAGCAATATTTCAAGAATATCACGGCGGGTTACACCAGAAATAGGCTTCACACATTGTACCCATGTGGGGAATCGAACCCGGGTCTTCGGCGTGAGGAGCGAACGCTTCAACCACAAGACTAGGATCAAACAGCCCCTTTAACAAAATGGTCTTCAATAGACATTAGGAGGAATTTACTGACACGTTGCTTGTTACGACGCGTGTTTTATGTAAATTTGCACTCCTTCGTAACCACTGGCTTACTTTAACTGATCAAGTGGTCAGGCTTGAAGGTTTGGAGGACAGCGTTGCGGCGTATACCAACAACGTGGATCATTGTTCATGATACTGATCACTGGATTGTCTGGTCGAGATTCGATTGTTTACATTACTTACTCAAGTATACACGAGCCTTCAACTGTTTATTGCCGCTTATTGAAAAAATGTCCACATTGTTTTTCATGACAAAAACAAACAAACTACGTACAAAAGCTGGTAGTAAATAAAAATATGTAACAAACAATGTTTTGACATTGGGTAGAAAACTGGTCATTCGCATATTCCTCACAGGCAATTTAGGGATGGCTGTGAAGCACAACTAATACACAAAACAGCTGGAAGTTCACCAAAGGAGCGTTACTCTTGTCATTTTCTACCTCAAGACACGGTCCCGAACAACACTGAAAGCAACATGCGTAGGATTGTAACAAAATATGCCGATTGTGCTTCTATTGACGTTTAGAAATAGGGAATTACATCTAATTCATCAGTAACTTGTCTTCATCGCCGATTCTATTAATGATCGTATATATGTCCTATTTTCGATCATGTTTCGTTGTGCCACGTAAAAGATCTGGGGTAGAATAGGTCTTCAGCAACCCATGCTTGCCGTAAAATGCGAGTTTGCTTGTTGTAAGAGGCGGCTAACGGGATCGGTTGATCAGGCTCAAATAATAAATGGTAAATAAATTACACAAGAAGAATCTCAGAACACATAACTTTATTCACACACTACAATGTCCCATACATACATTTGACAATTCATGCCAACCACGTGCAAACAAAAGTATTGCCGCTTTTCACAATTATACAATTCATACCATCTGGGCGACACACGGACATTCTTTACAGAGACCACGTCGCACCCACTTATACAATTCACACCATACATGCGATACATACTGGTACGAGGTATCTGGACTAAAACAAAGAAACAGGTATATTTTCTCGCTAGAGGCGGTGCATACAGGCACACACAACACATTAAGCTACAACGGTGTTCGTACTTATCAAACGTATAACCATAATGGTACTATGAACAGGTGACGAGCATTACAAACAAGCCTGGGTGAACAACCACGTGATCACAAACCAAATCAACAACAATACGCCCTACTTCTGTTCTACACTAACAAAACATAGTTTGACGGACACCATAATTACCCTAAAGGCGACCCCGATAAGTTTGCCTGTCGACCCTAACCTGTTTGTGACCTCGGCAACTTCTGAGAGAGACTCTCGTAAAAACCACGGTCCACCCTAACGTAGTATCAAGGGGAGGTAACCCCCCTAAGATCCAGAAACTGGCTGTGTACGGCAACACAAGCACCACTAATCGGATTTCGTTTCATCCTCCTCCTTTTGAAGGAATGACCTCCGGGCGTCCAAACTCCATTCATCAACAGCTGAGAAGAATCTTGTATACATATCAGGTAGAAAATATCTAGGAGCCAGACAAATACCCAAAAAATACTGTTTCTTTACAAAGCCTGTGTGCATAAAATTTCATATTTTTACACGAAATATACATGCGAATATATGATCAAATCTACCACATACTTGATACAACTAGTTCTCTGTTACACATGATATTTTTTGTGTCACAATTTGTAACTTAATTTATAATATATGTATATCTTATGTACGCTTCGGGTTGGAATTATCAAGAGGATATGGTTGTTTGGCTGCCATTGCTGAACGAAAGTTTAACCCTCTGGATGCCGAGGTTTTTTTCTGACGCACATTTTCCTAAGATCGGAAAAGTGAAGGTTGTGCGAGAATTGCGCTCACGCGGCACTGGATCTACCTCTGGCTATAAAATTAGGCAGAGGTGGAGTATATTTAATTTCCCATTTGATGGTGTAAATTTAACTATAAATATCAAACCGGTTTTAAAAACAGACACTCCTAAGTGTTGTCCGAGAATTTATTCTGCGTTGAAAAACAGTAAATTTCTCGGCTTTTTATCGTACACTGATAAAAGTACTGTGCGACAAAAAAATTTATTAAGAAGCTTTACGGAAACTGTGAGCGAACAAAATACTGCCTAATATCTGAACGACATAACTACATATCAAATGGAGTTGTATGCGTATGTATAACGACATACATTCAATTCCAAAAATAGCATGCCGTAAATGACGAAAACTGATTTTTCTCTATGACGTCAAAAGGTGACAGAGAGGTTACACACGTACAGAGAAAAGGGGGCATAACTCCGCTATGCTTAGCTCTAGTTTGTTGTAACTCAGGTCACTTGGTTTGAATTAGCGGTGGGTAAGGACAATATATTTTCGTGGTGTTTTGTTCAGGAGGAACCAAACTATTCCAACACAAATATCGATATTGAAACTGTACACGTTTAGTTATAAAATATACCCATAAGAAATGATAAAATCGTACTTCTTAAATAGGAGGTAACAGAGAAATGGATGGCTTTATCTAACCTATTACTTAGTACTTTGATTCCAACATTCTCCTGATTGTGTAAGTGTAATTCGACTAATGTTGCATCATTATTAATGGAGCACAAGCCTTATCATCAATGTAATGAAATACCCTAAAAATAACACCATTCCTTTTGACGTCATTGCTGGTTTTATGTCTTTGATAACGTCGGAAAAAGATGACACTGGTATTTTGATTAATATATATCTCCCCTAATTTTCGTTCATGTTATGGAAAATCTCGATGAGTGGAATGGAATTTGACGCTTTTTCGACACAACATAAAATGACTGCTCTCACCAAGTAAATAATGTCTTAAATATGTAAACAATTAGATAGTTTATCTTGTATCTTAATTGGACAAGACGCGCACCTGTTTGGCATCAATTTACGTAATGAAATTCCCAAAAGAATATTTCAAAACAACCAAAATTATATTCAATATTGGATATATATTTGTTCATGATTATGTTATTTTTTCTTACACAATAAAAGATGCAAAGAAAGCTCTATTGGTATAGAATTATCAGCATAATCGTATACGTTTGAACCAACAGGGTACATGGCATGGGTTTTATTTTTATACATTTTACAATTCCTGGAGAAATAAAGTAAACTGTTTACTATCCTGTGATCACAATATTGAAAACAGAATGAAACCATTGATTATATAATGCAAAACGAGAGGAATAATTCGTAAAATGTTTGTGACTAACGCGCAACTGGCGAATCGTTGGATAGCACTGTTCTCTGTATCCAACGACATAAAAGACAAATCCATGACCAAGACATTTCAGAAATGTGTGCATATATTTTACCGAAAAATATTATCCATTTTGTTAAAGTAATATATTCAGTTTTAGTTATAAAATAAAATGAAACGGCTATTCATGGACATTGGTTATATGAACTTATAATATTGACTTATTACACATCCCAAGACATACGTATACATGCTGCAGTTACATTTACACTTCATCTTGTAACCCTTGTCCAAAGGAAAGAAATATCGTAGTTGACACTATAAAACTATCACGTTGTTATGTAAACAATGTTCAAACAAACAGGAGATTATCAAAGGTTCGTTCATACATGTTGTGGCCTATATGTACGTATGATTTCATTTTGAACGTTGACAAATATCCAAAGTGAAATTAATTGTGTGAAAAAATGTATAAAAGACATGCAAAATATACACCATAACTGAAACTGTAAACAGCATGATACAGAAATCGTGTGCACTCTCATTCAAGGACCTTCACCTCAAAGAAATTACCAAATATGTACAACAATGTTGACGTATGACATCACTACCTGTGACCCACTTTTACAAAATGGCGTGTTATAAAAAAACAAACAAACAAGAAAACTTCTCAGAGCCCGGTGTGGTGTTGTTTAAACTTTCGTTCAGCAATGGCAGCCAAACAACCATATCCTCTTGATAATTCCAACCCGAAGCGTACATAAGAAATTGCGTGATCGCAAATATATTGTGGTGGTCTGCCATGTCCGCCACTACTGCCGAAGATAACCGAGAGCCGCAGCCCGTGCCCGGGAAGCAGCAGGACCCGGAAATCCTCCCAGCCAATCAGCTAGCCGGGAGCCCATGAGGGAAACAGTCGAGTTCAAAGCAATCAAAGTAAGTAGACGTCTTTCTGACCTTTCGCTTAACTTTGTTAATATAGCCGACTCGCAATAGTGTCAACTAGTGCCACTGGTGCTATTAATAGCACCGACATGAGTTCTCACTATAATGGCGCTGTGAACAAATCCGTGAATCTGGTGTAAAAGTCCGACGAAGGGAACATGTCGTCGCGCCAGTCATTTCAATATACTGTGGGAACACGGATTTTAATACATCTAAGTGTATATTGAGGCCGAAGTGTACCAATTCTGCTATTAGGAATATTTACAATTGCCTGGTAATTCAAGTCAGCAACAGTGTCAAAAATGTTGTAGTGTATACAGTGTTAGCTGACATCATAGACTGTGAGCTGTAATAACAAAGGATTTCAACATAACCATGGACACACCGCCGGAAACGCCAGCCGTTCACAGGCCCACTTCACCTGCTAGTGTGTCCTCAGCACATTCAGTACCACCAATCAATCGGACACATGGCTCCACAAAGGGCAGGACAGGCAGTATCACATCATCTCCGGCCCAGGGGCACCTTGCCCAGGGCAGGTATTCACCAGCCCCCCGTGGGCGCGGTTCGTCGAGCCAACACCATTCGCCCCTTCCTGATTACCATCGCCGTGACCTGCCATCACGTCAGGACGCTACTCCAGCGCCCCACTACCCTTATAAGGCGGCAGACACCACCCATTTCTTTCGGACAGTGGAGAGGGTTGAATTTCCAGGTTCGCCCTTGGACAAGTACTCAAGGGACCTTGAGGTACTGTAGTGGGAACGGGAAAGGATATACAGAGAACAATATCAGTGGGAGATGTCCACACGAAGGCAGGAACAAGAACGTCGAGAGAGGGAGGAGGAGTATCTACAGAAATTAAGTAGAGCTGAAGAAGAGAGGGCGAGGGCGGAAGAAGAGATATTACGGCTGCAGGACCAGCTACGTAGGGCCGAGATTGGCAGACAAGAAGGAGGTACTCAAATACAATCTGAGGAAGCGGAGATACGGGAGCACCTGAGCATGGAGTCACATCCAGGAGTGAACGATGGACCGGAGTTAGCCATGGACCGGAGATTTGAGAGGTTGGTGACGAAGTTGGCGGTGAACATATCAAGAGCCCGCGTCCGTTCCAGTCCGGGGCCCACTGACGGATGCTTTGCTTGCGGCGAGCGGGGACATTTTAAAGCCAACTGTCCGAAGAGAAGTCCCAACCCCGAGAAGAAAGTCAACTTCACGATTCCTCGACCAGATTCCCCAAACTTCCAGGGGATGAACAAGACGGCCTGAGTTCATCCCCAATCACCCCATTAGGCCAGAATACAAGACCACCCGACGTCAAAATGGACCAGTCGTTGAAGCAACCCATGGCGGAATACATCCACTTAGAAGAGTCGGAGGGGCACCTATCCAATTTGGAAGACCAGAGTACGCTCAACCACTTGGGGGATACCCTTGGCAACCCGCCACGTCCTCCGGACCCAACAGTTGAACTGAAACCAGCGTTTCTACTCACCCAAGAAGAAAAGGAAGGAGTGGGAACAGGACTGACAGAAGCAGGTCAGAGTTCACTCAACCATTTAGGGGATACCTTGGGCAACCCACCACGCCCCCCTGACAGGACATTTGAAGAGAAGCCAGAGTTTCCCTTTACCAAGAAGGAAGCTGAGGTACTGGAAACAGGAATGGCGGGGTCCGATCAAGTCGCACCATGGACAGCGGATCCAACGATGTTATCACACCTGGGCCTTCCTAACTCATCCATAAAACAAGTAGGGTATTACACCGATGAAGAAACCGGCCTCCCAATGATTAACATTAGCACCTTGACCCACAGAGCCTCAATCATGATCACCTTGGAGATAGAGGGTTGCTCAACGGAAGCTGTGATTGACAGTGGAGCGGAAATGACAGTTATATCGGACAAGCTGTTCCGTAAATCGACGGACCAACCACCCACCGTACAAGAAGTCGTGCTGAAGAATGCCGGGAGAGACCTCAAAATGAAAGGCTTCATAACGGATATGACTAGAATACGTATCCAAGGGAAAACCTATCGATTGCCCATATGTGTGGTGCCAATAGAAGACGACATGTTACTGGGAGCAGATTTCATCCTTCGCCATTGCAATAGCATTAACCTGGAGGAGCATGTCTTAGTTGTCGGTGGAATGGAAGTTCCTATGATGATCAAGTCACGAAGAGGTCCCGCAGGGTGTGGAATCCGGATGGCATCCAAGACTAGTATTCCCCCAATCTCTGTGCGAATGGTCCAGTGTGCGCTCACCGAGGAGCTCCGCCAGTATATGACGGAGCCCGATGAGACCATTTTGGGAAAAGTTCTTATCCCCCGAATACTGCATGGGCCAGGCAAAGAACCAATCATATGCATGATAAATCCCACCGAGAGTACTGTCAAGCTAAGTGAAGGACAAGAGGTAGGCTTAGCCTCAGAGGTGGAGGAAATCAACCCGGATGAAGATTCCCAAGGCCAGGGCTGGAGTGAAACCACTCATCAGGATGAAGGGGACATCGACTCACAGACGGACGATGAAAGTGTCACATCGACTCCATTTCCTAATCCACCACAACATTTGGAAGACTTGTACTATCGTTCTTCCACACATCTCAAATTACCAGACATAAGGAAGTTGGCCGAGCTTTTGATTGAGTTTCAAGATGTGTTTGCTCGAGATGAATTAGATCTAGGCAACTTCAGCGCCCTAGAACACACCATTGATACCGGGGATGCCAAGCCAATTAAACAGAGGATGCGAAGAACACCTCTTGGGTTCGCGGAGGAGGAAGAAGCCCATCTCACCAAAATGCTTAAGGCAGGAGTCATTCAACTATCTACTTCCGAGTGGGCCGCAGCACCGGTGCTCATACGCAAGTCTGATGGAGGGGTACGTTGGTGCGTCGACTACAGATCGCTGAATTCAGTTTGTTCGAAGGATGTCTTCCCTTTGCCGCTGATAGATGAATGTCTCGACACTCTCGCTGACAGTCAGTGGTTCTCCAAGCTGGACGCCAACTCTGCCTACTGGCAGATAAAGATCAAAGAGGAAGATCGCAAGAAGACTGCCTTTGTTACCAAGTATGGGTTGTTCGAACACGTCCGGATGGGCTTTGGCCTTTGCAATGCCCCAGCCACATACGCCAGGGTAATGTCCTTGATTTTGAGCGGACTGAGTTGGGACATCGTTCTGGCCTTCCTCGACGATGCGGTAGTGAACGGTCCGGGAATACCCGGGCACTTTGTCAACCTGAGGGCAGTGTTGGAGAGGTTCCGGAACTACAGCTTGAAACTGAAACCCAAGAAATGTGTCCTATTCCAGAGGAAAATCGAATTTCTAGGCAGGATTATCAGCCCCGGACAGATCCAGATCAATGAAGAGGACCTGACAGTGGTGAAAGATTGGCCTATCCCAAGGACGACCAGGGAAGTGGAAAGTTTCCTGGGACTAGCCAATTATCACAGGGTGTTCATAAAAGACTATGCTAAGATGGCCGTTCCCCTCTATAACATTATGGGAAAGAAGCCATTCGACTGGGGGAGTGAACAGCAAGAGGCCTTTGAAGAGCTGAAAGAAGACCTTATGTCCCCACCAGTCCTGGGCCTCCCAGAAACACAGGTCGTTCCATATTAGACACAGATGCCTCCCAATACGCCATTGGGGCAGAACTTATCCAAGTACAAGATGAAAAGGAACGCACCATCAGCTATGGAAGCTTCGCACTATCCCCAGAGCAAAGGCGCTATTGCACCACAAGAAAGGAACTGCTGGCCGTTATCCGTTTCACCCGGCAGTATCAACATTACCTTTTAGGGCGTCCCTTCACTGTCCGAACAGATCACAGTAGTTTGCGATGGTTGCTGAACTTCAAGGCTCCTGAAGGGCAATTAGCCAGATGGCTCGAAGAGTTAAGCCAGTATGACATGACGGTAGAGCATCGACCGGGAGCGAAACATCAAAATGCAGACAGCTTATCAAGGATTCCTGTTGAAGACTCCTGTGAACGCTACCGCTCTACCATGGAAATTGAATCCTTGCCCTGTGGAGGGTGTAGATACTGCCAAAAGCCCACCAGAACTGGGGGAACTTTATAGAAATGGTAGACTACACGGTCCCGCTTGCCAGCCGGACCCCAAGGGTCCGATCAAATCAAGTACTTGAAGTACCAGGCTGTCCCCCCGGAGTGACGTCCAGAGTTTTCTGCACCACCGAAGATCTGTTGGCGGAGTTCTCAAAGGGAAAAGTGAAGAGTATTGAGGACCTAAATGCAAGAGTAGGAACTGTAGCCATCGAAGTGGATGGGGGAGGGGGCGTGACTGTCAGATCGTCAGTCGAGGAGCCCCAGGAAGGAGATGTGGAATCCTCAGGCTCGTTTGGGTATTCCCAGGAGGAAATATTCAATGCTCAACAGGAAGACACAGACTTAAGATGGGTTCGAGAATGGATGGAGAGGGAAAAGCCCCCACAGACGCTGAACTCTATCTATCAAGCCCCCCAGTTTTACTGGATCAACAAAGAAATGTTTACAAAAGATAGACATGCTCTCCTGGTAACAAAAGAAGACCGAACCGAGCAGACCCCAACAAGGCTCATGATCCCCAAGGGACTGCAGGGGGAGATATTGAGGTGCCTGCACGACATCCCCACAGCTGGACACCTTGGGGTAGCAAAGACAAGAGAGCGACTAAAAGCTAGGTATTTCTGGTATCGCAGCTCTCAAGATGTTCGAGAGTACATTGCTACCTGCAGACAGTGTTCTTGCAACAAAAAGCCACTGAAACATGTCAGAGCCAAGATGGAATGCTTTCATGCAGGAGCCCGGATGGAGAGGGTACACTTGGATTTCGTAGGCTCACTACCAAAGAGTCAAAAGGGAAATGAGTTTATCCTCATGATGGTGGATCAGTTCACCAAGTGGGTCGAGTGCATTCCCTTGCCATGTCAGAAGGCGGAAGAGACGGCTAGAGCGGCGGTTAATGAGTTTTTCGGCAGGTTTGGTTTTCCATTCCAGATCCATACGGATCAAGGAAGAAATTTTGAAAGCAAACTTTTCCGGGCCATCTGTGAGTTACTGAAAGTAACCAAATCCAGAACTACCCCATATGGACCATCCTCCAATGGTCAGGTGGAGAGGTACAACAGAAAACTCATGCAAATTGTACGATGTCACATCGGGAAGTCCCAATCCTCATGGGATGAGTACCTGCCACAGCTAGCTAGTGCAATCCGGTCTTCAGTCAACCGACATACGGGCTTCACAGCCAACCGACTGATGTTAGGGCGAGAAATCAACATTGCTGCGGATTTGATGTTTGGGAAACCCACGGAGGAGGAAGAATCGGGGCTCTCCGATTATGTCAGGGACCTCAAGTACGCTATACAGGAAGCTCATGACCTAGCCAGGAGTCGGCTGAAAACTGCGGTGGTGAGAATGAAAAAGGACTATGATCTCAAGACCCTTACAAGAACCTTCGAGGAAGGCGATGCTGTCTACCTCCTGAACTCAGCGACCATGTTGGGAAAATGCAAGAAACTGTGCCCAGTGTGGAAGGGGCCTTACTTGATAGTAAGGAAGCGGACCGCCAATTTGTTTGTGGTCCAGGGTCCTCGGAAGGAGATGACGGTACACCATGACCGTATTAAGCCCTGTAGAGACAGGGACTTGCCCATCTGGCTCCAGAGAAGGAAACCGGGTAGGCCAGTGGATGACTTGGGGCTAGACTGGCTCTATGAGGAGCCAGATCAAGAGTCACCCGAAGGAGAGCTGTTCTGTGTGTGTCGGAGGCCAGATGACGGATCTTTCATGATAGGATGTGATAAGTGTGACTGGTGGTTTCATGGGGCCTGCGTCGGAGTGAAGCCGGAAGAGGCCGAAACCATGGAACACTATGAGTGCCCACCCTGCAGGGTAGGGTAAAACGTAATTTGCTTAGCCTGTAGGTAGATAGGTTAAGTAAACAAGATGCTTTCTCTTGCAGGAAGTTTTCCAACGCTAACCAGACGAGCGAGCAAAGCTACCAAGCGAATAACACGACTAAACAACCAAGAGAAAAGAAATGTCAAGCAGCGGGAGCGAAAGCGAAGATCCAGGCCTCATGCCATACTATGAGGGGAAGGTAAACGTGACCATCGAGGACATCCTGATGCCTGAGAAGTACCTGAGCAGGACGGTGGTGGTGGACCGGGCAAAGTCACCGGTGGACCGGGCCAAGTCACCGGAGGGACCTCTGGTCGATTTCTCCCGGCCACCCCGAATGATACCCCGTGGGAGAGGGGTGACCATGACAGACGTAGACAAGTTGGGGAGGAACGCCCGGAAGAGAGGCCGGGCAAGCTCCTCCAACGAGTCGTGGGATGAGGGGAGCAGAGGCGGGGCGAGGAAGAAGGCGTTGCAGGTCTGGTGTCCTGCAGGAGCGGAGGGCGGGGAGCGCCAAGTGACCGGGGGATTGTCGCCCTCAAGGCGGCAGTCCTCTGTCAGGCGGCGGTCTTCTGTCCCTCGACGCTCGCACAGTCACCCACGGCGGGAACCAGAATTCCAAGTACCAGTACTGCCCAGGAACTCTGCGACTCCCCCATCCCAACGTCGGCCGAGCGTCTCTGCGGTTACCCCGCATTCCCGTGGGGTGACCAGGGACCGGTGTTCAGCGTGTCCGGTGCCAGGATGCGGAGTGAGGTCACGGAAACTCAAACAACATGTTCAAATGGCCCACTTGCCCCTGTACTTCACGGGGAGTGGGAGGCTGACCAGGATAGAGTCCGGGCCCTACGTCACCTGGCGTCGCTCCTTGTCGGTCCCGGGGCCACCTTGGAAGACCTTCAAGTGCGTGCTGACCACGGGCGCCGGGTCCCCGAAGAGTGCAAGGTATCCCCCGAGGCTGCGGAGGACTTGCGGGCCCTGTGCCACCATCAAAAGTGGTCGGTGCCCAGGGAGTTTAAATTGCGGCCGGTGAATTCACGGACCTGCCTCGCCCACTGGCGTGTCCTGGTGGCACTCCTGGCAGAGCTGGAGGGCCCCAGGAGAAACGAATTCAGGACCATGCTGGAGCCTGTGGGTGAACGGGGTCGGCAGGAAACCCTGCGCTTCCAGCGCCAGGAAGAAGGGAGGCAGGACAAGAGGCCGAAGGCAGCGGGCCGGGTGGTCACCTGGTCTGCCAGCTCGGAGGTGGAGGCCACCTCTGACGAAGAACCGGGTCTCGAGGCCATTGACGTCCATTTCCACTTGGACCGGACCGGGAGGGACCTGCTGGGGCAGCGGCGGGGCCTCTCGGTCGATGACCTCCTGGACCACCCTCGAGCCAAGCAGGGCGTCCAGAAGCCGGTCCAGCTGGTGGGGGGAGTCACCGTCTTCTGTGACCCGGCCACGTACCCCAGCCGGGTCGACAATGTCCCCAGGTGGAAGGTCGCAGTGAGAGTTCACCCCAAGCACGCTGGGGACTTTGACCACCAGCAACTGGCAGGACTGGTGGACCTGTTGACGTCCTCCCCAAACGTCAGAGCCCTGGGAGAGGTAGGGCTAGACAGGACGACACCATCGCATACATGGGCCCGCCAGGAAGAGGTGCTGCGGAAGGTTATCACCATCCCTACGGCAGACCAAATCCTGATGCTGCACCTGAGAGGGAGTAAGGGTGACCCCTACGGGTCGGATGTGCAGGGGTTGGCCCTCAGGCTAGTCAAAGAGAAGTTACCACCCACCCGGGTGGTTCATCTCCATAGTTTCACTGGGAGAGCCAGTGATGTGACTGCCTGGCTGGCAGAGTTCCCCAGCACTTACTTCAGCGTCAACTCCCTGGTGCAGGGGTTTGACAGGTGGCAAAAGGAGGGTCTCCGGTCGATTCCTCAGAATCGACTGCTCCTGGAGACAGACTCCCCTCATCTCAGCCCTGGGGGAGGGGGTATCAATACCCCCCACAGGATTGGGGATGTGGCCATGCTCGTGGCCCAGGCCCGAGGGGTTCCGGTTGAGGAGGTCCTGCGCTGCTCCACCAGCAACGCCAGGGCCATCTACCGGATCCCCTAGAGTTGCGGGATGAGGTCAGCCCGGCATTCTTGTCGGGCAGTGAGCAGCCATCTTGGCCCGGCATTTTTGTCGGGTAGGGAGCAGCTATCTTAGCCCGGCATTTTTGTTGGGCAGTGAGCAGCCATCTTAGCCCGGCATTTTTGTTGGGCATCTGGTGCAAGATCCAGGCGCCCGGTATTTTTACCGGGCCACAAGAAACAAGGACGTACAGGCGTGGAGTTCTGTCCAGGACAGAGGGCAAGGGATCTTGGTTGGAGGACCCCCATTGAGAATAGAAACTTGGAAGATGTCCAGGGATCTTGGTTGGATGACTCCCATTGAGAATAGAAACTTGGAAGATGTCCAGGGATCTTGGTTGGAGGACCTCCATTGAGAATAGAAACTTGGGAAGCGTCCAAGATTTCCGAGAAATAATCCAGGTCGGAAAATTAAGGCTGGAAATGGAGATCTAAGAAGTGTTTACTAGTCCGAAGAGCTTTGGGACTCCGAGGTGGATATCTCTATAGAGGATGAAACGTCATAACCTCTGAAAATCCCGGTGGTCTACCAGGGCAGAATATAGGGTCCTACCCCGCCGCAGGTCCCAGAAGACGTCAGGCTCCTGTAAATAGGGGGGAGTGTGGTGGTCGGCCATGTCCGCCACTACTGCCGAAGATAACCGAGAGCCGCAGCCCGTGCCCGGGAAGCAGCAGGACCCGGAAATCCTCCCAGCCAATCAGCTAGCCGGGAGCCCATGAGGGAAACAGTCGAGTTCAAAGCAATCAAAGTAAGTAGACGTCTTTCTGACCTTTCGCTTAACTTTGTTAATATAGCCGACTTGCAATAGTGTCAACTAGTGCCACTGGTGCTATTATCGTCGGAAGAGCACCGACATGAGTTCTCACTATAATATGTACACAGTTTGTTCGTTTGTTGTTTAACGCCGCACTCGGCAATATTCCAGCTATATATGACGACGATCTGTAAATAATCAGGTCTTGACCAGACAATGAAGTGATTGACATCTTGAGAGCATACATCCACGAAATTGGGATGCGAGGACATGCAGCAACCATGTTAGCGAGTCTGACCGCCCAACGACAAGCATAGTCGCTTGTTACGGCAGGCCATGATGTCAACCACTGGATTGTCTAGTCCAGACTCGATTAATTACACAGACTTCCGTCATATAGCTGGAATATTGCTGAGTGCGGCATGAGCATCGATCCACTCAATTAGGATACGATGACATGCATCAACCAAGTCAGCGAACCTGACCACCCGATCCCGTAAGTCGCCTCTTGCGACAAACATAGTCGCCTCCATTGGTGGTCGAAAGATTAGTTTCCCACTTTTAAGACGGACAGATCAAAACCCACAATAACCAACGACAAAAAACATCGGCTATGTATACATGGGTTAGCTTTTCTATGAAAACATGGATAATTCTTTATTGAAATTAGTCAAAGGACTATCTTCTTTCACATGGAAAGGAAAATCGTTCAAGTGAATCACTGGTGAGTTTATTTACAGACCACCGCCATATAGGTGAAATAGTGCTAAGTGCGGCGTTAAACAACACCCAAACAAAACAAAACAAACTGGTGAGTTCAACTTAAGACAGATGGTTATGACTCTGACACGGATAGCCAAAATAAGGGTTCCTTTGAAAAGTGTATGCATCATTGTGAGTTTGACTCTGTCACGCCAGTTTATTATATTAGGTTTATAAGCACTCTACCCGTCAAACAACGGCTAAACGTCTAGGGCCTGCACCACTTCGGCGTTTCTGTACATGAGGATGGCATGCCGTGATAATAGTGACAACTGTCCAAAACGGTGTTTAACCAAAATCACTAACTCACTCTGTTGCTGATGCAACATGAGCTGAATTGTCGGTTTATCATTCCATAACAAAATCAGCATCCTCGATTATCCGATATCAAAACCTGTTCTCTATTAATACCCGGGTCATTTTCACCACCATAGCTTCGATTCGGAACTGACGTCACCAGCCCTCTCTAATTATCAAACAATTAAACTGACTGTTCTGAATTCGAGTTTGGAACATATGTACATTCGTTGCGTTGCGTTGTGTTGCGTTACTCGAACCGGATTAGAAACAATCATATGGTGGCAAATGGGTACAAGACCTATTTGAGCATACACACATATTCACATCACAGAACAAGGTCATCTTTTACGTACCAGAATACTGGCCGTAGGTCGAAAACTGCAGCTGGTACTTTTTCTATCTTTGCTGTACCACTTCGGTTAGTTGGCCAAGAAAATTCTTCCGGGGTGATTTTCAGTCTTGTGCATCCATTTGGGTTATACCACATCGCAGCTTTTCTGGTACGTGCGCAGCCATTGACACCAAAAGTACCAAAACGAGCTCCATTTAGGTTCTTTGAGGCGTCGCCTGCACCGCCAAGGCCATCAAGATATTCATCACTGTGGTAACGGGCTCGAGTGTCCCTTTCAAAGCTGTCCCAGTGCCATGCGTAGCCATCAGCTTCTGAATCCACGTGGAAGTTTGTGTACCACAAGAATCCGCTATTGTTGTTCGATAGGATCCAAAGTGACAGATTATACATACCTTGTTTGGTTAACTGGTATAGATTCTCAACACCAATAAAGAGGAACAAGGTCAGAACCGGAGTGCCTTTTTTCATTTGCTGCCATGACCTTGTAAAATTTGCATTATTATTATCAGATACGAATTCGGTCACTCTGGTATATGTTGTTGACCAACAGCGGTATTCAAAGATGTGGTCAGATCCATACGGTTGAATAAGATATAGAGCACTCTTTGGTGGTGTCTCCTGGCAATCTGAAATAAGACAGGCTTGCATAAAATCCATGAACATGCATTGGTGAAAGGAACGCTATTGTTTGTCTATCATGTATTATGAAAGGTTCGTTGCTTTTCATATTCTTCTTCTTAATAATAATAGTATAAGAGCAATGTGTTGAGAAGATCAACAACCCTGCTTAGTCCTCATCTTCAACGAAGTCGGCTGACCGAAGAGTGAAACAGAAGGCTTTCTATTTGCTGCTCAGGACCAGTCAGTCACTTCCCCCTCGAAACCGTCAGTGTGTGATTTAGCTTCAAAATGTAAGTTTGTTTGTTTGTTGTTTAACGCCACACTCAGCAATATTCCAGCTATATTTATGACGGGTGTCTGTAAATAATCGAGTCTGGACCAGACAATCCAGTAATTGACATCAAGAGCATCGATCCACGCAATTGCGATCGATGACATGTATCAACCAAGTCAGCGCGCCTGACCACCCGATCCCGTTAGTTGCCTTTAAAGACAAGCATAGTCGCCTTTTACGGCAATCATGGGTTGCTGAAGACCTATTCTACCCCGGATCTTCACAGGTCCAAAATGTAAGTATGAAATGTAGATTATGCAATAAATTTAATGAGACTGTAAAACATTGTCAGTGAATGCCCAGCTTATCTTAAGCGACATGATGGCGTCTGTGGTTCCATCAATTTATTACTGTCTTCGCCATGCTTGTGATTTTGAGACAGAGGTCTGTACGACCTAGAATATGTAAAGATCGTCATGAAAAAATTATAAATATCAAATTCTCTGGAATAGGCCCGTATACAGTCTTAAACTATCCAGGCCAACAAACCTGATCTATCTGTATAAAATCAAATCATTTAATTTTCAGTCAATTTTGACACTGATGTGATGGGCAAGATTAAGTGAAAACATGGCAAATTTGCGGACCTCGCTTTCGAAACGTCACGATTGCATCCCAAGTACCAAGTTGTCCGACTCTCAATTGTTCTCGGTGCCTTAGGTTTGGTATCTCCCAATGTGTTGACTGACATAGGGTAATGCAGAAGACTGCTATGTTGTGAGTCTTCACATTCTCCGAAAAGTTCTAGGTGGGTTTGACTATACAGCGCTTCCTAGGAGAAGTCCCATTTTCTGTCTTGGTTGTGTGTAGAGGATCCTGACCTGATGATGAGCAAAACCAGCCTGACTGTGCCAGGATCACCCAAACCCTCTTTGTTGCATTTTTTATTTTAATCTGTTTGTTTGTTCGTTGTTTACCGCCGCTCTCAGCAATATTCCAGCTATATGACGGCGGTCTGTAAAAAATCGAGTCGGACCAGACAATCTAGTGATTGTCACCATGAGCATCGACCTAAGCCTAATGTAAACTGTTCATAATAATTATCAATAAGAATCTTTTCGAACCTCTGTCAGCAGAGAATGATTACAGATAAATATAATATAACCTACAGGTGTACAACTACAGCTCGTATAATTATTTTTCACCTCAAAGTATAACAAGGGTTTGCCACTAATGTGGCTATATCCCCCGCCCCTGATGCAGAATTTATGACATAATTAAATCTAAGGAAACCCTAACCTTTTTAACCGAGGTGGAACTTGGTGTCATGGAGATTGTAAAAAAAAGACGAATTTGCCACTGACATGACCAAGTCTCCTGACCAGCAAAAGAAGTGTATATTATGTCAACAATAGTGAAATTTGATCACACGAACACATACATTTGAAAATATTCAAAATTATGTAAGGAGCAAAATGCAGCAGGGGAGCATCAACTTGATGTACATGCAAAATATCCTGAAGAAACAAAATAAAATGCTGCAAAACACAATTTCTATGTAGTTCAAGAAAAAAATGAAACCTTCTGCACAAAAACATGATGGAAGTACAAACTGACAAAACCAGTAACTACATTTACTGCTGAATTCATTGGGGTGGGAGAAAGAAAAAACATTACAAGTCATGTTACCGGCACTCACTGCGAGGAAGTAGGCTGCCACGAGTGCCACACACATTTTATGTTGTGTGTATGGAAGTACGGACGGAGCCCGTTTCTATATCCCTCGCCAACCTCGTTGGGCGGGGGATAATTAAGGCCCCATCAAAAGATGTATGGAAATCTTAGAGACACACCTTTGTGCACCAGGTGCACTGGTATTCTTTGACAGAGAGGAATCATCTGTGCGTGTCTTGTTTCCTTTGAGATTATCCATGTCGAAGAGAATTGATGGAATTACTACATATTATGTTCTTGGTCATGTATGATTAGTCTGATTTTGTGAGTACATGTCAAAAAGATTATGTGGCGTCGGTTACCGCTCATGTGTGAAAGTCCGTTCTTGGTGTCCCCAAGACGGGGCATATGACTGGAATAATGACCCAACTCATTCACTCATTAGATTATACTCAAATCTACTATTTATGTTTATCTTATGTTATGTATGATTTATGTCATGTTGATGCTTGCTGTAAGAGGCGACTAACGGATTCCAGTGGTCAAGTTCTCGATTATTTTCACTGTAGCTGGGCTATTAGTGAGTGCGCAGTTAATCAACAACAGTCAAACAAACACTAGAAAATGTTTTCACTGGAAGTCTACCCGGTGTTGTTTTATTTATTTTATGGCTTTCAGAGTTGTGTAATGATGCCAATAACCCTAATGGTAATAAGCTTAAGAAGGATCTAGCGCCTGAGCCCTATGGCTTATCAAGTTATATCCATAGACACACCAGAAAATATTTGGCACTTTCACACAGTGGCAGCCTCCCCATTAACATTGAAAAAATGAGGTACAGTCGTCCCCCTGTCCTGCTTCAGGATAGAACTTGCCCTTTTTGTTTTAACGCAGCAGAGACTGAGGTCCACTTTTTAATTGATTGTAACATGTATGATGATTTACGTTATGATGTAATGAACGCTATGTGTGAATGTTTGCCAAATTTCTTAAACTTATCTTCAACACAGAACTTTTTACATTACTCAGATGAGAACATGGGTGTTATACTCTTTGTAAGTTTATTGATCAAATGTTCCAAAGAACAAAGTGGGTGTCTACGTGTTTGTGTATGATTCTGTGCGTGACTTTATAAGTAATGTTTCGTGTGTGTGTGTGTGTGTGCGTGCGTGCGTGCGTGCGTGCGTGCGTGCGTGCGTGCGTGCGTGTTCCTAACCCAATCTTTACTTTAAACATTGTGTTAGTATATGTCTTAATCTACCTTATCCAGATCATGACGTTATACATTTGCTTTTACGTGTATGTCTAAGTGTCTCGTAGGCCATACCTGGTCGGATGATATATTTTATTGTTTTTGTACGTGTTTTAGTATGAAGTGTATATAGCATGTGATACTATAATAAACATTCTCTCTCTCTTTATTTCTGTTCTGTCTCGCATACACCTTTTTCTTGTAATCGATGTTGCCAGCAGGGATAACTTAAATTATTTATTAATGCATCCACTCTGTGTGTTTGCTCAAATTTGACCCGTCGTATATATAACGGTGACATGTGATTTAACGATAATGACGTGACGTTTGGGGTCAAAATTCAGGAACAAGTCACATTGTGAAACAAACCGATAACTAACGGCTCATCAAAGATGGACGTAACTTAGATATGGGAGCTGATTAGCACCTATAGGCAATGCATAATGCTTTCAGTCATTTATCATAATATATACAGGCGACGGCATCTCAGCTGTCAGCTGATCTGACGAATGGTTGCTGATGCACGTTTCTGGAGGTATTGGTATAGGGAAATTCAGGGATACAACTGATATTGATATACTGCTTCATCAAACCATCTTTCATATTAGGTAATGTTTCAGGGCAGTCCAACAACAACAAAAACATCACAAAACAGATTCAGTGAAACGCCAACCTCGGTAGCGCCTCTGACAGTAGTGTCCCACAAAGCCATCTGCACAGTGACAGGTTCTGTTCTGTGGAAAGAACGTAGCCCCATTTTCGCAATTCAACTGTAAAGTAATTTAAATATATAAAATATTGTCATAATCTTATTCACAATATACTCAAAAGAAGTTCAGTGAACACCCACTTCTTTGACATCACAATGGTAATATGAAAGAATCGGGTATGCTTTAACTTCTTGAGTAGTATATATATTTCAGGTCACGAACCTGTGAAGATCCGGGGTAGAATAGGTCTTCAGCAGTCCATGCTTGCCATAAAAGGCGACTATGCTTGTCGTAAGAAGCAACTAACGCGAACGGGTGGTCAGGCTCGCTGACTTGGTTGATGCCACAAACAAACGAAGCAAAAAATATATTCAGAAAACGCATATTATGACTTTTGACTTTCAATTACATCCGATATGATTTTGATCCTTTAAGAAAATGTTATAAATTTACAACCTCAGTGTATTAAGATGACGCTATGCGGGTAAGTGATGAAATATTTAGCTATGTACTGACCAGAACAATTCGTGTATGTATATATTCATTTTACACAAGTGTAGTCACTTTTTTTGCAATGTGTATTTTTATACGAAAATTGTCATTTAGTGTAATTTCTGTTCACGCCAGTCAGCACAATTTCAGCTGACATGTGTAATTCGTAAATATACAATAAGAGCTGCTCACCATCGCAGTGTGGCTACAGTCACCATCAGCCACCAACCCGGAACAGCTTCCCTCAGTGTAAAATCTACTCAGCTGACAAGTGAAGCCATCGATAGTCAGGCAGTAAGATGCTGAGAGACAATCCGGGTCATTGAGGCAGATCACAGAGCACTCTATCTTACTAGCGGCTGGCTTGATTGTCACAGGGGCAGTCGGGTAGCCTAATGGTTAAAGCGTTAGCTCGTCACGCCGAAAACCCGGTTTCGATTCCCGACATGGGTACAATGTGTGAAGCCCATTTCTGGTGTCCCCCGCCGTGATATTGCTGGAATATTGCTAAAAGCGGCGTAAAACCATACTCACTCACTCACTCACTTGATTGTCACAACGTCAATGTTTGTATTAGTTGAGGGGCAGTTGAGGAACGAAACGCGTCTCCTGTCAGCAAGGATGACCTCGGAGGCAGCTATTATCAGCACGCATGATTGCAGTAGCGCCGTTCTAAGTTCCATCATGTTGGTTATGTGAACTGACGGGTAATAAATGACAATTAAATTCAAGAAACCATCTTTAACAGAAATTTCATTACGAAAGGCGAATTAAACTATTAAGTGTTATCACTCAAAAACATATGTCTTGCCCCTCCTTTTTTTTCAAATTGTTACTATTAATGTGTTTGCAAATCCGAAAAACAATAATAGCGTAGAGTAGCCTGGAATAGTTTCATGCAAAAAATATTCATTGGCTGTAGAGTTTTGGCAAGAAACAAACGCGACTTGTTTGAGATTTAGTCCACATTGTTTCCAAGGAAACGCAACAAATTAAAAAAAATAATATGAAAAGGCAAGCATGCGGTCATTTCACATGTATTGTTAAATTTCAATGCAAGTATTGTTTGAGAGTTATGGCTCAGAAACGAAGCCTAGAGATTAAGAATCAAAGAGTCAAAGTTGTTTTCATGGAAACGTCCAAGTACTATATTGTGCGGCTTCAGGCAATAAATAAATATTTTTATGCAAATGGTGAGAATGGCGGTTGTTACCGGTAGTGTGGGACCCTTTTCGCGAACACCTTGTATAATTCATATAATTTTGCCCTATATTATCGTGCATTAATAATCTATATCAACTTGCAAGCAGCGGAATGTCTGCACTTGTACACAGCAGATGTGACTCAAACTTAACTGCATATACTCATTGAAACTAAAACACTATCATTGCTCTGTATTGACTGATCAATCGATCACTTGATTGTATTCTCTGGCGTTTACGTTTTATATTTGAGAGGAAGCCAAAATTACCATTTACCCATACACGCTTGTCAACCTTAAAATCGCAGTGAACATTGTAACAACATATCCGATCGACATAATACGGTTGTTGGTTGGTTGGTTTATTGTGTAACGTCGCACTCAGCATTATTCCAGCTATTTGACGGCGGTCTATAAATAATAGAGTCTGGATCAGACAATCCAGTGATTAATATCATGAACATCGATCCACGCAATTGGGATCGATGACATGCAACAATCAAGTCAGCGAGCCTGACCACCCGATCCCGTTAGTAACCTCTTACGACAAGCAAAATCACCTTTTTCGGCAAGCATGGTGTTGTTGAAGACCTATTCTACCCCGGAATCTTCACGGGTCTCGACATACTACGGAGCATGGTGGACATATACAGAGAGTTAAAAGCGTTTTAGACAAAGTCGAAAGGCATATTTGGAGAATCTCGCCAGGCTGTCTTTTGAGATCAAACACATCAAAATAAACATCATTGGCTTCCCCCGACTAGGCTAGCTACTTTTCTCAATTAGCGTTAGTGTATTTGATATCTAAAGATTGTTAATTCTACAACATGTATACAATATTCGTCTTTACAATAAGCTTGACTTATTACAAAAATATCTATATTTCCTGTCTTTAAATGTACAGTCAACTCTAAACTTACCGGTTTCAAATTGAGTGGTCTCCGCGTAATGCGAACTGCCATACATCCAACCCTTCCACTGCAATGTTTGTATACCATAATATGTTTGTTGTTGTTGACCCAACGTGTTGCCAGGCGTCGCTTTACCTTGCAATAGGATTCTGAGATTTAATCAGTTACGAATTGCATGGATGATTTTCGAAACAAAATTCTTGTGACTGACTCAACTGTGTGAGGTGATGTGTGTTAACCATGCATAATTGATCATCTCCAGGAAGAACTGCATGCATAATGTTTCTGTTCAATTGAAGTTGTAAAAACATTTAGAGGTAAAACATAAACAAAATCATAATCCCATCATGCTGAATGTAATTACGTGAACAATGTCGTTATGGTAACGAAGAATCATGTCAGAATCAAGATGTTTAGATTGTTGCGGCCTTGATGTGTTCACATTTTCCGACAGATCGTATACTGGTGGTTGGTTAATTATCCCCTGCCCAACAAAGTTGGCGGGGGGTACAGAAACGGGCTCCGACCGTCCGTCCGTCACGTTTCGTTTCCGGAGCATGAATCAGAAACCGTTCAATATCTTTGCATCAAACCTTGCAGTTCTGTCGGATACTTGCTGAACTGGTGCCTTTTGCTATTGTGAAATTTCAGAAAATGTTATTTTTTACGTTTCCATGGCAACAAGATGGACTTAGGTTCCAAACTCTTCTTTTTTTTAAATTTCCATGACAAGTTCCACCTCGGTTATACAAGGTCGGGGTTTGTTTAGATTTAATTAAGTCATAAATTTTGCAACAGGGGCGGGGGATATAGCCACGTTAGTGGCAAACTCTTGTTATCATAAAAGTGTTTTAAAAGAATAGTTTTTTAGCTCCATCACTCTTATTTATACGTAATTATCCTTTAAATGATCATCTGAAAGCCGTAAATAAATCTGTTATAAATTGAAGTGTTACATATCCTACCAAAATATCGATTCTCACAACCTTGGAGTTCTGGAGCGATGATGCCATAAAAACATTGAAAACACATTATGGTCTCCTATACATCTTTGTACATGCGTTTACATTCGTTCTGTAGTTGCCAAGGAGAATCTTCACCAACTGCTCAGATTATTTTGAAACTTGGTGAACATTTTTTATACCTTTCGGAGAGGTGCAGTACGGAGTTTAAATCCAGTGTAGGAATTTTATTACTACGAATGTTACTATTTAAACATTTGTGCGACCGGTTACTTGAAAGCTAATTCATGGATTATTTTCAAATTTAGGGAACAGTTTTCATACTAATAGAAGAGGTGCAGTGCAAAGTTTGATTTTGAAATGTGTATTTCCTGATAAAATTATTATTATTGTTGATCTTACAGTTTCTATACCAAATGGGGGAGATACAATGCCAAGTTTGTTTTCAATATTTAGATTTTTCGAAACAAATACTGTTATGTTGCACATTTGTTTGTGTGTGTGTGTGTGGGGGGGGGGGGTCCAAGGGGTCAGGCGTAAAGTTTGGTTGGTTTGTTTGTTGTTTAACGTCGCACTCAGCAATATTCCAGTTTTTGGCCGTTTTTGGACGGCGGTATGTATATAATCGAGTCTGGACCAATCAAGCAATTGGGATCAATGACAACCAAGTCAGCGAGCCTGACCACCCGATCCCGTTATTCGCCTTTTACGACAAGCATAGTCACCTTTTACGGCAAGCATGGGTTGCGGAAGACCTATTCTATTCCGGAATCTCTACGGGTCTCAGGCGTAAAGTAAGTATCTATACTGTCATAAAGCGCACATGTGTTATCCACAAGGTAAAACAGATTGTATTTTAATTGCATTTGATACTTCCTGTAACCTGACACGTCAGTAAGTCACACTGTCGAAAAGTGCTAATACCTCGTGACATGGAAACTTGGTCAACGTTTCCCGCATAGCGATATGCTGTAGGCTTGTCCTCGCCCTTCTCGACAGGCACAGCACGCTACACGGAAATTGGTCAACGTTACCAGTATATCGATATGCTGTAGTCCTAAGGCCTGTCCCCGTCCCTCTCGACATGCAGAAATCGCTACTCGGAAAGGGGCTTAGCTTGTCCCGCATAGCAATATGATCTTCACCTGTCTCAGTCCCTCTCGACAGGCAAACCCGCTACACGGAAATGGGTCTACGTTTCAAAGCAGCGAAAAGCTGTATTGGGAAATAGGTCGGATAGAGCATCACTGGTACCGTGCCCTTCCCCTCCTAGCGGATGCAGGCGCGGGGAGCAAGCGTTCTAGGGAAGGCGAACCACTATAGGACAGAGCGTGTATCCCTCTAATGTTTGTACCCGACTAACACAAACATGTTCAGTGTAACAATTTAAAGTGAGGAATGTTAAAACATTTTTTTTCATAATTATTCATGGATTTCGTATGTACGCATATCAATATACACACGTGAGACAAAGATAGGTGTATATTTTAATATTTCGTTTACATCTTTCCAACTATTACTCATCCCCGTGTAAGTTTCTAAAACCCAAAACAAATGGCGCATGGCGCCGTGCCATGATGAATGTACAGTGGTAAGCTTGCAAGGATGGCCACGTGTTTTATACCAGCTGTATACTATAGCACAGATTCCTTTGAATCTTTGCTGATGGATTCATAGGCCTTACTGGGAACTACAAGAATGACATTCCACGGACAAGTAGACTGAATGCAAAATCTGACATGGTCCCGCAACCCCATACGGACTTCTCAAATGTGGTTCAAAGTGCAAGCATATCAAAGCTTGGACGAATTCTATATATGACTGAGAAGGCCTAAAACGCTGTTTGCAATTTAGCACAATGTTTGCGTATTTACTGAATTACTAAAAGACAATTACCGCATGGATTTCAAGTTGATATGGAGTTATGTAACGTTTATATTGCAAAAAGTTGGACTATGCTTGTCGTAAGTGAGGCGACTTACGGGATCGGGTGGCCAGGCTCACTGACTTGGCTGATGCATGTCATCTTATCCCAGTTGTGTAGGTCGACGCTCATCATGTTAATCGCTGGATTATCTGGTCCACACTAGATTATTTACTGATCGCCGACATGTCGCTGGAATAATGCTGAATGTGGCGTCAAACAAAAAACAAACAAACATATACGCAGTTTGAATCTTCTAAATCAATGTAAGCTGGAGATGCCATATAATATTCATATTACTTTGGTTAAAACAACATTACTGCTATGGTTTGTAACGTGTGATTGAACATGAGGGAAGATGGTATGAAGATGTTGTTATGTATTGAAAATCTACAGAACAGCATTATGGTAAAACATAAGTATAATTACCCTTACTTAATTCTAAATTTGAATAGCTTTGAACCAAGTAATCCTGTACATACGTCAAAAATAACAATTCTCTCTCATGATTAACTTCATATTATGTTCCTAGTGCCCTGCAAGTCTAACGACATCACTTAACACACAGTAGCGAAGAGAGAATATAGTTCTTGGCATTGCTTTGAAACGTTTGCCAAACGGGCTGCACTAACTCCGAAAGAATTTTCCTGAATTTGAAATTACAAAACAAGGCATTCATAATTTAAATTGATCATCTTTTCGCAGACAAAAATCACATTTCAAATTTCACGAACCAATAATTTCATTTCCCAATGCGAACACATTTTCATCCAGGTTGTTAAGTTATAGGAACATGTTGCAGAACGTCTTCCTGTCATCTTGTGTTGTAAACGCAACTTCTTGTGGCTGCAAAAACTCACTCACACACTATTGTTGACAATTTCAACCTTCGACAGTTGTTTAATTATGAACAACAAATATCGTGAATAGCCTGTTACAAGTACGGATCACAAGATTAAAATCAGTGTAGAAGCTGTCGAATCTTTTGGAAAAAAAGTATAGTTCAATAGAGAAGGTGAACATAGTAATGGGTTTTAAAAGAGTGTGTTGTCAGTGAGTGATTCACAGAAGTAATTGATTATCATAGAATGCACAACTGAACAAAGGTGAAACAAAAATGGCATGAACCATTCCTGTCCCATTCAGTTGTCATCCAAAGTACATGTATGTGATCCCTATAAAAAAAACCGTCTGTGGTTGTTCCCACTGACAAGGCCTCAAACAACATAACCAATATATGCAAGCATCACTTTATTAAAGAGTTGATCAAAGAACTACTTGACATATAATATAATGCCTCATTAATTCACTGTCTACATAATCAAACTTCTTTAGCTGAACACAGGGCATTAATAACATAAACGACTCGACCGTGTTACTCAGTCACCGCCATGTTCGTCCCTTCTGATATCAAAACAATGCCACATTATGATCACATGATTTCATGATCACATCACTTTTGCTCAAACAACAAAACCGCTGTTGCTTTTTCTCCGCCGTGTTCCTCCAAAAGTGACGCCATTTCACGTTACGTCACATCGAATGTCTGCTCTCCTATGGTGCAACCAACACGGTAAGCACTTCACGTCATGCCTTGCAGTTTTGCAGTTTGCTTCCATTGGAGGTGGAAACAATAATTTCCAACTTTTAAGACGGAAACGTCCCAACAATAACCAGCGACATAAACATTACAGTTTCTACTCATCCAAAATGCACTTGTGGAATGATTAGTTTCAGTTGCTCAAACTGAACCAAATTGATATAAAAACATAAATACACATCCTACTTACTTCATGGGATTTTTGATAGTCACACACAGTAACGGTAATACAATGTTACTTATTTAACCCTAAGCTACGCATGTTTTGGTCGTGTATTTTAAGTAGAACGTATTTCATCTCTCAGACGCAAGCATCCTCGTACTTTAACTATATACAAATTAAGGGCAAAATTGTATTTTATTACACTACACAAAATGTAAACTTTATTCTGTAATGGCTGGTGTTTGTGACGGGTACCACCTAGGTGAGGCAAGGATACGCTGACCTTTCCGCGAAAACACTATTTAGTTTATTTAGCTGTATCACTGGTGGCTTCTCACGCCGGACAGATGATTATTACTGTAACGTGAACCGTCATCATTGCGATTCCTTTGTAGAATGTATGCATCACAGTCTGTTTAAACTGTAACGCCAATTTATGTTTTTTTTATGTTTGTCCGCAACATACCCGAACTCGTGGAGTTCACCCAAGTGGTAAACGTTTAGAACCTGCATCACATCGGACACCACCTGTATCTCTACACCAAGCAGGATTAAGTAAGTGTAAAACTGTTTAATACTGAGTTACACCTCACTCACTCTAGTGTTGATTTGACATGCGCTGAAAAGAGACGGTGTACACAAGATTATTACTTGTTTTTATTTTTCGCAATCAATTCTCTGATATTGGGATCGTCGACCACACTGTATCAAATCGCTATTCAGTGATAAAAACCCTGGACCCATTAAGTACCACAGAATCCTTTCGGAAGTTACGTCAACTTTAAACTAGCTTGGCAAAGAATTGCTTTCGCTTCTCAAGCTTCAAATTGACATGAACTCAAAATGGAATAAAAAATCGCATATATAGTTTTATGCATTCAAACCGATCTGGACACAATGTTATCGAACCAAAAGAGAGCTTTATTTAAATAACCTGTTGTTAAAACGGATGTGTTTGCGTGGGGGAGTCCTCATGCCACAAGAGGGTTGTGTTTAACACGGCACGCAAACATCGACTCGAGTACTGTTTGTTCTTGCTTCTTTCAATCATGAAAGGGCATTGTGTCAGTCTTGACGTCTTTATCTGGCGACGCGTAATTCAAACTGAATTAGAAACAGTGATATGTTACAAATGGGTACAGGTCATATAAAATAATTGTTTTCCTTCAAATAATATACTCAAAGAACCAGGTCATCATTTACATACCAGAATACAGGCCGTATGTAGAAAGCTGTAGCGCGTAATTTCTCTATCTCAACTGTCCCATTTCGGTTAGTTGGCCAGGCAAATACATCCGTGGCGATTTCCAGCACTGTGCATCCATCTGGGTTATACCACATTGCAGTACCCCTGGTACGTGCGCAGCCATTGACATCGTTATCAAAAGTACCAAAACGAGCTCCGTTTAAGTTCTTGGAGACGTCGCCTGCACCGCCAAGGCCATCAAGATAGTCATCACTGTGGTAACGGGCTCGAGTTTCCCTTTCAAAGCTGTCCCAGTGCCATGCGTAGCCATCTGCTTCTGAATCCACATGGAAGTTTTTGTACCATACTAATCCGGCATTAATGTTTGAGACTAACAAAATTGACATATCATACATACCCTGTTTGGTTAACTGGTATAGATTTTCAAGACCAATAAAATAATACACGTGCTGAACCGGAGTGCCTTTTTTCATCTGCTGCCATGATCTGGTGTAATTTGCTTTAACAATGGGAGAGAAGCCTGTCATGTGAGTGATCACCGATGGCCCACATTTGTACTCAAAGATGTGGTTAGACCCTAACGGTTGAATAAGATATAGAGCATACTTCGGTGGTGTCTCCGAGCAATCTGAAATACAACAAGAGACACATAGGACTCATCAAAGTACATTGGTATGGGGGATTTGTAAATATCCGAGCTTTGGACAAAAGGAACAGTGGTTGATGGCATGTACACCATCTAAAACCATCGTGAGTACGATGACACGCAACCAATCAATTTTCGTTGCCACTTAAAATAGGCAATGGAATCTTGGAGATATTCTAATCTGGTTCCCGATGTGGTGAATAAGGCTTTGAAAACAATTATACATTTTTGCAAGACACGTGGTGAGGGCAGATTTTCCTTCTCATTATTAATTGACAATTCGAACCTCAATCAGCACTCTATATCAGTGGAATTTAAAGGTTAGAGAGAGAGAACTGTCTCAACCATTAAAGATACTTTGACAAACTCGATTACAGTTCATATAATTAATTTGACCTACTTCACCAAAGTTCACATAATTAATATTCTCCTACAGGATACATAATTAATATTCTCCTACAGGATACAATGTCCTATCAGCAGATGTACGGGTATCTACGGGACACACCTTGATCAACAGTACATCTTGATATTCTTTGACAGAAGAGAATCATCAGTGGGTGTTTGGTTCATTTCAGATTCTCAATGCCAAATCGAATTCTGGTTGTGTGTAACCACCTTTCATATTTAGCAATGTTTTGAGGCAGTTCAACAAAAACACCACAAAACAAATTCAGTGAAGCACCAACCTCGGTAGCGCCTCTGGCAGTAGTGGCCCACAAAGCCTTTAGCGCAGTGACAGGTTCTGTTCTGTGGAAAGAAAGTAGCCCCGTTCTCGCATGGATTCAACTGTAAAAGAAACATTGTCATGTATTTAAATATAACTAATAATATATAATTTTAAGGTCACAAGGCAACGAATAGTCTCCATCAACGAAGTAACGTATATTATGCCTTCAGCTTCATGGCATTTGGGACTTTCAAGTGCATTCAATATGATGTTGATCTTTAAGAGACATGCAAATTTACGACCTCAAAGTGCGTCATGATTTGTCTTATAGTCAGTGACAACATGTTCAACCAGATGGTAATATCATCAGAAACTATATGGGGTAAGTGATGAAACGTCAAGCTATGTAGTGATCAGTCAGTGAGTGAGTTGGGTTTAACGCCGCTTTTAACAGTATTACAGTTATATCGCGGCGTGTCAGCTTAATGTGGGAAGAAAGCCCGAAGTGATGCAGGCCTCAGACGTTTACCACTTCGGTGAAACCCACGAGCACGGGTATGGTGCTGATAGCCCTAGAAACATAATCGGGGCTAACCTGGATTCGAACCCACAATCTAGAGTGATCATAAAAAACTAAAACTTTCAAATATTGAGATAGTCACCATGGTTTTCTTGCAAAACACATTAAATACAGTATTTATGGTATGTATAAATCAGTGGTCTGAAGTCTATGTATATTATATGGATATTATATATGTCGATGTGACACCAGTTTAGTTACATTTATTTCCCTTGTGTATTTTCAAACAAAAAATGATCACTTCGTGTAATTCTTGTGTATGCAGTTTAGTGTACTTCGGGGATAGTTATTTAAACTGACCGTCAGCCTGCTACTTTCTCTGAATGTGTGGCAATTGTTTCAAACCTAGTTTAGTTCCATTAAAGATCAAAACCCAGGTTGTTGTGAATGCATGCCTTACGCCACAGTCAGCAAAGTTTCAGCTATTAAAATACGACGACGGACAAACACTTCAGTTGAATTAATTTCACCTGACTCTGAGATAACCGGATTGGTCATCATATACACGAAATGGGACAGAATATTACCTAAAACCTTTTTACCATGGATCTGACATGTGTAACTTCGTAAATAAACAAAGAGAGCTGCTCACCATGGCAGTCTGACTACAGTCACCATCAGCCACCAACCCAGCACAGCTTCCCTGTGTGTAAACTCCACTTAGCTTGCACATTGGGCCATCGATAGTCAGGCAGTAAGATGCTGAGAGACAGTCCGGGTCATTCAGGCAGATTACAGAACAGTCGATCCTGCTACGGGCTGGCTTGATTATCACAACGTCCGTGTTTGTAACTTTTGAGGGGCAGTTAAGGAACGAAACGCGTCTTCTTTCAGCAAAGATGACCTCGGAGACAGCCAGTATCAGCATGCATGTTTGCAGAAGCGTAGTTTGGAGATCCATCACGTTCTTTATGAGAGGGAAATGACAATTACGTTCAAGACGGTAGTCTGACACGAAGGAAACCGAATGATGAGTGAAAGGAAACAAGCAGAAGGTTGTCTGAACATAAAACAAAAATAGGACCCCATTGCGTTGCAAAATGAACATACTGTTGTACTTAAAAGCAGCAGAATCTCTTGCCTTCTATACAACAGACGTAACTAAAAAAATCCACTTTTTTTCAGTTTCAGTTAATGCGCTATCGTTGTCACTTGATTTTCCGACCACTTACTTCATAATGCAAATTTTGAGTGACGAGAAGGACAAGTTAACCGATTGAGACCATTTAAATTTCATTGATCCATTCATATACCTTTCATCATTATTTTGCCATTAAAAACCAATGAAATCTGACTCGAAACTCGATATTTTCGGGCGTTGAGGTTTTATATTGAAGAGTCCTCCAAAATTACCATTAACTCACAACCTTAAACTCGTTGTGAACATCGTGTCAAAAATGCTGATCAACATGAGTGGACAAACACAAGAGTGTTGGAAACTTTTGAACGCAAGTAGATAGGCATACATAGAGAATCGCGCCAGACTATATTTTGACATCAAATATATCAGCGCAAGTCGATTGAAGTTGCAAACATCCTTGGTTGGGTCTCATGGTGGTCTGCTACTTTTATCGACAAGCGTTTGTTTATTTGATCTCTAAAGACAGCTGTCTCTACAATATTTATATTCGTTCTTACACAGGTTTTGCGATTTCCATATCACAAGACAGGGGGTAATTAATTTATGAAAAGAAATATCTATTGGCAAATTTAAGATTTCCTGTCTTAAAAGAGGCAGACAACTACAAACTTACGTGTCTCGAGCTGCGTGGTCCCCGCTTGATGTGAACTGCTATAGATCCTGCGCTTCAGCTCCACTATTTGTATGTTGTAATAACTTTCATCATACGTGTTTGTTGTTGTTTACCATACGTGTTACCAGGTGCCGGTTTATCTGATTTTAAGATTCTGCGATTTAATTAGTTTAATTCTAAGATGAATGATTTTTCACAACAACCAAACTCTTCTTACTGACTTTATGTTTTAAATGAAATGATGCTAGCAAACCATGCATAATTTATCATTTGCAGAAAGGACTGTATGCATAACGCTTCTTTGCTTGGGGCATGATGCTGTGACATTTGGTTGGTTGGTTGGTTAACGCCGCACTCAGCAATATTCCAGCTATATGACGGCGGTCTATAAATAGAGTCGGGAGACAATCCAGTGATTGTTATCATGAGCATCGATCCTCGCAATGTGGGATCGATGACATGCATCAACTAAGTCAGCCGCCCGATCGCGTTAGTTGCTTTTTACGGCAAGCATGGGTTGCTAAAGATCTATTCTACCCAGGACCTTCACGGGTCACATTTTTAAACGGTTTTTGAATGATGGTTATAATTAACACATACATATTTTTCATCTGCATGACGTTTCGGCCCATCTCAGTTTTTTTAAAATATTGACATTTTCAATTTTCTGAACAAACCATAAATCAGTATCATCTAAATGCCCTGAATAAATCTGAACACCATTCTCACAGTCTGAGAATTCGAAGTTAATGCTTTAAGAGTTTCGACAATTATTTTCATTCCAAAATATGTTAATGTTTTGATTCAATGTCATACACATATTAAAGCTACATTATTGATTTTGCATGATACATTTAAGAATTGACTTTCACTCCGTATGAGTTCATTGGAGTAGGAACCTTCAATTGATTCAATGTCATATACATATTAAAGCTACATTATTAATTTTGCATGATACATTTAAGAATTGACTTTCACTCCGTATGAGTTCATTGGAGTAGGAACCTTCACAGAGTGAGGGCCAAACTGTAAGGACGTCGGGGCATGCGACGACCTTTATACAATGTTTGGCCCTCACCCTATGAAGGTTCAACAAACAAGCAAACAAATCATACTCCAATGCATTATTATGGTGATTGCTCTCATATGCTGTTGTGGAGTTGTATTCGTCAGAACTATTTGTGTGTAAAAGATCGTGCATATGTATGATTAGAATTTGACAAAAGATCAATATTACCCTAATTCACATAATGAATCATGCTCCAACTTCAATAAACGTTTGCTTACGCACGCAGTTGCCGAAGTATAGTAGCAGCATATTGTCCTTCAATGGTCTGACATTTCGGGAAGTGGTCAATCTGCAGGATTCCTTTGGGATCCCAGACAAACGAAGCAATCGCCTTACCAGCAGATGGAACAGAGTTTGCCTTCCCCGAAGGATGCGTTGAACCAACACTACTGCTTTAACTGTTGTTTATCTAATAGTGGTGAACCCAAGACTCATCCATGGCTACAAATCGCTCCACAAACGTGGCTGGGTCTGATCCTGCTGGGATGTCGTGCAGGAAGCTGAGGTACCGAAGTCCCCACGATCCCCAGCGAGGTGGCCTACTTTGGGTATCGGTGGCCTGTAGCCCGTGTTTTAAGCTGTATGATTGATATCATTATGCCCAAATGTGTCAGATGAAATTTGTTTTTAGATATAACTTTGCACGAATAACTCACTTGTGCATATATAAACTTAGTCTCGTCGCTATATGGCTGAAATAATGTCGTTGCGAGGTTTAAATTTTAGATCACTCACTAACTCTTTGAGGTTGTCTTTCCCCCCACAATGCATGAATGCCTTTATTAAGATAACCATGTTTGATCGATAAAGTTACCTGATACTTCGGGCTTTTCTCCCACAATATGTTAACACTGTGGTGCAACTAGAACATAGAGATTACTACACGAGTGTCTGTCAGATACCATTTATCTTACAGCGAGTTGTTTCAAAACGTATCTAACGATCGAAAGCGAGTTAGATACGTTTTGTAACAACGAGTTGTAAGATCAATGGTATCTGACAGGCACGAGTGCAGTAATCTGTTTCTTACACACACTAAAATCGCACCTTTTTTGCATCGAATCGATGCATTTTGTCTAATTCTCATGATCGCAGCAGCGCATTAATACATAACACCACTGCCATAAGTGACGTCATCCTATGTATTGCTTACTATCCATATATAATGTGACCCTACACACACAAAATTCCGCCATATTTGTGGATTATCAAGGCGATGACAAAACAAAGAACACTCTGGATGCCGAGTTGAAAGTTCACACCTCAAAGAAATTACCAAATATGTACTACAATGTTTACTTCCGTATGACATCACTACCGGTGACCGACTTTGGCAATGGCCATGAGGTAAAGTCAAATGTAATATCTTTACAGCGTCTGAGACGAGCTGTTATTTGGCGTTGTTATTAAAGACAACGCTTTGAGATGATTCAGCATGAGTAATGCTCTTTCCCAATGATAACATATTGTCTTTTGCCACATATTCAGTGATACATGTGCCCTCATATTGAAATCATTCGGTGTATTTTCACATATAAGAATCCATTTCATAAGGTTTTGTCAAAGTATATATCCGTACGAAGTGCATAGCCATTCTATACACCTTATGAAGGTCAAAATGACCTTGATGTGTGCTGTTATGAGAAGCAAGCATACCTTACCTAAACACAGCGAAAATATAGGTGATCAATATGTAGTTGCTCAACTGCTTTAATGGCAGTCGGCGACTTTTAGATCAATGAGATCTATCATGTTTGTGCTACATATGTATACAAAATGCAACATGTTTTTACACACATGGATCACTTAGGTTTATCGTTTTAGTGGTATGCATGTAGGGTATTGTTTGATTGTAAGGCAGTGTTTGTACATTTTGTGTCGCTTTAAGAACTGATTATTTATCTTCAAGTCGGTTATTTAAGGGTTAGCATCATACATATACATGCAAAATTAAAACGTTAGAGATCGTGCTTAAAAAAAACATGATTTATTCGGACAACAGTACTTCCGATGTGGCAACCCATGTGATAACTCATATCATGTCCATTGGTTAGATTAGCCTGAAATGAATTGATTTGCTCATTACTGTTAATTGTGAACGATACATGTTATCAAAACAAGGACTGGTTGGCTCGTAGTCAGTCTACTGTGTCTGAGGGATATTCATTTTAAACTGTGGCACGGACCAACACACACACAAACGGGTGGCCCAGTCGTCTAAGGCGCCGCGATTCGCTGTGCAGAGTTGCGTCATGGGCACGCCAGAAACCTGTGATTGTTGGTTCGAATCCCAGTTCGCCCCGATTATGTTTCTAGGTTTGTCAGCAAAATACCCGTGCTCGTGGGTTTCACCGAAGTGGTTAACGTCTGAGACCTGCATCACTTCGGGCTTTCCTCCCACATTAAGCTGACACGCCGTGAATACTGGAATACTGTTAAAAGCGGCGTTAAACCCAACTCACTCACTCACTCTCTCACACACACTCACACTCTCTCACACACAATATTCTTGAACGCGACGATTAACCCCCGTTTCACCACACCTCATTTCGTCAAACCTCTAGGCAAAAATCACCAGTGGCACCCGTCTCAAGCACACGCAAAAACAAGTAAATTCTCCACAAAAAAACAACAACATGAGAATGATTTTCGATTTTCAATGAGCGTGTTTGCATCAATAATTAAAAACATACCAGACGATTCATGTTGTCCACATTTGGGAGATGATTTTTCATTTTAAGAATTTGTAACAATGATTGATATTTTCATTGGAATTTAATGATTTTGCCGACATGATATAACAAAAAATTTATTGGATGCTATAATAAAAGTCAAGATCAGTCATTGACGAATTAATCACGCTGGGCATGGCTATGCTTTTGATAACATAAAGCAACATTAGAATACATTTGTGACACATTTTCACTTATTATGTGCATACAAAATACAGCATTTGCAATATAGCATGATCAATATTTTGACATAAGTAAATCTGATTAGCACCACCCGGGGCTCCAAACGCCTCCATATTTTCTTGGATCAGATGCAGGATCTGGATTTGGATAATTGGCTGGCACCATCGTCTTCTTGTACTCCTCAAACCGAGCACGCAACTTCGCAACCATGTCCGGTGTCTTCTGTGCAAGGTCGTTGTGCTCAGTAGGATCCTCTGGATGTGTATCGGAATATTTGTTAGGGGAATAGAGCTTTAGAAACAATATGCATTCTTATATATTCTGCACATCTCTTGGAAACAGCCAGTGATCTGGGGTCTGGATCAAGTTTAGTTATAATAGGATGATGAAAACCTAAAACAAACAAGGTCTTGAAAACCATCGGTATGTGTGGGTTCTACAATGCATTGAATGTATATTGCTGTGGATCGATCATAATCAAGTTAATTGTTGCAGCAATACTTACCGGTGCTGATAGCCAGTGTGTCGGAAAGATATGACTGATGACTTTTTATCAAATAATTGCGTACCTCGAATGTTGAAGAGTTGGACTGGTTCATCTCCTTTGGTGTAAACTGGCTCTTTATATATGTCATCCTGGGTTCTGTTCATGGGTCTGAACCAGCCATCAAGTTCTCCAGGGTACCCCAGGATCAGCTTGTAGTCCCCTACTCTAATACAAGAATGCAGACACCATCACATCAAATGAGTATATGTTCGCTTTTAAGACTGTATTTAGTTCAATGGCATGTGATATTGCATGTGAAATAAGACGGTCATTAATGTTAATGTGCAAATCGCTGTACAGAATCATACAGGTAATTCTGACAGTCTGTTGCATGTTATCTAATTTGATGATAAAACATCCTAAAATACCTTATACCAGCATGACCTTCCATTGGAATTTCAAAGTAGTCAATGTTGTAGATGAACTCAGTCCTTGGCGAGGGGAGGCCGTTTCGAATCGAATCCCAAAGACTCATTCCATCAATGGTAGGTTCTTTGCCCCATATACAATGAAAGGTGTAAAAACAATTCGTAATACCTTGCCGATGTGTTTTGTTTAGAAACAGTTTACCAAACTAACAACACATTTAAGAGTATGTGACTGATTTATTGTTGTTACAAAATTCGGGGCAATATAAATGAGAATATCTTTACCCGGGATTCCCCCAGCAGCAGATACTAAAGTGGGCTTCCAGTCGACAGCGTGGATCATCCTGTTTAGAAGTAGGAACGATTCACAGATAAAATAAACCGCATGCTGAAAGACACTTAGCATTGACCACACCATTTCAATAACATTTAGCTTATGCACTAAATATTAAATGGGGAGTATAAAAATAATTATAACTAAAATATCTTTCAATTCCTACAGTGCGATTACAGTTGTGTAACAATATGTACATGGTTATGCTATGTCTTCCTGCCCTTACTCTTTTCTTGACTAACCGTTTGTTTGTTGAAATTTGAATAAGTGTCATATATTTTACTTTGGATCAGGACTGGAACCATTATCCAAAATAGGATAGTTGCGTTTGATCTAATTGTATGGTGTGGTGTTACCCATCGTATCTTGTCCTTGTCTTCTGGAGCCCAGCACCATACATGAAGGATGCCCCCTTAGTGCCTCCCTCCCAGATCGTGAACTTCCCTCCCCTCAGAGGCCAGTTGTTGGAATACGCTTGAATATGACCTCCATTCTGAATTATCAATGGTTCCTTCAATGGCACAATTTCGTGATTAGCAGTTTGATGAAACACATCTATCCAGATGAACCAATACCTGTTTGCTTAACTGCAACGAAAAAGTGTTTAACCCTTCATTAACTGAAAGAAATGTGCACATATAGCAGTAAAACGTATTCTTGTCTCACACAGTTGTAATGGGGAAAGTATGATGTATTACATAAAACTGCTTGGTGACATGTGGGTATCTTATTTTATCATCCATGCAATTCATTCATAATATAACTATTTACAGGAAAAACATACTAGTTTTGCTGCCCTCTATTTCAGAATGACAAAACAACATACTTTTGTCGGATTTTGGCAAGCCATAATTAATGTTAAAAAAACGAGAAGTCTTGCCTTATCCGTCTTAATTCACAAAGCTGTCCAGCGAGTTCAAGAATCGAGTATCATTCTGTACAAAATGTATTTGAAATCTCGCCATTGATGACACTGGAAATACTTACATCTGCAGTGAATAAAATCAGAGTATTTTCAAACAAGCCCCGATCTTTCAGGGCCTGGGTAACATTTCCCACTGCCTCATCCAGGGCAGACACCATTCCTGTTGGGAATGAAAATAGTTGGCAAGGGCTTTGAACAATATTTCAAATATACTCACACGCAAAAGAAACGCAAGTGGTTTCAAGCAAATAGGTAACAAACACGGAACCATAAATTGATACGAGTTTTAGCATGTAGTGAAGGCTGATGGTGTCATCAATATTTTTGGTTGCATTTTGGAAGCCCCGAGTAAAAACGCAACATAAAAAACGAATCGCCAAAACGCACTATTTCAATGAATATGTGGGTATCATGCACCCATTTCTCGCGAAATCGAAAATGCACGAACTGTCACGAACTGTAGTGGGTATAAAACTGTGGCCGATTCTTGGACCTACCACTCCTTGTCAACAATGCCACGCCTAACTCAAATTCAGAGAAACCAGGCTATCGGACGTTGGGAAGCTGGAGAGTCTGTCCAAGATGTTGCCCGTCATTTCAACGTTAACATAACCACAATTTACCGTCTCCTGCATCGATACAATGCTACACAGACCACAGATGACCTTCCTCGGAGCGGTCGTCCTAGGTTCACCACACCTCGACAAGATCAGCAGATTACCCGTCAACACCAGCGACATCCGTTCCTAACTGCAAGTGAAAGTGCTCGACAGACCATAGAAACACATAATCGACACATTAGCCGGGACACTGTGATCCGACGTCTCTGTTCCAACTACCTTAGATGTCGCCGACAAGCACGTCGTCCTGTTCTCCAACCACGGCATTGACAAGCATCGACTTCAGTGGGCACAGGGTCATCAGAATTGGCGTCATCGTGAGTGGAGGCGTGTCATCTTCTCTGATGAAAGTCGCTTTTGTGTCTCCCATGCAGACGGAAGAGTCAGAATTTGGCGGCGTCGAGGTGATCGTTTCGCTGACAGAAACGTTGTGGAAAGGGATCCATGGGGTGGACCTAGCGTCATGATATGGGCAGGGATTGGACTTAATGCGAGACTTGGACCCATGTGCTTACTGAATGTTGGTCAAGGTCGGGGACACGGCGTCACTGCTCAGTGGTATATCGACCAAGTGATCAGACCCCACGTTGTTCCTTTTTTGCACATCAACAACACATTTTCCTGCAGGACAACGCTCGTCCCCATGTTGCCAGAGCTACCATGGCCTTTCTGCAACAACACAACATCCGTGTTCTACCGTGGCCAGCCCTCAACCCTGATCTGAATCTCATCGAACACTTGTGGGATGAGGTTCAAAGGCGTCTGCACAATGTGCGCCCAGTCCCTACAACTGCCGATGAACTACGTACAGCTGCTCTGGATGTGTGCAGGAGGATCCCTAGGGCCTTCACAAATCGTCTGATCCACTCAATGTACAGGAGTGTGGCAGTGATCAATGCTAATGGTGGTCATACCAGGTATTGACTGACATTTTGGGTATTGACCCGAAACTGTGTAAGCCCTTAACATTTGAAAAAACTATTATGTCATCAGCCTTAAATTGTCTTCAGTCAATTTTTTGTCAATCTTGCCCTATTAGTATTTCTTGTCTTTACTGTTGAAAATAAATAATATGTATACTGCATACTCGACTTGCGTTTCTTTTCCGTGTGAATATATGTCATGGCGTGTGATCTTTATAGGGGTCAAATCAACAATATCAAACAAAATATGAGGACTTGAGAGATAATTGTTTAAAGTGTGTGTGAGTGAGTGAGTGAGTTTGGTTTAACGCCGCTTTTACAGTATTCATTGTGTGTCAGCTTAATGTGGGAGAAAAGCCCGAAGTGAGGTCTCAGACGTTTACCACTTTGGCGAAACCCACGAGGACGGGTATGGTGCTGACTAACCTAGAAACACAATCGGGGCGAACCGGGAATCGAACCCATAATTATAGGTTTCTAGCGTGCCCAATGGACGCAACTCTGCACAGCGAATAGTGGCGCCTTAGACGACTGGGCCACCCGTGTGTGTGTGTGTGTTGGTCCGTGCCACAGTTTAAAATGAATATCCCTCAGACACAGTAGACTGACTCCGAGCCAACCAGTCCTTGTTTTGATAACATATATCTTTCACAATTAACAATAAGGAGCATATCAATTGTGCCCCCAATTGTTTAAAGAAAAAAACATACCACTGTACTTTCTTCGCCCTTCGTTAATCACGTTCGGATACATATCCTCATACTTCTTCGGTACCTGTGATGTCAAACGTTGAAGTACATAGATTGACAAACGGAACATACCCATATGCATTGTGAACAAACAAATCACCCTCAGTGACATCACCATAATCCTATTTGCATTAATCAGCAATTGTTCATGTTAATGAAAATGCATTGATTCAATCGTGCTCAATACATATGACTTCTTAAAATATGTCTTTCGGCAATGCCGGAAATGTTAAAAAGCCGAGCACTTGCTCAACTCTCAAGAAAGGCTAGTGGAAGTAAACAGGTACACGTTTTCAATACTGTGATTTCCATTACCTCAATTGGAGCATGTACACTTTGATAAGGGAGGTACATGAACAGCGGCTGTGATACATCATGACGATGGATGATGTCAACGGCTCTCTGGGCGAATGTGAACTGAAAAAAGCATAGGTGGTAAATAGGAATTTTTATACAATGGTCGAACCTTAGATATATCCCATCAATCGGCATTGCATACTTACAGCAGAATATTCTCCAGAGTAGTTTCTTGCAGGAAGCTTATTGTCCCTGTAGTCTAAGTATCCCCCTGACGAAATATGAAATATGTAGATTATTATTCATCTGCTTACATGAACATGCTTGAAACTGAAACGTAAATCCATGAAACGAAATCTAAAACAAGCTTCAGGATAACCCTGAAAGCATAATAATTCGCACCAGCAGTGTGAGTGAAGTAGTCTTCAGCCGCATTGTAATAACCAAAGAAAGTATCGAAGCCTCGGTACGTTGGTGTGCATTCCCACTTGCAAAAACCAAGATGCCATCTGAAATGATATTGCATGTGATGAGTATATAGCGTCAAACAGTCACCTAAATGCCATTCACACTGCAGAAACCAACATGCAATGGAAGTAGACGTAAATGAATGCATGTACATGTACATTGGCATACGTTCATTTTGGAAAACAAATACTGGTATGCTTATTACAGTATATCTTTCATTTATTCCATTTATTTCTACTTAGTATTTATTTATTTTTAGTGTAGTATATAAAACCTACTTTCCGATTATGTGCATGGCATAACCATTCCATTTATTTCTACTTAGTATTTTTTTTTTTTTAGTGTAGTATATAATACCTACTTTCCGATTATGTGCGTGGCATAACCAAGTTTCTTTAGTTCCTGGGGGAGGAATGTGTAGTTGAGGGGCACACACACTGTTTGGTCCCCATTTAGTGCCATATGCTGAATATGAATTTGTCTTTGTAAGAACTTCCCATTTGCTCACAGTTGAGGTGAAATGAAACTCAGTACGATCAGAATTTATGACAAACGACCAGAGGGAGATGTCGACAATTACCCAGCCTTCTAGCTACTTATAATATTCAACAAACAATTAAGTGATACGTCTGACAACAAGGCTCTAAGACAGGTCCAGTCTAACAATGAGTCAGGGGGTAAACATTATGGGAGCATAAGAATATTACTAAATCCAACTAGTAATTTTTCAGGGACTTCCCACTTACATCATGATCTATAGTGTAAATACCCTGCTCAATGCGATGATTTACGTCCTAATATCATTAACTAAACGGCATAATTACCTGCATGCCTGCATGGAATGGATACATTCCACTCATAAAAGCTGTACGAGATCTGAAACAATGAGTGTCTGGATACCTGCGTAATATTTTAATGCAATTACATAGGCAGTTAAGCAAGTTAGTTCAGTTCTTTAACATTATGTACTGCTGTTATTTTGTTTTATAAAGGTATACATAGAAATATATACCAAGAAATCATGCAGTTCAATACATCCACACACATTGTTAAATGTAACCTGTAACTTGTTATATGATGCAATTGCTCATTGCCAAATCAAATCAAATATATATATATATATATATATATATATATATATATATATATATATATATATAATGTGTTTTGTTATGCATCTTATGTTTTCGCAAGGTGAGAATGAAAAATGATATGACAACAATTTACGGGCTGCACAGAGGCTGGACATATGCATTTTCAAAGATGATTCCCTCTGTGGCCAGTTTGTCGATGTTTGGGGTCTTCATGTCAGGATTACGGAAACCAACATCATTCCAACCTGAAAACTCGATTATGAAATGGTATATACCGCTGTGTTATTATATTTATTTTGACAAAAGACACATTTGGAGTGTCACACTGTTGCAATGGGTATTTCTCATTAAATCACTTTGTAATTGCCTTCAATATCTACACTCACCTAAATCATCTGCCACAATAAACACGATATTCGGACGCTGTGCCGATGTCAATGATAAGAAAACCAAGAACAGAGCAAAGAGCTGTCGAACCCCCATCACATTTGCTTATTCAACATAATGAGACAGCATTCCTTTATCTGCTTATATAAAGACCTTTCAGTGTGAAAGACTAGACTGATAAAGCATATCTATAACTCAGTCTTGACCTACATATTTTGGTATTTGTGAAACACACGCTTGTTCAAACGTAATTCATAAAGTAGGAACGTTGAAACAACTTTTATGACAATTATGGAACGACGAATATGTTAGTGCAAGAATCAACATGAAACAATTTTGAGCATCATTTCTCAGACCATTAGCCACACACTGGTAACAACGACTGAGACATGCATCCTTATCAGATAAAGAAAATATGCACCAACGACTGTGACATGCAGACCTATCAGATATAGAAAATATGCTGACAATTTCATGTCTTGATTTGACCCCGTCTTCAAATTGCACTTAGCCATTAGTATTAAGGGTGTCGTTGTGTCCATCATAGCTTATTTTGTATAGAATTCGAATCCAGACATCCCCTACGTACTTTCACTTTGTACAGGAGACCCTTGACGAGAACCTTGTTCCTTTAATGTTTGCATAAGTTGCTGGGTCTCTATCCTAACCTCGAATCCTCGCGGGCCCCTCTAGACATGACACATTGTAGTTAAACCATCGGAAATGAACTCAATGTTGTTGTTGTTGTTGTTGTTGTTGTTGTTGTTGTGAAGTTGTAAATCTTTCTGGATTCACGTTCGCCTCGACGAGGAAAAATAGTATGAAGTAGTACACATATGCAAGTAAATGTTCCTTGCTTCAGTTTCAGTTCGGGGAGATCAGTGCCTGTAGGCACGTTGTATAATACAGTCATCCAAGCATCAGTAGATGCCATCATCTCGAAGTTTAATCAGGCATGTCCGTGCTGAAGATATGTTTGTAGCTGTTCAATTTGGTTCTGTTATTAATATTATTCGGTAATGTGATATCTCAACTCATAACTGAAACAACCTCAGCACCAAGTCGTCGTTCGAAACCTCAACACATATATTTCAGGACAATAACTGAACAGTTATTGTTGGGGGTAATACCCGCACTGCAAATCAAATAGGCAGCCCCTAAGAATACGCCATATTGGACATATTTGTAGTGAATGCATATGTATTATATGTGTATGTTTGTGTGCTGTGCTCAAATATAACTATGTTATTTTTAGAGAAGCATTCATTCTTTGGGTTACAAGGAACGATATCCATATGTTATATCTGTTATGAAAAGTTTTGTCATTATATAAAACCTATTAATATCATGACCTGTGACTATTCTTTAATTATTTGTATTTGTTAATTTTTTAACTACCGTAGCAGGAAAATTAGAAGTTATGTTTACTAACTGAATAGAACATCAAACCAAAGCCAAAACAATTGATTTATATAATCAATATCGCGTTTAATACAACAGTCTTCGAACTTCAGCTCGCATTGGCAAAATCAAAACACGATAGAGTTTGATCTGAACGTTCAGGTATTGTTAATTAAGTGTCAAATGGCCAGTTCCCTCATCGTGATTTACCCAACAGAACTAGAAATATATCATACTATTGAAACCGACCCATTTTGGTTTCATGTTGAGATACTTTAATAATGATTCCAAATTGAGTTGGATTCACTGATCTTTTTTATTTCTTGCTCAGGTGGGAAAATCAGTGGAAGGGAATTGGTTATTTGACCAATAATGAACGATATCAGACCAACAATATATATGAAGCTTAATTTCAACTTCTTGGCCAAGTTCCCTTGTTTTGATAGTGTCACTCCAAGCAGGCTATGTTTATCTTGTGTAACAAAGCATAATTGGTGATCATGGGATGACTACTTCTTGACTAAGAGGACAACTGATTTGAAGTCCCCTGTACATTTCCGACCATATCACGAGCTTGCTCTCATAAATCACTGTCAGAGTGATAATACTAGGTGTTCGCCTGAAGATGAGCGTATTCCGCCCCCACCAGTGGTATCCGTCACAAACACATGCAAAAGCAAGTCAACTGTAAACAAGAAATACAACAACATGGATACAAATTTATCTTCGAACGATCGCAGAAATCTGTATACGAAAATATATTTGCGAGCTTTTGCGATAAGCGTGTTTGTGTTACTAATTGAAACATTATCAGATGGTTGATATTGTCCAAATGTGGGAGATAGTCCACATTTACAGCATTTTGATGTCTTGGCCGGCATGATATAGCTAGAATATTATCAGTGATTGATTAATTTATCTTGCCTAATCACAACTTCAAACAAGCACCATACTACATAACGCAATGGGCTTATCATAGAATTTACCCAAATAAAGATATATGGAATGAAAACGGATTGGGCCATTTGAAGAACTGAAGCTAAATATCCGATCAAAGGTACAACATTATATAGATATATAATTTTCAATATACCAGACTTATTGACAAACACAACAATCAGGAAAACTAGAAAAATAATTTCACAGAATGTGTATATAAACAGTAGCTTAAGTGATCTGATGAAACCTGTTAAAGGCGCTGTATTTTTTTATGATAAATTAATATAATATTAATATAATCTCAGAAATTGTTATAAATGACAATCACACTTTTACTGTGAGTTTAATTGAAAGATAAAAACAAACTGTTTATAGATGTAAACTGAAGGATGAAAAACTTGTAGATTTTCAATACAGATTTCAGTAGAGGTAGCTTTTGTAATGCTGTCAGTGGGGACATCGGCCATCGGCAATGTAATGAAACTAAACAATTTTGGAAAAATCTCTAACATTGGCTTTATAATTATCTTTCACAAAAGAATTTGACAAAATATCTTATTTCTCTTATACTTCATTCAGTCACACAATTTTATTGGGAAAGAGGCATATTCATGTATGTGGAATCAAAGGAATCAAGCCGAAAATAAATATTAAAACTACTTAAAAACATGTATTCAATCGAAAAATGTAGTGCTATGTTAAAGGATGACAGAAATAACTTTAACAAATGTGTATTGTGCCATTCTATGAAATCCGAAATATGTATTTGACGGAATACTGTATTACTCTACAACTTGAACAATAAAAAATTAAAAAAGCAAATTTTATTATGCCTACCATGGCTATGCTTGAAATTAAATACCTCGTCATGAAGTAACATGAACGAAGATTGGTGACACATTTTCATTTATTATGTGCGCACAAAATACACATTTAGCAATATGGCATGATCAATATTTGGATATAAATACATCTGATTAGCACCACCCGGGGCTCCAAACGCCTCCATACTTTCTTGGGTCAGATGCAGGATCTGGATTGGGATAATTGGCTGGCACCATCGTCTTCTTGTACTCCTCAAACCGAGCACGCAACTTCGCCACCATGTCCGGCGTCTTCTGTGCAAGGTCGTTGTGCTCAGTTGGATCCTCTGGATATGTATCAGAATATTTGTTCGGGGAATAGAAATTTACAAACAATATACATTCATATATATTCTGCACATCTCTTGGAAACAGAAAGTGCCCTGTGGTATGGATCAAGTTGGTATATATAGGATGATGAAAACCTAACACAAACCAGGTCTTGAAAACCATCGGTATGTGTGGGTTCGTCTATCTATTGATTGTATTTTATTATGGGTCGATCAAATCACGAGCCGAATCCAAACACACAGTATGTTAAGCTTTGCTGCAGGACATATAGATGTTTTTAGGTACTGTGTGATCACCACTTAGAAGATCTAGGAAAGACATGACCTATGACTCTTATGTAGAATAATTGTGTACCTCGAATGTTGAAGAGTTGGACTGGCTCATCTCCCTTGATGTAAACTGGCTCTTCATATATGTCATCCTGGGTTCCGTTCATGGGTCTGTACCAGCCATCAAGTTCTCCAGGGTACCCTAGGATCAGCTTGTAGTCTCCTACTCTAATACAAGAATGCAGACACCACCACATCAAACAAGTATCTGTTTGCTTTTAAGAATGTATTTAGTTCAATGGCATGTGATATTGCATGTGAAATAGGAAGGTCATCAATGTAAATGTAAAAAACGCCGTACTAAATCATACAGGTTATTCTTACAGCCTGTTGCATGTTATCTAGTTTGATGATAAAACATCCTAAAATACCTTATTCCAGCATGACCTTCCATTGGAATTTCAAAGTAGTCAATGTTGTAGATGAACTCCGTCCTTGGTGAGGGGAGGCCGTTTCGAATCGAATTCCAAAGACTCATTCCATCAATGGTAGGTTCTTTGCCCCATATACAATGAAAGGTGTAAAAACAATTCGTAATACCTTGCCGATTTGGGTTGTTTTACGAAACAACTGATCAACTTATCAACAAACGACACATTAAAAGTTACAAAATAGGTGTTCCTTATTGCAATTGTGAAATATCAATGAGAATCTCCCTACCTGGCGTTCCCCCAGCAGCAGATACTAAAGTAGGCTTCCAATCGACAGCGTGGATCATCCTGTTTCGTGATAGGAGAGATACACATATATAATAAAACCCATGCTTAAAGCCACCAAATACTGACTGTTGCAACTCAATAATTTTAGCTTATGTACTAAATAATAAATAAGAGGTATTAATACAATTTTCTATAAGGTGCATTTTGAAGAAACTAACATATTATAAGATTCTGTGCGATTACAGTTGTGTAACAATGTGTAAATGATTATGCAAGCATTCGAAATAGGAAATTTTATACAGCCCTTTGCATTTTACTGACCAACCGTATGTTTGTTGAAGTTCGAATAAGGATCATTTACTTTACTTTGGATCAGGACTTTTTATAACAGGATTATTGGGTTTGGTCTAATTGTATGTTGTGGTGTTACCCATCGTATCTCGTCCTTGTCTTCTGGAGCCCAGCACCGTACATGAAGGATGCCCCCTTAGTGCCCCCCTCCCAGATCGTGAACTTCCCTCCCCTCAGAGGCCAGTTGTTGGAATACGCTTGAATATGACCTCCATTCTGAATTATCAATGGTTTCATACAAGGCACAATGACCTGATTAGCAGTGTGTTGAAACATAACTATCCAGAAAAACAAATACCGTTTAATGTAACTGTCAAGAAAATGTATTTAACCCTTCGTTAAATGAAACAAATATGCACATATAGCAGTTCAACGTATTCTTGTCTCACACAGCTATCATTGGAAAAGTATGATTATAACATAGAACTTCTTGAGGGCATGTTTCTTTCATTCATAATTATAAAACTATCAACAGGAAAAAAATACTAGTTCTGCTGCCCTGGATTCCAGATTGACAAAAAGCATACTTTTGTTGGTTTTTGGCAAGCCATATTTAATGTTAAAAACGGGAAGTCTTCCCTTATGTGTCATAATTCACAAAGCCGCCTCCGATTTCAAAAATAGGGTATCATTTATGCACAAAATTTATTTAAAATCTCGCCATTGATGACACTGAAAGTACTTACGTCTGCGGTGAATAAAATCAGAGTATTTTCAAACAAGCCCCGATCTTTCAGGGCCTGGGTAACATTTCCCACTGCCTCATCCAGGGCAGATACCATTCCTGTTGGGAATGAAAATAGTTTGCCAGAGCTTTGAACAATATTTCAAATATGTCATGATGTGTGAACTTTATCCGGGTCAAATCAACTCATCAAGAGGAATACAAACTTTACTGAAACACTAATCATGATGCTTTCTGAGAAACAAAATATGAGGACTTCAGGGACAAGTTTTTTTAAAGAAACAGCTGGCAAATACATAAAATTCCATACCACTGTACTTTCTTCGCCCTTCGTTCATCACGTTCGGATACATATCCTCATACTTCTTCGGAACCTGTGATGTCAAATATTAAGGTACACACATTGACAAACGGAACATACCCATATACATTGTGTTTTGTTTTGTTTGTTGTTTAACGCCGCACTAAGCAATATTCCAGCTATATGACGGCGGTCTGAAAAATAATCGACTCTGGACCAGACAATCCAGCGATTGATATCATGAGCATCGATCAACGCAATTGGGATCGATGACATGTATCAACCAAGTCAGCGAGTCTGACCACCCGATCCCGTTAGTCGCCTTTTACGACAAGCATAGTCGCCTATTACGGCAAGTATGGGATGCTGACGACCTATTCTACCCCGGCATCTTCACGGGTCCATTTACATTGTGCACAAATGACAAATCACCCTCAGGATCATCATCCTTAATCATCAAATTAGCATCAATCAGAAATTGCTCATTGAAATTGTAATGAATTGATTCAATCGTAAATATACATATGATCTCTTGACAACAATGTCTTTAGAAATAATCCAACTGCCGAGCATGTTGAAAAACAGACAACTTGCTCAACCCTCAAGAAAGGCTGGTAAAAGAAAACAGGTACACGTTCTCAATACTTTGTTTTTCATGTACCTCAATAGGAGCATGTACACTTTGATAAGGGAGGTACATGAACAGCGGCTGTGATACATCATGACGATGGATTATGTCAACGGCTCTCTGGGCGAATGTGAACTGAAATAAGGTAAAGGTAAGAAGGAATTTATTCAATGGTCGAATCAGTACACGACTCCCAGAGGTGTCAGATGTATCACAGGAAATATGCATTTTAAAATTAGTCGTGATTGGTATAACAGTTGTAACTGAAGTTAGTAGCAAAACAATGTCAAGTGGCATACTTACAGCAGAATATTCACCAGAATAGTTTCTTGCAGGAAGCTTGTTGTCCCTGAAGTCTAAGTAACCCCCTGTTGACATATGAAATATTTACACTATTATAAATCTGCTTTCATGTACAGGGTTGATACTGAAACATAAATACCTGAAACCAAATCTAAAACAAGCTTCAAGACAACCATACAAGCGGAATGATTCGCACCAGCAGTGTGAGTGAAGTAGTCTTCAGCCGCATTGTAATAACCAAAGAAAGTATCGAAGCCTCGGTACGTTGGTGTGCATTCCCACTTGCAGAAACCAAGATGCCATCTGAAAAGATATTTCATATGATGAGTATAAAGCGTCAAACAGCCATTTGAAAATAATCACATTTGTAATTTGGTGTATGAATGCTCGTACATTGGTGTATCTAAGAATGACAATTGTTCATCTAAAGTAACAAATACAGGTTTAAATATTACAGTATATCTTTCATTTATTCCATGTATATCTTATCAGTATTTGTTTTGTTTTTTCCTCTTACTGTAGCATGATACCTACTTTCCGATTATGTGCGTGGCATAACCGAGTTTCTTTAGTTCCTGGGGGAGGAATGTATAGTTGAGGGGCACACACACGTTTTGGCCATGGTTTAGTGCCATATGCTGAATATGAATTTGCCTATGTAAGAAATTTCCATATGCAGACAGGTGACGTAAAATGAAAATCATATATTAAGATTAACAACAGAGAGATGTAGAACTACCAATACTTCTGGCTATTTCAAAATTCAACAAACAATAAAGTTAGACGTCTGACTACACGGCTCAAAGACAGGTCCAACCGAACAATGAATACAGGGGCAAATCTTATGGGAGCAGAAGAATATCACTAAAAACAACTAGTAATTGTTCAGGGACTTCCCACTTACATCACGATCTGAAGTGTAAATACCCAGCTCAATGCGTTGATTTACGTGAAGATCAGATGTAGAATAGGTCTCCAACAACCCATGCTTGCCTTAAAAGGTGACAATGCTTGTCGTAAAAGCCGACTAACGGGATCGGGTGGTCAGGCTCGCTGACTTGGTTGATGCATGTCATCGCATCCCATTTGCGTGGATCGATGCTCATAACGTGAATAATTGGATTGTCTGGTCCACACTCGATTATTTACAGACCGCCGTCATATAGCTGGAATATTGATGAGTGCGGCGTTAAACAACAACCAATCTTTCAATCAATTTACGTGCTAATATTTATAAACTTAACAACATAGTTACCTGCATGCTTGCGTGGAAGTGATCAGTCTGACAATACGGCACTTAGATATGTCCAATCAAACAATGAGTGAAGAGGTTAACCTCCTTTAAAGAGTGAGTGAGTGAGTGAGTATGGTTTTACGCCGCAGCAATATTCCAGCACTATTACGGCGGCGGCCACCAGAAATGGGCTTCACACATTGTACCCATGTCGGAAATCGAACCCGGGTCTTAGGCGTGACGAGCGAACGCTTTAACCACTAGGCTACCCGACCGCCCCTCCTTCAAAGAGCACAATAATATCACTAAATATAACTAGCAATTTTTCAGGGACTGATCTACAGTGTAAAGACATAATCACCTGCATGCCTGCATGGAATGGATACATTCCACTCATAAAAGCTGTACGGGATCTGAAACAATGAGTGACTGATATCTGTGTATTACAATAACATTCGCACTTTAGCAAAGCAAGCTCCACCTACATCAAGTTTATTCTTCAATCCCCTGCTACTTTTGTTTGTTTTAAATTGTTAATAGAAATGTATTTATATACAGTTTAAGGTAATGGCTGTTGCAACTTATTGATGTGTGTGTCATATTTTACATAATTAGAATTGGCGTTACAATCGATGTCTTTTATTATGTTTCTTGTGTTTTCATAACATTGAGAGTGAAATAATATAACAAATTACGGGCTGCACAGAGGCTGGACATATGCATTTTCAAAGATGATTCCCTCTGTGGCCAGTTTGTCGATGTTTGGGGTCTTCATGTCCGGATTACGGAAACCGACATCATTCCAGCCTGTATAAACAAACATTTGAATGAACAGCCATGAGAGAGTAGAAACTTACATTTATAGTCCACTAGTCCTTATAATGATTCTATATAGCAAAACCCCTCAAAAATAGCAAATTTCTACTAGTCCTTAACTGTTAGGCAGTTCGGCAAGGATTATAGGACTAATGCCAATTTCCAACGCTGGAGTGTACACACCACTGTGTTAATATGTGTACTTTGAAATGACATATTGCTTCAATGGCTACTTCACATTAAATCATAAGCAATTGCCTTCAATATCTACACTCACACAAACACAGGGTTTTCCATGAAAACTCGACTGTGAGTTGGTATACACAACCACTGTGTTATTATATTTATTTTGACAAAAGACACATTTGGAATGTCATACTGTTACAGTGGGTATTTCTCATTAAATCACTTTGTAATTGCCTTCAATATCTACACTCACCTAAATCATCTGCCACAATAAACACGATATTCGGACGCTGTGCCGATGACAATGATAAGAAAAACAGGAACAGAGCAAGGATCTGTTGAAGCCCCATCACATTTGTTCCTTCAACCTAAATGAGACTGTATTCTACTGTCTGCCTACATGTTTGTGTAGCCTGGACTGATAAAGCATAATCTCAACCTTGACCTACATGTCCTGGTATTTGAGAAATCAAGTAGGAATCCTTAAACAACTTATATGAAAACAGCGAGCAAGAATCTACACGAAACAGTTTGGACATCAGTTCTCTCACCATCAACCGCAGACTGGTAACAACGACTGTAATACGAGTATACATTGCTGCCAGACAAAAATGCAACAACAAATGTGACATGCAGTCCAGTCAGATATAGAAAATAAGATGACATTTTTATTGTAGATTTTATCTGCATTCGTTCGTAAGAGTAGATCTTAGGTACGTACAATATGTTTGAAAAATACAATACATAATTCAATATGCGATGCTGGCCAGTTAATCCTATGAACAGATGAATTAAAGGCATATTTGGCATGACTCATATTTACTCATATATTGTCAAAACAAAGTAGGGGACCATGAAATATAAATATTATGGTAGGTCGTCAGTTGAAAGACCAGCTTTGGAAAATGATTGCCACGCTTTGGTTTTGAAACCGTTCTTACGCCCCAAAACGCCAAAAAAACATTGCACGTGGAAAACGGAATTCCTCCATACATATGTTTGGAGCGTCATTCGTAATTTAGAAACTTGTGTGAAGAGTCGTGAAAATTCTCGGAGCAATTAATAATGTCAATTGTCATTATCCAAAGTAACTCCTGAGCTTCCTTCTCTGCTTTAATGCAGTATTTGTGATCAGATTGGAAATGTGTCGTCTACAACGTGATGAACTCCTACTGACATGCTTCAAACTAGAAGCGATGTGGCAAATGTGTTCAACAACATATAGGTCCAGAACAAGTTAAGAATTGACAAATCAGAAACCAAGCTTAAAGAAATTGAGCCCAAACACCATATCAAATTATTGGTTACGTTTCTGACTTGCTCGGCGACCACGTATTGTACACCGTTAACAAATCAGCATATTCTAGCCGGAAGCCAATTGTATTTGAAGCGTTGAATACGGAGTAATCGCCCATGGTGTCATATGTATCAGAGGATAGGAAAGGCGTGGACGTTTTTTTAGGCGTCCCAACGAACGCCATGCGAAAGTCCACATAAAGCAACATAACATATTTCGGGATGGGTCTATATTCATATCACTATGACTGCCAGAACTCAACTGTATATTGTCCATGGAAGGATAGGTGGACGGCACAACCGAAACAACATACTGGCGCCAATAGTTGTGCCGTTTGTGCATCATTCTGGTCCACGTTTTGTCTTTCAAGACGATGCTGCTCGTGCCCACCGTACACGTATCTTAACTTAATACATCCCGCAGCAAAACATCACCAGAATGCAATGGCCAGCCACGAGTCCTGACTGTTTTCCCAAACAGAGCACTTCAAGGACGGATACGTGTACACCATACGTCAAAAGCCACACCCGCTATGTTAGCAAAACTGGGACAGTCTTTCAAACGAACGTCTGACCAATCATGGGGGCATGACCTATTACTGATCAAGTCACCTCAAGCGTTTACTTTCTTACCATACACCCTTGCCGTCTTTTTTGGTTCTTTGCACCCTCACAATACACCGCAAACATGTTCTTTTGATTGTCATGTAACACCAAGACCTTCCTTTTTTCCCATTCATTCATTGCCATCGCTGGCTACCTCATCGTTGTTTTCGAATATCTCCCACGCGTTTTGGAAAGTATATATACTTTGCCTGAAGGAGACTACTTGAAGTAGTGAGTATTTGGTAATCAAGTGAGTGAATAAGTATGCAATTTTTTTTTTATAGTATTCGAAATCAGGTACCCCGACGTACTTTCACCAATTTTCTTTAATTCTTGCATAGGTTGCTGGGTCTCTTTCCTGACCTGGAATCCTCACGGCCCCCTCAAGATATGACACATGGTAGTAACGTCTGAAATAATTTGTAAGCTGTAGTGTACAGGGTAGGGTTTTGTTCAAGGGCTAATGCTTTTGAATAGGGCTCCAAGTGATAATTTTGCATCAAATGTACTGTGAGTGTTTCACGTCGGTTCACACATTTTAACAACATGACAAATAAAGTCAGCAAAGAATGATATGAATAATATTATTATTTATCATAACGATTTTTTTCTGAACATTGCTGTGTGGTCAGTAGGTACCTAGCTTCCTTGGTCTAATGGTCTAATGCGCCGTGATTTACAATGCAGAATTATATCTCTTGGCCACACCACCCAGGATTTGCAGCATTTATCTGTCAGAACCATACCTTTGCTGTTGGGTTTCAGCAAACTGTTTAAACATTGAATATCTACTTCTTGAATCACGATGGACTTTCCTCCTATATTTAGTTGACACGCCGTGATGTAACTACCGTTAACAGTCCAAAGTGGTGTTGGACCGAAATCACCAACTGTATCAGTGAATCAAAAATAAAGACACATGCAGTCGACGCACATATTTTTTTCATGTGACACAAACACGAAATGAAATTCACCCATCACACTTCATATCATTTAAGCCAAATGAACACTAATCAACATACATTTTACAGATTGCACTATTCAAATGTGTTCATAGGCTCGAGCCAGGCATCATGTTCTTTTTGGTCGCCTGTTATCCGGTTGTAGTCTCTAACCCTGTGAACAAGCAATATCCGCCGCTCATCTTGTTGTTCCTACTATGTATTGTTCAGTATGAAGTTATGTTTGAACACAGGAATTCTCACGGTTAAAGTCAAGCTCTTGAAGTATTAAAACGCAATTTATTGGTGTTCGTTCCTTGGGTTGATGTATTACTGCTCGGCTATAACCTAATACATTATTTCCGCATATCCTTCTATTGCAGGGTGAAAGTCGTCAAGACTTTATACGAACTCGGTCGTTGACGACGGGAGACACTCCTGATAGATTCTAGGTGTCTTATACAATTTCCCTTTTTCAGGAAAAAAATAGATATTCATTTCCAAAGCGGTGGTACGAGTAATGTTATTATAGATCAGTGCACACCTGCGAGCATATAACATGGCAAAAGATGATCACTCTGGAATAATCGTTGTAGGAAAATGACAGGGTAGGGTCATACTTATATGTAGATATATGCTGGGATTAATACAGCTGCACGGCAAGTAGGTTATTGTGGACGCCTGTGTGACAAATGACATGTGTTCATGCGGTTGACACATGTATTGCTGTGGGGGCTCTATCTAGGCCGCCGTGAAGATCCTGATTAGACTACATCTGGGTCAACCAATGCTTGTCGTAAGAGGTGACTAACGGGATCGGGGGGTGGGGGGGGGGGGGGGGGGTGGGGGGGGTGGGGGGGCGCGTTCTCAGGCTCGCTGATTTGATAGATGCATGCCAAAGTATCACCAAAGTATCACACTTGAGTTGATCGATGATGTGATTGACTGGATGGTTTAGACTCGATTATTCACAGACCGCCATTGTATAGCTGGAATATTGGTGGAAGCAGCGTTAAACAAGCAACGAACGAACAAATGTGAGCAGGATGACCTTATTACCAGACGTCCCACTAGCTACTGCCACCAACGTGTAACTCCAGACCAAGGCATGCATCATTCTGTAGTAACATGGGGCTGCAATTACTTAAGCGTTAGTTTTTTCTGTACAATCCACTCTCTTTTACCCAACGTCTTTAGCTCAGAGGAGCAATAATCACCCCGTCATCTCCTTTAAAATAAAACTTAAGCATTCTTCTCGTAGATGGCCGACATAACCTTTATGACCTCTTCAAACCCATTACAAATTGTCTTGGCTTTTTTCCATCCAGAATGTCCTCCTTGTGATCTCCTTCCAGATTCTGTGCTTGCCTCCTGTCAGAGGCCAATTGCAGGCATAACCTTCTGTTGGACCGCCATTCTAGTGCGACATGAAATTGCTCACACTGAATGATTCAGTATGCCGATTATACTGTGGAACAGTATGATGAAGTGTATATGATCTCTAAAATGAGATCCACATCCAATAACACAAAGCCACTTCCTTTCGTGTATTTGTATGATTGCCGATGATTAAATGTCCACTCAGCGAGAGGTAGCCTATATGTACACGTAACGACATAACGCATTGTAACAACAAGTATCGTCTTTTAGCGTCTTTCAGTATAAGACCGGGGATCAAACCACCAACCGTCCGCTCTCCGGGCAGACGCTCTATCACACCAGTGAATAATTGATAAGTGTCCACATAAAGCGATGAAATTGAAGTTTTATGAACATGCAGCTGTTCACGTCTGTGATTAATTTAGTTGTATTGCCGAGATTTTACTCTACCCTCTCTGATATTGTTAATGTCAAATTTTGTCTCGTCACGATATGGCTGAAATATTGCCGATGTCACGTTAAACTTTAACTCACTCACTCACTTCCCTCACTGTTGTCGTCGGTAGCACTAGAAATGACACAATATACACGGTCGCCTGGCCAATTTCATCTCGGAAGTCTATAATGCTGTTACTATAACTATTACTTGATGTCGCAGAGATGGAACATAAATACCCCTGATGTTTAGACATTTGGATTCTGGTATAACAAGTATTATCCATTTCAGTTGACATCAGTCTCAAGTGAGGGGAGGTAAACTTACAATTGTTTACTGACAAAAACGCATTTCATTACAAATCCAAAATGCACACTATCCAGGCTTGTCCTGATACATTATTGACATGGTGATCGACCATAGTGTAACAAACACTATGTCATATTGTTTTCTATGCCTGGGAATTGTCAATGACGATCATTATTAGAGTCGCAAACCCGTATTGATCCTCCATGTTCACCTCCATTTTGATGTCCAATCACTTGATCGATCCTAGCAATACCAACACGTTAATTGACATCTGATATCAGCCACAACATCTGGGAATAATTGTCTCTGTCATTTCCCGTGGCAGTTATATACTCACCTCTCGTTGGCTCGTTTGTTTACCTCTTTCATGTTCTCTTTTAGATGATCCGACCGCCTCCTTGGTCTAGTGGTTGAACCTCCGCCAGGACAGCGAAATGCCGTGGGTTCGATCCCCGGCCGCGTCATACAAAAAGACGTTAGAAGATGGTACTCGTTACCCTGTCTGGCGCTCGTCATTAAGGGGCTTAAACTAGGACTGGTCGGCTCGGAGTCAGTATGCAGTGTCTGAGTGGGGTATCAATGATACATTGCTGCGTGGTATCTCAGTGGTATAAGACTATAAAATTGGCATTAGTCCGGACTACGCACGCACTCACGCACTCACGCACACACTTAAATGCACGTATCTGTATAAGTGCAATAATCTTGAACGCGACGTTAAACCCCATTTTACCTCACCAATCAGATGATCCCTGTAACTATATCATTGCAGATACATTTCATTGGTGATTTTATGCGTAACGTTTCAAACAACATGTAAGTCAAAACTGGACTGTAGGAGGAACGTATGAAGACCTTTACCAAGAAGTTCTGATATCTTGACGCCACATAACTTTCTTTTATAATTTACAACCCTCCCATCTAGCATTTTTCGTGAAAGGTGAGATAATATGAATTGTATATTCAGTGTATCTATACATAAGATAACTGTGATAGCCCAGATTTCGAACTTACCAGATGTCAATTTTAGCAAACAAATAACAACTACATGTTGGCTTTGTTTGTTTGTTATTAAACGCCATACTCAGCAATATTCGAGCGATATGACGGCGATGTGTATCTATTCGCGCCTTGATCAGACAATCAACAATTTCATCTGGTTTGAAAGACCATTTATACATTTGTTTTGTTGTGAAAACAGTGGACAATGTCTCCTATCTCATTGTTCCGGTTTGAACCTACATAACGTTGAGTAGCAAAACCGAAAAGAAATATATATTGTCCACGATGTCACCACAAGGCCCAATCGTTGTGCAACGTTGCGTCCCTTAGGCACGCCAGAAGCCTGTGATTGTGCGTTCAAATCTCGATTATGTTTCTAGGTTTGTCCGCACCATTCACGTGCTCGTGTTTTTAACAAAAGTTGTGCTTAGCCAAGGAGGATGAACTCAAGTGTCATCTCTATTCCGGCCCGTTTGGTGATGATGTGTATGTTCCGGGTCATTTGGTCAAGATGTGTCTATTTCGGCACATTTGGAAAAAATGTGTATATTTCGGCACATTTGGTCATGATGTGTATATTCTGGCACATAGGGTCATGGCTTATATATATGTACCTTTCAGTGCTAATTACCACCGGTCTCCCGTTTACTAATTGTCGATTGCCTATTATCAGTGATAATTATCAGTGATAAGTCCTGGCTTCCAGTTGTCCATTGCTAATTACCAATCAGCGCCAATTAATTGTTTGTTTAAATGTAAGTTTCCACCTTTGTTATCTTATTACTTTTGTTGTTCGTACAGGTGCATATATATGTTCTCTGTTTCAGAGTATTTATTCACCTGATGAAGGAATAAGAATATACTCAGCAGTGTTGTCTTCGTCATGATATAAAAGTTGATGTCAATAAATTCTCCCTCCAATGTGTATCACTTCTAAACACCAATCAAAGACGTATATATAAAATATTTAATAACACGTTCATCTTTTAACCATAACCACTTGTTTCTCCACTTCAAGAGCGGATGGCCCAGTCGTCTAAGGCGCCACGTTCCGCTGTGCAGTGTTGCGTCCATTGGGCACGCCAGAAACCTATGATTGTGGGTTCGAATCCAGGTTCGCCCCGATTATGTTTCCAGATTTGTCGGCACCATACCCGATCTCGTGGGTTTCACCGAAGTGGTAAACGTCTGAGACCTGCATCACTTCGGGCTTTCCTCCTACACTAAGCTGACACGCCGTGATGTAACTGTAACACTGTTAAAAGCGGCGTTAAACCCAACTCACTCACTCAAGAATGATGAGATTTGTAAATGGTTCCGAGAAGTCATGATTAAAGGATCTGGTCGACCTTCCTCTGCGAGTCGTGTAGTCTAAAGTTCTTATGGACCTGGAATTTAAACCAGAAACAACTGTGTACTCGGTAATCGTTAAAACAGACTGAATATTTTGTACCGACAATAGCCGTATAACTGACGTGAAAGTAATTATGCAATATCTACTTTAAAGTAATAACGTCGGCTGCCCATTATGTTATCAATACGATAATTTATTATGACAAACGAGATATGTTCTTATGTACGTTTAATTACTTTGATGAATGATTAACAATAAAAACAAACATTGCCATGTAGGATAATGCTGATCTTGAATTATAATTGTTAACCAATGTTGTGTCTTAATTCCAATGAACAGACTACACACTATTGTATATTTCACAGGTCTGTATGTCAAATGGAATTACTAATTCTGCATCTGGCAATCGTTCTGAAGCATACATAATCTTGTTCTTATTCAATGCATCAACATAATTTATTTTGGTAATTACGTCAATGAAGTGCATTCGCAAGAGGATGCTTGAAAGTGTTTAATAACTACTGTACCTACATATGTTTTGATAATTGGTTGACAAACAATCTGGTCAAGTGGGATGGTGCGTCCATCGCAGCTGACATATCGTGAACATGGTATCAAAGTAATGGTGGCACCATACATCCACACATGAAAGCGGCAACCATATTGAAAATGTCACGACTTTATCGGCAAGGCATTCCTTATCGGAAGAGCTGTCCATGCTAACCCTTTTCGCGAGCATCTGATGTCATCATTAAGGTCAGTGACCCATTCATTCATATTATTGTCACTGCCATTTTGCCTTTCACGCCCAACGGAATATGTTCCGTCGGATAATCGAGACTGGTTGTTCTCTGACGTTGACGTTTTATATTTCATATTATACAAAATTGTAGTATACATGTGTTAATGTGTAATTTCCAATCTCGATGAATATGGGTGTGAAGCTGAATTGTGTTATCCCCTGCTGGGATATCAATGCAATGTTGCTAGAAGTGGCGTAGAACCATCCTCGATCACTTATGGTCCTAATTTCTATAAACTTCAATTTAGGCAAAATACAAATTGGAAACACAAATAAATGCCTTATATTTCTTTGTTTTAAAAACATGTTCTCACAAATCCTTGAAAACGTTTTGATTATGCAAGGTTTCCGCGAAAAGGGCCCCTAGCAGGTGAACCCGTCGTTAGCGTTGTAGATAGGCTTTAGCTTGTACAACATCTTTTTCTCAGTGTGGAAAGCGCCGATGTTAAGCTTACTCTTTGGCTTTTATTTACTACTATGCCCTTGGACCGTTAGGGCTTTAATAAGAATTAAAGCACAAATCTCCTGAACAATATTATCCTGTTTGTGACAAAAAAAGGACGTCACCTCTTATTCGCCAAAAGTAGGTCATTTCCGGTTAATGCAAAGGCTGAAATATCTCTCCAATGAAATCGTTTTATCGACTTTAAGCCACTTGTCGCATTCCTACGGAGACGTCCGACTGTCAGCTCCCGCTTATCTTCCATGTCGGTGTACAAGAAGCTTGTTCCTGAAAACAAGCATAAGTCTTTTCGTCACATAACTCGTCGAAATAAACACAAACTCAAAATGCAAAAAAATAAAAATAATAACAGTTCGAATAAGCAATACTGATTATCCTTCTGTTATTTTCAGACGTTGGGCTATAATCGCCGTCGTCTCTACTCGCATATGCACAGACCGCCTCCGTGGTCTAGTGGTAGAGTGTCCGCCCGGAGAGCGGAAAGTCCGGGATTCGATATCCGGCCGCGTCATACCCAAAGACGTTAAAATATGGTACTTGTTGTTACCCTGTCTGGCGCTTGGCATTAAGGGGCTAAAACAAGTACTGGTCGGCTCAGATTCAGTAAACTGTGTTGAGTGGGGTATTTTTGTTAAACTGCGGCATGGTATATCAGTGAGCTAGCACTATAAGTTGGCATCAGTCCGGACTAGTACAAGCATCCACACACACAAATACATGCACGTCGCCATATAAGTGCAATAATCTTGGACGCGACGTTAAACCCCATTCCACCACTGTTTCCTCTTGATAGAATTATATTCTGTGTATGTCCTCTGTACTCAAAACAGTAAAATATATACTTTACGTGTGTCAGAAAACAATGTTATGGGTATTTCACCGTAAATAATAATGCCCTATTCTCTACCACTTGTGTTTTTTTATTAACCCCGTTATAACGTATAAATGATGATGAGGTGCGATACGTTTTCTTAATCACATTCCACAGTCCTCTACACTGGAAATAGAATCACGAAACCCCGCGATGGTTATTTAATGAAGACAGCTGATGTGTGCTAATACTTATAAAGAGAATGTAAGCCATTCTGGCGACACGGAATAGTACTTACAGTAATGACTATCATTGCAAAGTGGGGGGCACGGGTGGCCCAGTCGTCTAAGGCGCCGCGATTCGCTGTGCAGAGTTGCGTCCCTTGGGCACGCCAGAAACCTATGATCGTGGGTTCGAATCCAGGTTCGCCCGGATTATGTTTCTAGGTTTGTCAGCACCATACCCGTGCTCGTGGGTTCCACTGAAGTGGTAAACGTCAGAGACCTGCATCACTTCGGCCTACCACATTAAGATGACACGCCGTGATATAACTGGAATACTGTTAAAAGCGGCGTTAATCCCAACTCGCCCGCTCGCTCATTGCAAAGTAGGCTTTTCAAGCGATTTGATTTTTTGCTCATCCTCCTTGAATTTGATTACGTGCTTACAATTCGGGAAAGAATCGACACTCAGCAGTGAACGTGGTCATTAGCACTTAAATACTGCATTTGCATGTTTGTTTCTTTCAGTTTGTGCTAGTTATGTACGTACGCTTAACAACGTTGCTACATAAAGACTGTTTTCAGGCCCTCTACTTCAACCTTGTTTTTCATCAATGGCCCTATTCCCCATTTTGACTAGTACCATATATGTTCCTGTGATTCTTTCGCCTGACTGTTTTCCGTCAACTGATATAAACTGATGATATTGCATTGCGGTGCCCGAAAACTGTAAACTTAAAAGAAAAGGGACGATTACTGTGACATAATCTTTAGTTATTTTTCAAAGCATGTACAGGTGGACTAAAGCTAAATCAACGTCGGAGGTAAACAACATTCAGTCCCACTGCACTGTATTGCACTGCATGGCATGTACAAGGCGACTATGCTTGTCGTAAGAGCCGACTAACGGGATCGGGTGGTCAGGCTCGCTGACTTGGTTGAAGCATGTCATCGATCCTAATTGCGATCGATCAATCACTGGATTGTCTGGTCCATACTCGATTATTTACAGACCGCCGTCATATGGCTGGAATATTGCTGAGTGCGGCGTAAAACAACAAAACAACAAAACCAAGCATTTATATGTCCTATACAAAGCCCTACAAATAACGTACCTGCTGGACTATGAAGTATGACCAGATCTCTGATCTTATCACTAATCGTGAAGAGGAGCAGCTGAGTTCCAAGCATGTTGATCTTCCGGATGATGCTCTTAACCCGAGAATACAAGTAAAACACTCTGGAAGAGACGTCAGAGTGATGAGTAACTTGTTCTTCTTGAACGCTCGACCAATATGTCACACATTCCATGATCACAGTAAATTTTAAAACCAACGTCGTATCTTGTTGACATTCGTTAACTGAACCTAAGCAATTCACGATAGAAATGCCCGTGAACACATCAGCATTAATAACGTTACTTATAATTCGTTTGGAAATAATGGATGCCTTTTATGAACATATTTGAACATGCAAATATTATAATTTAATAGTTTTGGGCAGGGGCGGTGTTTAGTTGAGTCAAATAGGCGTAGGATTCAATCGTTGACCACTTTGGTGACAAACCAAGGATCATGCACAGGGCATATTGGATTTAAACCCACGAATAGCGGATCCTGGAATACCCGAGGGAGACAACCATGTCTTAGATCACTGAACCATCTATGCCTTCATGCACGATTTATGTAAAACGTTGTAAATGTTACAAACAATTCTCTCCTGTCAGCTGCGATCCTGTCTCCAGACTGTCCATTAGTAATACGCAGAACAAACTTGAGCTTTCCCACCGCATTAAAACCCCACAGGGCAATTTTCCTGATGAACATCATCTGCCGGGGGATTACTGCCACGTCGTAACATGGCCCTTGTAAGGGAAATAATAGAATTGATGTGACACACACATAAAAACACACAAAAACACGGTGAGGCCATGCAGACACCTGCCTTCTTATTTAGCATGGTTTTTTTTATACTACTTAATCGATGGCAGAGACGAATCAAGGTCATGTATATATGCCAAATGTATATCGAGGAAAAGTAGTTTCATAGCATACGACACAACATAAGAAATTAATACTTTTTTTCATCATAAGGAATCGATACTGAGAGAAGTACTACAGGCATAAACCATGCTCAGAAGTCTCTTACAACGAGATTTGCGTGCCTCAGATGCAATGTCGAACTTCCCAGCTTTCATCTGGGTCTTGTACAGCCCGGGGGGATCACTCTGGCAGCGGTAGAGGACGTAACCACAAAAGTCCAAGCTGACCACCTTTCCTTTAAACTGACCAATAATCTCCCATTTGTAAGAACTAAGGTCCAGGACGTACATAGCGCTGGCTGGTCGGTTTTCCGTCGAGGCTTTGGTGAGGCCAACAGTGAGAACCCTCCGTGAGAACTGTTTACCCTTTTTTCCAGACGAACCTGAATATGTTTCGACTACGATGTTAAATTCAAAAGGATTACGAGATGATACATATATGGCATTATTCATAATAATCCCCAAGGTTTTTCACAACTTCTTGTGAATCGAGTGGCCTGGAAGACTGACTGTGTTGATCAACTGAAATTCATACTACGGGTGTTGTTGCTGAAATGAGTTTACGTTCATTGAATAGTATTCACGGCGTATCAGCTAAATCGGAAAGGAAAGCCTTCACGGACGTAGGTCCTCGACGTTAACCCCTTTAATGAAACCCACAAGCTAAGTATTTAAGGCAAATATGTCATGCGAACCCACGATCGGCTATACTTCACTACCGAAACTAGAAAGTATTATCTCATACGGTGAGTGAGTGAGTGAGTTGGGTTAAACGCGGTTTAACAGTATTACAGTTATATCGCGGGGTGTCAGCCTAATGTGGGACGAAAGCCTGACGTTATGCAGGTCTTAGACGTTTACAACTTCGGTGAAACCCACGAGCACGGGTATGGTGCTGACAGACCTAGAAACATAATCCGGGCGAACCGGGATTCGAACCCACAATCCTAGGTTTCTGGCGTGCCCAATGGATGCAACTCTGCAAAGCGAACCGCAACGCCTTAGACGACTGGGCCATCCGTGCGCTTAAAATCTCTTACAATTTTGGAAGTTTTAATATTTTCCCGAGTATACTCTACACTTTGTTACCACTAGTGTGTCTATTGGGCCACATGGCATCTGTTTCGGCGGAAAGTCGAGACTGATTATTCGCTGGCGTTGACGTTTTACATTTATCTCATATAAGCGTATCATTACGTCACATGACCTTGACAGGATCCGCTCGTCGTCAATTACCGATTCTGAATTGGAGTTTCTCTGCGATACATCGATTGTCAATGGCTTCACCCACGTTCTAAATGTCCATTATCTATGTTATGTTTGGCATCACTCCTATTTTATACTGATATGCCTGATTATAACTGAACTATTGTTTAAATTAATGTTCATCTGCACATTGAAGAATCAGGTACAATACGCAACCGCTACAGTACTCACCAACTTCAATACGCACCCGCTACAATACTCACCAATTACAATACGCACCCGCTACAATACACACCAGGTACAATACGCACCCGCTACAATAATCACCAACTACAATACGCATCTGCTACAATACATACAAGGTACACTACTCACCCGCTACAATACTCGCCAACTACAATACGCACCCCCTACAATACGCACCAAATACAATACGCACCCTCTACAATACACACCAGGTACAATACGCTCCCGCTACAATACTCGCCAACTTCAATACGCACCCGCTCGAATACTCACCAAATACAATACGCACCCGCTACAATACACACCAGGTATAATACGCACCCGCTACAATACACACCAAGTACAACACGCACCCGCTACAATAATCACCAACTACAATACGCACCCGCTACAATACTCACCAACTACAATAGGCACCCGCTACAATACACACCAGGTACAATACGCACCCGCTACAATAATCACCAACTACAATACGCACCCGCTACAATAATCACCAACTATAATACGCACCCGCTACAATACACACCAGGTACAATACGCACCCGCTACAATAATCACCAACTACAATACACACTCGCTACAATACACACCAGGTACAATACGCACCTGCTACAATAATCACCAACTACAATACGCATCTGCTACAATACATACAAGGTACACTACTCACCCGCTACAATACTCGCCAACTACAATACGCACCCCCTACAATACGCACCAAATACAATACGCACCCGCTACAATACACACCAGGTACAATACGCACCCGCTACAATACTCGCCAACTTCAATACGCACCCGCTCCAATACTCACCAACTACAATACGCACCCGCTACAATACACACCAGGTATAATACGCACCCGCTACAATACTCACCAACTACAATACGCACCCGCTACAAGACACACCAACTACAATACGCACCCGCTACAATACACACCAGGTACAATACGCACCCGCTACAATAATCAACAACTACAATACGCACCCGCTACAATAATCACCAACTATAATACGCACCCGCTACAATACACACCAGGTTCACTACTCACCCGCTACAATACACACCAGATTCACTACTCACCAGCTACAATACCCACCAGATTCACTACTCACCAGCTACAATACCCACCAGGTACACTACTCACCCGCTACAATACACACCAGGTACACTACGCACCCGCTACAATACACACCAGGTTCACTACTCACCCGCTACAATACACAGCAGGTTCACTACTCACCCGCTACAATACACACCAGGTACACTACGCACCCGCTACAATACACACCAGGTACACTACGCACCCGCTACAATACACACCAGGTTCACTACTCACCCGCTACAATACACACCGGTTCACTACTCACCCGCTACAATACACACCAGGTACACTACGCACCCGCTACAATACACACCAGGTACAATACACACCAGTTGCACTACTCACCCGCTACAATACATACCAGGTTCACTACTCAACCGCTACAATACATACCAGGTTCATTACTCACCCGCTACAATACACACCAGGTACAATACACACCAGGTACACTACTCACCCGCTACAATACACACCAGATTCACTACTCACCCGCTACAATACATACCAGGTTCACTACTCACCCGCTACAATACACAGCAGCTACAGTACACACCAGGTACACTACATACCCGCTACAATACACACTAGGTTCACTACTCACCCGCTACAATACACACCAGGTACACTACTCACCGCTACAATACACACCAGGTACACTACTCACCCGCTACAATACACACCAGGTTCACTACACACCAGGGAACGCTACTCACCCGCTACACTACTCACCCGCTACAATACACACCAGGTTCACTACTCACCCACTACAATACACACCAGGTACACTACTCACCCGCAACACTACTCACCCACTACAATACACACCAGGTACACTACTCACCCGCTACAATACACACCAGGTACACTACTCACCCGCTACAATACACACCAGGTTCACTACTCACCCGCTACAATACACACCAGGTTCACTACTCACCAGGTACACTACCCACCCGCTACAATACACACCAGGTTCACTACTCACCCGCTACAATACACACCAGGTTCACTACTCATCCGCTACAATACACACCAGATTAAACACACACCAGGTACACTACTAAACCGCTACACTACTCACCCACTACAATACACACCAGGTACACTACTCACCCGCAACACTACTCACCCACTACAATACACACCAGGTACACTACTCACCCGCTACAATACATACCATGTTCACTACTCACCCGCTCCAATACACACCAGGTACAATACACACCAGGTACACTACTCACCCGCTACAATACACACCAGATTCACTACTCACCCGCTACAATACACACCAGGTTCACTACACACCAGGAACACTACTCATCCGCTACAATACACACCATGTTCACTACCCACCCGCTACAGTACACACCAGGTACATTATTTACCCGCTACAATACACACCAGGTACACTACTCACCCACTACAATACACACCAGGTGAACTCCTCACCCGCTACAGTAGACACCAGGTACAATACACAGCAGGTACGCTACTCACCCGCTACAATAATCACCAACTGTAATACGCACCCGCTACAATACACACCAGGTACACTACTCACCCGCTACAATACATACCAGGTTCACTACTCACCCGCTCCAATGCACACCAGGTACAATACACACCAGGTACACTACTCACCCGCTACAATACACACCAGATTCACTACTCACCCGCTACAATACACACCAGGTTCACTACACACCAGGTACACTACTCACCCGCTACAATACACACCAGGTAAACTCCTCACCCGCTACAGTAGACACAAGGTACAATACACACCAGGTACGCTACTCACCCGCTACAATAATCACCAACTCTAATACGCACCCGCTGCAATACACACCAGGTACACTACTCACCCGCTACAATAATCACCAACTACAATACACACCAGCTACAATACACACCAGGTACACTACTCACCCGCTACAATACATACCAGGTTCACTACTCACCCGCTACAATACACACCAGGTTCACTACTCACCCGCTACAATACACACCAGGCAACTACTCACCCGCTACAATACACAACAGGTACAATACACACCAGGTACAATACACACCAGGTACACCACTCAACCGCTACAATACACACCAGGTACACTACTCAACCGCTACAATACACACCAAGTACATTATTTACCCGCCACAATACACACCAGGTAAATTACTCACCCGCTACAATACACACCAGGTTCACTACGCACCCGCTACAATACACACCAGGTACACTACTCACCCGCTACAATACACACCAGGTACAATACACACCAGTTACACTACTCACCCGCTACAATACATACCAGGTTCACTACTCACCCGCTACAATACACACCAGGTTCACTACTCACCCGCTACAATACACACCAGGCAACTACTCACCCGCTACAATACACAACAGGTACAATACACACCAGGTACAATACACACCAGGTACACTACTCAACCGCTACAATACACACCAGGTACACTACTCAACCGCTACAATACACACCAGGTACATTATTTACCCGCCACAATACACACCAGGTAAATTACTCACCCGCTACAATACACACCAGGTTCACTACGCACCCGCTACAATACACACCAGGTACACTACTCACCCGCTACAATACACACCAGGTACAATACACACCAGTTACACTACTCACCCGCTACAATACATACCAGGTTCACTACTCAACCGCTACAATACATACCAGGTTCACTACTCACCCGCTACAATACACACCAGGTACAATACACACCAGGTACACTACTCACCCGCTACAATACAAACCAGATTCACTACTCACCCGCTACAATACATACCAGGTTCACTACTCACCCGCTACAATACACAGCAGGTACAGTACACACCAGGTACACTACATACCCGCTACAATACACACTAGGTTCACTACTCACACGCTACAATACACACCAGGTACACTACTGACCGCTACAATACACACCAGGTACACTACTCACCCGCTACAATACACACCAGGTTCACTACTCACCCGCTACAATACACACCAGGTTCACTACACACCAGGGAACGCTACTCACCTGCTACAATACACACCAGGTACACTACTCACCCGCTACAATACACACCAGGTTCACTACACACCAGGGAATGCAACTCACCCGCTACAATACACACCAGGTTCACTACTCACCCGCTACAATACACACCAGGTACACTACTCACCCGCTACAATACACACCAGGTTCACTACACACCAGGTACACTATTCACCCGCTACACTACACACCAGGTACACTACTCACCCGCTACAATACACACCAGGTTCACTACACACCAGGTTCACTACTCACCCACTACAATACACACGAGGTACACTACTCACCCGCAACACTACTCACCCGCTACAATACACACCAGGCACACTACTCACCCGCTACAATACACACCAGGTACACTACTCACCCGCTACAATACACACCAGGTACACTACTCACCCGCAACACTACTCACCCACTACAATACACACCAGGTACACTACTCACCCGCTACAATACACACCAGGTACAATACACACCAGGTACAATATACACCAGGTTCACTACTCACCAGGTACACTACCCACCCGCTAAAATACACACCAGGTACAATACACACCAGGTACAATACATACCAGGTACAATACACACCAGGTTCACTACTCACCAGGTACACTACCCACCCGCTACAATACACACCAGGTTCACTACTCACCCGCTACAATACACACCAGGTTCACTACTCACCCGCTACAATACACAGCAGGTTGACCACTCACCCGCTACAATACACACCAGGTTCACTACTCACCCGCTACAATACACACCAGGTTCACTACTCACCCGCTACAATACACACCAGGTTTACTACTCACCCGCTACAATACACACCAGGTTCACTACTCACCCGCTACAATACACACCAGGTTAACTACACACCAGGTACACTACTAAACCGCTACACTACTCACCCACTACAATACACACCAGGTACACTACTCACCCGCAACACTACTCACCCACTACAATACACACCAGGTACACTACTCACCCGCTACAATACATTCCAGGTTCACTACTCACCCGCTCCAATACACACCAGGTACAATACACACCAGGTACACTACTCACCCGCTACAATACACACCAGATTCACTACTCACCCGCTACAATACACACCAGGTTCACTACACACCAGGTACACTACTCATCCGCTACAATACACACCATGTTCACTACTCACCCGCTACAGTACACACCAGGTTCACTACTCACCAGGTACACTACTCACCCGCTACACTACTCACCCACTACAATACACACCAGGTACACCACTCACCCGCTACACTACTCACCAGCTACAGTACACACCAGGTACAATACACACCAGGTACACTACTCACCAGCTACAGTACACACCAGGTACAATACACACCAGGTACACTACTCACCCGCTACAGTGAACGCCTGCGTCTTGCCACGGCCATGCCTGGTAAGCTTGAAGGATGTTATACCACGTGACGCGCATTTACATTCCCCTTTCCGTGTTGTGATCCTTCGGAAAGTCACTTGACAATTCCGAATGCAATCCTGTGTTATGAGCACAAAATTGATGGTGATTTATAATAACCCCCAAAATGCAGCATTAACCAGCCAACAAACATCACTTGCAATTTCCTGTGATTTTAAGTACTGACCGCATATGTAGTGACTGCTTGTCGATGTCATATGTCGTCCATTTGATTGTGTTCCGTATTTTCTTATTACTATTTTTTGGATGAGAATGCTGAGCTGCATTCTTCGGGAATAAACATTTCCGTAACAAATGCTGAGCTGTATAATTAAAATTATCGATGTCCAAGTGATTACCTAATGCTTTTAGTACATATATTGTTCATATTCATCCTATATCAATTCCCAATTCCAGTGTAATATGTATTTCTTTAATTGTTCTCTTCCACAGGAACATTTAGGACTATATCAAATATTTCCCACGGGGAAATTATCTTCATCCAAGAAGAGCACCCCTGAGCTTAATGTAGATGACCTGTATTAATTTTATCGGGCTATTGTTGAAACATGATACAAAATTAAATTTGAACAGCATTTCTTACAAGGCACACCTGTCATCTCGATGTGGGAATAAAGCGACAAAACCCTTTCTACATCCAATAGAAATTGGTAAAAGTCGATTGTACAATTCCGACTACATCATGAGCCTGTGTTTATGAATCACTATCAAATAGTCCTGATACCAGGTTTTCGCGAAAGAAGCCCATTTCTAGGGTGAAAGTGGGTATGTTGACGACAGGAGAGGTACCAACGTAATTTCTAACCCGTAATCGGCGGATCGGGACTGTCAAGGGACGCAACCCTGCACAACAATTTTCAGCTCTTGTCATCACTGGACCACACATGTTCATTTAGAAAAATAGGCGTGATTCCAGTGGCGTGATTGACAGAAGACGTTGAACATGAAAAATGAGTTTCTATAAAATAACATCGTCAATAAAACTTACTTTTTCCATTGCTGGGACGTTGAACTGTTTCACATCTGCCAACATAACATCCTGCCCTGGAGACACATCACATCGGAGTTGCTGCGACGAGAAGGCAACAGTATCGCAACCCCTGATGCTCTGACAGCTATGTATGCATAACTTGATACCCTTAGGGCCAGGTAAGGGTTTCCCTGCTGATATTTGTATGTTTGTAGCGATACAAAGGAAATACCGAATGACAAGAACGACTCGCGCCATCACTGGGTGTCAATACAATAACACTTTTAATAGCGTCCAAGACATTTAACTGTAACCTGGTAGGTTGAGCTTCGATAAATCAATCCACATATATCGATCATTTTGTGTGCGAGTCATACATATTCAGCACCAAGACTCACCACATATTGACGTCAGGCACGACATCTTAAAACGTTCGGATTGTGTGAACAAACTGTGTCTGTTAACCTGTTTGAGAGGATTGGTTTTTTTTCTAAAAATTGGCAAATGTGTTGGAATAATTGGAGAAACCAATTAGAGACGCAGGCTAAAAAGTATTCTCCTTTGGTGAAACCCACAGGCATTCGAGACGACTATCAGTAGATCCCTGTACGACCATAGGTCTCTAGTCCGCCACCGATGCCGCCTAAAATACACGTACACATGGGATTTAAGATGTTATCCAGGAGACCATCAGATACAATTGGGATCACGAAAACGTACATACCTACATTAAAAAGACATATCATGATGTTGTTCTCAAATACTGGGTGTGTGAATTGTGTGATTTTACGCCGCTTTTAACAATCTTTCAGCAATATCATGGCGGGGCACACCAGAAATGTTTTACACATTCGAACCCGAGCCTTTGGCGTGACATGTGAATAAAGACACTAGGCCACCTCAGCGTACTTAATCATACATTACGTGTAGGCTGTTTTACGACGCAGTCAGCAATATGTCTGCAGTATCACAGAGGCCCATAAATCAGCGATCCAGGCAAACCAAAGGAGGATAGCATGATCAGCTATTAACTATCACCGCCAGTGTATGATGACAAGGACTCAGATCACAAATTGGATACAGAGGACCTTATTTGTCATGGAATCCCAAAGGGGGCTAAAACAATCACCCAGCTCAAACATTGGAAACAGATCGAAATCACACAAACATTTTTGAAAAGTAACTACAAAACATGTATTCCGAATAGAGTCATTTGTTTAATATCTGCCGACAACAAATTGTGAATTACAACCACAAAAATACATCCCGGCTATGAAGTTGAAATACATGCAAGTCAGTATCTGAACACACTTCAACACTGACTATCAATTTCAGTATAATGAACAAAAAGCGTCAGTTAACAGGACCCCTCACGGAATAGAGTAATCAAATAAATCTGCACCATGCATTTTTAAATATTCAAAACAGAACACGAAACCGCTTATTATTGATGAATGATGCTTGAAAAAGATCAAAATCGTATTCATACATGTTTGATGTTAATGTAATAACTTGAATTTTCATTTTTTTTTAATAGTGGAACGTGTTTCTATGTGCACTGTATACATCTGTACTATTCCCGAACAATCGTCCTGCTAATTGGAATTGTTGATAGATCGCGATAACAACAACTTATTTCCTACAACTCATCGATACTGGAAAGTGTGCGTACTTTAGGGGAAATTGTTACAATGATAAAACGATAAATGTCCACGTTCGTGCGCTTAACTCTAAATAGGCTAGTGGTTATTTAACGTCAGCTCGTCATGACAAAGCACATGGCTTGACCCCCCAAAATGAGATCAGTGTTTATTTGTATGAAGTATTTCGTACAATGCCCATGATCGCCCGACTCCCCGAGGCAAGAGTGTAAATGAAGAGTGGAAACTGGACTTTTAAAGTCAGTTAACTCTCTTGCCTAGGGACGATGATGCTCGTTCTCAGTAAGTACATATTGTAACGACTTATGCATTGACATTAATGTGCATTTAAAAGTCAAATCACTCACGTAACTCTACAAGGAATCCACGGACCCCAGAAATAACCATTCTGCTGGTGATTTGCACTGAACAAATACATTGTACATGGTGATTTAGTGAACTTAATCTTTACCTTAATTTAACATTTAATACTAAATAGACGTTATATTATGCATCGACGCGATATACTACATCAAACCATGTTGCCGTAAGAGGCGACTATGCTTGTCGTAAGAGACGGCAAACGGGATCGGGTGGTCAGGCTCTTCACATTAATTTAACAGTACATCGACGTAATATATTACATCGACGTTATATCGACGTTGTATAATGCATCGACCTTGTACACTACATCGACACTATATACTAAATCGACGTTATATTATACATCGACCTTATCAACCCATGCTTGCCGTAAAAGGCGATTATGCTTGTCGAAAGAGACAACTAACAGGATCGGGTGGGCAAGCTCGCTAGTTGATGCATGTCATCGTATCTCAAATGCGTGGATAGATGCTCATGATGTCAGTCACAAGATTGTCTGGACCAGACAGACCGCCGTACAGACCGCCGTCATCACCGTGAAATGTTATCTGGTGGAATTGCAGTTTGCATAAAACATTGTTTGGCGGGATACTTCGAGAGAGTTTATTCCCATTGTGATAATGTTATCATTTTCAGGTTTGTGAATGCTGAAAGTCCAATACACGTTTTCATTGCTTTTGTCTATATTCATCCTGAATCATCTCCGTTCTACAATAAGTGTGCAGAAAATGGTACAGATAGATTGGAAAATCAGTTAGTACATATCAAACATGATTATGATGAGTCCTGTAAATTCATCTTATGTGGTGATTTTAATGGAAGAACGAGGTGTGACCGGGATTTTATCCTTGATGATGATGGGAAATATTTACCAATCGATCCACACTATGTTAGAAATAATTTTTCAGTTACAAGAAGTGTTCATGACTATAAAACAAATAAGTATGGTGGAGCTTAACTGGACTTGTGTAAATTAATGGGTATACATATTGAAAATGGGAGAGCCTCATTGGATATCCCGAGTAACTTCACTTTTGTGTCACATACAGGATGCAGTACTGTATATTATTACATAGTTTCCAGTGATCTTTTCCCAAATGTCATTGATATGTCAGTTATCCAGCGTACAGATTCGTATCACATGCCCGTCAAATGTACAATAAAAATGTTATATACAATCAAGTAATGGAATCACCAGAAACCACAGATGGTTTAGTGGAGACTGTTCCAAGATACATTCTACCAGTTGAAAACTTTGGGTCATATTTACAATGTATTCAGAATACTACAAGTCAGATTATCTATGAACAATTATCAGTGATATTAGATGCTAACATTAACAAAGCTGTTGACAAACTATCTGAAATTATGTTTAACAGTGATCTAAATGGAGGAGCTCATGATACAGCATCTAAGCAAACTAGAAGATCACAACCTCCTTGGTTTGATGAAGACAGTGTTCAATTCAAATCAGAGAAATATAGACTACTAAACAAGAAAATATAACTGTGCGCTAAATTGGCAAAAATACATTGAAGTAAAGGCAGATTTTAATAAAATGAGTGATGAGATAAATGCAGCAGCAAAGGATAATGACTGCAGGAAATTCTGGGATACAATGAAACGTGTTCTACAAAACAAGAACTCCAGTAATACAATATCACCTGACGTTTGGGCAACCCGTTTTAAAAAAATATTGAAACCTGCAACTACAGAAGATCATTCTGAATTTAATCATTCAGGTTTCACAATTCCTTGATAACCATTCTTGTGAAAATTGTAGTATATTTTTAGTAATGATTTATCAGACGAAATCACTGCATACGAGATAGAAGAAGCCATTTCCAATCTAAAACTCGACAAAGCACCTGGAGAGGACGGATTACCTTCAGCGTTTTTTAAGTGTGCGGGACTGATTCTCCTTTTTGAAATCACTATTGACAAAGTATAAGTTACAGGTATTTTCCCTTCTTCGCGGAACTTAGGTATGATTATCCCGTTATACAAATCTGGAAAAAAGGCGGACCCAAATAATTACAGAGGTATTTATGTTACTGTCAAGTTATTCACTTTTGTGTCAGAAAGAAGGTTGAGAACATGGATGGAAATTAATGATTATATATCGGAATCTCAAGCTGGTTTTCTACCATAGATGATATGCACATTTTACAGTCATTGTGCTCGAAATATATATGCAAACCGAAGGGACGTTTTTACTGTGCTTTCGTTGATTTTAAGAAAGCCTTCGATTTTGTTGATAGGCAAAATTTACTGTATCTACTTATAATCAAGGGTTCTCATGAGAAAATGTTTAATGTTCGGCAAAGTATGTATTCATCAGTAAAAGCATGTATAATGACTCACAAGAGAAAAACAGATTTTTTTCAACATCCCGAGGTGTGAGACGGTTGTATTTTGAGTCCTGTTTTGTTCATTTTCTTTATCAATGAACTTGTTATTTAAATTCATGAACAATGTAATTATGGTATAATTGTACATGAAGATATTGTTGAAATTATGATGCTATTGTTTGCTGATGATATTGTAATGTTGTCATTTGCAGTAAGCGGTTTACAAAAACAATTAAATGTATTACAATCATTTTGTTTGAAATGTGGACTGGAGCTTAATTTAAATAAAACAAACATAATGGTCTATAGAAATGATGGCATTGTTGCTAAAAGGGAATAGCGGACTCATGAAATGCTTCGGTCAAGGTTGTATCTCACTACAAATATTTGGGTATCATGTTTTCTTCTAAATTAATGTGGTCAGTAGCATGTAAACAACTTGCTATTCAAGTTTGAAAAGCATGTATGCCTGTGTATAATTTGCTTAAACAAAAGAAGTATCATTTTCAACAGCATGCAATATTTTTTATTGTAAAATTGCACCAATATTACTATATGGTTCGGAAATATGGGGAACAAAATATTATGCTGCCATCGAAAATGTACATACCTCATACTTCAAACGTTTTGTTGGTACTGGTAAATATGCCTCAAATAAAGCAATTCTTGGTGAAACTGGACGCTGCAATATGTTTGTGCATTGGGATATTTAAGCAGCGAGTGAAAGATATATTTGCACAAAACTGGAACGAAACTGTTTCATCTTCGCATTATCTTAGCAATTACATGTAAAGTAATTTATCTGTCTTACCAGACAAGTCATTAATAAGATCGTTTTGTAAATTTAGAATCCCATTACATAATTTTGATGTAAATATGTGTCGTAATCTAAAGATATTAATGCTGTTAACAGTGTTTGTACCAATTTTGACAGAGGTGAAATTGAAGATGAATTCCATGTCTTATTTAAGTGTAACACGTATAAAGTTAAGATCTACATATCTACCCTTCTTGAATAATGACTACAAATCTGAAATGCTAATGATCAATATTATCAACACACATAATAAACATGTTATCTTTTCAGTGGCTACTTATATAAAGCATGCTTTTTCTATCAGATTCAAGAAGATGTAATTTCTGTATATGCACGTGACATCATATTATGAGATAGTATCAATTGTACTTTAGGCCATAAGGCCATAATACTGAATAAACCTGTCTGTCTGTCTGTCTGTTTTCAAACGATCGGTCGCTGATACAACAATTAACTCTATATAAGATCGATTACGTATTTATAATAGGTCCGAAACTGAGCAGTGGATGCATACATATATGATTTTCGATGAAGAATTTTCGTTACTTGTTTTGTTTTGAGATTTGGTGGTCGGGGTTTGTGATTTGTTGGATTGCTTATTATCTTGCCCCTATAGCATACATTGGAGATCAGGGTTTCGATAACTGTTTTGCTTTGTCATGACATGATACAGCTAGGAACTTTGCTGACTGTCGCGTTACACAACTTTTTCTCACACACTCCTAATCATGGCTCCACTTCAATCCATAATGGGGAGCACGGTTGGCCCAGTCGTCAACGGCGCTGTGCAGAGTTGCGTCCCTTGGGCACGCCAGAAACCTATTAATGTAGGTTCGAATCCCAGTTCGCCCCGATTATGTTTCCAGGTTAGTCAGCACCATACCCGTGCTCGTTAGTTTCTCCGAAGTGGTAAACGTCTGAAACCTGCATCACTTCGGCCTTTCCTCCCACATTAAGCTGACACGCCGTGATATAACTGGAATACTATTAAAAGCGGCGTTAAACCCAACTCACTCACTCACTCATTCTAATCGAGAAAACCTGATTATCAATAACATACAAGAGACAGAAACCCAAATTGAATCAAATTTCGAAAAATGTCAGGAGAGCTTCTCAGAAACTTTATATCGTCAGACTTACAAATGGATTGCACAATTAAATTCAAACCCGTTCATCGCATTGGCCGACCACGAACACCAGCTAACCCAGGAGACCGTACCCGACCACGCGCCAAAAACATCTGAGACAGATGCAGCGAAAAACGGAAGGGAGGACTTTGAGAGTATTCAGGAGCAGTTCCCGGAGGAGGTAAACTCCTATATACGGGAGGTACTCGTGCCACTGCTCACACAATAATCTTCAAAATGTAGCTCCTCCCCTATGTAGGGCCCAACAGACACGTGTGAATCAGTCACAGTAACCCCTTCAGAGATGCGAGGATGGTCAAAAGTCTACACTACATGTAGGTAGGACAGAAACACCAACACTGTTTACTTGGGAAGATGTATGTGTTAAAGTGAGTGAGTGAGTGAGTGAGTGAGTGAGTGAGTTTGATTTTACCCCGTTTTTAGCAATATTCAAGCAAAATCACAACGGGGAACACCGGAAATGGACTTCACACATTGTACCCATGTCGGGAATCGAACCCGGGTCTTCGGCGTGACGTGCGATCGCTTTAACCACAAGGTTACCCGACCGCCTTTATTTGTTTAAGTAAGTGAGTCTAAATATGGCAGTTGTAAAATATCCTGTAACAGTAAACATCCTCTTTTAATCCCCAATAAACACTGACGTTCTTCAAATTGTTTCTGATATCACCATTGCAAATGCTTCAATCACTGATAAGCCTAAAGATGCTGAAGTAAATATGTCATGGAATCCCAATATAAACACACAATATATAAATATATATGTTATAAATATACAACCGCGATTCGCTGTGCAGAGTTGCGTCCCTTGGGCACGCCAGAAACTTGTGATTGTGGGTTCGAATCCCGGTTCGCCCCGATTATGTTTCTAGGTTTGTCAGCACCATACCCGTGCTCGTGGGTTTCACCGAAGTGGTTAACGTCTGAGACCTGCATCACTTCGGGCTTTCCTCCCTCATTTAGCTGACACGCCGCGATATAACTGGAATACTGTTAAAAGCGGCGTTAAACCAAACTCACTCACTCACTATAAATATACAACATTCCTTTCTCAGATAGGCCTGACAATGATGACATTTAAATGGCTTATGTACACTTAATGTAAATACAGATACTTGGTTTTGAAGATACTCCTAAAAGTGTTGACAACGTATTTGATTACTTGATTGCTCCAGTGTTTTTTGGATAACAACAACTGTATCACTGCTGCTGCTGCTGCTATCCATAAAAAATTTGTGTCTAACTGTATCACAGATGGTAAAAACAACATATGTCGAAGTAAATGGTCAGATTGCACCAGATATCAAACAAAGAAGTTCATGCGGGGCATTAACAATGATGTTCATACCACATGTAAGCTAAACAAAAAGTCTGAAAGAAATATTCAATTTGACCCTGATGTATATATATATATTACAGTAAACTACGGTTATGACGAACTCGAGAAGAACACTAATTTTAGTACGTAACAACCGTAGTTCGTTATAAGCATACGTAGTTCGTCATACAGCATGTACACAACAAATGGTCGGGACTAAAACAAAGTTCGTTATATCGGTCAGTTCGTTATAAGCGTGTTCGTAATAAGCGTAGTTTACTGTAGTTAATTCAAAATGAAACACAAATCATGCTCACAATGTATCTGATAGTCTGAATACCATAGATCACACTTTGTCTAAAATAACCCACAGAAAGAAAGGTAAATGTACTGAGCATGGCAAAGGAAAACACAGATGGTGCTCACAATGTTTATGATACAATGGACTTGGTAAAAATCTAAAATAACCATGTTTCCTCAGATAAGGAAAACAATTCGCTGATGTAAATATATTCACTCAAACATATACAAACACAGAAGCACCATATAGCATTGATGTCAGATATGTCTTATTTATTTTTTCAGGAAGCAAAGATTTAATATAAAACAAAGGAAAATATATTTCTACATCATGATGTAAATGCCGTAAATCATGATTCTGAGTTAACTAATAATTGTGATATTGATGTTAATGTCGTTGATGTTGATGATGGTGATGATGATTATGATGTTATTTATGCTGCTGCTGCTGCTGTTGCTGTTGCTGCTGATGCTGATGATGGTGATGATAGTGATGATCCCATGTACATTGGAGCAGTGCCAATTTACACTTGTCAGAGGGTTACACACAGTACGTGATACAGACAACCAGCTGTAGGACTTTTATTGTTGTGGAAGCCTCGGTGGCTGAGTGGGTTAGATCGCTGACTTTATGTGCTTGCGATTAGGTGCCTCACACTGGGAGTGTGGGTTCGAATCCATGATGGGTCTCAACCTAAATAAGTACTAGAGTCTGTACTTTACTAAGAAAGTGTTACATCCAGTATAACATTTGTTACAATGTAAATGCTGTAAAACATGGTTCTGAATTGGCTAGTAATTGTGATAATGATATAGTTGCCAATGTTGCAACTAGGATGTTGTTGTTGATGATGGCGATGATGATGATGGTAATAACTCTACAATTACCTTAATAATAGTCTTAATATCTTAAGTTTAAATGTATGCGGCCTCAGAAAGCGATTAGAATATAAGGCAGACATTGATCTAATAACTAAAAGAGAAATAATTGGATTTCAGGAAACAAAAAACAAACAGTTGGATGAGTTAAATATACCCGGATATGCCAACCATGCAGCAATATAAATGCTGTTAGCATCATTATTACATTAAAGTGTCTTAATGACCTATCAAGGCATGTTACCATCTTGATCTTCATTTAATACATGTTATAATTGAATACATACATATATATATACGTATGATCAAACACATGGTTATTGCCAGTTCATGTCAAAGGTGAAGGGAGTATTGTACCTGCAAAATACCCAAATTGGTTTCATATATTTTTATCATTCAACAGTTCCTTTTGTTCCGAAGGTGAAACGAGATTCTCTCTAACCTCTGCAACGCCAGTGAACGCGTTATCACTATACACTTTCAGTTCCGTTAGAGTATCATCCAGAGGACTCAGGGTATTTTTCTTTGGAGTTGAGAGAAAGCCAAACGCAGAGGCCGAGAACATCATTGCACCTGAAAACCAACAAATACATCAGTATCATGTCCTGCTTCATTTCAGATGGAAACCAGTTTAAGTGAAGATGTACATTCAAATCGTCTTTATCTGGATGGTACCGTTTCCAGTACAATCGTCCGGAAACTCAAATCAGGACTAACAATTCATGGTAATAGTAATATATGTTTAATTATGAATATGTTCCGTCCAGAACTAGGAAATTCCGACATAAAGGGTCCAGACAAAAGTGGTTTCAATGTTAAAAGTTTCTGAAATGTATCTTCTTTGAACTAACAGGTTCTTTTCAAATCTTTAATTGTCACATATTTATAACGATTATATATTCCTAATCTTCAAACCTTCAAATGAATTATACAGATAGATGTTTGTCAAAAGAATAATTGGGAGTGCTAATCGCGTTAATTGGCAAGTTAAAATGAACATGTTCTCTGTGTGAAATTGTCCAAGGTGCCACTGAAACATGTACACAGTCAGATCTAGAGTAAACATAAGTTAATGAGTGAGGGAGAAAAGGCGTTTGGTTTACCGCTTGTTTGAACATTAGGACAGATATATCAGCTTGATGTGGGGGAAAAGATGCAGGTCTTAGACGTCTACCACTTTGGTGAAACTCACTAGCACGGGTAAAACTGACAAATCTAGAAACATAATCAAGGCGAAGCTTGGACTTTGAAAGCAGGATCATAGGTTTCTGGCAGAAGTAATGAACACAACTCATGCCTTTTGACGACTGGTTCACCTGTGCCCAAACACAAATCACGAGGCGTTGGTGTTTCAACCAATTGATGCAGCATACTAGTTTATTTCTATTCCTTAAAAGTTACACTGTCATGTACACACAACTCATCATATTAGAACAGAGCCTGATATAAGTCAGCCTGTCGCTAAGGTGCAGCCTGTGATAATGTACAGGCTAAAGGAAATAATTAATGTAATGTTTAACGTCATGTATATTCTCTCGCGGGAACATTTCATGACATGTGGCTGAATGACTTCTTTTGTACATAATGGGCTGTTTAACACATTCAAAGTACATCGCACACTTATCAACCATCAAAGATTAGTGTTTGTTATTAAGTATCCGGAATATTCCAGCAACGGAACAGGCGATTCGAAACTGGCAAATCAGGGATTGATATTATTGTATTAATGTTGTGCTATTTAATGTAGTCAGTGGAATCAAGAATTAATGCAAAGTTGTTGTTTTTTACCAAATCTGAAACAATTTCGATTTCCAACAGATAAAAGACTCCCCGTAAGCGTTCAAATGGTTTAATTTGCCATACTGACTTCAGAAAATGCGTGATTTCGTAAAAAACCTGAACATGCTAAAATGTCAATTTACAAATCAATAGCGTGTGTGTCCACCTCTGGTTGCGATGCAAACAACACATCTTCGTCTCATGGTATGGGCCAGGCGTCGCACAAAGTCTTGTGGGATATCTGTCCATATCTGCTAGAGCATGTTTCGAAGTTCCTGGAGTGTCTTTGGAACACGTGGTTGACGTCGAAGGCGCCGATCCATCTCATCCCACTTGTGCTCGATTGGTGAGAGATCAGGGGAGCGAGCCGGCCAGGAGATGACATTCACGTTGGTTTGTTGAAGAGAATCCTGAACAAGTCGGGCAATATGAGGCCGGACGTTGTCATGTTGAAAGGCAATGCCTTGGCCATGACGACGCAAAAACGGTCGAACAACAGGGCCGATGATCTCGTCGCGGTAGTGCTGTCCATTGAGATTTCCCTCTACCACTATCAAACGGGTCCTCTGTCTTGCTGTAATCCCACCCCATACCATAACGGTGCCGCCCCCGAACCGATCTTCTTCCATGACACAATGATTGACGTAACGTTCACCTCGACGTCGGTACACTCGAATCCGTCCATCGCTGTGGCTGGGGTGAAAACGACACTCGTCAGTGAATAGAACTTGTCCCCACTGCATGGCCGTCCAGCATAGCCGCTGTCTGCACTACTGTAGACGTGCTTGACGGTGGTTTCCTGTCAAAATGGGACGTCTGGCGGGTCTTCTGGCGACAATCCCTGCACATCTGAGGCGACGACGTACGGTTTGTGAAGATATTCGTCGAAGGCCAGGGATACTGTTGCTGGCTGGAATCGATTTTGTAGGTGTGTTGTTCGAATCCAGTTGTCTTATCGATTATTGGTTACGCGTGGCCTGCCACTCCGAGGATGGTCTCTGACTGCATTACGTTGCAAACGATGCAATAAACACCACATGGTGTTTCTGTGGACGTTAAATGGTCTTGGAACATCACGTTGACTCGATCCTGTTTCAAGCATACCAATGGCTCACAGACGCTCATTTTCGGACAGGCGTGGCATTTCGTAAATTTGAATAATTGCGTAATTTTGTTGTTTTCCTAAATGGTTGTTGTCAGCACGATGCTAAACAATGCATATGGAATCCCGTTAACGCACATGTTTTTATACCCATTCTTGGATAGTGAAATGCATGGGGCTTTCATAAACGTCAACTTTTGCATGGAATGCATGCTTTTTCCGTAGCAGCTGCGTTTAAGTGAATTGATTCCATACATGTACTACAATATTGAAAAACAAGCTTTACTTGTTTGAAAAATACACTGAAATATTGGTGTCACAGGAACTTTTGTAGTTGAGTATATAATTAGATGCTCGTGTAATGTGTATAATTCCGGGGACTGAGATAGAGCGTTAAGTGGAATATTCTATGATGTGATAGCTCTGTATGGAAATTTCGAGAAGCTAGCTAGACTTTGTATAATGGGACAAGAGCGTGGCTCTCGCATCTCTTACACGTTTTATTACACATTTCGTCTCACATTTTATCTGACATTATCAAGACCAGCTTTCGTATGAAGATCACCCATCACCCCGGATTCCATGCCTAGGCCCATCGCGGAAGCTTGAAAACTGTCGTGGCTGGGTGCATTTATTATTATAACTGACTTTTGCTATAACCACTGACCACTGTCATCATACTGCCATTAAATTGTGTACTACCACTCTATTGTGTACTGCCATTGTAATTGCTGTGCAGTACTTGTATTTGTGGTTGGTTTCACCCTAAATACTTTTACATACACATTTCTGGGTGGATATATATTCACCATTTTGATAAGGGATAACAACATACTTGGCACCCCCATCAGTATGAGTTCTGTCTTGTACCCTGATATTGAGTCTGGAAGCCAATCGTTGAATCTAGACATTTTGCTTGGAGTTTGTACAGGAGGGAACTGGTGTAGTTAAGGACTGCTTAATGGTTTGTCTTAGTGAATATTACATGTCATTGATCAAACTGAATTCACCAGGGTAGATGGGGAATACTGTACTTTTCAATACTATTGCCAAATATACTAGTAATTCAGGAAACAAATGATTTCCACAAATAATGCTTACAGATAACAATTTGTTTGGATTTCATTGTTGTCGTTGGTAAAGAAAAGCTACCATCCAAATGACACAGAATGAAATGGTTTTTTTAAAATGAGTCATTAATTTTGCACACGATGCACGTAAAGCACAATGCACGTTAACGTTGCAGGGACACGGGCTGCATGTTTATTACAAAGCGCTATCAAGGCACGTCGTAAATTGTCTGCATAGGTAGAAGGCTAGACATCACAGATCACGTGCTGGTCTGGAACTGTTTCGTGAGAATGCCATGGAGACACTTCCATGGCCAGAAAGTAGTCCAGAGCTTAATCCAATAGAACATCTTTTGGGGCCATCTATTTCTGCCGATATCCACCAGTGCAAAATGTGCGAGAACCTGCTGCTGCATTGCATGGGTATTGAGCTAGAATACATCAACATCAAGAGCCATGTCTGCTTCATGGAATGAGTAGGCATCTAGCGGCAGTCGTTCGCGTGCAGATAGGTTAGACAAAGTACTAGTATTGATGAGAACTGTGTTTCTTGCATGTTCTGACATTGGTTTAGGATTCCGATCATACAGAGTAGTTTGAAGCAGTTCAATATTTATTTTCACTAATTGTTTTTGGTGAATATAACGTTTTTCTTCAAATAGCCATCAATTAGGAAAGAAACCTACTGTGTTTTAAAATGTGCTATTCAGTCCCACTAAGTTGACAAATCTGTTACCCCCAGTAAATGATACAAATTAAAAAAAAATGCCTATCCCTCTCCACCCAAACTGGGATGTGCCAGAACTTGACCCACATCGCGGTCATCCAACTGCCAATGACTGCCATCATCGAAGCAATCAGGTTACGGATCAGGACATCAAAATCGTCGCCAAAACCATCCGATATCAAACGTACCGTATTTCCTCTATTAGACACGCGGCCGTCTATTAATATCACGAGAGCCATTGACCCAGCGTGTATTAGAGACCCAGCGTCTGATGGAGGAAATATCGATATACAGTTCTTGTGGGTGATAGAACGGTCACCATTTTCTATGGATCGGTGTAGGCTATCGATATATATTCATACGCGCGGTTATGGTGTAAAAAGGCTTAAAATATGTAAATCAGGTTTCTAGAAAGTTCCAAAACGGAAACCTCTTTCCTATTCAAACCCTTGTTTTCTTCATGACTGACAACTCTGGTAAGCAGTAAACATCATTGGATACTGTTAACTCTAACATATTTATCACTAGGCCACAAGTAAATTGGCTCATGCAAATATGGGCGTTGCTTAATTAATTTCCAGGAGTATATATATATATGTATATCACATCTCTAAATTATTCATAATCGTTTTAATGACATACCGCAGTGTGATATGCTCCGTTTTAACATGGTATAATACGAACGGAATGATGCATATGTACCACAGAAGACATTAACATGCGTGAACAAATCTTCTTGATCGATACCTACCGGAGAACAAGAAGACATTGTAGTAATCACCACTCGCTTCCAAAATGGCCCCTACAACAAAATCAAATACAATTTACTATTTTTGTCGAAATGATGCTCCATTGTAAGTGGTCACTGGCAATTTAACCTTTATTCCTATCAGTTAATGGAGTGTATAAGATATTATTTTGCTTAACAGAAATCAGTTATTTATGCATGTTTAATATTACAATAATATTAATGAGTAGACGTCAAACTAGTTAAAACTAGAAAGTTGTTTGTATTGCATGCAATGACAGTAGCAGCCCTTCACGCCATTTCATGAACTTATTATCCCCCGCCACGAAGTGGAGGAGGGATATTTTAACGGGTGCTCTCCGTCCGTCCGTCCTTCCGTCCATCCGAGTTCCGAGTAGAACTAAAGACACCATGAGAGATATCTTAACCAACCTTGGCACATAGATATGCCTTGTGGTCAGTTGGTGCCTTTTGAAAGTTTTGGATTTTTCAAAAACATATTTTTCGAGTTTCCATTGCAATGACTTTGACTTGGACTGAAAATGACGGTAGTGCTCATTTCCCTAGCAGATCTTGAAAACCGTACAATATGTCTTCACCAAACGTGGCACATAGATAGGTCTAGGGATGAACCGGTGCCTTTTTTATAGTTGTTTTTCTCAAAACAATGTTTTTCGAGTTTCCATAGCAACAAGTTTGATTTGACTAAAATTGGCGGTAGTGCTCGTTTCCAGAGCAAATCTTGAAAACGGGTACACTATTTCTTCACCAAACTTGCCACATAGATAGGACTTGTGGTCAGATGGTGCCTTTTGAGACTTCTTTTTCAGAACATTATTTGTCGAATTTCCATAGCAACAAGTTTGATTTGACTGAAAATGGCGGTAGTGCTCGTTTCCGGAGCAGATCTTGAAAACCGTACAATATTTCTTCACCAGACTAGCTCATAGTTAGGGCTAGTGATGAACTGGTGACTTTTGACAGTTAGGTATTTTTTTCAGAATGTTTCCTTGGTAAGAAACTGAACTTAGGCTCTATTACGTGTAGCATTCGTTTCCGGAGCATAACTCAGAAACCATTTACACATTCTACAAACAAAAACCATCTACACAGGGTTGTCTGAGAACCGTTAAGATAATTACCTAATTGAAATATACCACTTGACTTGAAATTTAAAGCACAGCCTGGTCAAGTATATACAATGCTCAGTGGGATCAAATCAAGGAAAGTCCTAAAACAAACTTGTAGTAAACAAAACAGCATTGGATGAGATGACTAGAAGGCGGAATGAAAGACTGTTCACCTGGACACACCCTGTAGAGATCAGTCATGGCGTGATGCCCTCAAGGTGGCTCACTTGAATGTTCGATCACTCAATACTCATTTTGAAGATGTGAAGAATGAAGGGTTTGTCGGTATGGTTCATGTTTTGTGTTTCACAGAAACTCACATCAATGATTACAGTGAAAGAGACTTCCAAGGATATCAAGTCTATGCAGTCGACACTATACATGGTACTGATGTCTATGCGATGTAACGTCATCTCGCAGTATTGAAAACATTTCCATTCTTGTTGGCAAGTTCTGCATTGCCTGTGTGTATGTTCCTCCAAAAGTGTCATGGGCACGGTTGTAACATTCGCTTACTGATTTCATGCAGAAAATTTAAGGTCTCTCCGAGCAGCATGAATGTTAACATGTCCTAATTACATGGACTTTCAACTGTGATCTGAGTGGCAAACTGAAATTTGAAGATTTCGTTAATGTTCAGAAAATGACTCAACTCATTCCCTCTCCAACTCACTGTCTTGGAGCTTCGCTGTAGTAGTTGTTTCTGATCATAAAAGTGATGTGGTTTTCTAGACACCAGTCTACTACTCAGATCATCAGATGATTGGTGCTCGGTTAACCTCTTGATAACCCCTGTTTTCAATGATCTCTAAGTAAAGTAAGAACTCCTTATTTTTCTGAGTATTGTTTAAGTAACATCACAACTCATCACAAATAAAGTTGCGCATTCTATGAAAAGACCGAGAAACACCGGTAATAACTTTTTAAGTCCTTGCAATTAGGCAATTTATAAAATGGTCCAGTGAACATATTTCACAGGGGCTAATGGCGGGGATATGAGTATTTCATGCCTGTTTATTATCAGTCTGATATAACAGTCAACCTGTCAACAGCTGCAAGACAACGGGTGTCAATCGCTGTGCATATTGCTTTGTAATAACACAAAAGCCAGTTCCGCATGGAGAATGAATATCAGGCTTCATAGTCTGCATAGTCCACCACCTGGTACAACATACCAGAAAAATCAATCAGTTACCAACTGTTAAACTATGCGAGTGCAAATGCGTCACCTACAATGAGGTCACAGGTATGTTTTTTTATTAGCATGCCGGGATTTGTTTTAAGGATTTCTTGTGAAACAATTTGTCGCAAGCAAGATACTGTAACAAATATGAAACATGTTACACACAGAAATGGTACTTCTGTTTGTTAAACATACAGCAGTGGTGGTGGTGGGGTGGGTGGGGGTGGGGACTGATGTATGAATGTCACCCGTTTAAATTTCATTCAACATTAATTAAAAGGCAATTTGCAAGTACATATCAGGACTAAGGGGATATATTGAAACAAATATGGCTGCTGTGTTGAGTACACATACTAATTAATAACTTTGTATAGTTGTGTGAGATGCAGTATGATAGCAAGCATAAGCATGCAGACTAAAACAGACCAGGGTCTGCAAAAAATTGTAGGTAAAGGCCATATATATATACTCTGCAAAAAGCGAAAACGCAAAAGTGATTTTAGATGTATATTTTATAAACCATATAAATAATCAACAGAGGGTAATCGATTGATCAAAATTGTCATTGTCATTGACGTGTGTTCTATATGATACACATGGAACAGTCATCTGTTCTCAATATCTTCTATGGCCACCATTAGAGTCCAAAACTGACTGGCATCGTCGTCCAATGGAAGTGGTAAAAAGGGATGTTGTCAGTCTTGCCGTGTGAGGTCGGGCGTTGTCTCGTTGGAAAATAACGCTCGCTCGTTACATAATGGGAAGAACGTGTGGCATCATCCCTGTAACGTTGTGCCGTTACATTCCCAAGAACTTGCACCAAGTTTGTTCTTCTGGTGTCGGAGATGGCTGCCCACATCATCACACTACAACCACTAAATCTGTCCCCTTCACGTATGCAATTTTGTGCATAACATCCCCCACGATGCCTGTAAACACGACGTCCGCCCTCCGCACGTCGAAGCATGAAAGGTGTCCAAACTTGTCTCCTTCGCAGTTGTGGCAATTCGATGTGACCTTGACGCCATTAACGTCGCAGCCGATGATGCAGGTCCGTCAAAATGACACTTCGATCTGGTCGTTTAACGCGAATATCAGCGCGTAAACGGTTCCTCACTTTCTGGGCTGATATCCCACACAATGCTGGTATTGCCGTAGTTGTAGATGTGGCCATGGTGGATCTTCACGTAAGTGACGTAGCCGTATTATCTGTCCTATGCTCTAGTAGTGGTACGTGGTCGACCGAATCTGGAAAGGTCCCGTGTTGTCCCGTGTGTCTGATAACAGTTCCACAATCAGGTAATGGTGCTTGGTGCTATGTGGAAAAACCTGGCTACACCTAATGATGATTCCCCTCTTTGCCGTCGGACGATGGCGTTATTGCGTTGTGCTTCCGTCAGTCGTGGCATGTTTTCGCTGTTCACTTGTTGTAAGATTGCGATGGCATGCAAATGAAAACTCAACAAACTTTTAAAGACCAAGAAGTGATGTAGCATGTCATGTTGGTTTGTTTCAGCGCCAGGCTCTCACGTGATTAGTTCCTTTGCGATTTTCTGCAGTACCTCATTTTTTCCACACAAATCAATCCGAATCCATGCAGAAATGACCAATTCAATTTTGGTGTTAATTTTGTATGGGTGTTGGCCATACAGTCAGATATTTACGACTTTACCACTTTTGCGTTTCTTGTTTTGCAGAGTATATTTTTGAAATGAAAACTGGCTATCTTACATTTCCGATGTGTAACGTTGTTTTGTTTGATGGACATTTGGAGGACATGTCCATTTTGTATGCATCAGCGACAAAAATGATATAGGGTATCATCATTATTTGAGAGCAATTCATAAACACATGCTCATGATCATGATATTGTCGTAATCGTAGAATGGACTCTGCTTTTATTAAAGATGTCTAATGAATATGGAAAGAGCTTTGGGGCTTTAATTTTCATGTATTTGAGGTGGGGGTACTTACCTGCAATTGGGGGTCCAATCAAGTAGCCTGTTCCACAGAAAAACATAACCACACCAACACCAGTGGCAAAGTTTTGAAGTCCCAAAATGTCAAGTGTTATTGTATTCATGAGTACCCAAACACCTCCTGTGTACAATCCGAGGAAAAACCCATAAAGATTTTTCAGCTGCGAAGATGATTGGAATAGAGGCACAAAAAGTGTGAAAATAGCCATGATGCCAGCGGTTGATGTATGCAAAATTGCACTGCCAATGTCCTCGTCATTGGATGCAATTCCTGTGAGAATACGCGAGATAACGCTCCCTGTGCCGGACAATGATATCACGAAGGAAGCGTCCTTGAATGTTGACCCCTCTTTCATGAAAAAGTCTGGTAGAAATAAATATTCTGTTGATGCACCAAGAGCAAAACAAAAAATACTGACTGCAAAAAGTAGGAACGATATATTCTTGACGACATTCACAATCCCGGCACAGTCCCCACACATTAAGAGTATTATTTTGCTTCTGAGTGTTCCACCTCCCGAAAACTGTCTTTTTTTCTTCCGTTCAATCTCAGAAGGGCGCATCAGCATACCAGTAGCAGAGGCATGAAACACAATTCCTCCAGTTATAAGAAAGGCTCCATGGAATCCGTATGTATCTAGCAGGTACTGAACTAAGACTGGGTGCACAAACATGCCTAGTCCTGCCCCAGCGACACAAATCCCTTGAGCAACAGCTGCGTTTTCAGGAAAGTAGTATCCAAGGACAACAATTGCACCGGTCCCCGCCAGACCCGTGCCTAAACCTGAAATAGCATGCAACAATTAGAAGTGATTTGTTTCTATTGTGTCTTCACAGTTACTTGACCACAAATGACAGTAAACCTAAGACCATTGCTTAAACTGGTTATCCAAGACGAGATCAGGGGAGACATACAGATATTGTTGAAATTTTACATCCGCAACGTTGTGAGTGTGTATTTCTTTCATAAAACATGAACTATACTTCTCTTTAAGAGTTACCTCCATAAACGCTGATAAATATATGCATTTTGTCTTATTATCTTGTTGCGGAGTTGAACCATATCCAGCTCTAAACCATTTGGATATATTAATTACGATTAGGAGAGCAGCAGCCAAGTTCTCCGCGAACAGCACTTGGAAGTTGAAAAGTGCTCCTTAATTGTAAACATTCCTAACTCATATACATTTAGAATATTTTGCGATGGGTGCAACACTGCCAATATTTTGACAGCAGGTAGCGTTCTTGTGCAGATAAGCGTCTTTTTGTAGATCTTTGTAAACGCCTCATCCAGCACTATTCCGGCTATGTGACGGCGGTCTGTAAAAAATCGAGTCTGGACCAGACAATCCAATGAATGATATAGTGAGCAACGATCCACGCAATTGGGATACGATGACATACATCAACCAAGTGTGGCCGAGCCTGACCACTCTATCAATTTGGTTGCTTCTGACGACAAGCATTAGGTTGGGGGGGACCTATTCTAACCCAGAATCCATACATCCACACGCGGCTGAAGATCTTTCGTCAGTGGTGACTGTGATATGTGAGTTGGGAATCTATTCATTTCTAATCCATTTTAGAATGTGACAGAAATACGAATATGACTTCCGAACATACCTACAGTTGAAATGTATTTGTTCAACAATATCCTGGTTTTTTTGTTTGTGTGTGTGTGTGTGTGTGTGTGTGTGTGTGTGTGTGTGTGTGTGTGTGTATGTGTATGTGTGTGTGTGTGTGTGTCTTTTTTTCATTCATGGGTCACACAGGGGCTGCAGGACAACACACTTGTTTTGGCACTTGTTACATACCTGCTACTACAGCATATGTCATGAACAGCATTCGTATATCAGTCACAAGACTGCTGCTAGCAAACCCAATCATCATAAGAATCCCTGACACAACCACGCATGTTCTGCAGCCAAACACATTGATTACAAGGCTGGCTACAGGCCCTGAAACAGATAACGATAACAAAGTATGTATAAACAACTTTTGATAGGTAACTATGTATGCATGTATATTAAGAAGAAAATCCGAAATTCCGAAAAAACAAATGTGGTGTTCACGTATACATACATATTCAATTGAAATTAAATCATGTCATTGTTAACTGAAAACATAAAGGTGTTGTTTCATTTAACATTCAAGTAGGAATGCATCACTAGTTCATTGTTGTTCTGACTATTTTTGTCATAGTGTAATAGAATATTTAATTCACCCCTGAAGATTCTTTCCAGGGGAAGAAATACTCTCAGTGGAATCTTTTGCCAATGATACTATTTCCGCAGCCAGTATCTTACTAACACTGGAATATTTTCCCAAATGAAAATCCTTTCCTCTGGACACTATTAAACCTGAAAAAATTAATCGTTTACAATAGGACCTGGTAAATAACCTGGTATATACGAAATATCTTGTCGTTTTGCCATCTGTGTTCTTTACATATATGACTTTTCCTGAACAAAGACTTCCGCATATGATTTTCGCTGAAATAAGACTATTTCAAAAAATGCAAACGTTTCAAAACCAAATATATTGTAAAACTTTACAGGAAATATTGCTCAGGGACAAGAAGTTTGAACAGTGCCTGCGTAATAAGACGAAAAATATCAGGACTAGTTGAAGTGTCGATTCTTTTCACGTACCAGCAAGGGCAAACATACAGCCGAAGATGGATCCTATCCAGGTGGTAAGAACCAAGTCCTCCTCAAACTCTTTCAACATGGCGACGTGGAACACGCCAATGGCGTAGTTGACGCTAGGGCCCAGCATCATCGTCGTGAAGGAAGCAGCTAACACCACCCATGAGTACATTCCCTCTAACTTCATTTTACAACTGCAGGTAGGTTATATTCTAAATTATAAAAGGTGACAAGATACAGTTATTGTCTTGAGTTCATAAGATTTCGATGATATTATATTAATCATTGGGTTAAAATAAGTATTTTCCTACACTTTTCTGTGAATAGGAACGCAAGTCATCAGCATTAAAAACTTTGGTGTAACTTAATGCTCATCGTATCTGGCCGTCAGCTGGCTTTGTTCACCGCTCAGTACCGCACTGTGATGACGTCGCGGTTTCAAAAACGTGCACATTGTATCAAAACTCTTACACCGTTCTTTTTACTCACACTGTAACCAAATTGTATAAAATTCAACTAGAGTTGATTGTCTCTCCAACAGTACCCCAACAAATCCCAAAGGTATAGGTACTTCCTCGCCCTCGACGAAAGTGCCGATATTCTAGGCTATATTTGATACCAACGAAACGATAACCATCGCAGGTGAAAGAAGAAAACATTATTGTAAAGTATTACAGTACAAATATCATAAATATCTAGATTAAGTGAAAGAGAAAATTGCGAAACTAAGAAGTACCTGGATTAACTCATTGTTCACCAAAAAACATTTTCTTATATTTTAGGTTTTATAAATGCGACTTTAGAACTATATTTCCACCTTGATATGTATATATGCATTTAAGGACACACGTACATCTCAAGTAAAGTTTGAAATAGATAATGATGGTAGATCAATGAAACTAATAAAATTGTGTACTACAAAAGGGAAAACAGAATATGACACTGAATTACGAAAATAAAACTCGTTAATATAATATAATATAATATAATATAATATAATATAATATAATATAATATAATATAATATAATATAATATAATATAATTATATATGGTTTTCAACAATTGTACTGATGAAAATGAAAAAAGGGAACACTTTGTTTTAGACAAAGTAATATGATATGCTATCATGGCTTCACAGCCTTGTCTGCCAAATACACGATGGAAACAATGCACACACATAAACTCACACACACACACACAAACACACACACACACACACACACACACACATTCTGACATGACTTAAAATCGTATGCGCGCTCTTTCAAATGTACTGATAGTAAAGCTTATTTCATATATTTTTCATTCTTCCCTTATTCGTTTCCATCGGTTTATATATTTCCTTTTTTCCTATAAGATTTAAACTTGTGAAAAAAAATCTAAATAAACATAAAAATGCATTAATTTCATATTTCTCCTGGAAAAGATTTTTTTTAGGATACAAAATAAACAAGAAAACCTGAAGCCTGAAGAAGAGATGGGCAATAGGGTCGCTTTATCAACAAAAAAATGATGACGTGTGACATTAATACACACCAGTTTTCGAACTCAGTCTTGACAGGTATCTCTTAGGTAAGCATGCAGACTTTCATTCATGTAACTTCAGTAGTTTCTGGGAAAACGTGTCCCCATTTCACGCAGTGGTAAATCATGGCGCAAGAGCCGTAAGTTTGTAAAAAAAAAAAATTACGACACCATTTTTCGAACTCAGTTGAGATCGTAACCAGTAACATCAATATGAAAATAGTTTCATTTTTCACAGACGGACGGACCGACCGACCGACGGACGGACGAAAGAACGAACTCCGTTTCTACATCCCCCGCCCAAATTCGTGGCGGGAGATAATTAAATATTATAACATATTATCGTCTACCTGAATACCACATTTAAGTTTATTAATTTCCTCTGTGAGATCGTTAATATACACCGAAAACAATGTCGTAGATAACACGCATCCTTGTCTAACTCCAGAAGTTACTGGAAACGGATCTGTTAAGCAATTATTTATCACATGACCAGGTATTATCATACATTACTTGTACAGCATGAAGAAGTCTACCGCTGACGCCAAGCCGACGACGTTTATACCATAAACACGAACGATTCACTTTGTCAAACGCCTTCATCGCGTCAATGAAACAAACATATGTTAATTTTCTAGACAACTTTCTGTTATTGATAACGGAAAATAAACTGAATATATGTTCCTGAGTACTTCGCTTAGAACGAAACCCGTTTTGGTCATCAGCAAGAACGTTAATAGTTTCTAACCTGCGACTTAAACGAGTGTTTAACATATCGGCGTAGAGCTTACATGGGACCGACATTAAAGAAATGTACAATTCATTTGTTACATCTAACCTTCATTGATGTATTTATTGCAATATGTCCTATGTGTAATGGAGCGGTATTAAAATAAGCGCTTCGCTTGTTTACCAATCCATTTTCACACTATTGTGAAAAAAATATATTTAAACCAAATTAAAGAAATACCTCAATAACTTAACGGATCAAGTGGATTGTTATCGGTTTTTTTAATCGGGTATGCTAGTGCGCCAAGTTTCTGGACATGCATTATTTTCAAATCAAAAAGTAAAAAGTCTGAAAAGAATGTTGGTACAAGTGCTGTCCGTAGAATGTCGGTATCACACGTGCAATGATGGTCATGTCCCATTAGTCATACGCCCATTTGTCATACTCCCAATAGTTATACAGCGAATGAGGGATTAGTTAAAACAACAATATGCATATACCCTTTGGTCAAAATGGATCAGTCCACTAATTAGAAAGCTTGGGATTAGTTTAAATAAATACCTATGATATTTTAGGAACAAGTACAGGATTCATCTCAAGCTATTTACTGTTCTTTACTGAGTTAAAAAAAACACAAACTAGTACATAAAAGTGTCTATGTTTTAGACTCTAGCATATCACTCTTGTTATCATGGCAGGATTGATTGAAGTGGAATATGTTGCTTCTAGGCGATGTACAGCATCATCCCTGGCTCTGTTACCGGAAGCTGACGTCCAAGATGCCTGGGTCGACGCCATGCACGATACGCCAGAACTAGACAACGCTCAGAGAGTTAATGATTATATTGTAACAACTTGAGTTGATGATGATGCTAGATTCCCCATCCCTCTATGGAATCACCACCGAAACAATGGACCTCGCACGAACAATAATCTTGAAGGCTTCCACTACCGACTAAATAAGTCTCTGCCACATCATCATCCAGACATTTACCGTTTTGTTGAACTTATCAAGCAGATTGAGAAGTCTGAATCTGCCAAGATGCGTCAAATTGACTTTGGTGCTGCTCCCCAAAGCAGAAAGCGAATGTATCGCGAGAAGGAAAACCGACTCATCAGATTGTGGGACCAACACCAAGAAGGTCAGAAAAAACTGTGTTCAGTTTCTGGATGATGCTGATTATCTGTATCCAACTGACCACTAAATGTGAAACTGCAAACTCAAAATGTTAATATGCGATCCTGCGTTAATGATCATTTAACTTACAGTGATTACTTAATGTGATTATTTATGTATATATGTCATATAAGATTATAGGTCACTGATGATGATATGTGCTATATTAAATATATATGCTATGCCGAGGAGCATTAAAAGATTATTAAAAGTATTAAAAGTAGTAATTTTGTGTTTCTTGGGTCATTCCACTTTATTTGTGGGTATTACAAAGGTAATTGTTGGTGCAGTCAACCATACCATATGTTGTTTTAACCCGTATGACTAATGGGCCGTATGACTAATGGGAGGACACCGCAATGACAGCTCGCTCGGAAGTGTTTTCCACAAATAACGACAAAAAATCGCTTGGCCATTTATTCAAAATCGTGGTTTTATCAAAACATTCGCTACCGTCGGATTCAACCTTCCAGGGAACAAAATTACTTCTGTCTTTCGTAATACCAAACCAACATATAGTCTTCCAAAAACTGCGTGCGTCGCCTTGATTTTAATTGTCCAATAAATGCTGCAGTTCGGCTAGCTGATACGAACGTTTATGTTTACGTAGAAGTGTGTCAAAATATTTACGTTCCTGAACAAAATGGTGCTTCAAGGCTTTCTTTCGGACACGAGATTAACATTAAAGATACAATTTTTACAGCTTCGCACGCTTTGTCCCATTGCTGTTGGAGCTCTAAACAGCAGTAAGGTTAACGAACAGATTTAGATTTGTAATTAAAACATGTATTTTCAGTAGGTAAAGCAACCCTGTCTAATTTTGAATACATAAATGTGACAAAATCTTCGTAAGCTGTATTGATATCGCTTTGAACAGACTGATTCAATCAGATTCAATTTTAATAATTGTGGCATTACCTTATCTAAACAATTATCGTCATTCAAAAACGTGAGTGGTATTTTACTTTTAACATAAAATTTGGATTTTTCTTATGTAAGTTCTACCTGAATACTCTGACAAAAAGGAAGGGGAATATCACACGTCAACATCGAGTGGTCAGAGATACCATGGGGGACATTGCAACCATTGACAAGACTTCAGTGATAACATAGTAAGAACATGAAACGTTTTAAAGTGACTCAAATGCTCATGGGCTGTATTTGTGTAATCAACTACTGATGACCCATTTTTGATATATGTCTACTTCTGTGTTCCAAGCCGACCATTTCGCTTACACAAATTGGTTTGGGTCAAAAATTCAATTAACAGACTACCATATGAATTGTCCCTACTGTCAATACTGTAATATATTTGCTACATATTGTAACTGTACACTATGTGCTGCTGTGAGCGGTCTTATTTGAATAAAAGATGATGATGATGAATAACGTCAATTAGGATATAAGTGTAGTCATGTTTTCACAACAGATTTGTACACTGGTCAGTACAGAGATCAAAGTAATTTGATGAGATTGGTTAAAACAACACCACGTGAACTCTACTGGAAGATATTACATTGTAGTAACAACAGCTAAGATGTATACTCTGAACACATCCTGCTCACATTAGATAATTCATTTAGAATGTATAACAACATCTGACATGTATACTCTGAACACACCCTGCTCACATTAGATATTCATTTAGAATGTATAACAACATCTGACATGTATACTCTGAACACACCCTGCTCACATTAGATATTCATTTAGAATGTATAACAACATCTGACATGTATACTCTGAACACATCATGCTCACATTAGATATTCATTTAGAATGTATAACAACATCTGACATGTATACTCTGAACACACCCTGCTCACATTAGATATTCATTTAGAATGTATAACAACATCTGACATGTATACTCTGAACACACCCTGCTCACATTAGATATTCATTTAGAATGTATAACAACATCTAACATGTATACTCTGAACACACCCTGCTCACATTAGATATTCATTTAGAATGTATAACAACATCTGACATGTATACTCTGAACACACCCTGCTCACATTAGATATTCATTTAGAATGTATAACAACATCTAACATGTATACTCTGAACACACCCTGCTCACATTAGATATTCATTTAGAATGTATAACAACATCTGACATGTATACTCTGAACACATCATGCTCACATTAGATATTCATTTAGAATGTATAACAACATCTGACATGTATACTCTGAACACACCCTGCTCACATTAGATATTCATTTAGAATGTATAACAACATCTGACATGTATACTCTGAACACACCCTGCTCACATTAGATATTCATTTAGAATGTATAACAACATCTAACATGTATACTCTGAACACACCCTGCTCACATTAGATATTCATTTAGAATGTATAACAACATCTGACATGTATACTCTGAACACACCCTGCTCACATTAGATATTCATTTAGAATGTATAACAACATCTAACATGTATACTCTGAACACATCATGCTGACATTAGATATTCATTTAGAATGTATAACAACATCTGACATGTATACTCTAAACACATCCTGCTCACATTAGATATTCATTTAGAATGTATAACAACATCTGACATGTATACTCTGAACACATCATGCTCACATTAGATATTCATTTAGAATGTATAACACCATCTGACATGTATACTCTGAACATACCCTGCTCACATTAGATATTCATTTAGAATGTATAACACCATCTGACATGTATACTCTGAACACATCCTGCTCACATTAGATATTCATTTAGAATGTATAACACCATCTGACATGTATACTCTGAACATACCCTGCTCACATTAGATATTCATTTAGAATGTATAACAACATCTGACATGTATACTCTGAACACATCCTGCTCACATTAGATATTCATTTAGAATGTATAACAACATCTGACATGTATACTCTGAACACATCATGCTCACATTAGATATTCATTTAGAATGTATAACACCATCTGACATGTATACTCTGAACATACCCTGCTCACATTAGATATTCATTTAGAATGTATAACAACATCTGACATGTATACTCTGAACACATCCTGCTCACATTAGATATTCATTTAGAATGTATAACACCATCTGACATGTATACTCTGTCGCGACACAGCATAAATATACATTATACCACCTTATTATTGACGACCATCGCTATCTTTCCATATCTAAGAGTTGTTCCAGCACAAACCACACGGGCTATAAGTGACGGCCATTTTAAATTACTGTGCACGCTTGTGCTTTAATGACTGAAATTTACGTTTAACTTTATGCAGGGATATGAATGACTGGGGAAAGCTCTGATCTAACTTACCTTTCATATACAGCGGAAAGGCCATGCACCAAACACCACTATCTACAGCGACCCAGATCCATTATCATTTCATACCGCATTGCTATTTTGTGAGGGATTGCCAATGCGCGCGGACATGTAGGTAGAATGACATCCAATTAAATGTGTCATTTAATATCCTATACGTATAACTACCTGCTTGCCATTATTGCTGACGGTACGTGCCATTGTTACTGACGGTACGGGTTTTCATTTCAGCTTAATCATTGAATCATACACATGTATCGTGTTCAGCAACACATGCAATGTTTGTGGGAAATAAGAATAGCATGAATGTCAGTTTGGTTTGTAGTTGGCAAAGTAAGTTGACATGGAAACGTACGGAAACCTATTGTGACATTATCCCACAATTTAACATTTTGACAACGTCCAGTAGAGAACATAATCGGTAACTTTATCTAAATTGTGTAATTTATTACAAGCCAGGAAACAGAATGAAATGTGTCAAGTGATATCTTTGTGTTTCATTTTTTTATGCACCGAAACTGTTGTAAGAGCATGCTAATATTTCAAATGGTAACTTTAATCCCAAAATAACTATTTAAAAATGACATCTTTGAAGTCTGATTGCAAGTAAGGACAATATATATGGACGAACATCTACTTTGTTACAATTAGTAGTGACGTTTCGGTGTAGGTTCTAACACCGTTATCAAGCAAGTGATGTACAGAGTATGATTGACAAGCATATACAGGTATGAGGCAGTGTTTATACAGTTGAGTCGATTGGGATGTAATTACATTTTTTATAACACTGGCTTCACCTGTTAAGATGTTTACCTTATCTCACCCGTCTTGAGTACATAACAGGCTTCTCCACTCCACTGTAACTACATCCCCATAAACTCAACTGTCTAAACGACGCCTCATACCTGTAATATATGCTTTGTCAAATGCCAAACGTGTGCTGCATTGTAGTTAGTCTCTTATCGATAGCGAGAACTTGTATCTGATTTTAATGAGATTGAGGTAATCTATGTGATAAATCCTGTATTCAAAGCAATAATTGTTTGTTTTTAAGCACGTTTATCTCTGCAGCCCTCGTAATATGCGGCTACCAGCCGACTCGTCTCGCATCCAAACACGGCCTGTGTACTCGCGGGCAGATGACCGCGGAGTACGCTGATCACCGTGTCGGATTAACGAGTCTTGGCTGTATTTAAATTTCCAAGATCGGCTGTGTGTGTTGTGAATTACATGAACCTGCAGATACGAGCACGCATGAACTACAAATAATAGGTAATGTTACCGACCTCTTCTTGGTATCTCTTCTCCAGCTCACTGAAAGCATGAACTACAAATGAAAGACAATGCGACCTACTTCTGCCTCTCTCCTTCAGCCTTTACATCTCCCAAACCAAACACACCCGTGAGATATTTACTGACACTGATGATCAGTACTGCTTCCGGCCTCATCCCTGCCCTGGCTAATAATCTGGACACAGTAACCATTGGATACCTCGAGTATGCAAATACGACTAAGCGCCGCATCGGCAATCACGAAGCTGCATGACAATAAACTGTAAAATGCATTTGCCGTGAAACATGCATTAGACTGACATATATACACTGGGGTCAATTGTAATTGGGTCCCCGCTTCGGCAGTTTCCGTAAACAAACGGCTGCCTTTGGTAGCTTCTGTATGAAAGACAAAAGGACCATATAAATGAGCTGGACGTCAGAAGTATGGCGTAAATCTCCGCCCCTATAGGAGAAAGTGAAGCCGGAGTGACTGCAGGGGACTGCAGTAGGAGTGAGGGATATGTGTGGAGGTGACTGCAGTAGGAGAGAGGGATATGTGTGGCGGTGACTGCAGTAGGAATGAGGGATATGGGTGGCGACGATTGCAGGGGACAGCAGTAGAAGTGAGGGATATGTGTGGCGGTGACTGCAGGGGAGTACAGTTGGAGTGAGAGATATGTGTGGCGGTGACTGCAGGGGACTGCAGTAGGAGTGAGGATATGGGTGGCGGCGACTGCAGTAGGTGGGAGGGATATTTGACTGCCGTAGGAGATAGGGATATGTGTGGCGGGGACTGCAGCGGACTGCAGTAGGAGTGAGAGATATGTGATGTGTGGCGGTGACTGCAGGGGAGTACAGTAGGAGTGAGGGATATGGGTGAAAGCGACTGCAAGGAACTGCAGTAGGAGTGAGGCATATTGGTCGCGGTGACTGCAGGGGACTGCAGTAGGAGTGACGGGGTTGGGTGGTAATGACTGCAGTAGGAGTGAGCGATATGTGTGGCGGTGACTGCAGGGGACTGCAGTAGGAGTGAGGGAGATAGATAGATAGATATTCTTTATTTCCTCCAGATATTGAAGATACATATCATATATGATATTATGTATAATTACAGAGCTGTATAGTAGTACAATTGAACAATATTATTAGAAATGATAACTACAAAATGCATGACAATCAAGCATTCTTATAACTGTTTTGTAACAGATACAGCCATTTCCTACAATGTCTTGACACAATAACCATAAGGTCACCCCATAGACTTTGAGATAAAGAGCTAACACACTCAGGCATACCGCCAAGTAGTACAGACAGGATTATATCATCGTCCTCACTACATAGTCTTGCAAATGTAGAGACATCTATCACATCACAAATGATTTCAAAAAGTTCATTTCTGTCATTCATATTCAATGTACAATACAGAAAGACATGCTTCATAATATCATGAGCTACAATTCCACATCGACATTCCCTAGATTCCATATTTATGCATCCCAGCCGTACAAGATGAGACAGGTTTGGGAACTGTTCAGGACGTTCAAGTGCAAGTAGCCAGAGTCTGTGTTCTTTATCATTACGTAGCGAAACATATCTATTTAAGTTAAGTCTAGATAGCAGCTTAGAGCATACAGCTTCCTGGTCTGCAGAAATAATCCTTTCCTTAACAATATCAGACCATGCCTTTTTACTTGGGAAGCTACATTTAATTAGATAATCTTCTTTTTCTGCATTAAGATTGTATTTTTTGACAAGTCTGAGCATGTTATATACAGGTGACAAAGCACATCGTTTTTTGAAGTTATCCAACGCTATTTCGTATCTAAACTGCCCAAGGCGAGTAATGAATACCTTTTTAAAGACATAGCTGTAACTGGATCGGCATAGTTTTCCAAGTAGTAACAGTGACTGTTTGTCAATATAGGATTGGAGAGATATCAAGCCCATGTTGTCCACAGCAACAGTACCTGATGTACATTTTGGAAGGCCCTGTATTTTTCTACTGAAATAACGTTGAATAACTTCCAGCATATCGTATTCTTTGAGGGTTAATAGCCCCCAGACATTACATCCATAGAGTCCGCATGGGAGTATCACTCGTTCCCAGATCCTTTTTGCTGGGATTGGATTCATGCCTCCAAACTTTAGTCCAGTATCGTTATTACTATTTATTAACATTTTTAACTTTTCACAAGCTAATTGTGTTCGTTCTAAGGAAGACTTATCAGAGCTAATCCTGACACCTGCATATATTATAGATTGCTGAAGTGGAACACAGATACTGCCCAAGTACAGTGATTGAGAGCAGATAAATTTACGCTGCACATCAAATATTAGAACAGCGCTTTTCGTGACATTGTACTTAAGCTGCCATTTATATGCATACTGATTTACAACATTGAGAAGATCTTGAAGGCCTGTTGGTGAGCTACTAAACAGTGTTGTATCATCTGCCAAGAGCTGGCCTGGAGTATGTGCCCACGGCAGATTTAGTCCTTGCTTAGAGCGTTCCAGCTCGCATAACAGATCATTTATATATAATGTAAAGAGCCAAGCAGATATAACTCTGCCTTGACCAACTCCTTGGCGTACATGAAACAAGTCTGATCTAAAGCCTGCAAAGCTGACATAGGAGTACATAGACATATAAGACCTACGTAGTATTCGCCATGTTTTACCCGTGATACCAAGGTCATAAAGTTTTAGAAAAAGGCCATCTAGCCATACCCTTTTAGGAGTGACGGGGTTGGGTGGTAATGACTGCAGTAGGAGTGAGCGATATGTGTGGCGGTGACTGCAGGGGAGTGCAGTAGGAGTGAGGGAGTTGGGTGGCGGTGACTGCAGTAGGAGTGAGGGATATGTGTTGTCGGGGACTGCGGTATGAGTGAGGGATATGTGTGGCGGTGACCACAGTAGGAGTGAGGGATATGTTTGGCGATCACTGCAGGGGACTGCAATAGGAGTGAGGGATATGTGTGGCAGTGGCTGCAGGGGACTGCAGTAGGAGTGAGGGATATGTGTGGCGGTGATTACAGGGGACTGCAGTAGGAGTGAGGGATATGTGTGGCGGTGATTACAGGGGACTGCAGTAGGAGTGAGGGATATGTGTGGCGGTGACTGCAGGGGAGTACAGTAGGAGTGAGGATATGTTTGGCGGTGACTGCAGGGGACTGCAGTAGGAGTGAGGGATATGTGTGGCGGTGACTGCAGAAGGAGTGAGGGATATGTGTGGCGGTGACCACAATAGGAGAGGGGGATATGGGTGGCCGTGTCTGCAGTAGGAGTGAGGGATATGGGTGGCGACGATTGCAGGGGACTGCATTAGGAGTGCGGGATATGTGTGGCGGTGACTGCAGGGGAGTACAGTAGGAGTGAGGATATGTTTGGCGGTGACTGCAGGGGACTGCAGTAGGAGTGAGGGATATGTGTGGCGGTGACTGCAGAAGGAGTGAGGGATATGTGTGGCGGTGACCACAATAGGAGAGGGGGATATGGGTGGCCGTGTCTGCAGTAGGAGTGAGGGATATGGGTGGCGACGATTGCAGGGGACTGCATTAGGAGTGCGGGATATGGTAGGCGGCGACTGCAGGGGACTGGGGTAGGAGTGAGGGATATGTGTAGCGATGATTACAGGGGACTGCAGTAGGGTTGAGAGATATGGGTGGCGACGATTGCAGGGGACTGCAGTAGGAGTGAGGGATATGTGTCGCGGTGACTGCCGGGGAGTACAGTTGGAGTGATGGATATGTGTGGCGGCGACTGCAGGGGACTGCAGTAGGAGTGAGGATATTGGTGGCGGCGACTGCAGTAGGTGGGAGGGATATGTGTGCCGGGGACTGCAGCGGAGTGCAGTAGGAGTGCAGTAGGAGTGAGGGATATTGGTGGCGGTGACTGCAGGGGACTGCAGTTGGAGTGAGGATATGTGTGGCGGTGACTGCAGGGGACTGGAGTAGGAGTGAGGGATATCAGTGGCGATGACTGCAGGGGACTGCAATAGGAGTGAGGGATATGTGTGGCGGTGACTGCAGGGGACTGCAGTAGGAGTGAGGGATATGGGTCGCGGTGAATGCAGGGGACTGCAGTAGGAGTGAGAATAGGGGTGGCGATGACTGCAGGGGACTGCATTAGGAGTGAGGGATATATGTGGCGGCGACTGCAGGGGAGTACAGTTGGAGTGAGGGATATGTGTGGCGGTTACTGCAGGGGACTGCAGTAGGAGTGAGGGATATGTGTGGCGATGATTACAGGGGACTGCAGTAGGAGTGAGGGATATGTGTGGCGGCGACTGCAGGGGACTGCAGTAGGGTTGAGAGATATGTGTGGCGGTTACTGCAGGGGACTGCAGTAGGAGTGAGGGATATGTGTGGCTGTGACTGCAGGGGACTGCAATAGGAGTGAGGGATATGTGTGGCGGTGACTGCAGGGGCCTGCAGTAGGAGTGAGGGATATGGGTCGCGGTGAATGCAGGGGACTACAGTAGGAGTGAGAATATGGGTGGCGATGACTGCAGGGGACTGCATTAGGAGTGAGAGATATATGTGGCGTTGAGTGCAGGGGAGTACAGTTGGAGTGAGGGATATGTGTGGCGGTTACTGCAGGGGACTGCAGTAGGAGTGAGGGATATGTGTGGCGGCGACTGTAGGGTAGTACTGTTGGAGTGAGGGATATGTGTAGCGGCGACTGCAGGGGCCTGCAGTAGAGTTGAGAGATATATGTGGCGGTGACTTCAGGGGACTGCAGTAGGAGTGAGGAATATGTGTGGCGGGGACTGCAGTAGGAGATAGGGATATGTGTGGCCGTTACTGCAGGGGACTGCAGTAGGTGTGAGGGATATGTGTGGGGATGACTGCAGGGGACAGCAGTAGGAGTTAGGGATATGTTTGGCAGTGACTGCAGTAGGAGTGAGGGATATGTGTGGCAGGGACTGCAGAGGACTGCAGTAGGAGTGAGGGATATTTGTGGCGGGGACAGCAGTAGCAGTGAGGGATATGGGTGGCGGGGACAGCAGTAGGAGTGAGGGATATGGGTGAAGGCGACTGCAGGGAAATTGCAGTAGGAGTGAGGGACATGGGTCGCGGTGACTGAAGGGGACTGCAGTAGGAGTGCGGGATATGGGTGGCGGCGACTGCAGGGGACTGCAGTAGGAGTGAGGGATATGTGTGGCGATGATTACAGGGGACTGCAGTAGGAGTGAGGGATATGTGTGGCGGCGACTGCAGGGGACTGCAGTAGGGTTGAGAGATATGTGTGGCGGTGACTGCAGGGGACTGCAGTAGGAGTGAGGGATATGTGTGGCTGTGACCACACTAGGCGAGAGCGATATGGGTGGCGGTGAATGCAGTAGTAGTGAGGGATATGGGTGGCGACGATTGCAGGGGACTGCAGTAGAAGTGAGGGATATGTGTGGCGGTGACTGCAGGGGAGTACAGTTGGAGTGAGGGATATGTGTGGCGGTTACTGCAGGGGACTGCAGTAGGAGTGAGGGATATGTGTGGCGATGATTACAGGGGACTGCAGTAGGAGTGAGGGATATGTGTGGCGGCGACTGCAGGGGACTGCAGTAGGGTTGAGAGATATGTGTGGCGGTTACTGCAGGGGACTGCAGTAGGAGTGAGGGATATGTGTGGCTGTGACTGCAGGGGACTGCAATAGGAGTGAGGGATATGTGTGGCGGTGACTGCAGGGGCCTGCAGTAGGAGTGAGGGATATGGGTCGCGGTGAATGCAGGGGACTACAGTAGGAGTGAGAATATGGGTGGCGATGACTGCAGGGGACTGCATTAGGAGTGAGAGATATATGTGGCGTTGAGTGCAGGGGAGTACAGTTGGAGTGAGGGATATGTGTGGCGGTTACTGCAGGGGACTGCAGTAGGAGTGAGGGATATGTGTGGCGGCGACTGTAGGGTAGTACTGTTGGAGTGAGGGATATGTGTAGCGGCGACTGCAGGGGCCTGCAGTAGAGTTGAGAGATATATGTGGCGGTGACTTCAGGGGACTGCAGTAGGAGTGAGGAATATGTGTGGCGGGGACTGCAGTAGGAGATAGGGATATGTGTGGCCGTTACTGCAGGGGACTGCAGTAGGTGTGAGGGATATGTGTGGGGATGACTGCAGGGGACAGCAGTAGGAGTTAGGGATATGTTTGGCAGTGACTGCAGTAGGAGTGAGGGATATGTGTGGCAGGGACTGCAGAGGACTGCAGTAGGAGTGAGGGATATTTGTGGCGGGGACAGCAGTAGCAGTGAGGGATATGGGTGGCGGGGACAGCAGTAGGAGTGAGGGATATGGGTGAAGGCGACTGCAGGGAAATTGCAGTAGGAGTGAGGGACATGGGTCGCGGTGACTGAAGGGGACTGCAGTAGGAGTGCGGGATATGGGTGGCGGCGACTGCAGGGGACTGCAGTAGGAGTGAGGGATATGTGTGGCGATGATTACAGGGGACTGCAGTAGGAGTGAGGGATATGTGTGGCGGCGACTGCAGGGGACTGCAGTAGGGTTGAGAGATATGTGTGGCGGTGACTGCAGGGGACTGCAGTAGGAGTGAGGGATATGTGTGGCTGTGACCACACTAGGCGAGAGCGATATGGGTGGCGGTGAATGCAGTAGTAGTGAGGGATATGGGTGGCGACGATTGCAGGGGACTGCAGTAGAAGTGAGGGATATGTGTGGCGGTGACTGCAGGGGAGTACTGTTGGAGTGAGGGATATGTGTAGCGGCGACTGCAGGGGACTGCAGTAGGGTTGAGAGATATGTGTGGCGGTTAATGCAGGGGACTGCAGTAGGAGTGAGGGATATGGGTCGCGGTGAATGCAGGGGACTGCAGTAGGAGTGAGAATATGGGTGGCGATGACTGCAGGGGACTGCATTAGGAGAGAGGGATATATGTGGCGTTGACTGCAGGGGAGTACAGTTGGAGTGAGGGATATGTGTGGCGGTTACTGCAGGGGACTGCAGTAGGAGTGAGGGATATGTGTGGCGGTGACTGCAGGGGAGTACAGTTGGAGTGAGGGATATGTGTAGCGGCGACTGCAGGGGACTGCAGTTAGAGTGAGGGATATGTGTGGCGGGGACTGCATTAGGAGATAGGGATATGTGTGGCGGTGACTGCAGGGGACTGCAGTAGGAGTGAGGGATATGTGTGGCTGTGACCACACTAGGCGAGAGCGATATGGGTGGCGGTGAATGCAGTAGTAGTGAGGGATATGGGTGGCGACGATTGCAGGGGACTGCAGTAGAAGTGAGGGATATGTGTGGCGGTGACTGCAGGGGAGTACTGTTGGAGTGAGGGATATGTGTAGCGGCGACTGCAGGGGACTGCAGTAGGGTTGAGAGATATGTGTGGCGGTTAATGCAGGGGACTGCAGTAGGAGTGAGGGATATGGGTCGCGGTGAATGCAGGGGACTGCAGTAGGAGTGAGAATATGGGTGGCGATGACTGCAGGGGACTGCATTAGGAGAGAGGGATATATGTGGCGTTGACTGCAGGGGAGTACAGTTGGAGTGAGGGATATGTGTGGCGGTTACTGCAGGGGACTGCAGTAGGAGTGAGGGATATGTGTGGCGGTGACTGCAGGGGAGTACAGTTGGAGTGAGGGATATGTGTAGCGGCGACTGCAGGGGCCTGCAGTAGAGTTGAGAGATATGTGTGGCGGTGACTGCAGGGGACTGCAGTTAGAGTGAGGGATATGTGTGGCGGGGACTGCATTAGGAGATAGGGATATGTGTGGCGGTGACTGCAGGAGACTGCAGTAGGAGTGCGGGATATGTGAAGCGGTGGACTGCAGTAGGAGATAGGGATATGTGTGGCCGTCACTGCAGGGGACTGCAGTAGGAGTGAGGGATATGTGTGGGGGTGACTGCAGGGGACAGCAGTAGGAGTGAGGAATATGTTTGGCAGTGACTGCAGTAGGAGTGAGGGATATGTGTGGCAGGGACTGCAGAGGACTGCAGTAGGAGTGAGGGATATTTGTGGCGGGGACAGCAGTAGTAGTGAGGGATATGGGTGGCGGGGACAGCAGTAGGAGTGAGGGATATGGGTGAAGGCGACTGCAGGGCAATTGCAGTAGGAGTGAGGGACATGGGTGGCGACGATTGCAGGGGACTGTAGTAGAAGTGAGGGATATGTGAGGCGGTGACTGCAGGGGAGTACTGTTGGAGTGAGGGATATGTCTAGCGGCGACTGCAGGGGACTGCAGTAGGGTTGAGAGATATGTGTGGCGGTGAATGCAGGGGACTGCAGTAGGAGTGAGGGATATAGGTCGCGGTGACTGCAGGGGACTGCAGTAGGAGAGAGAATAGGGGTGGCGATGACTGCAGGGGACTGCATTAGGAGTGAGGGATATATGTGGCGTTGACTGCAGGGGAGTACAGTTGGAGTGAGGGATATTTGTGGCGGTTACTGCAGGGGACTGCAGTAGGAGTGAGGGATATGTGTGGCGGTGACTGCAGGGGAGTACAGTTGGAGTGAGGGATATGTGTAGCGGCGACTGCAGGGGCCTGCAGTAGAGTTGAGAGATATGTGTGGCGGTGACTGCAGGGGACTGCAGTAAAAAGTGAGGGATATGTGTGGCGGGGACTGCAGCAGGAGATAGGGATATGTGTGGCGGTGACTGCAGGAGACTGCAGTAGGAGTGCGGGATATGTGTAGCGGTGGACTGCAGTAGGAGATAGGGATATGTGTGGCCGTTACTGCAGGGGACTGCAGTAGGTGTGAGGGATATGTGTGGGGATGACTGCAGGGGACAGCAGTAGGAGTGAGGGATATGTTTGGCAGTGACTGCAGTAGGAGTGAGGGATATGTGTGGCAGGGACTGCAGAGGACTGCAGTAGGAGTGAGGGATATTTGTGGCGGGGACAGCAGTAGTAGTGAGGGATATGAGTGGCGGGGACAGCAGTAGGAGTGAGGGATATGGGTGAAGGCGACTGCAGGGAAATTGCAGTAGGAGTGAGGGACATGGGTGGCGACGATTGCAGGGGACTGTAGTAGAAGTGAGGGATATGTGTGGCGGTGACTGCAGGGGAGTACTGTTGGAGTGAGGGATATGTGTAGCGGCGACTGCAGGGGACTGCAGTAGGGTTGAGAGATATGTGTGGCGGTGACTGCAGGTGACTGCAGGGGACTGCAGTAGGAGTGAGGGATATGGGTCGCGGTGACTGCAGGGGACTGCAGTAGGAGTGAGAATATGGGTGGCGATGACTGCAGGGGACTGCATTAGGAGTGAGGGATATATGTGGCGTTGACTGCAGGGGAGTACAGTTGGAGTGAGGGATATGTGTGGCGGTTACTGCAGGGGACTGCAGTAGGAGTGAGGGATATGTGTGGCGGCGACTGCAGGGGAGTACTGTCGGAGTGAGGGATATGTGTAGCGGCGACTGCAGGGGCCTGCAGTAGAGTTGAGAGATATGTGTGGCGGTGACTGCAGGGGACTGCAGTAGGAGTGAGGGATATGTGTGGCGGTGACTGCAGGGGACTGCAGTATGAGTGAGGAATATGTGAAGCGGTGGACTGCAGTAGGAGATAGGGATATGTGTGGCCGTTACTGCAGAGGACTGCAGTAGGAGTGAGGGATATGTGTGGGGATGACTGCAGGGGACAGCAGTAGGAGTGAGGGATATGTTTGGCAGTGACTGCAGTAGGAGTGAGGGATATGTGTGGCAGGGACTGCAGAGGACTGCAGTAGGAGTGAGGGATATTTGTGGCGGGGACAGCAGTAGCAGTGAGGGATATGGGTGGCGGGGACAGCAGTAGGAGTGAGGGATATGGGTGAAGGCGACTGCAGGGAAATTGCAGTAGGAGTGAGGGACATGGGTCGCGGTGACTGAAGGGGACTGCAGTAGGAGTGCGGGATATGGGTGGCGGCGACTGCAGGGGACTGCAGTAGGAGTGAGGGATATGTGTGGCGATGATTACAGGGGACTGCAGTAGGAGTGAGGGATATGTGTGGCGGCGACTGCAGGGGACAGCAGTAGGGTTGAGAGATATGTGTGGCGGTGACTGCAGGGGACTGCAGTAGGAGTGAGGGATATGTGTGGCTGTGACCACACTAGGCGAGAGGGATATGGATGGCGGTGAATGCAGTAGGAGTGAGGGATATGGGTGGCGACGATTGCAGGGGACTGTAGTAGAAGTGAGGAATATGTGTGGCGGTGACTGCAGGGGAGTACTGTTGGAGTGAGGGATATGTGTAGCGGCGACTGCAGGGGACTGCAGTAGGGTTGAGAGATATGTGTGGCGGTGAATGCAGGGGACTGCAGTAGGAGTGAGGGATATGGGTCGCGGTGAATGCAGGGGACTGCAGTAGGAGTGAGAATAGGGGTGGCGATGACTGCAGGGGACTGCATTAGGAGTGAGGGATATATGTGGCGTTGACTGAAGGGGAGTACAGTTGGAGTGAGGGATATGTGTGGCGGTTACTGCAGGGGACTGCAGTAGGAGTGAGGGATATGTGTGGCGGTGACTGCAGGGGAGTACAGTTGGAGTGAGGGATATGTGTAGCGGCGACCCGCAGGGGCCTGCAGTAGAGTTGAGAGATATGTGTGGCGGTGACTGCAGGGGACTGCAGTAAGAGTGAGGGATATGTGTGGCGGGGACTGCAGTAGGAGATAGGGATATGTGTGGCGGTGACTGCAGGAGACTGCAGTAGGAGTGCGGGATATGTGTAGCGGTGGACTGCAGTAGGAGATAGGGATATGTGTGGCCGTTACTGCAGGAGACTGCAGTAGGTGTGAGGGATATGTGTGGGGATGACTGCAGGGGACAGCAGTAGGAGTGAGGGATATGTTTGGCAGTGACTGCAGTAGGAGTGAGGGATATGTGTGGCAGGGACTGCAGAGGACTGCAGTAGGAGTGAGGGATGTTTGTGGCGGGGACAGCAGTAGGAGTGAGGGATATGGGTGAAGGCGACTGCAGGGAAATTGCAGTAGGAGTGAGGGACATGGGTCGCGATGACTGAAGGGGACAGCAGTAGGATTGAGGGATATGTGTGGCGGCGACCGCAGGGGACTGCAGTAGGGTTGAGAGATATGTGTGGCGGTGACTGCAGGGGACTGCAGTAGGAGTGAGGGATATGTGTGGCTGTGACCACAGTAGGCGAGAGGGATATGGGTGGCGGTTAATGCAGTAGGAGTGAGGGATATGGGTGGCGACGATTGCAGGGGACTGCAGTAGGGTTGAGAGATATGTGTGGCGGTGACTGCAGGGAACTGCAGTAGGAGTGAGGATATGTGTGCCGGTGACCACAGTAGGAGTGAGGGATATGGGTGGCGGTGACTGCAGTAGGAGTGAGGGATATGTGTGACGGTGACTGCAGTAGGAGTGAGGGATATGGGTCGCGGCGATTGCAGGGGACTGCAGTAGGTGTGAGGGATATGTGCGGCGGTGACTGAAGGTGACAGCAGTAGGAGTGAGGGAGTTGAGTGGCGGTGACTGCAGTATGAGTGAGGTGTATGTGTGGCGGTGACTGCAGTATGAGTGAGGTGTATGTGTGGCGGTGACTGCAGTAGGAGTGAGGGATATGGGTCGCGGCCATTGCAGGGGACTGGAGTAGGAGTGAGGGATATTTGTGGCGGTGACTGCAGGGGACAGCAGTAGGAGTGAGGGATATGTGTGGCGGGGAGTGCAGTAGGAGTGAGGGATATGTGTGGCGGGGACTGCAGTAGGAGTGATGGATATGTGTGGCGGGGACTGCAGTAGGAGTGAGGGATATGTGTGGCGGGGACTGCAGTAGGAGTGAGGGATATGTGTTGCGATGACTGCAGGGGAAAGCAGTAGGAATGAGGGAGTTGGGTGGAGGTGACTGCAGTAGGAGTGAGGGATATGTGTAGCGGGGACAGCAGTAGGAGTGATGGATATGTGTGGCGGGGACTGCAGTAGGAGTGAGGGATATGTGTGGCGGGGACTGCAGTAGGAGTGAGGGATATGTGTTGCGATGACTGCAGGGGAAAGCAGTAGGAATGAGGGAGTTGGGTGGAGGTGACTGCAGTAGGAGTGAGGGATATGTGTAGCGGGGACAGCAGTAGGAGTGATGGATATGTGTGGCGGGGACTGCAGTAGGAGTGAGGGATATGTGTGGCGGGGACTGCAGTAGGAGTGAGGGATATGTGTTGCGATGACTGCAGGGGAAAGCAGTAGGAATGAGGGAGTTGGGTGGAGGTGACTGCAGTAGGAGTGAGGGATATGTGTAGCGGGGACAGCAGTAGGAGTGATGGATATGTGTGGCGGGGACTGCAGTAGGAGTGAGGGATATGTGTGGCGGGGACTGCAGTAGGAGTGAGGGATATGTGTTGCGATGACTGCAGGGGAAAGCAGTAGGAATGAGGGAGTTGGGTGGAGGTGACTGCAGTAGGAGTGAGGGATATGTGTTAGGATGACTGCAGGGGACAGCAGTAGGTGTGAGGGATATGTGTGGCGGGGACTGCAGTAGGAGTGAGGGATATTTGTGGCGGGGACAGCAGTAGGAGTGATGGATATGTGTGGCGGGGACTGCAGTAGGAGTGAGGGATGTGTGTGGCGGTGGGTTGTTGCTGAGGTGTCATTTTAAGATTTCGGTTGAGTGTTTTTCCTGGTTTTACAATTCTAATTTGTTCATTCCTGAGATTCTGAAAATTCCTTTTTATTTTTTTCATTTGGTCCAGAGTTTTGTTAAATTTTGGTTGGAACTTGGTTTTGATCGGTACAATTTGGGTAGTGAACGACTGTTATTTTCAATATCAGAAAATAATATTTCAGTTGATACTTGTTTCAGTTTCTTGAGTTTATCAGCCATCTTTACAAACCTCATAAACAACATATGTTTTTTTAAAACAATAAAAACAAATATGAAAATGAAGCTGAAAAAAATAGATTCATCGAGGTCTAGATGGATCACAGAATGCATATAATGATTTGTTTGAATGAGAAAGTAATTATATTCATGAATAAACTTACCGTAGTGCGATATATTGGAAAACGTGGGGTTTCTCCCCCTTTAGCCCGACACGAAACCGTGAAAGGGGGTGGGGGGTTGCATCCCCATATAACCCCATTGTGTAGGTCACAAACACACCTGTTTGGATTGCTATACAGGGGTTTACACATTTCAGATTACAAACAATCGTATTTCAGATGATATTCGCCGAGCAAGCACTGCGGGAACAGTTTTCACGAACGTACGTACACTCCTGAAAGAATGGCCACCTTGTGAGAATAAAGAATTTGCCACAATACGTCTACTTCCATATTTGTTGATAAAAAGTAAAATGTGACAGACAGATAATTGAGCAAAAACAGCATATAAAGTAACGAGCCACTCCCTACAAAGTTATAAGAGACTAGGACATTGGAAAAAAACATGTATACATTTTCACATTGATTACACCCGATAAAAAGGACTGTACCAGGCTATTCTATAGAGAAGAGTCTTTAGTACTACACGGTGTAGAGCATCCGATCTGGTTGTTAAAATATTCTTGCAGGTCTTGGCAGTTGTAAAAATCAATTCTGGGCTGGACAGTATAAAACCTAATTTCCGCAAGTCACTAAAACTATCAAAATCAGAACATACGTAGCGACATTTTGAAATAAGATAAAACCTGAGACTTTCATAGTGTGGACAATATAATAAAACATGCTTTTCATCTTCTATTTCATTCGTACAAAACAGGCAGGTTTTCTCTGCAAGAAGTGTATTGGGGTAGCGTCCGGTCTTAACTCTAAGCGGCGCTTCACCACATCTAAACCATAACAGGGCGGTTTTTTTAGTTCTGGGGAGGCCTTTGTGTACATATGCTTACACAGTGATTTTCTTTAAAGGTGCAGTAAGTTCTCAATTTATTGCCACCTGTCCCACGTTTGCTGTTCTTCAATTCCATTGCTTTCCTCTACACTTCTTTAAATTCTTCAAATTTTCTGCATTGTACTTTCGATGACACATACATACTGCTGTATCTGTTGTCAATTGACATTATGTGCGTCATGCCAAGTGTTTTTCTAGTTTCTGGTGTATTCTAAAGATAACATTACGTTTTCTTCTGGTTGCCCAGTGGTGACTCCACCTAAAACCTCGATGTGCTAAGCGACCTTGGTGCAGGTTACGGAGGCGCAGAAGAGTCGAGAAACACTTCCTCATTGACGTACAGAGGGGGTATCAAGCCCATGTCCCCACAGACTGCTTTATTTGGGGTATATTTTCTCAACCCGAGGACGAATCTCATGGCTCTATTCTGTGCAGCCTCCATGCACGTCACGTTGTATGTTCCCCATACACCAGCACCGTATTCTATCACCGACCACACCATAGAGTCATATAACTTTGAGAACGTATTATATTATAGCATTCCTCCCAGCAGCTTGTATTTCGATATGGCTGCTGGCTGCTGCTCGTGCCATCCGATTAAAATCTAGGTGATCTGTTAAAGGTATGCCGAGATAATAATAAAACTCCACGACCTCCAGGTTGTGGTCACCACAAAGTATAATATGTTCGAGTTGTAGTGGCGCCCCTAAAATGGATCACCTTTGATTTGGATACATTAACAGAGAAAGAGTTGGATTGACACCATGTGTTGAGACAATCCAATAAAACGTCCAGGTCAGTTTCCGATTCTGCAATTAGCACCAAATCATCGGCGTATGGTAAAATGCCAACTGTTATCTCGTTGATGACTACACCGATTGACAGATGGTTTATGGCAGAAATTAGGTCATATATGAACAGGTTAAACAAAATTGGTGACAGCAAACATCCTTGTTTAAGACCGCATTTCACGTCAAACCATGAAGTAGATTTCCCGTTATGTCTCACACAACACTGTACACTTTTGTAGAGTGACGTTATTGCATTAAACATTTTACCTTTTATGTTGGCCTCCAGTAGTTTTGTCCACATCTTGTGGCGGCCAATATAGTCATACGCGTTTCTACAGTCTTTAAACGCGGTATGTAGATTTCTTGAGGGATTTACGCGTTTCAACTATAGAAGTAATAGTTGCAATATGTTCCATGGTTGACCGACCTTTCCTGAATCCATTTTGATTATCTTCTAAAATTCCATTGTCCTCTACAAAGTTGGATAATCTGTTATTTAAAATACTACTGTATATCTTGTAAGATGCACTGGTGAGAGTAAGTTTTCTGTATGATCGCGTGTCACTTCGATTATCTGTTGATGTCTTCGGGATTGGATTGATGACTCCTTTAGTCCTGGTATCTGGCATACAGCCAGTATTAAAACATATAGTGAATAAGTTGTACAGGTACTTGATACACGTGTCATTGCAAAGAACCTCCACTGGAATATTGTCTATACCACTTGCCTTGCCCTTTTTAGCTTTGAATACTGCAACACGAACTTCTTCTATGGTGATAGGCATGCCCATCTGTAGGTCTTCTGTGATAGAGAAAGGCTTAGTGCTACTACTGCTCGGGTTACAGTTCAACAAATCCGATTAGGATTTTTCCCATTTCCTCAAAACATTATCGGGATCACCACATACCATTACTTAAAGTCACCTCCATAGGAATAGTATTCTTCCGCTCGCAACCCACTACAACTTTTCCAATGTTCTTCCAGAGGTGCCCCATGTTAGAGTCGCATTAAATGCTCCAACTCACTAAGGGTTGCCTTCACATGAACACGTTTAGCTCTCTTACAATGTTTGTCAAACAATTTCCGTTTTGCCACATATATGCTTTTGAAATGTGATTTCCGAGCTCCTGTCGTTCTACACCATTGTTTCGCGACAGAGAACAATTCATTCCATAAACAGGAGAGATCTTCTGTCCACCATTCCTATTTGCCCTACGTCGTTCATTGTTTCGAGGTGAATTATGTATGATAGTTCTTGAACGCAGAGTATCAGTAATCTCCCATAGAACTACATGAGCAAACTCATCATAGGCATTATTCAAATCATGTTGGGTTTTATTCGAAGTCTCTAGTTTCCTGATAATCTCAAGTAAGTCTGCAGTACATTCCCCCGATGACAAAAACTGTTCGTGTACAGCCATAGTGTCGAACTTGGTAGAAGTATCAGAGTTGCCAGACAATAGATACACTATCATTTCCTGTTAAAAACCCGATCCCACCTGAGCCGTATTGTGCCTCGACATGCAGAGAGGTTCTGTTATGAACCACTTGTAGCCATCAACTGCTACCTCTTGTTGTCTAACTAAGTGTGTTTCTGCAATCCCTATAAAGTCACATGTAACAATGCAATGCGAGCATAGCTTGTGATTTTCGGAAAGTATGTCCGTACTCCAGCCCCCAACATTCAAGAACCCGCCATGTCACCTATCCATGTCTTTGATTGGCTCTCCTCTCAGGTTGTCATCTGACCTCGTCTTTTAACTCCTGTCTTCTGGCCGTGTCATCCGATGATTGGACTGACAAGCTCTCGAATGTGATCCGTTGATCAACACTGGCACGTGTTTCTCTGATATCATCCACGATGTTTTCGTGTTGCCTTGTATCGCCTGCATCGTAGTTGCGATCGCGGCCAACAGACGCTCTACTTGATCTTGTCCCGGACTCCTGTCCTAGTCTGTTCTGTATAACCTTCCCTCGGATATGCCGAGGTTTCCACACACCGCATCGGCCAGCACTCGCATGTTGGATTCCAACATGCGCTGCTGAGGGGTTTTATCACTGTTAATGAATACATTGTTATAATTTCTGCTGCCTCTTAAATTCTTCTTGTCTTCTAAGATTTTCACTTTATCTCCCTGATTCACGTTTAGCAATGATTACACCCGGGTGCCTGATATGACGTGATGCCTTCCTCACTGCACGTTCCACCTGGATATGTCGTATAATCAGTCCATCTCTGACCAGTCCATTCACTTTGGATGACACATTTTCAGCGTCCGATTCTGGTAAATTTCGTATGATATTTATGTATATATTTTATATACGATCTTCTGACTTCGCCACATCAGCATATGTACGCTTCAGATCATCCATGTCGCTTTTCATTTGTTTCATTTGAATGCTAAGTCTCGTAATTGGGTCAGGTCTTTGTCTACATCATCGATCTTTTAATTAAATTCACTTCTAATCACATGGACCTCGGAATCAATCATGTGTTTCATCGTGTCCAGTAATCTATAATCTGTAATCTCCATGGCCGTCATCAAAATGATGTGTCAAATTTTGAATAGCTTGCCACATATCTGTCACAGTTTTCGTGCTCTCCTGTGGTGTCTCGACGAGTATACAGAATGCAGTACCAATCATGAAAATAGTTAATTCTGTAGGTTTAGAGACAGCATTATTTGACAATTTTAAACAAATACTCTCTGGACATCACATGTGCAACCATGGTATGAACTTACTAAAATGTGTGACCTACCGGAAAACAGAAATGCACTGTAGTTAGTGCCGCTTCTTTCCACCAGGGTCCCTACAATAAAACGTATCAGAATCATTAAACACAATATGAACATCAGTTACAATATAATCTCCATTCACCTCAATACACTTATTCCATTTGTCCTTCAAGCTTTTAATACCTGACATTAAGGTTGATATTCTAAAATAATTCTCTTGTTATTAGACGTGTGTTCATAAATCTCACCTCTTTGCTGTTATTAGACGTGTGTTCATCAATCTCACCTCTTTGCTTTTTGACATTAGTTCCAGTATTTTCCTGTGACGCACTTTTATCCATGAGTGTGCCTTGATCTGACGCTAAAAGGGTCGTCAAGCTGATTTTCTCAGAAGCACAGAGTTGTAAAAGTGTGGTTTTGCACTTTCAACGCACAAAAAAATGTTTATACTGTGAGAGACCTAATATAAATCTTCAATTTTCACGAGAGAGCAAAATGTCGTGTCTTCACTACATCTGACCTTCACCTTCAATGTGACAATGACTCAAATGTACCTAATAAGCATCGTGAATGTCAGCAGTCGTTTCTACTTCCTGTTGCTGCTGCACATGATAAAACACGCCACCTTCTGCGGGAATATACATGACTTAATTGTTGCTGAATTGACAAAAGACTGAGTCTGTAATAATATTCCTTGTATAGTAAGCATATGGTGAAGTGTCACTACTTATTAATTAAAAGTTCAAACATATATAACTACGGTACACACAACTGAGGGAAAGGACAGCGAAATTGACGAAAGCACCGTTTTTCATAAAACATCAGCAAACTGTTACACCTTTTACAACACTCGCTATTTCATGACTGATCACTTTGAATATATCCAATCGCGATCTAAACACACGTAGTCTGGAACCTGAAAATATGATAGATTGTTGTCTCCCGCATGCCAACGAAATAAACAGCTGATCTTGGTAAAGACGTCTGCTAAACATTATATAATTGTACTCGCGAATAATTCCCCCCAAAGTCGACAATGAATAGAAATACAATAAATATGAAAGGAATTAGTATTTTATGATTCCTCAAAAAGTGGACAATGAATAGAAAAAACATTAATATTAATCATAATGTAATTTCAGCTGTCAATGCTCATTATCCAATAATACACACATGTTTAAATAGTTGCGGCGGAATAAGTAAGTGTTCGAAAGTGGGATATGCTAGGATAGATCTGTATAATCTCGTAACTTTATCTGTATCATAATTCGAGTAAAGAAATAACAGTTTCTGATAAGGATCTTTGATTACTTAATATTTAAAGACACTAACATTCGTATTTTCTGTATTAGTATGCCAGCTATGTATGTATGTTCTAACAATGATATTAATAAAGTAGACACGATTTATGGATACCAACTTCTTTAATACTGTAAAAAGCGACGTTTCGGTATAGATCCTTATACCATTGTGAAGCAAGACTGAATCAGGGACATTGTACATAATATATATAGTAGGTGGAGGATTAACAGTAGAGGATTAACGGTAACAACAATTGCATACAAGAGTGGGATAACACAAGTAAGTAATGACAAGGATAATATTGTCACAACATGATAGACAAAGAACGCCGTCGTGGCAGGAATATTGCTGAGTGAAAAACAACAAACAAACACACAAAACTAGTCAACATATGTTCCCAAACAAGGAGCTATAAATATCGTACATATCTATTTATTTATGATACACATCTTATGTTGGGACCGATTCCTGTTATGTACTACTACTACTACTACTACTACTACTACTACTACTACTACTACTACTACTACTACTACTTCTACTACCACTGTAGAAGAAACGTTGGAAAATACAATTAATTGACACCTGTGATGACACATAGCACCAGATGACACGTTTTATTATAGACAGAATATTTTGAATAGATCTTTTATTTCAAACTATAACATGTATGTAAACTGAGTAACGGACTGGCTGATAGATGGTTGCATTTGACATATTTCTAATTAATGTCAGAACTGAAATAAGTATGAAATCAGATGTAAGAGGAAATTGTGATGCGTAAGGAACACTTAAACTCGGTTCGTTCATTCTGTACATCATTCCTTCTGCTGCTATAAGCAAAGACATGTATGTGTAATAACTAGTGATCCGTGGTAAGGTCTGCCAAAGGATGTCCCTGTGCATCGGACGTGTCTCCGACTTTATCCCATTGCACAGGGTCCATGGTAGTATGAAAACTACTTGTTAGAATTGAATGCTGCAGTAGTTAAGGGGTTGGGGGAAATGACACAAAGGCTGATAAATTAGTGAGTCAGCATTACTTCATTGATTCGATGGCACCCCAGACTGACAGAATGCCTTGACCCTTCTTGTATTGTCCGAGACGTCACACAGTTTTTGATAGCATGTTACCATTTACATTCCTTCATGTCAATTCGTGTTTTTGTCGCATGACTGAACAAATGTTGCTATTATGAACTACCAATCATTACCATACATGTGCTAGTTTTGAATATTCAGTAGGAAACAACAGTTTTGAATGAAAGTGCAACAAGGAATCGTTATAACCTTGCTCTGTCTCTCCATGTCGCAACTTGATGCAGCGCACACTGAGTCGGGAACAGTGAGCCCAGTGGACATCATGTTGGCAGATAATCTTGAACTGAAACGATGTTCCTGCTTATGGACAGAAGTCTCCTGCTAATGGAATGTCATTGTAAGCTCAATACATATTTTTCAACATTGTCGGTGGTAAATTGAAGACCATCGGCACTGATCAAATTATCGCTTCACAATACCAACCCAAGTCTTACAGACAAGTGAAGTGGCACCATTAAAAGAATGCTTCAGAAGCATAAATCATTGCGTCTGAATAACCTTACGCGATGTGTTGAACTAATAACTATCCATCGAAGGTGGTGCCGTTGTCGTCGCTGCCGGTGTCCTAAGCATTGTCACATTGCACCGGACATTGCACACTAGTTGACGATGGGAAGCGCAGTCTACTTTCAATTAACGTCGAACAGGTCATTCCTCCGGAACTATCATGTTGGTGAAACATTATTAAGGATATACAGATACTACTGTGCTCATTCTCGTTAGATACCATAAAAAATTCACCAGTTTCGTGAACCCATTTTCTAACGAGACCAAATTGAAACCTGTTGCAAATCTGGTTGCGCATAGATACTGATATATGCCCCAACATGGGCATTGTTGACATTTCTATGCATATGCAAACATGTGTTGCCAGCAGCAACGTTCAATGCTTTTATTTCTTCAATTAATGTTAATCTAGTAGCGTTGTTGTTGGTAGGCAGCACCACTGTTAGAAAACTTAAACAGAGCCGCTCGAAACGGTCACAGTCGGTCACTTGCATCGCCGGTATATTTTTGCTGTGCAATCAAATTGGATCGGGTTCCTTGATCTACCATTTTGGAAAAGGGTGCTAGCCAAAGACGTTCACGTTAACTTACGACCTTACAAAAAGAAATGAAAATCATCAAACTCGATTCTGCTTGCATATTGTGTGAGTGACAGCTTCAAACGAAGGGAAAGGTCACCATCAGAATGAGAAAAGATAACTCCACACAGCGTTTTACGCTAGAGATCAATAGGGAAGGTTATTGTTCACATATATTGTTTTGGTATTGTTTTAGACCACAATATCATAAGACAGGCACACCTCCATGGAGTTTTCGAATGATTTCTATCGGGAATTAAAACTTTGAGTGATCTGATCGTGTAGTCGTGTAGTTCATTCATACACACCTACGGGAACAGTGCTGCGGAAAACGCTTCGAAGTGTACACTGATCATCCAACGTAAGTCTAGATATCGGTCGACGTAGTTTAAATTGACTTCATCTCCATACGCTTAACATTTTACATTAAATCAAACTGAAAGTCGCGATTGTGGTCGGGGGCATCACGCTCATAAGGATCACGATCTAGGTCCTATCTGTAATCGTACATGACAAATGGATACAGCTCGCGTATACAACATGAGTGAGTGAGTATGGTTTTACGCCGCTCTTAGCAATATTCCAGCAATATCACGGCTGGGGACACCAGAAAGGGGCTTCACACATTGTACCCATATATAACATGAAATGCATATAATAGCTCGGATAGCTTAATTAGATTCGAGTATGGACAAGCTCGTTTGGTTTAATCGAGTGTTTGTAGATGTCTCTCATTTTCATGCGATTCCTTCAGTTCTGTACATAGTAGTAAAATGTTCTAAAAGTGAATGACGTCTCGTGATTGCTTATGATGAAAAAACGTAGTTCCGGTATGATAAAGGTCACGATTATCTAATCGAAACGAATAAAACGAGGTCAACCTTTACGACACACGTGTGGCGTACTGATTTGATATCTTACTACCTGTATCTTCACCACGTGGGTAATAATCCCTTTTATTACCCCATGGGGAAAACATACTAGTGCATATCTCTCTGATATTTGCCCACTGTGCACATATGTCGTTTCCGGCATTTGATTGGCTGATTGTGTTTAGTGTTTATTTTCATATCGCTTTTAGCAGAAAAAAACCCATCTTATTTAATTTGTAAGGGGAACTTAAACCGACTGTCTTTCTGCTGAACGAACGTGTGCTTGTTCAGAATGACCGAAGTATTTTGGATGTGGCTGCACAGTGGAACTATTTGCCCTGATCAAGACACAATACAAAGTACAATCACAAAACACAAAACCGAATTCTGCCCTAAAATATTCTGAAAAAGAACAAGTGTGTTTACACCATTGTTCTTTTTAACTGCCGTACTGGGACAGTCGCCGGTAAGCCAACTAGGGTGGAGCTCCAAGTTCATTAAAAGTTTGGCGTTGGAACGTTTGCAGCCAAACTGGACTCGCTGCGTGTTGCGTTTGTACAATTTGCCACGTCTACTACGCACATTTTTAAGATAGGGTACTAGTTCTTAGGGCGTATTTCACGAGAGATTGCGTTATTCTAAGTGTTAAATTAGCGTTTTCTCAGTTATTATGATTCGTTTCTGTATTGTTAAAACACAAGTACAGCCTTTCATTTTGCCAACAACATAGCATGTTGTCGTAAACAATTACTGAGCTGAGCTCCTGCGGTTAGAGTGTTAAGAAATAAAAAACAATGTGGTAAAAGTTCATAATTTTATTTGACAATGTTTCCCTGGATCCCATTTGTCACAGGCAAAGATCTCTGATGAATAAACAATGAACCAATATGCAAACCAAGTAACTATACAACCGCACAACCAGCTATTACATAAGATGGATGAAACAACACTCTGATAAGACAATCAGCGAGACACGTAGATAGATTATTCAACTGGCATGGCTGTGACCAATAAACACATTGGAGTTTGTTAAATCTGCACTCAGTAATGAATGAATTACCTTGGCTTGGTGCGAATGTGAGAAATGGGCACTGTGGATCTTTTCCTAAAATTTGTCTCTCGGACACTGACAGATCGACGAATACGCCCAAATAAATATTTTGTCTTATAGTCTTGGACAAAAAATGGAAATACTTGACTTCCAGAGAATACTTGACTCATTGATGTTCTTGACTTCCAACAATATAAAGGTACTTGACCTTAGCCAGATACACCTGAGCAAACTAGTTATTCACAGATTACTAGATAAAAGCGGATATAATAAATACCCTAGCAAATAAGTTTAGCACAATGGCACCAGGGTAAGTCAGTATAAGTATACCTGTCCCACAATTACCCCAAGGCGAAACTAAGTTCAGAACGAAGTATCAGAACGAAACGTCAAAGTCTAACGATTCCTGACGATAGCTGCACTCGGTACCGATGAGCTACTTGCGCGAGAAGCGCGGACTTCGGAGAAGACAGTAACCGCTTGCTACTAGTGAAGGAATTATTTCTATAGTTGGGAAAATACGAATAGCAAACTAACTACAGACCCAATACTGTAGATAGAAGTATCATTCTAAAGGGATGCACATTAGCTACCCAGAAGTACTATTTAAAATTTACAGCTAGATGTGTACAAATAGAGAGGTGGGATACAAGTGAATAACGACAAAAACATTAGAAATATCAAAATAGTACTAGCAAATCCCTCTACTGCATGAGAATCAAAGTTACTAAAACATTTTCAACATGTGAATACGCTTGCACACACAAGGAGATGTATGTCAAATCATTATATGATAAAAGCATAAGATTAAACTGCTGGAAAATGATATTTACAGACAACAAATGTTCCAGCGATAGCATTACAAACACCAAGTCAAAGAACTGATGCTGAGCGGCAGACCGCCGGACAGTAATGAGTAGGTGAGGAGCAGAGATCATTTTACAGTGACGAGCTGGTTTTACGGAACGGCGACACTGGAGAACAATCAAATGAGAAACTTTTTTACAGCGACATGGCATCACTGACTTCCGCTGTAGTTTAGTGTTTTCATACACAGGCCTGTATATAACATTAACTCAGACGTACAAAGCGTTTGCATATTCGTATTAAACTGATGTCAGTTCATGTCCCGCCATAGGTTGTAAGACGCCCTCCATTCCGATTGAACCAGTCCAGTTTTCATTGGGTTCCATTGATCTTTTAATTTTCTGAAACATGTCGCATCCCCTTGTTGTTAATAACATATACAGATAATGATTTATAGGTTTTAAATGTGCAGTTTCATGTGTAAGTTTTTGTTATAGTGATGCTTTATTACATTATGAAGTGTTTATACTGTGACCAACTACGAAAACACATGAAACATCAACTTAACAGATTAATGTCTTAGTACCACAAATTACAACAATCATGTAATTTAATATAGTTTGAAAAGAAAAACATGAAGTGTACCTCTTTCAGTGAAGTTTCATTTCTATTGAGAACCGTCCACAGCCAAATGATAGGAATCGGCAGGATTGATGCGAGTGATATCATCCACCCAACACCTGTAGCCCAGGCAGGGTATATGTAGTCCCCATACTTCGGAGGCCGGTAGGAGTACAGAGAGTAGCAGAATGTAACCTGATACGATACAATTAGGGTTTATTAGCGGTGAAACAAGGGAAGACAGTGCTTTCGGGAACAACAGATTACTTTGATAATTTGTGCATGTAACAGTTCAATGAACAAAACAAAATACTCAGGTTGAACAAATAGTGGTGTTAAATGTGTTTAAATATGTTACATGTATCTGATATCTCAATCGATATTAGTAATATTGTCCAAGAACATTTAATGTACGTAGAACATTGTCCTTTTCAATTATCCTGTATTGCAATTAGTTCTAGATTAATACTTCAAGGCAGTAGACGTTATAAAATCTACATCTTTAGTTATCTCTTATATTGTTATGGGCATAGACATTCAGAATGATGCCAGCCTCTGTAACAAGCTGTACAACAAGAGGGTCGATTTCGTTTTTTCAATCGAGAATTTCCTCTTTATATCGGACAATACACCGTCAGGTCCAGCTTATAGCGTCCACATGTCTTAATTGCTCAGGTACCTTATGAGCATTACAGTTTATTCAAATTTCATGGAAAGGAACATTTTCCTTACAACTGAGTAATCAATCAAGATTCACCATCATATGACCTGGTTGGGTTATTCCAGACGTTTTAAGGTAGACATTCGGAGGAATGATGCGCGTTACTATCTCATCTTTTGACATTACGTGGAGTTTTCACACCTCCTTACTCACTGGCATTTACTGTATACTATAAATTATTGAGTATATGAATAATCATATGAATAATATCAAAAACTGCCTTCTTCATGTCATCTTCTGAACATTCACACTTTTTCAAATCTATTTTTTTCCAAATCTGCAGGAGGTGAGGTGTGCAGCCAGTGACCAATAACCTCTTACATTCAACATTTAACAATTTAACTTTCTTTTATTTTAAAAGATGTCTCAAGTAATTTCAAAACTGGATCTCAAACCTTCCAAACTTGTTTCAGTCAGTTTTATCAAAAAGCATGTTGTCTGTAACGTTACACAAAAGAGCAATATATCATGAAGCTTACGAGCAGAAGTAGTGGACAAACGAACTTTAGGCTAATGACCATGACTCGAGGCATCTTCTTTCCCCACATCTTACTGATATTCTCCTGAAGCCTCTCTGTACCTGAAAATGAAATTGACAAGTAAACTATTCTAAAGGATTATGTACGTGGGGATTCCTCGGCAGATTCCATCCTCAGTGCCCACGTATTGTCATAAAGGCCAAGATATACATGTAGATATAATTGTTGCATGAAGCACAATAGTGAGTACATATCTATCCTGCTTGGTACTACCCTCGACCCACCCTAATCTTAACCCCATCCGTTTGGTAAAATAGTGTCTGATAGTTACAGTCTGTGATTACAAACCATGCCTTTTGCGCGCAATATTTAATTTTCTGCCATGTACTCTTTAGGAGTCATTTCCCTCCATTGTACCCGCTCAATGAACCATGTGGTTGTTCAGTAAGGTTAAACATGGTGCTTTTCAGTAGTGTCAAACGGCACTAGTTCACCACCAGACTAAATAAGTATAGAAAGTTTCATCTGGAATATTCAACAGTTTTGGGGTTCTGGTCTATAAACATAACTCTCATTTTGAGTACAAGTCCAACTGGTCATCATGAAAACATAAAACAAAATGTAAAAAAGTACAAATTCCAAATCACCATAAGGCACAGTTCATAACTCGACTGATCTGTAAAGAAAGTTTTAAAGAGAAATATCCAACGGTTTAGTTGTTTTGCTCCATTAAAAGAAAACGGATGGAGGACAGACGGACGGACATGCTGATGTTTCAAAAGAGGGGGATAAAACTGTAATTCATGTATATTTCAGGCTCCAGGTTTGCCACCGTGCCTCTTAATTATAGAAAGTGTCTTCTTCAGTTGTTTAGGTAAAGTTTATCTGTTGTAAAATATTCCGTGGTGTCAATTGTGGAAACAATAAAAAAATAAAGATCATCACTTCAACACTTACCATAGAACCAACCAACTACCATGCATTCCAGAACTGCAATTAAGGCTGTAGAGGGAAAGTAGGCAAACCAGTCCACCAGGGTCACCACATATATCCCACCCTTAAATGTATACAAATTTTACCTTGGTATCATCACATGGTACACATATGTCCGTATTGTACAACATAGGATCCACACATAAACACAACTGAAAGAATTATAAAATTACAGCTATTTAGTTCTCCAATTTTCGTTTTATAACAATTTGATACGCAAAACGTAACTTAACCAATTTGTAGACAATACATGAAAAAGACATTTAGATGTGTATATGGTTTTACCTGTGATACATATAAAAGAGCAAATAGAAAAGTGCTAAGAAGCACTGCACACGTGAAGAAGAGGCGCTTCTTAAACAATTGCGAAAACACGTCTTCCAAGGCTGCCGTGATAGTTGCAATGCCTGGTACCTGTGGAGACAGATCTGATATGACATTTGTTTAAAAATATGTTAGTGCCATGGAACTCACATTATAAGGCTCACATAATGATTTCAAATTTCAATTTCAATACCAAATGTTTTTATACAATTTGATATATATCGTTTCAACATTGTCGTTATATACATGTATTGATAAATCAAATTTCAGTGGTAGTTGTATTTATATAATTATGCACTTAAGGCAACCCAAGTAACTGTGTCCCTTCTTCTGTTTAAAGAAGTTTAACTAAGGCTTCAGCTATACCGATGATCTGATATCCAATTCCCTTCCAATGATACCCGCCAAAACTAAACATAAAGGAGACCAGTGAGTTTCATATTTACATCTACTCATAAAGCATCAAAGTGAAAAAAGACTTCCCAAATGCCGTATGGCAAGAGAGGTGACTTTGGTGTCTACATTTCGCAACGTTTGAGGCACAAGATGTCAAAGGGGGTCATACGACTCAAGGCTATAACATTCGAGGCCTAAGGAAAGTTTTCAAAACGGTTTATGGTGGACACGCGGATGGCATTTTCAAATTTGACGAAGTAATTCTCTAGTTTGACTTGTTCCATATGTTCCCGTAAAGAATTGACTTGCTTTTGCATGCGTTTGTAATGGATGCCACATGTGGTATCACATGTATATTTGATAGTGATTCGTGATCGCATGCTCATGATATGTTCGGAATTGTATTATCGGCACTTCCTTTTTCAGATATTTCTTATTAATATGGTTGGGGTTTTGTCGTTTTAGTTACCATTCAAAAATGGGAATAGTAATTGGCCAGATAAACGTTAAACATCTCTACCACACAGGGATGAAAACAAATGGCTATTTCATCAGATAAATTAGTCCCAGTCGTCTAAGGCACCGCAATTTACTGTCCCGTAGACGTTTCAGAAACCTATGGTCGATGGATTCGCTCCTGTTATCATTGCTGGTGTGTCAGCATTATACCCTTTGGTGAAAATTAGGTTATGATTGCTGCCATTGGTCCTCTACGATTTAAATAGGCACGTGCATCCCAGTCGTCTATGGCGCCGGATTTGACTGCAGTGTTAGTCACGTCAGCATGTGATGCGCCCGAATCCTAGAATCGTGATCATCACATATGACAATCGGTTTGTTGGCAGGATCATACGTCAAACCGATCTCACTACTTTACTCACTCAAATACATACTACGTTTAAATATGAAGACGAATGCCTGCTGATACAAATAGAGCGACTTTCCATGTTTATTGTTTTATGAGGAGAATCTTTTAGTGTATGTGCACTTGCACGCAGCAGACAGTTTACTCCCTGAGGCAAACGTCATCCAAATATGAAAATATCGTGTGAACATTCTTCAGTATTGAGACGGAAATGTTTACTTGAAATAATCTAATTTGCTAAATGTGAAACCTTAACGTCAGTAAATAATCATTCTCGATTATCTGCAGGAACAGATTCCATTGGGCGTAAAAGGCACAATGGGTGTGAACATAATATGACTGGATTACTGAAAATCAGCGTTGACACCAGGTGATTGCGAAAAAGGTAAACATGTCCTGCCCTAGCGCCAGTGTCAACGATGATCAGTTCCACATTGAATCAGTTCAATCCTGAACAAATATTGCCAGTGTAAATGTATTGTGTGGAAACAAGTTCCTTTGTAAAAACTATTGGAAACCTAGAGGAAAATAGTACCAAGAAACATTTCCACTACAGGAACAGGTATTCTTTAACAGTAGCACCCGCCACTCACAAAAATCAATGTTATCAATTGTGTACACAACAGCACAAAATGATTGCAGATGAACAGTTCTGGCATGTGATTGAAGATATATTATGTATATATTTTCAGTTCATGCTCTCAATCTGACCAATAAGAATACGAGATTATGAATGCATACATCTGACTTAACCTAGGCATCACCCTCACCATAGAATCTATTCCAAGCATCATCAGTGTCGCAAAAGTCAAGACCGACCATGACTGGGGGAACGGGAGAGAGGCCAGCATTTCAGGGTAAACGATGAAGGCAAGGTTGTAACCTGAAACACAAGAAAAAATGTTTGCATGGAGATGAATGTTTTATCCCACGGCTAGCTTAAAGTAAAACGTCACCATGGGCTATTTCTCATGAAACATAGTGTGCCTTTATATAATGTTTCATATCAATATTCAAAGGTTCAGAATAGTTTGTTAATAATGAAGGCATATGTCATCTAAAGTTTCCAAATGGGCTCTCTTTTTTATGATCTGTTCCTTGCTAATTTATCGTAAAATATGGAAAATATTTGTAAAAATAAATCAAAATTGACAAATTCTCAAATATACTTGGATTCACCCATATACAAATAGTTTAAAGGGCTGATATTTTATAATAACTACAGAGAACATTATGAATTATGGAGGCATCGTGAAATGCATATCATTAGGCACTTCATGTACATGTAGATGATGGATTGATACATAAAGACATTTCACATTTAAGGCAGATAGATTTGACATCGGATTTAAAATTGCAACATACTCGAGAAAAGGCTTATAAATGACTCTGTTTGTGATTCAGATAGACAGATTATGTTTATTGTAGCCAATAGACCAGTATCTGATCAGCAGATTGTTTTAGAGATTCCGCCAATCACTGATAGTTGCCTCCGATCAGGATGCACAAGATCCACAACATCTGTATACGATCGTCTCAGACCCAAGGTCTATGGACTCAATGACAAACAGACAACACAGGGCTACCATTGTTAGAGTTTCCAAACAGACCATTCATTGTCGACATCGGGCAGCCCATCTGCGTACAAGATCCACAACATCCATATAGGATCGTCTCCCAGAGTCTATGGAATCGAGGACAAAAAGACAACACAGGGCTACCGGTGTAAGGGCACTACTAGTAATACCACGTTTGTAATGTCATGGTGAAGATGACGTAGGCATTGCGGGAATAGATGATAGTCAAGTGTAGTGTTTACAGGAATGTTTAAAGACCTTTGAAAGTAATGTCAACGTCAATCCCCATCAATATGACGTGTGTGGTTGGGGTTTAGGGATGTTATGAGGAGGGATTATGACAGAGAGAACACAACGTCCTAGGGATGAGTCAAGGGACACTACTAGCATGACAACATGTTGGAGCTTGGCTTGCTACATATGTTAACGTCGTCCTTTTGTCTTCAAAAACGCAAATGCACATGTCCACATCGCAGGTTGTCACAGTGAACTTGCAGCAGCAGAGCATCACTACATTACCCAGGCCAGTAATAAGCCCCAAACCATTGAGCAACTTTGGGCACCACAGTCGACGCACTTGCCACTAAAGGTGCACAAGGTAACCCAAATTACCATACGACAGTTTCGACGACTTATAGACATTATTATGAAATAGGTCCTATTCATCCATAACATCCAGAGCACAAATGTAACTACGTATTTCTTGGTCACTGACCTGATGACTCAAAAGCATCTACGTTTACTCCACGTATGTAGGCGACGTGACCGACGATTGTGAAGAAAGCAAATCCAGTCAAAATGGCCGAGAGGGAATCAGCCAAGCAAAGCAATATGGCATTTCTGAAAGTAACAAAGGATCAACTGTGTGGCTACCATGATACTAAAGGCTGATGAACTTCCGAACATGCACAGCAAGACAAGGAAAGTTAAAGATGCAACTGACTTAAAGATCACATGGTACATTCATAGATTCACTTTAGATACACATTTCTCACTAATTAACATATGAGTGAATGAGTGATTTGTGTTTAACGCCGCTTTGAACAGTATTCCAGTTATATCATGCCGTGTTAGCTCCACGAGGGAGCAAAGTCCAAATAGGGGCAGGTCTTGGACGTTTACCACTTTGGTAAAACCTCCGGGCATGGGCAAATTAACTTCTTCAATAGAAATTCCCCTGTTTCATAACTGAGGTGTGTCGGGAACCTGTAATCGTAGGTTCGAATCCTGCAATTGTCCTGATTATATTTCAAGGTTAAACATCACGCCTCCCGTGCTCGCTGGTTTCTCCGAAGTGGTGAACGCATCATTTTCGACTTCCCTTTCACATTAAGCTGGCACGCCGTGATATGACTCACGATAATGCTTTTTAACATTGCAAATTGTATACAAGATACGGGGTGAGCAAACATCAAACCTACTTAAAGCAGTTGTTATTCATTCTGTTGTGTCCAGACATGGAGGTTATACACCCAGAGGCTATACCTAGTGAATGCAGTGCAAAACTACAGGACTGGATCCATATCTGCAAACAAAGAGAACAATCAGAAATAAATGTTCATTATCCAGTTGAAACAGTTGTATGTCCTCATTGAAGTGAATGAAGAAAGACCGTGAAACATTTGGCGAATACTTTATAGTTGTTTTAGTGTGTTTATCTACACATACAAAAAAGACATTTCACGTTGTTTGGACACATTATGTGAGTAACTGAATGGAATCGAAACATACTCGTTTTGTTAACATTCAGTAATTCACACTATTTACGTGAATGCAAGTTTCTTTGGAACTTAACAATTGAGGTGATAAAGTTGCTGGAGAATTTCTGCTATTATAATCTCTGGATCCCTGACATAGGTCAGGAGACCTCGCAGATCTATGCCCAGCTGTGATACTCGTGCTTAATGTGTACCGGTGTTGTAACCCCATTGGTGATCGCAAGATTGGTTGATTGGCGATGGCTTAAAAAACATTTGAATGCTTTGAACCGTACATCTGGACATCATTCCGTCTGCATGGAGTCTTTTCTGAATTCTCTATGCAGATAACCTGTGGTGAACTTGTTTCTCTTGACCAGTGCAGTACCAGTCCTTCCCCAGCTTAACAAGCCAGTGGCCCTGTGTATTTGCCCTTGAAGTGATGCTTCAATGATTTTTTTTCTAAATTGCCATGGCTGTTTGTCATATCCCCTCTACCACCCAATGGCCTGGCCGATGACTAAGTGGTGCCCACCCTCGTCACAAGTCTAACTGATATTTTAACCCTCTCGATTAAGTCGAGGGTTTGGTTGCATGTGCATAAACCAAGGTGTATGGTGTTTTCAAGAGCCTCTGTCTTGTATTGTTGAATACTATTTTTGCAAAGTGAGGTACCTGCGTTTCAGTTTATTATTGCATTATTGCAAGTTATACACACACTTCAAAGATTTTGCCTATTTGTTATCGCCAGGAAGATCTTACGGCTTACCTGAAAGTTAAATAAACTCATATTTGGTGACGTCTGTGAATTTTCCTTATAAAACATAACTTAAACAGATCAGTGTTTAAAGAATAGAAATATTGAAAGTAGCTTATGCCTGTTGTAAGAGCATTCTAAGAGGCCAATATGGCTGGTAGTTTTAAAAATTAACGGTATTGTTTTCAAAATGACTGTGAACTGCTTTGCTTTTTTGTGTTGTCTCACTTCATGCAGTTCTTTAATATTTTACTCACTGGCTGTGTTGCAAGGCAGTGGTCGGAATCCTCATATACTAAACAAAGACTTGCACTTGCACTTGAATTATGATTTTTATGACCTGAATTTGCAAGTTGATAAGAAAAGATTCATCGTATTTCGAAAGTCAAACTCAGTCGTTACCTCAGTAACTCATTGCATTTGTTGATTAGTTGCATGTGTTTCTGATGGGTATCACCAGTGGTGCAGGATACGTTCACCTTTTCGCGAATACGTGGTAATCGGTATTTGACAGTGATTCAGAAACACATGCTTATGATATAGGTTGAATCGTACAATTGACTCTGCTTTTAGGAGATATTATTTACTACAGGGTATTGTTATGTACGCAAATTAATTTCCCTATGATTCAAATTGAACATGACCGACGCTTAAAAACTCACTTTTGGTTCCGTAAGTCTCTCAAACTTTGGATAAATGTAGTAGTATATTCCATCAGCTGATCCCGGAAGTAGGCAACCTCGTATGAGAAACACTGTGATGAGGATGTAGGGAAGACCTACGGTGATGTAGACAAGCTGGTCCAAGAATATACAGTGTGAAAATCAGGAGGTTAAATGCTGCATGATCTACTTTAGCTTTTATGTGTCTAAAGGCAATCAATGAGTACCACTTGTTCATGATACTGGAGCAAGGTTGTATTGTGTTATTTGTCGTTTTGTATCCTTTGATATACAGGAACAAATAAAAGAAAAGGATATGATATAACTGTCAAAACTGAATAATAACAACAGTGGGTTAAAGTATTGGCTTATGACAATGCTTGAACAAATTTTGCATCATCGCCTCATGATGGTGGTGATTGTTGCCTTACAATTGCGATACCAGTGTCCTGACCTGACATTTAATATTTACACATGCTGCAATAAGGGTAAGATGGCATGCTATCAGTTAAGTCACATAGCCTCATCATCCAATACATTTCAGTCACCTCTTACCACAACTATAGGACACAGGTAGACCTATTCTACACGAAAAAGGTACAGGTTCATGATCAGTTTACATATCATCCAAATCTGTTGAATACATGAGTTCATCACACACGTGACAAATGTTGCACTTTTCTACACACATTTGAGGGCATTGTTGGCTCACTTACCTTCCCTGATACTCTTATTCCTTTGAAAATCCACAAAAATAAAATCACATGTGTGATCGCCAGGCAACCAACAAGATGCCATCTAACGCCACCGAGATTATCCAGACCATCAGTCATTTCCAACACCTTATTTCTTAAATATAAAGGATAGTCATTTAAGACAAATATCCATAATGGCATGTCAATACATATTGCATATATATAAAAGCAAACGCTCGATATATATATATATATATATATATATATATATATATATATATATATATATATATATATATATAAGCAAATGCTCCTAGAGGTGTTTCAATTATGTACTTAGCATAGTTCTTGAAAAGCTGTATAACAGTATGTATATCTAGAGGTAGACCAAGGTACGAAGGTGTGTATATGCTTGAATTTATGATGTTATTACCTAAAAATGCATGTAAATCTTACCTCCAGAATTCTTCAGCAGCAGTAACCCCGGTTATGTTGTTAGTAATTCCAGTCTCACTTGCATTATACGAAGAAATAGTGACATTTGTAAACTTTCGAAGATCCTTGCTAGATATACATGTAGGTGTGTTCCAAGTGTTGTTACAGTTGTCCCAAGGAAGTATTTCAGAGAAGGAATAGAAGAGGTAATACATGAACCAGGAGAATATGGCATTATAGTAGCTACTGAAAAACCAGACGCATATTAAAGCTCCAACGCCAAGACCTGTGAAAGAAAAGGATGAAACATAATGATGAAATTTGGTAGTTAGTGTGCAGTTAGTATGTGGGCTGAACATTGTTTTCCGTTTTTCGCGATATCATATATTTTGACCTTCATTTCACCTTTGCGCTTCGGTCAAACTGAAACCTGAAACTTCTTGTGACCATTATTCAGTATTTTTAATTTGTTATGTAGTTGCTGGTGGGAACCTACACATATGATCGTTTTTTCGCAATATCTATAATACCTTGTCAGTTTTGCTTGAGTAAACCTGTGTTTATGTTGTAGTGGGCATCAAAACGTGTTCCTTTTTTGCGATATTGTATGTTGCATGTTTGGACCATACTTTCAAAATGCGCTATAGGGGAGCTGAATTGGCAAAACTGTTTATGGCCACTGCTCTGACATCTCAATTAAATATGTAATGCTTTTCAATTCTTCAAAATGCCTTTTTGACCCTTTTTGAGGATTTTGTGAATTGTATAAAACAAGTTTTAAAAAACTGGCATTAAAATATGGAAGTATGTAACGCTCAAGGTTGAAAACGTATCTATTTTGTATTGCAACAATGTTATACTATAGTACACTGCACATTCATTCTTGCATAGTCAGAAGCATTGTTTCGTGCATCGGTAACACTGTTTTCCATATTACATGTAATGACATCATTTATTTAAATAACAATGCTGACAATGGAAAATGGCTTTCTTTGTTGACAATTTAAACCGTTATCTACATATTCAGGAAAACTCGAGTGCCGTAAGCATTTTTGGTCAGAAAACACACAAGTGTAGCATCCTTCAGTGCTCAGTGTTACCGCTCATTAATCACTAGTCAATCATGTAACAGTCATCTATAATTTAAGATAGTGCTTTGTTCAAGATTCATGTAGGAAAAACAAATCAATTATTTTGGAAAAGAACTGGGATTCATTTGACAATGATTGAGATTCGGGGGAGCATCTACAGAATTATTTTTTTTTATGTGCATTTTCTTTCTAACTTATGAAACCAATCTTTTCATTTAAATTGTCCATTTGAACTTTGCAAAGACATTCACTATCAAGAATGGTCATCTGATCAAGTAACAAACTTTTGCACACTAACCCGACTTTTAAATCTAACATTGCATCCGACTTCCATTTACATGCCCTATCATCTCCGCAAAAACGAAGATCCTTATCAAAGTTCAGATCTGATATCCTTAATTTAAATATTTAGCTGCTTTGAAGATAAAAAAGTTATGATATAGTATAGGTTTGTGCCAGTAACCGAAAACCAACCAGAATTTGTACATCTTCCAAAAACCAAAAATACCAACATACTTTTAAGACTCGCTATTTTGCAAGATATAGTGTCGAAAGAAAAACGTAATTTGTCTACAGCTGTATAGAATTTATTATAACTGACCCTAACATACTCCTTTGTAAAAGTCTCACTGTCCTATGGGCCTCGTGGCCAAAACAATACTAAAAAAATGTCTGTCTGTCTGTAATTGTTCATAAGAAGTAGCATTAGATCCATTAGATCTGTAGTGGGCTCAAATCTTTGGGCCAATTGAGATATTTTTCATAATTGTCTTCAGTGTATATATTAACAAAAGATTGCTCGGAGCTGGGCACGACCTGCTGTTTTTCACCTGCATAAAGCAATATGCTGAGCAGAAGCTTATCGTGTTTTTGATGCTTTAGCATTCATCTGTCAGTCAATCATTGTCAAAGCTACTTTTGGCTGTTTCTTGGCATAGTCTGCGTACGCTGACTTGAGTAAGATCCACGAGGTTTCAAGCATACAAATTGAATACAAAAGCAATGTTTGTGATTCACAAATAGTCTCAGCTCGAGAATAAATACATCTGAGAACATAAATCTCTGGTCAGGGACTTCACCATTGCCTTGTTGCTTGTTGATTTGTAAACGAATGAATTGACATGCAGTCATAACTTCTTGGTCAATCAAATGACGTAATCGATCATACAGACAACCATTTGCCTGAAAACTGATTATTTCTCGCGGAGAAATTCTCAAAGGTTAATTTCCCCCGCCACCACATCTCTCCCCATTTCGAAAATACTTTCTAAAACGATTCAGATCTATAAGTATACATATATTCAGTTATGTAAGTGTTGGTACAGTAGAATCAGGCGTCGATATATACCTTTGAAAGAAGGACACAAGTTCCAGACGTTAATCGGTCCACTTTGAGAGTACTGGCCAATAGTCATCTCCAGGAAAACACATGGAATGGCTCCGATTATTGTGAAGAAGAGGAAGAGTATCAGAAATGCTCCTTTGTAAAAAATAAGAATAAAAATATGTCAGTAATGTTCCCCTATAAATAAACTGTGCCCGTTCCCCCACACCTAACATGTACTTCAATCTAACACAATCTACCTCCTCCATTAAAATCCCCATTGGCACACTTCAAGCACATTCTGACATAAACTTATTTGTTCAACAAATGTTTAGATGCGACATTTTCATTTGGTATAATGATCTTTCGCAAAATATATACTGAACAACAAACGTTCCTGTGACATTGCATAAGATTTAATGCAAAATTATGTTGTTTACCAATTTCGCTTTGCAGCAGATAAAAGACTCCTGTAAGTGTTCAAATGGTTTAATTTGCCATACTGACTTCAGAAGATGCGTGATTTCATTAAAAAAAACATGAACATGCCAAAATGTCAATTTACAAATCAATATCGTGTGTGTCCACCTCTGGTTGCGATGCAAGCAACACATCTTCGTCTCATGGAATGTACCAGGCGTCGCAGAAAGTTCTGTGTGATAAATGTCCATATCTACTGGAGCATGTTCGAAGTTCCTGGAGTGCCAGTGGAACATTGGTTGACGCCGTTCCATCTCATCCCACATGAGCTCGATTGGTGAGAAATCAGGGGAGCGAGCCGGCCAGGGGATGACATTCACGTTGTTTTGTTGAAGAGAATCATCCTGAATAAGTCGAGCTATATGAGGCTGGGCGTTGTCATGTTGAAAGGTAATGCCTGTGCCATGACGACGCAAAAACGGTCGAACAACAGGGCCGATGATCTCGTCGCGGTAGCTCTGTCCATTGAGATTTCCCTCTACCACTATCAAACGGGTCGTCTTGCTGTCTTGCTGTAATCCCACCCCATACCATAACGCTGCCGACCATGAACCGATCTTCTTCCATGACACAATGATTGACGTAACGTTCACCTCGACGTCGGAACACACAAATCCGTCCATCGCTGTGGCTGAGGTGAAAACGAGACTCGTCAGTGAATAGAACTTGTCCCCACTGCATGGCCGTCCAGCATAGACGCTGCATAGACGCTATCTGCACCACTGTAGACGTGCTTGACGGTGGTATCCTGTCAAAAGGCGTCATCTGAGGCGACGACGTACGGTTTGTGAAGATATTTGTCAAAGGCCAGGGATGCTTCTTGCAGTCACTGTTGCTGGCTGGAATCGATTTCGTAGGTGTGTTGTTCGAATCCAGTTGTCTTGTCGATTATTGGTTATGCGTGGCCTGCCACTCCGAGGATGGTCTCTGACTGCATTCGTCTGTGGACGTTAAATTGTCTTGCAACATCACGTTGACTCGATCCTGCGTCAAGCATACCAATGGCTCGCAGACGCTCATTTTCGGACAGGCATCGCATTTCGTAATGTGGAATAATTGCGTAATTTTGTTGTTTTTCTGAGTGGTTGTTGTCAGTACGATGCTTAACAATGTATGTGGAATCCCGTTAACCCACATGTTTTTATACCCATTCTTGGGTAGTGAAATGCATGGGGCTTGCATAAAAGTCAACTTTTGCATGGAATGCATGCTTTTCTGTAGCAGTTGCGTTTTGTGACTTGATTCCATACATGTACTACAATATTGAAAACCAAACTTTACTTGTTTGAAAAATACACTAAAATATTTGTGTCATAGGAACTTTTGCTGTTGAGTATATAATGTACAATGATTGCAAGGATCCCCTTAATGTAAATAGTTGCTGGGGAATAATCACTATAATTATTAACATTTAAAAGTTCGAAGCTTCTTGGTGCCACACACAACCTACCTCCTCCATTGCGCATACAGTAGAACGGAAACTTGATGAATGTTCCAGATCCAACACCATATCCAAGTAGGCTGACGAAGTAGTCAAACTGATGGCTCCAGTGTTCACGAGGCATTGTTCGTTTCTGCAACTAAATAAAAACACATTTACCTCACTGACAGGCAAGATTGCAATGGGTAATTAATATAAGCAAACCCAAACCATCATCCCTTTTTATCGTAATGCCACACAATTTCAAAGTTCAACAATACCAACCAAACCATTTTCATAATCAAACCAAATCGGGTCTACAATTCCGAATACTTGACAAGCATGTGTTTATATGCATCACTATCAATAAAGGTTGATATTAGGTGTTCGGGGTAGAATAGGTCTTCACCAACCCATGCTTGCCGTAAAAGGTGACTATGCTTGTCATAAGAGGCGACTAACAGGATCGGGTTGTCAGGCTCACTGACTTGGTTGATACATGTCATCGTATCCCAATTGCGTGGATCGGTGCTCACGATCGATGCTCACTAGATTGTCTGGTCCAGGCTCGATTATTTACAGACCGATGTCATATAGCTGGAATATTGTTGAGTGCCGCGTTAAACAACAAATAACCTAACCTAACCTAACCATTACGTGTTCGCTAAAAGGTGTACTCACAACGTGACTAACATTGTTGCCTAAATCTGAAATGGAAATGATCGCGCTGAATTCTTTGCTTGTCGGCTTTGTCCGCCAAAAATCAGCTAAATTGTCCTTTGGTGTTTGTACTCGGTGAGTATTGTTATTGGGTATTCTGCACTTTCCACAACTATCATGCACATATTTTTATCTTCGGATTTATTTCTGATTTGGCAATTGATAGTCCACTAACAGATCTAGAAGCAGTGAGATATGCTTCAGAAACTGGAGAAAGAAGCCATCCATAAGAGAACCAAGCTTGTCAAGAGCATCAAGATCAATGTGTCCTACCTTACACCTAATGTGATTACATATCACAAATCACTACTATTGTAATAAAATCGATCCGTTTCTTTGAAAATACTGTAATTCATGTGTTATTGTTCTCTCTCTACCGCCTTATCAGACTTGACCTACCAAGATGTACCTTTATATATGCATGTATCTATAGACCTGTCTCGATTGAGGAAGGGGCATTTACGAGAGCTTCAATTTCTTCAAACAAAGAGTTATCCCCCTTCAACTTACTTTTAAAACATGCTAACAGTACAGTATACAGCTACAACTCAAAAAAGTATTTACAAAAAACATGAAACAATATAAGTTACATGTACAAAGCATCTACACCATGCAGCATCACAACCATGTAATATGGATGCTGCTTATTTGCAAAGTTATTAAAATGAAGAGCAAAACTGATGAAAGTTACCAATAAACGTATATAAGTGTTATATCGTCACTGCAAAAATAATGAGTGTTTGTCTGTAGTATTAATATTCAAATACGTTATATCTGTATCAGCTATATTGTCCACGTTCCATCGGTGAGTGAGCGTTTGCCTTACTATCTCGTAGTATAAATATTGAAAGAAATTGTATTTCTGATGATATCTCTATACAGTTTTTACGATGCATCACGTCTGCACTAGCGCTTGATAACAGCTTTGTGTTTGGGTGTTTCAGTAGTTTAAATCGCTGCTCTTGATATTGTTGATTAAACTTTGATACTATGAACAATATAATGTTATATGAGAGTATGACTTGAGAACGGTAACATGCGTTAATGTATATCTGATATATATACAGGATGACATAAATAGAACAATGAGTAGTACGTCCAGATTAGTGTATGAGCAACATTTAATAATTAAATTCAACAACTCCCCTTTTAAGTCGTTTTTCCTGACTTAAAAGTAAATGCAAGAACACAATCGTCCGGACTACAAAGTATAATTATGGTCCACTTCCATATGACTATATAGCATACAATGTCACATTCCCAAACACTCACCTGTTCACCCGCGGACTCCTACAGTGGCCTCTTTATCTGTGTCAACTGTGGGGCTCTATATGGGAGGAGTCCACTAATGCCTACAGTGACAAATGCCTACAGTCTAAAACAAACATTCATATGCTTCAGTGGTTATACATGTGATACCCTGCTACCTCTCTGCAGAGTTGAACTGGCCCATTTTAGTGTACTATTGCCTACAGTGACACATGACACACACTCGCAAATGATATTTAGTGGTTTTTCTTTATTCATACATTTTTACTGATATTTCATACATCATACATCATCCATTGTTTCATTTATCATATTTCATGTACATTATGATTCAAACATCACATTCACATTCCCATTTTATCACACATCTTACATTATCAATATATACATTTCATTCAGTTTCATTTATCATATTTCATGAACATTATATACATATCAGACTTACATTCATCATATATCATCTCATACACAATTTATATGTATCATTCATTTTCATTTATCATATTTCATGTGTCACAGTGTTGCACAAACTAGTTGCTTTGTTAGCCCAGTTTTACAACACATCCAGCCTCATCAAGGAACTGGAGAGGAGACTTGATAACCAGTCGAAGCTGCTCCTGTAGCCTTTCTAGTCTCTGGTTAATCTCTTGATAGATTATCTTGCGGGGTGGTGGACGGGTACCATGGAGATACTGAGCAAGCTAGTTTCTTTCCGTCTTCTCTAGTCACTGGATCACTTTAATGAAGGCAAAAATGTTCGGATTGGCTCTCTGGACGACCTTGTTAAGATGAGCACTGCCTGGAGCACTGTCCATGACATCTATGAATGTACCCTGCACCAGGTTGACAGGAAGAAGTGGAAGTGCGGCTGCACGGCGGACCCAGGCGTTGACTTCAGGATTATGTTGATAGAGAGCACTGAAATCTAATCTCTGCACCTTCCTCCAAAGGGCCTGGGAGTAATGAAAGAAGCACCCTCTAACATCACAGTCTGGAAACAATGTCTCTATTGCCCTAATAGCTGCAACTTCAAAGTCCGTCTGGATTAGGGGTTCGATCCCCGACCGCGTCAGGACATTGATGTATAATAGGGCTTTCTTTTGAATTCCCTTCCGCAACGTTTTACGGCATCCCGTTCGCGTGTGTGTAAAAAACTTTGCTTCGATATTGCGTGGTCTTGGTTCATCCCTGGAATGGGGCTTTGGTTTATGACGGCCAATCCTATGAACACCCTTAAAGTGCAGATGTTCACTTTCCATTTTAAGCTCTGTTTTGATAAAGTTTCTGAGCAGCGTATTTGTGTCCTCCCATGATTCCCCAATCCTACACTACTGCCTAAAAGTTCATTCCCCTAACAAGCGTTGAGAACGCATGTGACACGCATGTGACACGCATGTGCAACGGGTGTTCAGCGCGTGTGCAACCCGTTGAGCGAGCGTGGGTCACTCGTTGCACACTCGTGTGCCATGCATGTAACATGGTTGGAAAATAAATCAAATAAATAGTGAGATAAATCAAAACAGTGAGATGTGAATCTTGAGTTAATAAGCGGCCATTGACCTGTGTTCACAAAACCATAAACACAAGGTCGGTCCGTCTTAATTTGTTCTCGGTTGCTGGAGTTTTATGGCATGAACCATTCCACGGGGGTCCAGTCTAGCCATTGTGGCTACCCGACAGCAGAAACAGTAGGCAATTTGGTGTCTAGCCGGTTGTGCCATATTTCAAAAATGACTATTGCCGAATGCGCCACATTTTCAGCTGTGTGCATTTCACCTACTCTAGCCGGTAATTAATTAATAAGATTACCGATACCTTTAAATGAGTGTCCCACATTTAAATCGAGTAAACTCACATCAATTAGCTTGTAGAGATTACTAAGCGTGGTGTTCTTTAGAGATCAATGGCGGTCTCAATTGACAAAGAGTTACTCCTGTTATTCATAACATATTCAAGTGACGTCCTGTTCACTCCATGTCAGAACCATGGCAAATGCACAAGTTCAAATAAAGTTCATTGAAAGTGGCAGGAGGCGTCATTTTGTACTATGATGGCTTTAGGTTCGGTGTAAGAGCAGTCGTGGTGAAAGAAGATACTGGTCCTGTATTGTCAAGGAGTGCACTGCAAGGATCACAACTCAGGGTGAGTTGCTCCACGCCATTGAGATCATGGGTTACTACCACAACCACTACCGTTCGAGTTTGAGGTTGATGCCTTTAAGGCTAGACTGGTGGAGAGAGCGAGGACAGAAACGACCCCTATACCCACTATCTACGGAGAGGAGATATCCAGACTACGCCAACATCGTCTCAGATGACCTCCTGAAGCAAATACAAGCCCTGAAGTCTCTCACCACTATCCTCTACCGCAAGAGACACAAGATCTTGCCCCGCCTTCCTGACAGCAGACCCCAGATCCAGCTGGAGAAGCACTCCCAGACTGACAGAGGCGACCAGCTCCTACACCGTGTTAGTGACGACATCCTCATCCTCATCCTCATCTTCACTACAGACAAGAACATTGAACATTTGTGTGCTGCAGACATTGTATTTTGTGATGGTACATTTTATGTCTGTCCCAAGCTGTTTGATCAGATTTATTGTTTACATGTTGAGGTGTTTGGCCATATGTTTCCATTAGTATACTGTTTGTTGTACAATAGAACAAAAGAGTGTTATGTCAACATGTTTCAGTACCTGTGCGATTTTGCTAGTAGGCGAGGCCTAGAGTTTGCCCCACTGACAATTCAGTTGGACTTTGAACGTGCAGCTCACAATGCCGTGACTGATGTTTTTCCTTGGACATTAGTTTGAGGGCGTTTCTTTCACTTCACCCAATGTATTTGGAGGAGGGTGCAGAACTAAAGGTCTGGTGATGGACTATAAGGAAGATGAGGAGGTTAAGAAGCTGGTGAGAAGAGCTGCTGCCCTCCCTCTAGTACCTCGTGACAAGGTGGATGATGTGTGGCTTGATGCCATTGCTGACTCTCCAGCTGGCCCTAAAGTGACTGCCTTCATGGACTATGTGACAACCAGTTGGGTTCAAGGACAGACCTTCATCCCAAAGATTTGGAATCATAATTTGGACATCACTAAGCACCAGTACTCAGCAGGATCATTTGGGCAATAATTGTAAAAATCAAAACCCCTAATGTGAAACCCCCAGTGGTTGTTATGATAACAAATCCTATCTGCAGTCAGACAACATGACAGTCTATATTCATTTCCAATATCCTCCAGTAAATATTGGGTAATGTCAGAGTAACACCCTTTGAAAAGATACCTCTAGTCACCCACCAAACCTCATCTTATTAACTTTTACCAAAAACAAACAAAAAGTGGGGTGTGGGGAAATGTCAAGAATATCAAGAGAATTATGTTTTCGTAACGAGTTACGGTACTTCACAAAATACCCTTATGGACCTCCTATTATAAGAAATACATCTTTTTGTAGATCTTTTAATTAAAAACGGTTATATGCTACTGACGTTTAAATGTATCTAATTTTACCGTTAAAAAAGTTGTTGAAAAATGTTCATGTGTCAAACATTAAAATATATCTTCACCCGCAGCGCTTGTTGTATTAACATTCATTTATTATCATAATCAATGTTTAGGTTTTACGTCAACTTCACAGTCCTGTATTTCGTCAACGGGGTAGGTGGGGTTGAATCATAAATAATATGCTTAATAGATATAACCCACCATACTTAATTGTAGGGGAAAAGTTTAATGTATTACATTACATTACATTACATTACATTATTGATTATAGTAAAGATTTATAGGTATATATGTTGACTATAAATTATAAATGATGTATATATGTAAATACGGATATATTAAATATAATACTAGAACATAGTACAGAGGGAGAAAGTTTTAAATAAAGATAAGATTAAGGCCTAATATAATAGTAATGTATAGCTTTGTTAGTCGTAAAGCATAGCAGGATATAGTAATATAAACAGTTAGGCTGTTTTGCAGTATGATGGACCTGCTAAAAAAAGGAAAACTGAAGTGAAGCCTAGCTTCAACATTCATATATCTTAACATGATGTTAACATGTGTTATAGCGCTTGTACAAGAAACGTTAACTCCAGCAAAGCATTAAGAGACCTGACGGACACTTTTGGCGTTCAATCCGTAATCTGTTTGTTTGTTCACAGGGACATACACACACATAATTTACATACATGTAATCATACGTACAGCCATGCATACCATGCATACACACAGCCATGTAACCATACGTACGTACTGAATAGGAGGCGTGTGTATTGATCTGTTGTCTTAATCACTGACCCATCAATAGTGTCAGCCGGCATGTATCAAATCTTTATAACCGGTGACATTGTGATAACTGTCACACCTGACTTATCTGTCTGAATGACACGTCTGAAAACAAGAGGTGAACCGTTACACAGTAATTCGGGGTAACGATTTTCTGTGCTATAGAATCTGTACTGCATGTATACTCACACGCAAAAGAAACGCAAGTCGAGTATGCAGTATACATGTTATTTATTTTCAACAGTGAAGACAAGAAATACTAATAGGGCAAGATTGACAAAAATTTGACTGAAGACAGTTCAATGGATTAAAAGGCAGATGACATGATTGGGTTTTTTTTCAAATGTTAAGGGCTTACACAGTTTCGGGGCAATACCCAAAATGTCAGTCAATACCTGGTGTGACCACCAGCACACTGTGCGTAGTTCATCGGCAGTTGTAGGGACTGGGCGCACATTGAGCAGACGCCTTTGAACCTCATCCCACAAGTGTTCGATGGGGTTCAGATCAGGGCTTAGGGCTGGCCACGGTAGAACACGGATGTTGTGTTGTTGCAGAAAGGCCATGGTAGCTCTGGCAACATAGGGACGAGCGTTGTCCTGATGGAAAATGTGTTGTTGATGTTGTGGAAAAAATGGAACAACGTGGGATCTGATCACTTGGTCGATATACCGCTGAGCAGTGACGCCGTGTCCCCGACCTTGACCAACATTCAGAAAGCACATGGGTCCAAGTCTCGCATAAAGTCCAATCCCTGCCCATATCATGACGCTAGGTCCACCCCATGGATCCCTTTCCACAACGTTTCTGTCAGCGAAACCATCACCTCGACGCCGCCAAATTTTGACTCTTCCGTCTGCATGGGAGACACAAAAGCGACTTTCATTAGAGAAGATGACACGCCTCCACTCACGATGAGGCCAATTGCGATGACCCTGTGCCCACTGAAGTCGTGCTTGTCGATGCCATGGTTTGAGAACAGGATGACGTGCTGGTCGGCGACATCTGAGGTTGTTGGAACGGAGACGTCGGATCACAGTGTCCCGGCTAATGTGTCGATTATGTGTTCCTATGGTCTATCGAGCACTTTCACTTGCAATTGGTGTTGACGGGTAATCTGCCGATCTTGTCGAGGTGTGGTGACCCTAGGACGACCGCTCCGAGGAAGGTCATCTGTGGTCTGTGTAGCATTGTATCGATGCAGGAGATGGTAAACTGTGGTTATGTTGGTCTCCAGCTTCCAAACGTCCGTTAGCCTGGTTTCTCTGAATTTGAGTTAGGCGTGACATTGTTGACCAAGGACTGGTAGGTCCAAGAATCGACTACAGTTTTATACCCACTACAGTTCGTGACAGTTCGTGCGTTTTCGATTTCGTGAAAAATGGGTGCATGATACCGACATATTCATTGAAATGGTGCGTTTTGGCGATTCGTTTTTTATGTTGCGTTTTTACTCGGGGCTTCCAAAATGCAACCAAACATATTGATAACACCATCAGGCTTCACTACATGCTAAAACTCATATCAATTTATGGTTCCGTGTTTGTTACCTATTTGCTTAAAACCACTTGCGTTTCTTTTGCGTGTGAGTATATATGGAGTACATATATCTTACGATAATGTGTCATTTCTGAATCAGTACAATGTATGGCATAAGTATAAACACTTAAAAGTAGACACATGTTAACGATAATAATGACAGAGAGATAATCAAACGCAGGTCGGGTAAGTATTATTACCTTGGTTGATTATAAGTTGTCATTTTTTAAACAGTTTTTCACAAGATGAAAGAAATAATGGTGCAGAAAAAGACTAGCAATTAACACTATAACCGTGATGCACTCGGGTTACTTAATACAATCTACACAGAACAATATATAGGGCGCCTTTTAACTATTTATTCAATATTTCATATCAATAAATTATTTATGGATACCAAAGAATGAATTTATATCACAAATTTGATTTGACTTTTATCATGTGATGTTTATTAATATAGCAGATCGGGTTTTAGATATCAATAATTGAATTTATTATCAAATAATGTACTTAATCATCTAAAAAATTGAATATGGCATACTTTTATCTATAGCATTCGTCTCTGTGAACCATATGCCCACATATGTATCATTGTATTTAATGCGATTTGAATATTATCATTTACTATCGTACTTAATTCATGTTTTAATTTGACATGTCACCACAAAATACAATTTTTGCTTGTGAGCTCAACACAATTGAGAAATACTCTAAAAGATATGACAAGTAAACCATTAATGTACGTTGAAGAAATATATATTGTAAATGCCAAAATGATGTATCTAGGATCAAGTAGAAGATATATTGACAGTAGCGCTGGGAATATGTTCAACAAACCCGTGAAAACAACACTGCTTTAGTTCAATGTTTATCTCTCCTGGCGGCCATTATGCAACGGCCATCTTACACAAAACCCCGCGCTTACGTCTACAGGCCTCTGTCTGTGGTGCAGTAATTAGTAGACCTCTCCCTCAAGTGTGATGGTCGACAGTTCCTCGCCATTGATGACGGTACCAACAACAAGATCCTCGTCTTTGCAACACCTCACATGCTAGAGGCAATGCAAGCTGCAGATACGTTGTTTATGGATAGTACCTTCTACTCGTGTCCTTCGTTATGGAGCCAGCTGTACGGCATTCACTGCCTGCAAGGAAACCACATGTCCCCCGTTGCCTTTGCCTTGATGTCGAACAGACAGCGACAGACGTATGTAAGATTGTTCAGCCAACTCAAGAGTACTGTTGAGACTGTTACTGGCGCAGAACGTCTCCCTATCACCATCCAAACTGACTTTGAGCTTCCAGCTAATCAGGTCTTGGAAGAGACATTTCCTAACTCTGATCTTCGTGGGTGTTTGTTCCATTACAGCCAGTGTATCCTGTGCAAGGTCCAAGCACTTGGTCTTGTTAGACTCTTCTATACAGAGAGGATGCAGAAATCCAGAGAATCATCAGACGATCTGCCTGCCTTCCTCTCCTGCCACCAGACACAGTTCAAGACGCATGGCTGGAGATCCTGGAAGATAGGCTGGACATTCCACTTTTGGACAACTTCACTGACTACGTGACGTCTACATGGGTGGATGATGAAGCCTATTTTCTTATTCGAATGTGGAACCAACACAACAATACAGAGCGAGAATAAACAATCACCTCGAAGGATGGCAGTCACGCCTGAATAGAAGCTTAGGAAAGGCCTATCCAAATTTATATGAATTTGTTTGAAGGAATTTGAGAAGATTGACAATATTGGAAGAGTTCAACTTCAACACGGCAGCCAGCAAGCTCCCCGAGGGAGAGTATACAGAGACTTAGACTCGCGTCTTCAGACACTGAAAGTGAAGCTTGTGCAAGGACAGATGACCTCAATGAACTTCTTACATGCTGCCAGCCACCTGTTGAAACTGAAGAAGTGAACTGTGAACTAAGATGACGATGTGAACTATTGATAGATCTGGGCCCAATTTTTCAACACAAAGTTTTTGCTATTAAATAACATTAAATAATACACATTCTTTTTTGTTTGTCTAACAGTCTGGACACTGTTATTATTGAAATAGGGGTGTTCTCATTGTGCCTACACTTTAATTTACAGTGAAGGCAGACTGAGATGTAGGCAGACTGAACCATGAATACAGACTGCCATGTTGTCTGAGAAGATCTGTAAATCTTAACAATCACTGGGTGTGACCATATAGACAGGATATCATTCGGGTTTCTGATTTTGACAATTACTCCATGAGCATACTGAGTATTGGTGCTTGGGGATATAAAATGTAACAGTTTGTTATCAGAGGAGATTGATAGTGAACTTTTAGTATCAGGTAGATATGATATCTGTAGGATTTATGTTCCTTTCTTTCTCTTTGTCAAAGGATTGTGGGTATATGTGTGGGTAAACCTCTCACATTGATGACAGAAAGTCACTCAACCAGATCATGTATTCTTCTTAAAGAAGACCAGAACCCGTGTATTATTAAAACATCCTCAGAATACCAATAACAACGAAATGTAGAAATTAACAAACATGACCAACATTATTCTTTCATGTTTATCTTTGTGCCATGCATATAACTATAGCTATATAAACATATGCATACTTTTTCAATTTGTGTGAAGTCATGGTTAAATACAGTTGATTCTGAAATCATGTCTTTTTAAGGGTATTTTTTGTACTTTCATCGCAAAACAAAAGTTTCACTTTTATCCTCAAAAGCGCAATAATATTCATTTATAACCTGTACGTCAATTTTTAATTTAATACAAATTACGTAACATTCATGTTACTTTGATGATATAAGTTGTTACAGACCAATGGACTGACAAGGTTCATTACATGTCATAAAAGTGCCGGGACATAATGTGGTGGCAATACATTCTCTAATTAATACCTGTCACAAAGGGACGGCCCATTTGGGATTGTGCTCTGGAAATGTGTTACGCAATATGTGTATTCACAAAACAACATTCAGCAAACTATGTACTTAGTGAAGGAAGACAAGTTCTATGGATGAACAACTTCTTTATTACAATTAGTGCGACGTTTCGTTGTAGATCCTAACACCTTTATCAAGCAAGTGATGGACAGTGCTGACTGACTGATATAGGAGATTTAACGTGCACTTTCCGACTGTAGCGTATTTCGCACACGGGCCTGGTCGGACCATTTAGTGTATTCCGAAAAGGGTGAAAGTGGTGTGTGCAACCCAAGAGGGGGCTTTTAGGGGTTGCTTATATTGAATTTTTGGATTTTTTAAATTTGGAATAAATGCCGAGGTGGGTGGAGGAGGGAACTCGGGAGCCGGGTGGGGTGGGTGTAGTGCTGAGCAGCATAGGTATATAATACTTATTAACACAAATGTTTATGCAGTAAATTGATTGATGGACACAGAGAGCTGATTAAGATGATTGCAAGCCAGTGAATGACTAATGGGACGGGGTAAACAACCACGGAGGCTGATTTGGATGATTGGAAGCCAGTGAATTAGAAGCCCGACGTGCCGTCAACATCTGTTCCACGCCACAACAGCTACAAAGTGAACTCAACCACCTCCGCCATGTCTTCACTAACTTCAACAATTATCCTTCCAGGCTAGTTGAACAAACAATAAAAACACCCTCCTCTCACTCTATATATCACTAATTAGATCCAAACTGGACTATGGCAGTGCCATTTACGACACCTTAAACAACTCTCCCATTAAAAAACTAGACTCAATCCAGTATCAGGCCCTATAACTAATCACACGAACTCAACATGGCACCTCCTCCACCTCACTCCAGGCCTTAACAGGAGAAATGCCACTTAAACTACGTAGGGAACAACTTTTTCTAAACTTCTGGGCCGCGTCCCAATCAAACCCTCTAATCGAAAACTTAATAGAAAACAATATTAGCCCTAGAAACCAAGCCCTAGCCCGGAAAAATCCACTACTTACTCCAATTTCCCAAAGAATAACCAATTACCTAAATGAACACAAAATAAATAATCTTAAACAAAACAATAAATCATCCAATATCTTCACTCCAAAACTTAAAATACCAAAAATAGACACAACACTAACCGATACACTAAATAAACAGACCGATCCTAACATCGCTAAAACCACCACACTAGTATACATACACGAAAATTGGCCGAATTGGTGTCAAATATACACAGACGGATCCTCAAATCCGATCTCAAAACACACAGGTTTCGGAGTCCACATCGCACAACCAACCAAAAACACCAAATCTTACCGACTCTCAAACAACCAATCCATATTCACGACCGAACTCTTGGGCATGGCCTCAGCACTACACAATCAGCAATCTAAAAAACACCAAAAATATTTGGAAATGAAAACGCAGATAAAGCAGCTAAATTATCCCTTAAACTCCCAGAAATAAGCTTAAACTTACCCAGCTCAAAATCAGAAATCAAAAGTGTCACTAAACAAAAAATCAACAAAAAATGGTTAAATATAAACCAAAACTCATACCAAATAGCCAAATCAGGAAATTACAAAAAAAACACTAACTAAACCAAAAATACTACACCCATCCAAAAAAATCGACAGAATAATAACTAAACTACAAACAGGCCACACCAAACTAAATAATCACCATAAAATAGCTAATCTACACACAAAAGGAAACTGCCCACATTGCAAACAACAAGAAACACCAGAACACGTACTCATTCACTTCACACACTACCAAACACACCGAACAACACTACAGACCACCCTAAATCTTAAAACCGCACTTACACTAGAATCAATCCTAAAACCACAAAATAAATTAGAATAATTCAAAGCCTTAGGCATATACCTAATTAAAACAGGACTAATTAGTCGCATTTAAACCCGAAATAAAATATTAAAACAAAAACTACCTTATCTAACAACCACCCAACACACACAGCTCCCTGAGTTCGTTCTCCATCCACTCTTGGCATTCATTCAAAATCTCAAAATCTCAAAATTACTATGTAAGCAACCCCTAAAGCCCCCCTCCTGGGTTGCACAAACTCACTTTTCCCCTTTTCGGAAACACATTAAATGGCCTGGCCGGGCCCGTGTGCGATATACGCTTGCAGTCGGAAAGCGCACGTTTAATCTCCAATATAAGTAAGTCAGTAAGCACTATTCATCACTTGCTTGATTAGGATGTTAGGATCTACACCGAAACGTCGCACTAATTGTAATAAAGAAGTTGTTCATCCATAGATATTGTCTTTCTTCATCACACCAACTTCAAAATGCCACTGAACGAAGTATGTACTTAGTCCTGTGGTGTTGGTGTCCTTTGGCATTAATGAACATGTAAGTAGATACAACACGGGCGGATTGATGCATTCGTACTTGGTATGAATAGATGAATTACAATTCGTTCTTAACCGTGTGCGAAATACGCATAATGTCGGAAAGCGCAAGTTAAATCCCCAATTAATGACTTCGTTCTTAAATAAATCACAACTCACCATTTATACATGTATCACTGTGTAGATTCTTTTATATTTTAATAATGTAAATCACGTCACTTTAATGTAAAATACGTCACTCAACCAGTTCATGTACTCAACCATTTCCACTATTATTTTCACAAATGTTCGAAGATAAAAAACAGTTATCAATCTATATTGTACATAGCTTTAGAAATACATAATCTTTACATGGAAACTGCATGCTTGATGTACTATTCTGTATTGTATGACATTAGTTGTATGCTCCAGTACCGCCGCTGGTGGTTTAATTTATGAGACATAAACATAATTTGGTTTGCACCCAACCATGCGCGTGTTAAAATGTACAGCGCCAACAAAGCTTTTCAAAGTAGAAATTAATCAAACCGAATATTTATCAAATTTGTTATTGCTAGAACAAATGCATGAACAAGAAGTACTGTAATCGGAAATATATTACATGTTATATATGCACCCGGATCCTCAAAATCACAATACAATGCTAATATCCAATATTTGTGTTCCAGCGAGTGAATACCAAATAGACAAGGACCATACCAGCTCTATAGACACAGACTCTCTCAAAGGCAACAAGATGCAGGCTATATAAATGCAGGCACGGTCCGTTATGTATTATTCAATCTTTAGTAATCTTTCTCACTTTCTTATTGAAGGCATAAAGATGGATAATCTATTGTGTTGCAGTGTGGAATGTTAATTTATTGTGACTTAGGCTAATCCCTTACTTCCAGATATTAATTGGCATGTCTCACTCCCCAACAACTCACAAGGGATCAATCCTTGTTAAACGCGAAGAGATACAGTATACTGCAGGTTAACCAGACTAATAAACTAATCGAGGGTTAAATGACATTGTTTGCTTAGTGCGTGGTATAATCCGTTCCATGTCTAATTAGAAAGAGTGAATCTTCAGAAAGGGTAAGCATGCCCAACACTACCGTTAGCACCTGCAATTATTGAATAGTGTTATTTTGATACACTAATCAAGCTATAATACTGACACGTTCCTTGAGGGTTATACCTACTCACACACAAGAGTTCCAAAGGGGGACAGGTCAGCCGCAATTGCGGAGGCTGAAGGCAACCTCTTAAAAAACTGAGAGAAACAACAACAATTAAGGGTTATCGGAATAAACTTGAATTTGATTTTCCTCCTTGCATGAGCATATAAATGGATATATACTGAGTCAAATTAAAAACTTCACATTTTAAAAGTAATCCCATATATGATATACAACGGACAAATGTATCAGAGAAGGTAATTTTTAATCATTAATGTCCAAAGAAGGATTTTAATTAACGGTGGTAACCATAATTTGTTCAAAACACCTACGGTATTCGGTAATAACATCAACATTTTAAATCATAAGTCCTAAGCACGAGAATCTGATGGCACACAAGTTCAGTAGCGTGTATGGCCACCATGTGCGTTGACAACTGCCACACATCGCCTCCGCGACCTTGTGATGCTTGTGAACACATGATTGGGAAGATGACGCCATTGTTGCTGCAAAATGGTGCGAAGATCTTGCAAATTCTGTGGTTTGTTCCGGAGAGTGCGCAGACTTCTACCAATAGCATCCCAGACGTGTTCGATGGGATTGAGGTCGGGAGACCTTGACGGCCAGTCCATGACGTTGACTCCCGCATTCTGAAGGAAATTCCTTGTCAAAATTGCTGTGTGGGGTCTGGCATTGTCGTGTTGGAAGATCAAACCGGGTCCATGTGCTGCCATAAAAGGCAGAAGTTCTGGTGCCAGTACCTGGTCGTGGTAAGCAGCAGCGTTGAGGTTGACACGGATGACAAGAAGCCTGGAACGTGCATTGCCACAGAAAGCACCCCACACCATGACACTTCCGCCTCGAAATCTGTCAACTTCCTGTACACAACACTGGGCGTAACGTTCATGACGGCGCCTCCACACCCTCGCCCTACCATCAGCAAGTCGAAGATGAAATCGGGATTCATCACTGAAGACGACTTTATTCCAATTCCTCTCAGTCCATCGTAAGTGTCGCTGTGCCCACAATTGACGTTGACGTCGGTGTAATTGAGTCAGAATCGGCCCGCAGTATGACCGTCGTGCTTGAAGGTGAGCAGTTCCCAGACGGTTTCGAACAGTTTGCGCACTCAGTCTACCCCTAAACAGTTCATTTCTGGTTGATGAAGCCTTAAAAAATCGGTTACGGAGGTGACGTAAGACAATCTGACGATCCTCTGCATGTGACGTCACACGTGGTCGACCTCGCCGAGGGCGATCAGCGGTGGTACCCGTTTGCTGTAGACGCGTCTGTAAATCATAAACAGTCCATCGACTACAACCCATCGTCCTTGCGACTTCAGCTACGGACGTTCCCGTCTGCAACATGCCGATGGCACGTTCACATTGCACATTGGAAAGGCGTGGCATGACAAATGGCCGTAAAGACTTTTGTTTTTCTTTTTTTTTGTTAATGATTGCTAACAAGTATGGCTGAAAACACGTGCAGTATTATGGCCACGTGAGCAGTTGCACGTGAAAAAACACTTTTGCCACAATAGTGCTGTGCACATGATTTTGATCGATTCACCTGCACAAAAACGGGTGTTATCTGAAGACAATACGTGGCCATTACTGTTTAAATACACAAGAAGGGTCCACAATGATTACTGGTCAAAATGTTAAAATTTTAGGATTGTGAAGTTTTTAATTTGGTTCCGTATATTTTGCTGGAATATTGCAAAACCACTTTTGCCACTCATTATTCAATTGTCATCAATATCAGGATTTTAGTATTAATTAATAAGACCTACAATCTCATCTAATAAAGGCGGGGATATCCCTGATAGCACCACAGATAATATATCGCTAATCAAGAAGATTAATTTCACTGTTGGTGGTTATTTAGTTAACACCTAGCCAACCTCTGAGATAAACATCATCACACGACATTCAGTGGGAGATGAATAAATAAAAGTAATTTATACAAGGATCATCCTACAATTAGTGGGAATCTCTTCGCTGCACCCCATTCACTACAGCTTATCATGACTTGAATATACTCCCTTATACACGGTAAATCATCACCATACACACATGCACTTTGTAACCGATTCGAAATATGATTGTTTCAGTGAATATCAAGATCGTGTCTTTCAACTATATCACAGTAGCAAATGTGAAAGTGATAAAAGGTCATATAATTCCACTGTGTGTCAAACAACTAATGAAAATACAATACAAATGGCTAAAATGCATTTTCATTGTAGACATTGGAGATAGGAGTGGTACAAATACGAAGAATCAGAATTAGTTTAAAAATATGATGACAAGGATCCATGCGTTGTTTAATTGTACATATAGTCAATACGGACAGACAGCATGTGATCATAGGGATCATCAGGATGTTATAAATCGTTTTGTTTATCTCCACGTATTCGCATCAGGAAGGAAGACATGTCCAGCCAATGAGCTCAAAACATATGAGCAAGCTGTGTGTTGACTTATAACACCTAGTTCGTGAGACTGCCATCAGTCACACAGCTCTAATACTCGTTATTGGAACACTCGCATATGTTGACGGTATGCAGTAGTATACTAACGCTTCTTAATATTTGGATTCCAATGAAATACAGTTTTAATATTTTATTGTGATTTACCTATATATATATTTTACCTTTACCTAATCATATAAGTGACAAAACTGTTTCCATAATTATAAGAATTTTCTGAACCATGAGCAGAGGATTTACCTGGGTCTATCCACTTTGGAGTCAAAGTCAGTAATAACTTACAGGACATGAACGCTTGCATTTCAATGAGCATCCCAAGATTTTGTTTGTTGGTAAGACATTCATTTATATGTCCTGGGGCACTCGTGAAGAGCAACCTCCCCGCGGTGAGAGCTGGGTAACGCTAATAGCTCTTCCCCCATGTGGACCCGGGGTAGAATGTGTCCACAGCACCCCATTGCTGGTCGTAAAATGCGACTAGATTGGGCAGCCCGTTTTCCATGGGATGCGCCCCTGTGTCGGCGGAGGACGGGATTCTTGTTGTTGAGGGCACTGGAGCCAGGAACTGGTGTTCCTTTTGCCCAACACACCACTTTGACCCTTACTTTGCCTAGACGGGTGGTAGAATTGGACCGATTCTATCAATCGGCTGGTCATGCCATGCCCTGTGTATGAAACACGTTCATATTGGAATATTTTGATTGATGTGAATATTTGGGATGCATGGTATAAATGAAAATTATTTGATAGCAACTTGCCTAGAGTCCCATGCCAGAAGGTGGCGGCTCATGTGCCAATCTGGTACTTTCAACCTCTGAGTTCTGTATGTCTTCAATTTCTTGTCACGGGACGAACCAGTCTGGCATTTTATTTGATAGACAAATACAGCTATTCATGTTGTTTTTACTGGAGTATACCACCTCTGTATCCCTGATGTTTGCATGTTGGAGATCTGGTGCAATAAAACATTGCTCTTGTGGAGCAGTGGTGCTGAATAAATTCCTTTCATCATGGCTCACAATAACTCTGGTTCGAACCGCAATGTCAAGAAAAGACGTCTGGAAGCTGAGATTTTCCCATCTGATGAAGATGTTTCGATTTCAAACTATTCTAATTCTTGGGCACGATTTATAGTAGTTGAATAACGAAATTAGCTCCTATTAAAAATAAATCCTTTCGCCATATGTAAAGCCATTGAAGGTATTTGTGGTAAAGTGATGAATGTTTTATGGCTACGGGGCGGCTCTCATTTGGTGGAGTGTGCACGGAGACAGCAAGCTATCAATCTTTTAAGATGTACCACCTTTGTAAACAGTAAAGTTGCTGTCTCTTAACAGAGAACGTTAAACTCGAGTCGGGTGATCATCCGCGACAGAGCACGTTGTCTTGCAGAAATGTCTGAAGAAGACATTCTTGAAGAATTGAGAGGACAATGTGTCACGTCAGTGAAACGTTTCACCAGAAAAGATGGAGAGAATATTGTTTCAACAAATACTTATTTGTTCACCTTCTCTCTGTCGACCATTCCCCAATTTCGCAAAATATAGCAAATCTAGCAAATTTTAGCAAAAATATAGCAAAAATAAGATCAATTGAACGTTAGCAGTTATTATGTAATAATGTAGTTTGAAATACTCATTCTTTTGCAACAGATTATTATTTCGGGTTGTATTTGATATGCAATATTTTATTATGGTAGACTTAAATATCTCCTTCGGCATTACATTATGGAATGCGACGAACTAATCGAACAACTGCTCCAAAGTGAGCCAGAACCTAAGGTAGGTTAATCTTTAGATAAACATAGAGAAAGACTCGTGGCTTTGGTAGTTGGTGGAAAATGTTCCCAATATTTGGGGGAAATTATACCATCGAAAAAATTGATAACATGACCGACGAAGAAATTAAAAAACTGTTCGTGCGTTACGAGTCTAGACTGGGAGGTACCATGACTAAAACAATAGGTTCAGCTATGTTACAGCTTGACACCTGTAGCTAGTACGTTTCTCCCTATCCCGGCAGAAAATCACCCGTATTCATGCGAAACTCGAAAGACCCACATATCAAACACGCTATAAGCGCAGTAAGCTGTGATTTTTATCATAGATACGGAATGTTCTTAGCGCCACTTACCACAGCTTTAATAACGGCTAGGTATTGTCACTTTAAACATACGTGCCCACTTATTAATAATGGAGATGGAAATACAAGTGAACGAGCGATTGCACCACAAACACAAGCGATTGTGGAAACACCACAAGCCCTGATTGCACCACAAATCAGAGTGACTAAGAATCCTCAAAAAGTCGCAGCTGGTAGGAAGGGTGTGCTAGCCAGGAAGGCAAAGGCCTACAATACTGAACATAGCCTGATTAAAACTTGGGCTCCCTACGTACTAGGGGTTGTTGCTTTAGCAGTGGTATGTTTTTTTTTAAGACCGGAGAAGATAAAACACCAGAAGCTCAAAAATTAGATGAGGTTCAATTAGAGTCAAGCTCTCATGTAATGTTATAAAAGCATGACTACTCCAGTTACAGACGGTAAAATGTTGGTAAACGCAACGTATCATTCAGCGGTGGTCAGTAGCTTGGCCATTGGCTATGTCCGTATAGCTAAAATGATTACTAAAGCCACACCACTCAAGCTAGATTTTAATGGTTATGATATCGGTATAATGGTTCTCGATATAGGACTAGCAATGGCTACCAAATATATGCTAATCAAACAAGGGCTTATCCCAGAAGACATGATAAGTAATTAAATATTTGAATATTTTATGAACATAATATTATTGAACACAGTTCAAAACATCATGGCATCAATTGCGATGATGGTCGGTGGAGCTATTGTTAATGCTCTAGATTTTTCGGGGAGTAATTTTTTATTTTCTAGTAAGAGAGGAGAGGAGCAGAAAAGACATAATAAAGCATTAGAACAACTCAAAGCAGCCCAGTCACAATGGGCCAGACAGATGTTGAGATTAGATTTTATTAATGATGAACTGTATAAACCAGGACATTCAATTCAACGTTTAAGGATGTTGAATATACCATGCATGAATACTTCCTTGCTTATTAAAAGACACTTGACCAAGACCAACACTCTCTCAGTTTTATACACCGTCAGAGGCTCAGAAAGACCATGAGATAGTGTTTATAGTTTTTGGGTTGACTGGTGTGTGCATATTTAGCTACGTTATAATGCATAAGCTATGACTCAACTGCTCACCAGTGGAGATATGATTTGCATTTAGACAAATGATATGATAGATGTATAACCATGAATCTGTGTATATATACACTCATGGGGGGAAAAAATCAATTCAACCGGCGTTGTGTTGGTATATACTGCGGTATACATGCCAATTACATCAGACAGGGAAATATAAATTATACGTGTTCTGTATGTGGGATAGGGGTCAAAGGTCGTTACTGTTTATGTAAGAAACATGGCGCTGATAGGGTCAGAAACCAGATTATTTACGCTAGAAAGAGAGATTTCATCAATGAGGGGAATAGGTTTGGGACAATATGTATTTAGATATCTGAAAAAACAACCATTTAGAGACTTGACTCATTTTGCATATACCATTAAATCACAATGTTTTTTGTCAGAGAGTTGAAGGCTTTGGCAAAACAACGTGGTCTACATGGTTATTCTCGAATGAGAAAAGCTGAATCGATTGATTTTCTCGGTTTGGAATACAACAAACCCCAGACTGTTAGAGAACTCAAAGCTTCAGCGAAAAAAAGTGGGCCGAGAGGTTATTCTCGAATGAGAAAAGCTGAATTGATCGCTTTACTGAATGTTGATAAAAATCAACCAGATGATGTTGATAAAAATCAAACAGATGATGATTTAAGATTTGCAACCACAGACGGCGTTTTGTAAATATCTAAGAGGTTGGAAGATGGATATTAATTCCAACAAGGATTAGAGCAAAATTGATGAGAAGTTAGATGATCTAAATAGTATAAAATACCAGCTAACTGTTAAAATGTCATTGAGTAAAAATGACGCTGAAAATACCGAACATTATTTCCGGAGCAATCAAGAAGTTATAACCGAATCTGATACTCTAAGTGCATCATTAGATGCATCAATTCAACAGATACAAGAGGCTTTAGAACGTTGGACTAATAGAGGTTCGGGTTGGGTTGTGGATAAAATCGATAGTTTATATTTAGATATAGCAAATTATATGCCTTTGAAAGGTGGATCTTATATAGATTTACCGTCGTATTATAAGGAGAAAAAAGCAATAGTTAATGTAAAAAATAAAGGCGATGGTTGTTTAAGAATTACAATAAAATGTTCATTGTTCCCCACAGACAAACATCAGGGTAGACCTTCGAGCTATCCCCAAAACGATAGACTCAACCTTGATGGTATACACCAATCTCACAAATTGATAAGGCGGAAAAGGTAAATAATTTAGCTATGAACGTTTTCGGACATTCTTCTAAAGGAATTGTTATACACAGTATAAGCTCCGCCCCAGAACAAATTCCAAGAATCAATTCATTTCTAATCGAAAAAGATGGTAAATATCATTCAACATAGATAAAAAGTTTAAGCAGGTACTATGCGATCAAACAAAACATGATCGAAAGAAATATTTCTGCGAAAGATGCCTGCATGGGTACAGCAGACAAGATCTATTAGAAGCGCGTAAAGAAGACTGCAGAGGTGTTGGACAGACTGCTATCAGGATTGATATGCCTAAAGAGGGAAAAAAATATTAATATTTGAACATTATTGCAATCAAATGCCAGTACCGTACATAATTTACGCTGACTTCGAAGCACTTATCATACCTATAGAAAATACTGAACACAATACTGAATGTAGTTTTACGTACAAAACTCAAGAACGTATTCCTTGTGGGTTTGGATATATAGTTGTAAAGTATGATGGGAAAACAAACACTCCCGTGATTTACAGAGGTCCCAATGCAGCGGGAAAATTCCTAGAAAACCTACAAATCGAAGAGAGAATAATCAGGGAAAATTGATCACGTAAGAAACCCATGTTTATGACTAGAGATGACTGGAAGGACTATCAGAAGTTGACGATTTTTCATGTTTGTAATAAACCACTTAATGGGGATTCCTTATGAGATCAGTGTCATGTCACGGATAATTATCGGGGAGCCGCGCATAACGAGTGTAACGTGAAACTAAAAATGAATTCTCAAACAATACCCATCCCCGTTGTGTTTCATAACCTTAGAGGATATGATTCTCATCTCATCATGCAAGCCATCTCAAAGACAGACGGTGGTTTAACAGGCATTCATAATAATATCGAAAAATACATATCATTCTCGTTGACTAAAACTATACATTATACGGACAAGGATGGGAAAGCTAGAACAAAACAAAGTAATGAACTCAGATTCATAGACTCTGTACAGTTTCTGTTATCTTCCCTAGACAATTCAGCTAATGCGAACAATCCCGATGACTTTGCAATAACAAATCAATAGACTGATCGGTTATCATGGCATTTGTTGTTGAGAAAAGGTGTATATTGTTACGAATATATGGATGATTGGTCTAGATTCAACAAAACTAAATTACCACCCATTGAATCATTTTCTAGTAACTAAACAGAATCTGAAATAACCGATGCCGATTATGAACATGCTCTGATGGAGTGGGGTAAATTAGGTGGTAAGGATTTAGGTGATTATCACGATCTGTACCGATGTACTGTCACTTGCCGATATATTCGAGATATTTAGAAAGACATGTTCAAAACAATACGGCTTGGACCCCAATAACGGAGTATGTGGGATTTAGACCTAAGATGTAGTCCATAAAGAAGTCTTATAATGAAGAGATAAGAAAAGCTAAAGGCGTTAAGAAGTATGTGGTAAAAAAGCCTATCAAACACGAACAGTATAAAGAAGCATTATTCAACGGTAGAACATTCAAACATAAGGTGAAAGCTTTAAGAAGTGTCAATCACAGGATATATGGATTAAGAATGAACAAGACATCATTATCCCCCTTAGATGCAAAGAGATGGGTTGATAAGGATGGTGTAACTACCTGTGGTTATGGTGGTAATACTGTATCGTTGGGAACTATGAGCAACTCTTCTTGTACAAATGCCCTGCCCAGCCCATCTTTAAGATAATAAAGAATAGGCTCTCCTTCTTTCATAACCAACCGACTAATGTTATATATTTGAGGAGACCAAATCGGATCGCTTGTGCGACGTAGGCCTTCTTCGAGTTCACCGAGCTGGTATAAATATCTTACGCTTACTCTATCTGGAAGTTTTTGTTCTTTGCCTCTCCACGGTGCTGAAGATTAAGAAGTCACAGATTTCATTTTAATCGCATAGGATGTTTTTTTCCCGATTAATCTCATTACTTCATCATTCAGCGCTGATACAACAGCTGATAATCGTGTCACCCATTCAGTTGATCTTAATCCTTCCGATTTCATTTCAATCCCATACCGATAGCCAAACAAACGTTTGCTAATGTCCGGTTCAATCTTTCAACGATAGCTTGACTACTGTGCGCCTCTTTTACACCACACCTGATTTCGACAGCGTGCTTTGTTTACAGTTCAGTTACTGATCCCATAAACTCACGACCAAGATCTTTTTTTCATGGCAAAATGTTCGTCCAACTATGCAGGGGGCATTCTCAGTTGCTTCAAGTGCGCTGAAATGTTTTCGCCGTGCATCCAAGATGGTGGACAAGTGAAATCGTTTGATATTTGGCTATTTTAGGTCGCTATCTCTTTTTTGATTACCCAATAAAGTCAATTCATACTTATACGGTTGTGAAGAAGCTTAAAACTTTACAACACTTATTCATCTCATTCCAATAGAGCTACTCATGTTTGTTTTAGTTATTATGTCACTGTTTCATTTCTTTAAAAATATATTACGTGTTCATCAATAACAATTAAGATGAACATTTAATTTCAGATACGAGTAAATGAAAAAGTGTGTTTTATGCCACAATCAGTCAAAGACCAACGTTGTTCGGTTTGATGACACACAATCTACCAGGTAGCACATTGTGTTCACCCGAACCCCATTTAAGTCTCCTCTGTGGATATCTCACACACACACACACACACACACACACACACACACACACACACACACACACACACACACACACACACACACATTTTGAGTTACCATTCCCTGAATTGAGAAGATGTGCGTTACGAGCTCCTCCAAGTCGTCATTAATATCTGTAAATGTCTGTGATATTATTTCCCATCCAAAGCCGAATATACATTTATTGTTCTTTCTTGACAACATATGTTATAATTGGGATAACACTTTCTTAGTTAAGAACAGATTCTCGTACTTTTTTGGGTTGTGTCCCATCCGGGATTAGAACCAAGACTGTGAGTGAGGCGCACAAAGTCAACGATCTAACCCAGCCACCGAGGCTTCTACCAAAAATATAAGTCCGACAACTGTTAGTCCAGATCACGTACTTTGTGTACCCTCTGACAAGTGAAAAATGGCCCTCGGCCGAGAGCTTTGAATACACAATGGCATTAAGAAAATGGTCAACTGTAACAAATGTTATATAGAGGATTCATCACTCATGCTTTTTAATATGGGAAATATCAACCGAGACTCAGTTAATTGGTATTGCCGAGCGTTTGTCGAGGCAAATTCTGATTAACGGGACGAGGTTGATATTTCCCATATTAAAAAACATGAGTGATGAATTCTATTTATCATTTCCACATTTTTGCTTCCCTTTTAAGGAATAATTGCATTAACCTTTTACATCAGCAACTTGTCAAAATCTTAGTATAGATCGTGCGTAGTGATACATGTTACTAGAGACATATTTAGCCGTGTGAAGTTCCTGTGAACCAAAATATACCTCTTTACTCCTTGCAGCATACAATACTGCCTAGAAGTTCATTACCCTAACACGCGTTGAGAACGCGTGTAACACGCATGTGACACGGGTGCTCAACGGGTTGCACACGGGTTGAGCACCCGTTGGACACGGGTGTGCCACGGGTGTGCAGCGCGTGTGCAACCCGTTGCACACGCGTGGGTCACTCGTTGCACACGCGTGTGCCACGTGTGTAACACGGGACCGGGTTCCAGTTCAAGTTGACAAATTTATCATATGAATAGTGAGATAAAACAAAACAGTGAGATGTGAAATTTGAGTTAATGCGCGGCCATTGAGCTGTGTTCACCAGACCATAAATACAAGGTCGGCCCGTCTTAATTAGTGTTCGGGTGCTAGACTTTTATGGCATGAACCATTCCACGAGGGTCCAGTCTAGCCATTGTGGCTAGCCGACAGTAGAACAGTAGTGAATTTAGATGCGAGTTTATTGCTAGGGGAACTCCCGTGTTGACACGATTGTCGCGGGTTGGAAAATGTTCGCCATTAATAAAATGATTGTTTGTGGATTGCGAACATATTCATTTTGCCCACATGAGTCATTCCACTGATTGCAAATATTACGTTTTTCCTTCGCCAAATGTATGCTTTAGACAGTACAATTGTGATATAGCCGTCACCACTACTAATGTCTTATTATTTCACGTAGGAATATGTCCCATTTCCCCACACCCCACTTTCTGTTTTGTATTTTGAAAGAATTAATAAAAGAAAGTTTTGTGTGTGACACTTTTATACTAATTATAAGAGGATGTTGGAAATGAATATGAACAGCCATGTTGTCTGACTGTTGATAGAATTTGAGATCTTCACAATCACCGGGTGTGACCATGTAGACAGAATCTCGTTAGGGTTTGTGATTTTTACATTTGCCCAATGACCATAGTGAGTATTGCTGGGGATTCCAAACGTAACAGTTTATTATTAGAGGTTGTGAGTACCTATACCACGTAGATAGGATATATTTAGGATGTTAATCCTTCTTTGAGAGGCATTTAGAAGTTGGAGTACTACGTTAGGATAAGATTTATGGGTGACTTTAATCCTTTCTTTCTCTGTGGGTAATCCTTTCACGTTGATTGGAGGAAGTCACTCAACCAGGTCATGACAGGTCGTGAGTTTACTCACTAACTACTGTGAGCGTTTTTGGCATGACATCTTTTCTTGTATAAACATAGTAACGATGCTCACTCACTCACTGTTAATCTTCTGCAGTTTGCTGGTAAAATGGGGATAAATCTCAGTGTCAAAGACGATCAAACTTAGTTCGAATCCTTGTTTATCTGTGACATCTCCCAACTGGTGACATTTTCATAAACGGTACGATCGTAGCGCCACCACTGGCTATTACCAGTTATGTCCCTTCTAAGCCTCTCCTATGGACCAATCAGATTCCACCTCTCGTATCACTTGCGTTTGCTTCACACAAAATGGTGGCGCCCAGTCAGGACGATCTGATCGATAATCAAGATCTATATTGTGATAAAATGTGTCTTACATCGCAAAATGCATCAAATCACTTGAACACCTTGATTAAAAACATGAAAAGATTGGGAAAATATCTGCTGACAACGAGTTGGCGGTGCAGATGTTTTGCAAACCCTGCAATCGGCCAAAATCTGCACGACAGTTTACGAACCGGATTTCGATTTCAGTGCGCGATTTTGATTGGACTATGCATCGACTCGTTAGTCCAGCCAAAATGTAACTCCATTATACCAGCCTGGTTCGGCAAGGGTGGAAACTGGACTTTTATAGTCAGTTAACTCTCTTGCCTCGGGAAGATGGACTGGTCTCGGAAGTTGACGAGATTCAGTCTGTTCAAAACTGGCAATGTGGCATTCGCTCGAGTTCCAAGGTATTTTTATACATATTTTAAACAACTACCAGAATGTGAAAATGATTTACTCCTCCCTAGCAACATATTTTTGTTATTACTTAGATTTAGAACCATAAACCATTACATGCCTGTTGAGGTTGACCGTTGGATCAATGTACCACGAGAAGACAATGTAATAAAAATATATTTGTTTGTTTGTTTGTTGTTTAACTCCCCACTCAGAAATATTCCAGCTATTTGACGGCGATCTGTAAATAATCGAGTCTGGACCAGGTAATTTATATAAATCTCCTACAGTTGGTGGCGACTTTTACTAGTTGTTTAAATTGAAGACAATTAATTAAATTGAGAAAAATGCTGACAAAAAATAATACGAGAAATCTGGAAAATCTGTCGCGAATTATTGCCCATCTGTCTAAGATATTTAGCAAAACAATGTGACATGTGGTAGCGACCATCTTGGTAAATTGTTTACATCAATATGCCGTATATTGTATTTTGCTCCTGTACCACCGTTGGTGGTCTTTGAGAATAAATGAAGCGAAGTGAAGAAGATACACCATGACATGGAGAGGACATAATAGTGGTAATAGTGGGGTGAGTATGGTTTTACACCGCATTTAGCAATATTCCAGCAATATCACGGCGGGGGAGACCAGATATGGGCATCACACATTGTACCCATGTCTGGAATCGAACTCGACTCTTTGGCGTGACGAGCGAACGCTTTAACCACCAGGCTACCCGACCACCCCGGTAGTAGTGGAGATTGTGGGGTATTGAGGATTTTAATGAGTAGCTACTTCGATTCCTTTCTTCTAAATCTGATGCATGCGTCTATTAATGACACACCAAGCAGAATAATGTGTATTTGAATCAATGCTTATTATCAACTTGCAAATGGAATTCAATTTTCCATATTTTACTGAATGCATCGCAAGGATTGTGACCTCGAAACGTGGGTTTTATATGATTGATGAAGTAACCCATGGAGAGTCATTGTACAACGTGCAATTTCCATTTGAGAGCTACAGAGAACTCGTTTGTTCTACTGTGTACTCCAAGGCACAATCACACGGATGCCTAATGATGCCACTTTGGTACCATAATTGTATATTTTTTAAATCGAAATTTCTCGTTATTTCAATTATTTTCATTACTTCGAGTTTTTTTCTCGTTTCTCTCGTTTATTTAAAAAACTCGAAATTTCCATGATGATAGAAACAGCAACTCCGCCGAGTCCTTTGATTGGATGAAGTCTGAAAAGTGAAACTTGGCTTTCTGTTTGCTGCTCAGGACCAGTCACTTCCCACTCAAATCCGCCACTGTGTGATTTTGAATCAAAAATTAAATACGAAGTGTAGATTCTGCAATGAATTTAATGAGATTGTCCAACACAGTGTAACTGGATGCCCAACTTTGGCAAAAGCACAGTATCTTAAGTGGAGTGGAGCGATAATTTTATTACCGTCTTTACCATGCTTGTGGTTTTGACACAGGGGTCCATCCATGGTATGACCCAGAATATGTGGAGGGCGTCATGGAAAGTGATAAATAGCGCGCAGAGTTATTTGTGAGTCGTTTCGATGTTTTGAGACTGGCGGCGTTGCACGTGTTTTTCATGAGAGAGGGAAGTTTTTTTTCCCCAATACAATAGCGGATAAACCACTGATCGCCATATTTAGGCATACCAAAGCGTGTGTGCCGATGTAAAAGGGATCGTCATCTCGACAGAAGTCGAGTGGACGCGTACAACTTATACACCTGCACAGGGCACCGAGGGGGATCAGCAACATTAGCCCACATTTTGGGCCTTACGTCCCGACAATCATGAGGATTCTTACTGGACCTATTCTTTTCTTGTCTCATGGACAGTTCAAGATATTCGATCTTCTTTCTTTAGTTCAATTTTTCTCCTATTAAATACTTCCCGTGATCGTGGAAATTTGAAAGATGACGTGTCTGAATAGCCATACCCGCTTCGTTTTAGTGATCTCTCGATGCTGCTCTGAAAACCTGTGAGACTGTTTGATTCATAATTTTACCCATTTGTTTTTCGAACACTAATGAAAAGCTTGCAGAGAAGTGTGTCTAGTTCGTTTGGGGGGACTTCATGCATTTGGCGAATTTCATTTTGGACTTTTAGAAAGTTATCGAACAGTTTCAAATTGTACAAAGTTTTCTTGGCTGTAATCTGCAATTATCACAGTCAAATTCAAATTCGGTACCTTCAACCTGTAACCTGTAATATCCATTTGTCAAAACGGATATCACTGTAGCACTTACCCTTTGATTGATTAAAACATTGTCTCCAACATCAAAGGTATCCATGTTGTTTGTAAACACCTACTCACGTGCATCGGCGAAAAATGCCCCACTTCCGGTTATCTAATTTGCATACTTATGTCATTTGGGTATGACATACATGTTTTTGTGTAATAAGATTATATCATGGATAAATGCTTAGTTAAATGATAAATTTGGATAACAGTTTCTCAGTAAATGCAGATCCTCGTACTTTTAGGGTTGAGATAATAGACGTTAATGGTTGATGATAAATGGACAAATTAAAGCCAAAGACTAACTTATGAATGATTAGTAATTGGCAATGGACAATGGGCAAACGGGAGGCCGGGGTAGTTACACTGCAAACACGAAAACGTCGTTTTTTTCCGTATATGGTCATTGGACGGAAAAACGACTAAAAATTCATTAAAATTGATTAATTGGTCAGCGTCTAGAAAGTTTCCAGAAAAGGGTCGAGTTTTTCAAGCGTAAAATGGACGGAAAAACGATGCTTTTTGCTCCGCCTTGTACAACTGTCCCCCGACGCACGTGATGTCCAAGGCTTCCTTTCGGAAGCTTTAGGTTTCGTATTTCTGGCATGCCTTGCTCTAGTATCTGTCGCGCGCAGTGCAGCGAGATTTGCCGATAAGCTAGTTTTAGGATATGTTACATGTTAATGGAATTCAGACACGCGCCAAGAAGTCAAACCAAACAATGTTACTAAGTTTATTGTGGTAACGGCTATGTACAGTTACCCCTATCGGATGATGGGTTGTGCTTCATTTGGTTATAACAATAACTAATTTTTTAATGTGAAGTTTACAAGATATACGACTTGGACGCGAGGTCGGTCACATGACGTTCTTCACGTGACTGTATTCTTGAAAAGGCGTAAACACTGACTACTTCCACATTCCTGGGGAAAACCCTTGGAATTCCCTGGTACGAATTCATACAGAAGCGTGGTTGCAAGCCCATTTAAGGATACCCTCGCTAAAACCCATCCCAGAGAGAAAAAAAACACGAAAAAAAATCCAAACTGTCGCAGTGACAATTTACAGAAATCTATGAATTTACCTTAGTATCTATTTGACACATCTTCACAATCACCTTTAAATGATCGGCCAATTGATCAGTGATGCCAAAGGCTTGAAATAGCCACAGGTTAATTAACAACTTCGAAAATATCTCCCGTCACGTTTATCGTGTCGGCCATTTTGACGTATTGTACTTGATGTAAATGTATTACGACGCTCTGTCATTGTAATTGACTTACTGAGGTAATTCTGTAAAAGATCTTCTCATCTAATGAGGATATTGTTTGGAATATATTTCTTGTAAACATACTAAAACATATGTTCCTCTCTTTGGGGGGAACTATTTTATTCCGGGGTGGCCCATTAAATCTAGTAATAAGTCAAGGCACCATGCTTGATCTGTTATTTTATGTGTTTAAATTACGATTCTGGGCGTTAATAAAATACACTGACGCAAGTATATTCTATTCAAATCAATTGGATAATTGAATATGCTTTCTTTTACATATTACATAACATCACTGCACAAAACATGAACAGTTGCAGTAACACACTACGGTAATCGCATTAAACATCATTTTCAACTGTACAGTATTTCAGTATTTCAGTTATATCATGGTGTATCAGAGTGATGTGGGATAGAAATCCGAAATGGGTCAGGTCATCCAATGGGTGTTCGGGAAAAGGTGAGCGTATCCTGCCACACAAGTGGCACCCGTCACAAACACATGCAAGGACAAGTCAATTGTTCACCTGAACAAAGCACGGAAACACACAATGATGCCCGTCCTCAGTTTTACCGAGCATGTAAATTATTTTGTCCGCCAAAAACATGGACGAGTATAAACAATATGTTCATTCACGTAATACATGTCATACATTTGACAAAATGTATTGACTCGGAGCATTATTGTTAATCACAGCGTATGCAGTTGAACTCATCACCCATCCCATTATTGCATTTGATAACCCTTCTTGAAGATCTATGAAATCAGAAGCTGCAACACTCTATCTTTTAACTGGCATGTCAGACTTCTATTTCATTACTCAGTTTTATTTGCACGGATTACTATGGAAGGGACATTGTCTCGTTGTCGCATTGTCGCATTGACGCCTTTACAAAAACAAGCAAAACGTGTCAAAATTAACAAAAGCGCGACAATTGGCCATTTGTCGCATTGTCGCGTGTTCGCATTGTCGCTCTTTGATAATCCTTTTCTTTATTTTACAAAAGGGCGACGATGCCGTAACGCGACATTTTCAAGGTCAAAATATGTCTCGTTGTCGCATTGTCGCCCCATCACAAATGTGTATAAAAGGCGTAAGTTCAGTTATTCACAGCAAAAAAAATGCAGTTTCCGGTATCCGGATACCTGCCGGATACCACCGGACACTTACCCAAAACGCGTCCGGGTATCCGGTGGCAGATACCTTGCCGGATACCAGATCTGTGGTATCCGGCATGGACACCTCACCGGAAAGTATGCCACCTGGAATCCGGGTATCCGGCACCGGATACCTCAATCTGGGTGTCCAAGGATCCGGCACCAGATACCTCATTCTGAGTTTCCAAAAACATGTCACAATTTGGGGGTGCATTTTGTTCAATTAAGTGTGAAACACCTAAATATATTTTGGAAACTAACCATGAAAATTGAACATTGCTGAAGGTATCCGGCAGGTATCCGGCAGGTATCCGGATGCAATTTTTCGAGATGTCTTATTTCTGGTAAATAATGTTAGCCTGGGCATATCAGATAGCTGTAGTAATATTCTGTGTCATTTTAGTTGTAAATATCCCCTTAAAGTTGAGATCTATGGGCATGTACTTTTGGAGAAGACAATTTTTTTCAATTTCATCTATAATTCTTTTTAGATGTTAAGCTGTTTAATGAACAAACATCAGTTCTAATACATGTATGATGATATCCTTAAATTTCATGTTCAGACTTCCAGATTATTCTGAGTGAAAGTATAAACTCATCGACTGTGTGCTCACTTGGGCCTTTGGTCCTAGTGAGATGATAATATGATTGTTTGTAAAGGTACAAGTACTTGTTATGAGCATACCAGCTTCATTTAAGTTTGAAACACAATATGCCTCACTCTGAGGGTGACATGTACCAGATTTCATCACACTACAGAGAGCTGTTCCTCAGTTACTGTGAACATTTTTACTGAAAGACATTGAAAGCTAATTTGACCTTCAATATCAGTTGCGACTATTTCAAAAACAATTGTAAAGTGCTTCATTCAGTGTAATATTGACAAACATATGACAATGATATACAACTATATGTATAAGAGTTATTTAGACTTCTGCAGGAAAAGGCACATTAGAGAACAAGAGTCATCAGAAAGATGACATATCCCCCCAGCAGCTGTCTGTAAAGTAACCACTAGTAAATGTGCAATTCTGTATGTAATGAGTCAACAGGTGAATGTTCTTTAAGAGTGAGTGAGTGAGTATGGTTTTACGCCGCTTTTAGCAATATTCCAGCAATATCACGGCGGGGGACACCAGAAATGGGCTTCACACATTGTACCCATGTCGGGAATCGAACCCGGGTCTTCGGCGTGACGAGCGAACGCTTTAACCACTAGGCTACCCGACCGCCCCTGTTCTTTAAGAGGCATACATTGTTTACCCACAAAAGATCCACCATGGTCGCATCCATATGAATGCCAAGTTTCGATCAAATACATTGAATGTTTTTTCGAATTCTGCCCCAGAAATGAACCTCATCCCCAATTGAGTCTATGTCCAACTTCATTCCATAAAAAAAATAAAAATTAAAAATTAGAAAAATCCCAAAATATCAAAAGGCACCACTTCAGTATGTGCCTGATACCTTTGGCAAGTTTCGATCAAATACACTGAATAGTTTTCGAATTCTGCCCCGGAGACGAACCCCATCCTCAATTGAGTCTATGTCCAACTTCATTCCATAAAAATTTAAAAACATAAAAATTAGAAAAATCCCAAAATATCAAAAGACACCACTTCAGTATGTGCCTGATAAGAGTTGCCAAGTTTCGATCAAATACACTGAATGGTTTGGGAATCCTGCCCCGGAAAAGGAAATGATTACGGACGGACAGACGGACAGACGGACAGACAGGCTGATCGCTATATCCCCCGTATTATATGCCGGGGGGATAAAAAGTAAGTGTATGACCTGTTGCCAACTTCTATCCCTGCCCTAAGGAAGAGTTTGGCCATTAACAACTTTTTTGTCTAGCTGTGACATTGACCTTTGACATAGCAGATCAATGTGTTATTCCAAAGATGTCCAAGCAATGCATGGTTTCATACGATAACTGTGGCTATCAAACTGAGGCAAAATATTGGAAAATCCCCATTTACACAGCTGGCTAAAGAAACAAACAACAAACAAATTATCAATTTCTTTTATTTATATGCATATATCACACATTGAACAGTGTTCACATAATGGTTCCTGATGCAGTATGCACTTTCCTCCTATTCTTCAATACTCATAACAGAGCGGGATAACTGTTCGCTTGAAAGCATCAGCAGACCATGCTCACCAGTTCAGAGTTACTTGCCCTCAAACATCCTTTACCTTCTATATTGCCATGGAAAAACAGGAACCAGGATGAGGGGAGGCCAGATGGGCTCTATCCCTGTTGCATTGTGTTAGTAGAATTGTGAACATTCTATTTGGTGTTTGGGTCCACATTTATAGACAAGTAGTCGCAAACATCATTCCTTTCAAGTGATTACCACATGGCCAAAGACAATAATTTCTTCAACGTCCTTGAATGGTCCCACTCCGACTTGGCATTGGTTGGTCTTCTCACATTAGCCTGACCACCCTTTGTGAGTGTGTCCCAGTGTCAATTGGCATATAACTTCTCGGTAGGCTCCCATTGAAATAACAGGACTCTCCTCATCGCTGTCTGCCAATCACTTCGGATATCTGGAAGGGTCCTTCCAGACTGTCAACCTGTCATCCGGGAATCTCAAGCTGGACTTCAGTTTCTGCAAAATTATGTATAAAGATTGTAGCAAAAGAAAAGAATTGTTGCAACATGTACTTACAGATAAAAGGCAGCAAATTCACTTAATTTATCATCTTTGAGTTTTGTTATATACCAAACATTTGAGATATATATTGTTCCATGCTGATGAGTTGAAACAATCGTTAACTGACATCTCTTAAAAATGTTCCTAGCAACCTATGCTTGCCATACAAGCCAAAGTAATAGATGAGGTAGCAAGTGGGCTCATTGAAAGCTCGTAATCGTACCCAATAACGTGGGATGTTGTCCATAACAGTCATCATCGGTGCGTCTGGATCGAGCTCATAACATTAATCTCTAGTTTGTCTAGTTGAGATTTGAGATTTGATTAATTTATAATCCTTGTCATTTAGCCGAACTATTGCTGGATGTGGTGTTAAATGAGTGAATTGGGTTTAACGCCTCTTTGAACAGTATTCCAGTTATATCACGGCATGTAAGCTTGATGTGGGAAGAAAGCCCGAAGTGATGCAGGTCTTACATGTTTACCACTTTGATGAAACCCACAAGCAAGTGTATGATGCTACCCTCGATTCAAACCCACGACCATCAGTTTCTGTCAAGCCCAAGAGATGCAACTATGCACAGCAAGTTGTGGTGCCTTTGATAATTAGGCCATCCATGCCAACAGGTGATAAAGAACAAGCAAACTGAAGAAATATTTGCGGAATAGCTACATGAACATGATGAACCAAACAGAATAATTTCAAATATTTACCACTCACTGCTACTCTTCTCTTGTTCCTCATTGCTTCCCTTTTTTCCATTGATGCTGTGCAGATGACTGACTCATTCATTCATCTAGACATTCTGCAAACATAAGTAGCATTCACATTACAGAAATGTCCAAACTGTACATTGAATTCAATTGAAAAGGCCCCAGTTAAATTTCCAACTTAGAACTGTCCTTATTAAAATATTTCATCCCAAACATTCAGAGATAAAACATAACCCCATATTTAACAACTGTCAAACAATTATTTGACAACAAAGCCAGGGTCATTCAACATACACTTTACATAGGGAATCACTTGTTGCAAAAAAGATCCTCGCCAAGGTCAGAGTCATTCCATGAAATATTGAATTATTAAGTTATGAAGCTTATACAAAACAAGGACATAACAGTGTAATTATAACAATATCCTAAGCGTAAAAAAAATAAAGTCTTTGGTGGCCATTATTGTAAATTATAATCTGTATTAGCATCCCACGAAAGTTTAGAGTTAATAATCGTTCCTAGATCTTGGTCCTTTTTTATTCATTATCTCTAAAAAAGCGGATCTAATTTGGATCATCTTGTTTTGACCACAAATCCATTACGCCCCTTATGCTAACAAACAGTTGACCATAATACTAAAAAAAGGACCCTTGGCGTTTACGGTAAAGTATGTGGAGCAGGAAAATATCTACATCAATCCGTTCCATAAGATCTCTGCAAAGAAATCATAAGGTCTCGAAGCCCTGCTACGTACCTGGCAATGCCAATCGCCTTTCCAAATACCGTTGACTTCCGCGTTGTGGATGGCTGAGAGGAACTTCGGCCGGCATTTCCGTGGTGGAGGTGAATGAGAACAATGTATCGATACACGAGGTAAGCTTATCGTAATCAAGCATCACAGTGTATATCGATACACGAGGTTTGTTTACATCCATGTTCTAAAATGGCGCCCTGGACCGTAGGGGAATATGGGTAAAATGGCTTGTTCCGGGTTAACACTAAGCTGGGCCCCGTCTCTAATATCACATTATTGTTTGGCAAGTTGACGACGCGCAAAGGGAGCCGGGAACCAGGTTAACACGACATAAGCTGGTTCCCGGCTCTCTATGCGCGTCGTCAACTTGTGCCAAGTTATATTAGAGACGAGGCCCAGCTTATACACTGAACACGATCGGTCATTTCGTCAAAACTGGCCAAATATTGAGATTGCAGCTGAGGTCATGCTGGCAGCTGAAGTGACACATTAAGGTAAGGAATATGTGAATATTACAATGATCACGTATTAAAGTAATTTACCACATGTAAGCCTGTCACATGTGACACATTAACTTTTATAGCCAACATGTAAGTAAATGTATAATTATATTTTTATATGACAAGTAGCCTGTCTATCATATGTTAGTATTTGTTTATGTATATAATGTAGAAATACGTTTACTTTAACTGGATAATTTGTATGCTAATGTGACTCACTGTCTTATTTCATATACTCCCTGTACTCTGTGAGAATGATTAATAGCCTCAACATATTTTTCCAGATGTGAAGAATCAAGAACAGCTTTAATAACAGGGAAGTTTTGCATCAGAGATCATCGTGAAGTGGAAGATAAGACATTTTAAGGGTATGAACATTTTCACTCGAACTAGTTGAACAATAACCATGATGACAACTTTATCATGGGGGAATTTTTGGTGGTGGGGTAGCCTAGCGGTTGAAGCGTTCACTCTTCGTGCTGAAGACCCAGGTTTGATTCCTGCCACATAGCTGCGATATTGCTGAGTGTGGCGTTAAACATCAAACAAAGCTAACAGCCGCATACTTACTCACGTGGGGATTCCAGGTTGAAGTTAGTCCCCATCAACATGATCAACCTATGCTAGTTGTGAGAGATAACTTAATGGATCGGGTGATCAGGCTCGCTGACTTGGTTGATCCATGTCATTGTATCCCAATTGTGTGGATCGATGCTCATGATGTCAATCACTGGATAGACTGGTCCAGACTTGGTTATTTACAGACCGCCGTCATATAGCTGGAATATGGCTGAGTGCAGAGTTAAACAACAAACACCAACATGATTCTACAACCTGCTCTTGTGGATACCATTTTTAAGATCCTACACATAACTTCTTTTCGGGTCTTAACTATTGCAATATGTTCTACTACATGTGTTTTAAACATATATTTTTTTCATAGTGAACTGGATTTGCAAACAAGCCGATGGCTTATCTAAATGATGCTGAAATACAAAATAAGTATTAATAAAATACTAATTCTATACTATTGCAAACTATCAGTTGAGCAATAATGTAATCATCTGATTATAAGTAGATAATGAAGGAGAAGTCCATATTGATTAAATCTACCAGATTCTGAGATAAATGCACGTATTGATTGATTTATTTCAATGTTTTCCTGTACATAATTTTCAACAATTCCATATAAAGCTTTTTTATATCATATCCATGCTGTATAATAATACCTATTCTTTCTAATAATAGCATAATTTGGACACACAAATAAGTAATGAATGGTATTTTTATAACAGTTCCCACACATGCGGGATAGGTCATTTGACATTAATCAGTTTCATGTGAATTTAAATCACTACAAGCTGATCTGAGTCATGAAAGGATATGCCTTCGATTCTGTGAAAATGGAAATGCTAAAACATCTCCCAATACTAACCATGCTTTTACAGAATCTGTTCACTTGTTTTTGTATGTAAAATATTTTTGACGATTACATCCATCTAATGATTGTTTGTATGTGTGATATGCCAGTAGAGGTATATGTGTACAAGCGTAAAAAAAATATGTTTGTTTGGCTAGGTACCAGTATATGAATAGGTTGTTTTGTGCGACTTGTATATTAGCATCATCATAGTTTCAACAGACAGTTTATGTATATCAAATGTTAAATGTCTTTGTAGGGATTGCATATCAAAACTGTCATTATTTTATTACTTATGAGTAGAACTTTTTAAGTATCTGGCATGATACATTTCCTTGGTCCACAGAAACATGTTACCAGTAAACTGACTTGATAAGTAGCATAGCAGTCAGTGTGGTTGGAAACTAACTAAGCCGTCACTACTCAATTAAGTAATTAACAGACAATTGCAAGTGATAATACCCACCTGACACTAATCTGTTAATCCCTAATCCACCATGAGTTGACATTGAGTTCATCTTGCTAATGAGCTGTTGTGAGCGTAACGAGATGATAAACATCAAAGGTGGGGCAGGCTTTGATCAAGTGTTCTGTAGAAGAGATTATGTCACTTGTTTAATGTTTATTTAGGATTAGCTACATCCCTTGATGCGACCAAGACCATACTTGAGATTATCAGACAGTTTGTCTGGATACAACCTGATGTCTCAACTGTACTTATTGGATTCTGCCTTGTAGCAAACTATGTGTGTGACAAGGACTTTGACCACTCTGTGCAGATGCATAACAATGCATAATGAACTTGGGGTATGATTCAATTATGTCACACAAGTCAAAGATAGGTTCCACTGTATCCACGATAGATGCAATACTGTGTAACTTTATAACAATCAAATGAGTATTCAAATAGGAATACACATATATTTACAATTACCCTTGAAAAGTTCCAAAACCAAATAGAACTACTTAAATTATGATTACACTTGACCAATATATTTGGCAGTTTTTGCCGTTATTGTTAATCTTAATTAAAGATAGGATAAATGATAAAAATATGATAATGCTTATCACACACAAGTGTGTATTATACGCAAATAAATAAGTCTTGTATACATTGATTAATTGGAAAGGGTGCTAATTGGGATTGTTCACTAGCCAGTATATTAGCAAATATTCCTGTGGGCGCTTATTAGAGCAAGCGCTTATTACGTCAAATACGTTAGTTCTGTTTTTATGTATAAGAACCTATTTTATGCAATTTGCATTGCCTTGTTTACCTTTCCTTATGTTTTGATGTAATGCAAACATTTGAGAAAAATTCAGGTGAGCCTGCCTTATGGCACTACAGGAATTGTTTTCAGAAGATCAATTACAATTATTTATTTTCTGTAAAATTTACTGTTTGCTATGGCTTTTTTACATTGGTTAACATGGTTTGGTTAACAGTTGCTTGATAAATTGTCATTACCTTACCCATTGAGAAACCAACTTTTTACCCTTTGTCAATATATGTGTGTTTCTTATATTTTTAATAACAAACTTTTAAAGATGTTATAAATTGTTTCAGGCACCTGGATTTCACAATGACACCAGATCAGACAAGTCATACAAAGGACTATCCGGATGATGAATAATCCTCCCCAGAACAACTAACAGGTTCACCTCAGAAAGTGATGATTCTGAATGAATAATGCCACATCAGTGTGATTCTGTAGGTTGTTTTATTACGACATTAATCAAGTCTAAAGGAATTAATACCACAGCAGTGAGACTATGTTTATGTGGTGTACACTGACTATACAAATCTGAATGACTTTTGTGGTTTACTGCACAAACATAATTGACTTAAGATATTCTTCTACCTTGAAATTCTTCTGAGATTTGACTAATTTGTTTATTTAGAAAATGGCATTGAAGCATCTGTTTCTGTTTTTGAATGTTCTTGCAAACACCTCTGGTTACTGAACCAATGAAATGTCATAAAATCAATAAATATGATTTTTTTATATTAACAATGTTTTTGTTTTGCTTCTTTAAAGAAATATGATATTGATCATTCATAACATAGGTGCTAACATATATCAAATATACTAATGCCCTGAATGTTTTCCTACAATTAATACAGCTCACTGAACGAAGTTTTTAGTTCCATGTCAGTAGAAAAGTTACATTGATATTTTTATGTACCAGTACTTTATTAGGTGTTTTCTGTGGATGCCATTAGTCTTATGCACCCATTTGGGTTAATGATATTCTGTTTCGAACTTCAATGAAACTCGTCTGTCAAGATGTAACAAGTATTGATACAGTTCCAAAATAAACTTTTAATCTCACCAGGAACAAAGGCCCAAGTGAGCACATAGCCAATGACTTTCATTTTTTTGTCAGAGTGAGTATGGTGTTATGCCACTTTATGAGCAAAATTCAAACAATATCATGATGGGTGACACCAAGCAATGTACGATGTGGTGAATCGAACGCTTCAACCACTAGGCTAGAACAAACTGGGAATATGAAGATAAAATGTAAGGATACCATCATACCAGGACTGAATGCTTTTCATTTAATACGCTGAACATCTAAATTGAAATATATATAAACTTGAAAAATGTTTTCACCAAAAGTACATGCCCATAGATCTCAACTTCAAGGGGATATTTACAACTAAAATAGCACAGAATATTACTACAGCTATCTGCTATGCCCAGGCTAACATTATTTACTAGGAGAAAGACATATCGAAAAATTGCATCCGGATACCTTCAGCAATGTTCAATTTTCATGGTTAGTTTCCAATATATTTTTAGGTGTTTCACACTTAATTGAAAAAAATGCACCCCCCAAATTGTGACATGTTTTTGGAAACTCAGAATGAGGTATCCGGTGCCGGATCCCTGGACACCCAGATTGAGGTATCCGGTGAGGTATCCGGTGCCGGATTCCAGGTGACATACTTTCCGGTGAGGTGTCCATGCCGGATACCACAGATCTGGTATCCGGCAAGGTATCTGCCACCGGATACCCGGACGCGTTTTGGGTAAGTGTCCGGTGGTATTTGGCAGGTATCCGGATACCGGAAACTGCATTTTTTTTGCTGTGATTGTTACAGTTAGGAAGTTCAACCTGATAAATGTACGTCTTGAAATGAAAACACAAGTCCGTCCGCGAGTCGTTTTATTGTGAGCTCTTCTCTAAAAGTGCTTAGTGTTCAACTCCCAGTTCCAAACACGTAGTACCTCCTCAATAATCCACATACCTCCAGTGCAGTGGTCTTCCGGAAGATCTTGCTCTTGACCGTATCAGACAACTGACGAGTGCACGCCTGACCTGTGACCTCGTTGCAACCCTCGTGATGTGTTTGCCGAAGGGAGAGGTGTAGGAAATGTGTGCTCCAGCCCAGCGCAGAGCTCGCGACACACTGTATACTGATGTATACAGTATATTGCAGTTGATATACTGTATACTGCATGTGATACTTATTTGCGGAAATGTTACAACTTTCAAGATTCAAGATTCAATTTGCATATATTTCATATACAACAGACCGCCGTCATATATCACTGGAATACTGCTGAGAGCGGCGTTAAAACAAATTGTTTTCATAATGGAGCGCTGCAGTCATTTAAAATAGAACCGTATTATACATATGTACATGTAGTACCAACTCACTCTATTTGTTTCGAATATTCAGCAGAAAATATATTATTTACCAGGTCTTTGGGAAAAGATATCAGATTTTTATAAGCAGCCACATAGGGATGATAAAGGACCCCTCGCTGATTAGGTTCTTGTTTACTTAAGAGCAGAGTTGGCCATGTTAGATGATATAACCAAAATCCGGGAGCTCCGGCGGGGGGCAAGCTGGTCTTGTTAGTGTATGGTATGAGCTGTGACGTTGACCCAAGAGAATAACGTCAAACATGAGACCAACTCAAGTCTATAATGATTGGGGAAGTCTAGATTTCCACAGCTCTAGCCTGAAATTAAGAATTGTTCTACGCTCCATTTTAATTGTATTATTTTCATTTTGTAGACATGGATGGACCAACCAGGAAAGAAATTGATGGAATATTAATATCACATGTTACCACTGATCCAGTTAAATTCATCACACAATAATAAATTAGTATTTGACACTACGGCATTTGATTATTAGGGCATGATCATGTACATGTTCACTGTAGTAATGTACACACCAGTCAACTTGATTATAATTGTTATCAAAGTGTAGCGCGGCATCAACGATTACTTTATGATATCCTCACTTGTCATCGATGTATTGACATCGAACAATGGACAGCAATTCGAAATTCTTATGGATAGCTTCAATAGGGACAGCGCCGGTGTCAGTACAATTTTCCTAGTTAAAATAAGTATCTACAAAATATAATCTGAAGCAGACAAGAACAATGTTTTTTTTATTAATGCTTACTTTCATGGATAGAATTAAGGCAATCTAGGCTTGCCAAATCGTTCTAGACTTGAGCTGGATTCCTTTTAAATTTATTCTGTATGGTCTGGGAGACGAACGGGCGTCAGTATCGCATGGACAACTTGGACAGCCTTAATCAGTGTAATCGGATATGTTGTGGAGTTTCGGTTTTGGGCTGTTTGCTGAATATATAGAATTGCGAGTTATGTATACTCTGTATTCTTTCGTCATGGTAGCATATATATTTTCTATGTTGCTTTTTGAATTATCCACAAATAATGAGAACTACAATGTAAACCTCTCTCTGGAGATATGCAATAATACTACTGAAGGGCATATCTGAAAAATGGGACTTCTCCACAAATATTTCTTTCTTAAATACTACCCGTTACAGGCATTCTGATCATTATATCATACTTTGTTCAGTTTAAAAGTCAAATAATGGCAAATTGTGTATCTTTCTACATTTTGAATTAATTATATTTTCTGAAAAAAAGCCTTAGCATCAGATAGTGATATACACGAATATGATCTATACTATTATAAATGAATTATCAATTTCGTATTATGAATTAGATAAACAGAAATATGATAGTAAAACCAATTATTTTAATCTTTTCTTGTGAATAGGTAACGAGAGATCTAGGCAACGCACTAACGTAGCCATTTATGAAAAATGAAATATTAAAAGTTTAGGGGTTTGAACATGCACATTGAATGACAGGGAAGAAAGCAACGCAATAATTAAATTATGAATCAAATTATTTTATAAATATAACAGAATATTTAGAAAATATAAGTTTAATTTCTCATTGTTGGAAGGTGTTTAATAATTATATAGATTGTGTTTGATTGTTTGTTGTTTAACGCCGCACTCAGCAATATACCAGCTATATGACGGTGGTTCGTAAATAATCCAGTCTGGACCAAACAATTTAGTCATTATCATCAAGAGCACCGATCTACGCATTTGGGATACGATGACATGCATCAACCAAGTCAGCAAGCCAAGTCGCCTTCGTACAAGCATGGGTTGTTGAATGCCTATTCTAACCCGGATCTTCACGGGAAATTCTGTATATGTCCATAATAAGTGTGTATAAGTAGATGGATAATATGTCCATACACGCCAAGTAAATGGTATATGCATTAATTTAAATGCAAATGATTCAATGATGAGTTCTTTCACAAGTCCATATTTCAAGGCATGTATTTGATATTCATAATAACTCCACAAAAGCTACACAATGGCAACAAAACGGTACCAGCAACACAGATACCAATAATACATGAGATACATATAATTACTTGGGCTCCTTTTAAATTTAAATATAATTTTCGTGTCGATATGAGTCAGAAGAAATGAAATATTACAGCACTGGTGAATAGGTTATATGCGCATGTCAGCGTCGATCCTATAATATCCTTTTAGGCAAAATACATATATACTGATGAATTGAGGGAGTAATACTACGCAAATATATGTCCAGATGCATACATCAGTATCATCTCGTGATCTTAATTCGTGCTTTGAGACCTTTTTACCGGAGATTCTGGGGTGTTACATCACACCAGAAAACCAGGTCCACATTCAAGTCATAATTTCATGGTCCGTCTTGTATGTTGGAAACCAATATCGCAATATGGCTAAAAATTGCTGAACGTGGTATTAACCCGATTACTCACATAATTATTCCATTTTCTACAGTCATCTACGAACACAATCTTTAAGGAGGTATATCTGTATCATCCAAATGTCCATACATATATGTCCACATTTATATGTATAAAACAAGTCGCCCTGCACTCTTCCTTAAAAGATAAATGTTAAGCATTTCCTCTGTGTGGTTTTATATAATGTAATATCGTTTTAATGTAATGCTGATGCAGTAAACGTACCACAGACCTGATGCTAGAATAACATCTAATTTCTGAAATGAATATATTTTACAGAAAAAAAACAGTTGTTTAAACAATACTTATAAAATATAAGAACAAGGAGCCAAGAGCCAAATATTGGGCTGTGTTGGACATATTTGTTTCGGGGTCTTATGACAGACAAACCTGATGCCTTTAAGTATAAAGATAAGTAAGTATAGATGTTGTACATATTCAAATATGTTCGTGATTAACCCAACCTTGAAAAATATTGAAAGATGAGTGGTAACTATTTATGCCATTATTTCAAATTAGAATGAGAGCACATCAGGAAAGCATGGTACTTTAATATACGTATCTTGTTAACCCAATATTCTTTTTTAAGTATGAGCAGCATGTATATCGAGAGTACAGGTTTGGTGCGTGACTTATCACACAGTACTTTCAGAAAGTGTGCATATTCTGTTTATCGGCAATAAATAACATAAGACGATTCATACGGGTAAATACGATTTACTTCAGAACTAGTATAGATTATTTAAGGTTAGGGGGAAATGTATGTAATTAACAGAACTTTGGCCGGGTTTGAAGGATTTGGGTCCTGGCTTGGGCTTTGTGTTGGACGTGTAGACGGCATTTCCAGGTTTGACGTATCAATGACAAAAATGATGTCAGATGCAATTCTCTGCCTTTTCGGGTGAACAGTTGGCTTGCCTTTGGATGTGTTTGTGGCGGGTGCCACTAGTGGATCGGAATGAGCTCGCGTTTTTGCGAGCATCCAATGTCATCATTTATTATGATGAATCATGAAACATGCTCCTGATGTTGTCGCAATGGTGCAGTTGGCGCTACTTTTGGCAAGGGTTTCTCATGATAATGGAAATGCTTATGTCGCTTTTGTTGACCGATAAACATGAAAAGATATAATGTTAGTGTATATGGTCATGCAATTAAGAAACAAACGACGAGTGGAAGTTGTTTATTGTACGATAAACAACGACCGAGACTCGTTTATTTCTATATGAGATATCAACATTACGTACAGCCTCTTTTAGGGTGTTAAATTAGGAAAAAATACACGCTTTACAATATTTACCCGTACTTAAATAATGATGATTCCTTGAAAAGAATCCGACAGCGGCCATGCTAGATAAATCAATTTTAGGATTTGAGTTTGGTCCCGCATATTCTCACAATTTTCTCGTCAATCATCTGTACCTTTTCTCCCAATACCGATTGTCATATCACTCTCACTTTCGGATTCTCCAGCAACATTTATTGGGAACAACTCACTAGACACATACCTCTCAAAAATAACTCTCAAGTTGCGAGTGCATGTTCGAATCTCAATAAATGACGTCATGATTGAACAATTTTTATCGTGAAATAAATATCGCTTCCTTCTTTGTTCTTTGTGATTTATCGCGTAGCTATCTTATATCATCAAATGCCAATTTCTAATTGCTTTATCATGACGTATCCGTGTCATGTAGCAATAACATACACAAATATCGTTGACTTCGACGTTGAATAGTGTCATGAAATATGATTATCCTCTTGTGTGCAATATTTCTGGTTGATAAATCTAACATATTCTTACTTTAAGAATAGCGACTATACATTATTATATATCCCTTATCAGGTCTCTGTAACATTTGCAAAATGATACAAATATAAAAATACAACTGAACCTAAATGTAATGTTTTAATATCCTTAGGTTGCTGAGTGCAGCATTTAACAACAAACAAACAAAACATAATATCTTTAAGAATTATGTTAACAATTCCGATGCTAAAAATAATCTCACAATCTCCATACCTCTTTCTCTCTATGAAAACATAATAACTTTTTTTTAATAATCTGAAGGAATAATAATGGCAATACTATCATAATTATCATCATTATTTATGTTACTTATCCTCAAGTGAAGTAGTCCTCCACATTATACATTCAGTGAAGAAGCCCATGAACATATGAACTATGTAACATACATTCATGGAAATTAGATGAACAGTTGAAGTTAGCAAATGATATTATTCGGTCGAACGTCTATCAGCCATCTATTCTATTAATGAAGAACATTTCACGTGGGACCAACAGAGGGAATTATGACTATCGACTTGCTAATTATTTTTTATATTCATGCCAGCTCAAACGATCTATTGGCTTGATTTATTGATATGGTATCCACAAAATAAGTAGGATCCGATTTTTTCCGTTTTTGTTGAAATAAAACTGAATAAAATTTGCTGTTTACATATCAAAGTTTGCCAAATTGTTACAATATGTTTGCCCACAGCAAGGCTACGTATCCCCAACATATTGTGCTAGGAACAGTATCACTGGACTGAGGGAGGGCGGTTTTCCTCCTTGTGGGTCACCTGCACGGCAATATGGGACGGGAAAACTGCAGGGGGTGAGGGCAGTTAAGTTGATGGTACAGAAAGATAAGAGAGATCATTTTACAAATGTGAAACCTCAGTCCACAAAGGAAGAGGCGAAAGCTGAAACTTGGTGAAACTTTCTAGTTTCTTACTGACTCTCGAAGATACATTTAATAAAACAATTAATGCATGTGTGTGTGTGTGTGTGTGTGTGTGTGTGTGTGTGTGTGTGTGTGTGTGTGTGTGTGTGTGTGTGTGTGTGTGTGTGTGTGTGAGAAAGAGAGAGGTAGAAGAAGAATTGTACACCATAAAAATGGCTACGTATGTAGTTGGGGTAGATATGTTGAATGCCCGGCCAGTATGACCTTTGAGTCACTACAGTTTCAGTCATTAAAATGCGTAAAACAGTATTTGAGTGAAAGAAAACACTATAAGTGAGTGAAACAAAAGACCTCAGTACAGGCACACGTACCCAGTCCCCTAACCCCAAGTCTGCATGTACCAATACTCATACCTGCCACATCCTCAACCACTTAACTTACTCACACAATTATCTGACAACATGTTCGCCAACCCTCGTATCACAACGCATGCACGCATGTACGCATGCACGCACGCACATGCACACACACACACACACACACACACACACACACACACACACACACACACACACACATCACATTCTTCTTTCCCCACCATTATGTCTACGTCAGCCATCATGGATCCATGCGCATGCTTTCATACATAATCCATCCTCCCACCATTCCCCAACATCCATCGAAATATAACTATATCCGCCCTCATGTATCGGTATTCGTGCTTTTATACATACATACACCCCCCTACCATTCCCCTACATCCATCGCAGTATAACTATGACTATAACCGCCTTCGTGCATCCGCACTTATGTTCACATTGTATTGCATATGCATCGAATTACACGTTTAAAATATCGTAAATATTTTACAACATGTACATATTATATATCAGCAAACAGAGATTATTATAACGCAATAGATTTCATCCGTCAAAACATCACAGAAAGAGGGGCATCCTGGAATTTTACAATGGCATCTGAATGCACTAAGACGTTCAACTGGTCAGGAGGTGAGAGTTGCGGAAGATTACGGTAAACTTCAGTTACAGATCTCCATTACGAATATCTAAAGTATGAATAAAGATCACAGCTTACTATGACGTGTACTTCATGCCTGCAGAATTAGCAATGTCCTTAGCTTTAAATTGTATGTCTAAATGCTTATGTAGACAAAGACCCAAATGTATATAGGCATGACCATATTATATTGTACGCAAATATCACCACATTTAAAAACAAAGCTAGATTGAGTCTTTGAAGGGCATTAAGAACTGATACACATAAGGAAAAATATTTATGGATGTCAACGGAGGAACACTGCGTTTCGGAATATATACTTTCTCCTTCATCAGGTGCATATTATTAAATGCTATGAGGCAGAGAACATATATTTGTACCTGTAAGAACAACAAAAGTAAAAAGATAGCAAAGAAGGGAATGCAACAAGGGAAGCCAACAGATAACTGGCATGGCGCTGATTACCCCGCCTCCCGTTTGCCCATTGTCCATTTCCCATTACCAATCATTCATAAGTTAAGTTTTGGCTTTAATTTGTCCATTGATAATCAACCATGAACGTCTATTATCTCCACCCTAAAAATATGTAGTTTACTGAGAAAGTGGTATCCAAATATAATGTGTGTTACTGTTGACCACTTTTTTAAAGGCATTGTTGGTTCAAAGCTTTCGGTCATAGAAGCCGTGCCATTTTTCTCTTGTCAGAGGAGTACACAAAGTATACGTCATCTGGACTAACATTTTTGGTTCGGTGGCTGGGTTAGATCGCCAACTTTGTGTTCTGGCGATTGGGTGCCTCACTCACAGTGTGGGTTCAAATCCCGGACGGGACTCAACCCAAGAAAGGACGAGAATCTGTACTTTACTCAGAAAGTGTTATCCCAATTAATATAACATTTGTTGTCAAGAAAACACAATAAATGTATATTCGGCTTTGGATGGGTAATGATATCACAGACATATACGGATATTGATGATGACTTGGAGGAGCTTCGTAACGCACGTCTTCTCAATTCAGGGATTGGTAAATCCAAATATGTGTGTTCGCGTGCGTGCGTGTGTGCGTAAATGTGGGCCTGTTGGATGTTACATAAAACATTCATCTTGAGCGGGATGGTAGTTCGAGTTGGATTAGCATGTTAACTATATGATCTTCTTTAGGCAGAGAATGCCGGCATGAATGTATTGATGAAATTCCTAGGTACATTGGACCTTTTCGTCCCCAGGAATACCCACATTGGAGACTTCAATGGGGATAGGGTGTACACAGTGTGCTACCTGGTAGATTGTGTGTCATCAGACCGGACAACGTTGGTCTTTGACTGATTGTGGCGTAAAACACACTTATTCATTTACTTATATCGGAAATTGAATGTTCATCTTAATTGTTATTGTTGGACATGTAATATATTTTTAAAGAAATAAAACAGTGACATAATAACTACAACTTTATGTGAGCGCGAGTAGCTTTTTGGGAATGAGATGAATAAGTCTTATAAAGTTGTAAGCTTTTTCACAACCGTGTAACTATGAATTGACTTTATTGGGGGAGATAGATTTAGCAACAAGTAAGGTCATCTTGAGTGGGAGGGTATTCGCAGATGGATTAGCATATGAACTATGATTCTCTTTAGGCAGAAAATGAGGATCCACGATGTTCGACCTGGTAGAAGTGTGTTATCAAACCTCACAGCATTGGTTTTTTGACTGACTGTAGCGTCAAAACAAACTCATTCATTTACTTGAACTGAATGTTCATCTTAATTGTTATGGATAGTCACGGAGCCATGATCCAGAGTACAGGGTGTCATTAGATAGAAATAAACTATGTAATAATAGGATTACCAGAAAAACGGGGTTTTACACACAAGCCAATAAACTTCGCTCATTAACACCAGAGTAAGTCAGTACAAGGTTGAAAACTGCCCCATAATTATGTATGACATGCTTGTCGGGTATTGCTACATATATGTGAAAACAAAGTTATTAAAATGAAGAGCAAAACTGATGAAAGTTAACAATAAACGTGTATACGTGTTATATCGTCACTGCAAAAATAATGAGTGTTTGTCTTTAGTATTAACATTCAAATACGTTATATCTGTATTAGCGATATTGTCTTTGTTCCACCGGTGAGTCAGCGTTAGCCGTACTATCTCGTAGTATAATTGTATTTCTGAAGACATCACGATACAGTTTTTACGATGCATCACGTCTGCACTAGCGCTTGATAACAGCCTTGTGTTTGGGTGTTTCAGTGGTTTAAATCGCTGCTCTTGATATTGTTGATTAAACTTTGATACTATGAACAATATAATGTTATGTGAGAGGATGACTTTAGAACGGTAACATACTAATAGTATATAGGATGACATAAACAGAACAATGAGAAGTTCGTCCAGATTAGTGTATAGGCAACATTTAATAATTAAAATAATTACATTCAACAACTCCCCTTTTAAGTCCATTTTCCTCACTTATAAGTAAATGCAAGAACAATCGGCCGGAATACAATGTATAGTTCTTGTCCACTTCCATATGACTATATAGCATACAATAAGCTATCGGGTCCCGTTTAGATCGGTTTGGGTGGCAGCCTAGATAGCCATAGAATAGTTTCATCTTGGAATCTCCCATATCACTGGGGATACTCTTCAATTTAAATGGAGTTACTCGTTACGATTCCGAACCTTCACGTGACTGTGTTTATGAACCATTGTCAAATAGTGGTGACATTAAATCTAGGAAACAATACGCGAAATCGCGCATGCACAGAACGGAAAATTTGGTCAAGGCATTAAGAAATCCGCATGCGCAGAACGATTGATTTCAGTACTTCCGCTAAGCGCTTCGAGTGCAGCGTCAAACGCGGGCCTGTAATCTAACACGCGGGGACTGACCAATGAAAACTGAGAAGTAGAAATACCGGTAGACGCTGTTGCTTGATTGACAATGTCAATCAAGAAAGGGAGGAGCTTAACGCTATCGTTCTCTCCCAGTAAATTCCGATGTCAAATAACGACGTTATTTGGACGGAAAAACGATGGTTTGAAAACGTCCAAATAACGTCGTTTTTCCGTCCAATGACCATATACGGAAAAAAACGACGTTTTCGTGTTTGCAGTGTTAGCGCCAATTATCTGTTGTTGGCTTCCCTAGTTACGTTTCCTCCTTTGCTATCTTTTTACTTTTGTTGTTTTTACAGGTACCTTATATATATATATATATATATATATATATATATATATATATATATATATATATATATATATATATATATATATATATACACATGTTCTCTGCCTCATAGCAATTATTCACCTGATGAAGGAGTAAGTATATACTCTGAAACGTTGTGTTCCTCATAATAAAGACTTTGACATCCATAAATGTTCTTCCTTATGTGTATCACTTCTTAATGGGCACTCCTGAAGAGCAACCTCCTCGTGGTGAGTGCTGGGTAACGCTAATCGCCCTTCCCCCATATCAAATAATTTATGATGATCAAATATGTTAAACAACTATGCCAATGTACTTATTGCCTAGAGTCCTATGCCAGAGGGCGGTGGCTCATGGGCCAATCTGGTGATGTCAACCTCCGAATTCTATATGTCCTTTGTACACTACCAATTTTGTAAGATGTGTTAAATATTGGTTATGATTGCTTCATATGAATTTGAATAGATATCCATATATTTGCTGTATCTTTTTATTAGCTACTGTTGATAGGAAACGCCCCAACTGGGCCACACATGTAAGAAATTTATTATTTTCTTACGGCTTGGGTATCGGTTGGATTTCACAGAATGTTGGTGAAAGAAAGCTATTTATTACCCAGTTTAAAGAAAGCGTGTACAACTGTTCTTTGCAAGAATGGCATGCCTCCTTAGACTCTAATGTATTAACCTTTTATAAGACCCAGAAATCATTGTTAGATTGTGATATAATTCTTTGGATGTGCAGCATCTACGTAGGGGTGTATCAACATTGACCGATGATGATGTTCTGTGTGAACATTGCAACGCAATTGAAGAAGAAATTCATGTTGTATATGTCTGTTAACATTATGAAGACGAGCGTAAACTGTTATTACCTAAATTGTCAAATAAGCAGTATTATTCACTTAAAAGCCTATGTACTTCGTCAGATATGAATGTAATATTGCCATTTACCAAGTTCTTAACACATCTTTTAAGAACGGTTCCTAGGCTTGGTACGAATGTGAGAAATGGGCACTGTGGACCTATTCCTAAAATTTGTCTCTTGGACACTAAGAGATCGATGAATACGCTCAAATAAATATTTAGTCTCATAGTCTTGGACAAAAAAATGGAAATACTTTACTTCCAGAGAATACTTGACTCATTGATGTTCTTGACTTCCAACAATATAAAGGTACTTGACCTCAGCTGGATACACCTAAACAAACTAGTTATTCACAGAATACTAGATAAAATCGGATATTAATAAATACCCTAGCTAATAGGTTAGCACAATGACACTAGAGTAAGTCAGTATAAGTACACCTGTCCCACAATTACACCCAGGCGAAACTAAGTTCAGCCAATCACACAGTATGAGAACGAAACGTCAAAGTCTAACGATTCCCGACGATAGCTACAGTCGGTAGCGATGAGCTACTTGCGCGAGAAGCGCGGACTTCGGAGAAGACAGTTACCGCTAGCTACTAGTGAAGGAACTATTTCTATAGTAGGGAAAATACGAATAGCAAACTAACTACAGAACCAGTACTGTAGATAGAGGTATCAATCTAAAGGGATGTACATTAGCTACCCTGAAGTACCGGTAAAGATTTACAGCTAGATGTGTACAAATAGAAAGGTGAGATACTAGTGAATGACCACAAAAACATTCGAAATATCTAAATAGTACCAGAAAATCCCACAACTGCATCAGAATAAAAGTTACTTAAACACTTTCAGCATGTGAATATGCTTGCACACACAAGGAAATGTATGTCAAATCATTACATAAGAGCATAATATTAAACTGCTGTAAAATGATATTTACAGAGAACAAATGTTCCAGTGATAGCATTACAAACACCAAGTCAAAGAACTGCTGCTGAGCGGCAGACCGCTGGACAGTAATGAGTAAGTGAGGTGCAGAGATCATTTTACAGTGACGAGCTGGTTTTACGGAACGGTGACACTGGAGAACAATCAAAATGAGTAACTATTTTACAGCGACATGGCATCACTGACTTTCGCTGTAGTTTAGTGTTTTCACACACAGGCATGTTTATAACATTAACTCAGAAGAATGAAACGTTTGCATATTCGTATTAAACTGATGTCAGTTCATGTCCTGCACAGGATGTAAGACGCCCTCCATTCCGGTAGAACCAGTCCAGTTACCATTGGGTTCCATTGATCTTTTCATTTTCTGAAACATGTCGCATCTCATTATTGTTAATAACATATACAGATAATGATTTATAGGTTTCATATATGCAGTTTCATGTGTAAATTTTGGCTTCTGTGATGCTTTTTTACATAATGAAGTGTTTATACTGTGACCAACTACGAAAACACATGAAACATCAACTTAACAGATAAATGTCTTAGTACCACAAATTACAACATACATGTAATTTAATATAGTTTAAAATTAAAAACATGAAGTATACCTCTTTCAGTGAAGTTTCATTCCTATTGAGAACCGTCCACAGCCAAATGATAGGAATCGGCAGGATTGATGCGAGTGATATCATCCACCCAACACCTGTAGCCCAGGCAGGGTATATGTAGTCCCCATATTTCGGAGGCCGGTAGGAGTACAGAGAGTAGCAGAATGTAACCTGATACGATACAATTAGAGTTTATGAGCGGTGAAACAAGGTAAGACAGTGCTTTCGGGAACAACGGATTACTTTGATAATTAGTACATGTAACAGTTCAATGAACAGAACAAAATACTCAGGTTTAACAAATAGTGGTGTTAAATGTGTTTAAATATGTTACATGTATCTGAGATCTCAATCGATATAAGTAATGTTGTCCAAGAACATTTAATGTACGTAGAACATTGTCCTTTTCTATTATCCTGTATTGAAATTAGTTCTAGATTAATATTTCAAGGCAGAAGACGTTATAAAATCTACATCTCTTTAGTTATCCCTTATATTGATATGGGCATAGACATTCAGAATGATGCCAGCCTCTGTAACAAGCTGCACAACACGAGGGTCGATTTCGTTTTTTCAATCGAGAATATTCTCTTCATATCGGACAATAACACCGTCAGGTCCAGCTTATAGCGTCCACATGTCTTAATTGCTAAGGTACCTTATGAGCATTACAGTTTATTCAAATTTCATGGAAAGGAACATTTTCCTTACAACTGAGTAATCAATCAAGATTCACAATCAATGACCTGGTTGGGTTATTCCAGACGTTTTAAGGTAGACATTCGGAGGAATGATACGCGGTACTATCTCATCTTTTGACATTACGTGGAGTTTTCACACCTCCTTACTCACTGGCATTTACTGTATAATATAAATTATTGAGTATATGAATAATCATATGAATGATATCAAAAACTGCCTTCTTTATGTCATCTTCAAAACATTCACACTTATTCAAATCAAGTTTTCTCCAAATCCGTTGGAGGTGAGATGTGCAGCCAGTGACCAATAACCTCTCACATTCTTCGATTCAACAATTTAACTTTCGTTTATAAGATGTTTCAAGTAATTTCAAAACTGGATCTCAAACCTTCCACACTTGTTTCAGTCAGTTTTATCAAATAGCATGTTGTCTGTAACGTTACACAAAATAGCAATATATCATGAAGCTTACAAGCAGAAGTAGTGGACAAACGAACTTTAGGCTAATGACCATGACTCGAGGCATCTTCTTTCCCCACATCTTACTGATATTCTCCTGAAGCCTCTCTGTACCTGAAAAAAAAATTGACAAAGTAAACTATTCTAAAGGATTATGTACGTGGGGATTCCTCGGCAGATTCCGTCCTCAGTGCCCATTTATTGCCAAGATATCCATGTATATATAATTGTTGCAAGTCCAACAGGTCATCATGAAAACATAAAACAAAATGTAAAAAAGTACAAATTCCAAATCACCAAAAGGCACAGTTCATTACTAGACTGATCTAAAGAAAGTTTTAAAGATAAATATCCAACGGTTTAGTTGTTTTGCTCCATTTTAGGAAAACGGATGGAAGACAGACGGTCGGACTGACAGACCTTCATTCTGATGTTTCAAAAGTGGGGTATAAAAATGTAATTCATGTATATTTCAGGCTCCAGGTTTGCCACCGTTCATCTTAATTATAGAAAACGTCTTCTTCAGTTGTTTAGGTAAAGTTTATCTGTTGTAAAATGTTCCCTGGTGTCAATTGTGGAAACAATAAAAAAACTAAGATCATCACTTCAACACTCACCATAGAACCAGCCAACTACCATGCATTCCAGCATTGCAATCAAGGCTGTAGAGGGAAAGTAGGCAAACCAGTCCACAAGGGTCACCACATATATCCCACCCTTAAATATATACAAAGTTTACCTTAGTATCATCACATGGTACACATATGTCCGTATTGTACAACATAGGATCCACACATAAACACAACTGAAAGAATTATAAAATTACAGCTATTAAGTTCTCTAATTTTCGTTTTATAACCATTTGATTCGCAAAACGTAATGTAACCAATTTGTATACAATACATGAATAAGACATTGAGATGTGTATTGGTTTTACCTGTGATACATATAAAAGAGCAAATAGAAAAGTGCTAAGAAGCACTGCAAACGTGAAGAAGAGGCGCTTCTTAAACAATTGCGAAAACACGTCTTCCAAGGCTGCCGTGATAGTTGTAATGCCTGGTACCTGTGGATACAGATCTGATATGACATTTGTTTAAAAATATGTTAGTGCCATGGAACTAACATTATAAGGCTCACACAATGATTTCAAATTTCAATTTCGATACCAAATGTTTATATACAATTTGATATACATCGTTTCAACATTGTCGTTATAAACATGTATTGATAAATCAAATTTCAGTGGTAGCTGTATTTATATAATTATGCACTTAAGGCAACCCAAGTAACTGTGTCCCTTCTTCTGTTTAAAGGAGTTTAACTGAGGCTTCAGGTATACTGATGATCTGATATCTTTCAATAACCACCCACTTCCCAATTCCCTTCCACTGATACCCGCCAAAACTAAACATAAAGGAGGCCAGTGAGTTTCATATTTACATCTACTCATAAAGCATCAAAGTGAAAAAAGACTTCCAAAATGCCGTATGACAAGAGACTTTGGTGTCTACATTTCGCAACGTTTGAGGCACAAGATGCCAAAGGGAGTCATACGACTCATGGCTACAACATTCGAGATTTCAAAACGATTTATGGTGGACATGCGGATGGCATTTTGAAATTTGACGAAGTAATTCTCTATTTTGACTTCTTCCATATGTTCCCGTGTGTGGTGCAGGAAAAAAATTGACTTGCTTTTGCATGCGTTTGTGATGGAAGCCACATTAGGGTGCCACCTTTTTGAGAACACCTGGTATCATCTATATTTGATAGTGATTCGTGATTGCATGCTCATGATATGTTCAGAATTGTATTATCGACTCTTCCTTTTTCAGATATTTCTTATTAATATGGTTGGGGTTTCAAAAATGGCCATAGTAATTGGCCAGATATCGTTAAACATCTCTGCCACACAGGGATGAAAACAAATTGCTATTTATTCAGATACAAATTAGTCCTAGTCGTCTAAGGCACCGCAATTTACTGTCTCGTAGACGTTTCAGAAACCTATTGTCGTTGGATTCGCTCCTGTTATCATTACTGGTGTGTCAGCACTATACCCTTTGGTTTCACCAAAGCGGATTAGGTTATAATTGCTGCCATTGGTCCTCTACGATTCAAATAGGCACGTGCATCCCAGTCGTCTATGGCGCCGGATTTGACTGCAGTGTTAGTCACGACAGCGTGTGATGCGCCCGAATCCTAGAATCGTGATCATCACATATGACAATCGGTTTGTTGGCACCATCATACGTCAAACCGAACTCACTACTTTACTCACTTAAATACATACTACGTTTTAAGATAAAGATGAATGCCTGCTGATACAAATAGAGCGACTTTCCATGTTTATTGTTTTATGAGGAGAATCTTCTAGTGTATGTGCACTTGCAAGCAACAGACAGTTTACTCCCTGAGGCAAACATCATCCAAATATAAAAATATCGTGTGAACATTCTTCCGTATTGAGACGGAAATGTTTACCTGATATAATATAATTTGCTAAATGTGAAACGTTAACGTCAGTAAATAATCATTCTCGATTATCTGCCGGAACAGATTCCATTGGGCGTAAAAGGCACAATGGGGGTGAACATAATATAACTGGATTACTGGAAATCAGCGTTGACACCAGGTGAATGCGAAAAAGGTAATCAAGCCCTGCCCTAGTGGCAGTGTCAACGAATATCAGTTCCACACTGAATCAGTTCAATCCTGAACAAATATTGCCAGTGTAAATGTATTGTGTAGAAACAAATTCCTTGTGAAAAATATTCGAAACCTAGAGGAAAATAGTACCAAGAAACATTTCCACTACAGGAACAGATAATCTTTAACAGTAGCACCCGCCACTGACAAAAACCAATGTAAGAATTGTGTACACAACAGCACATAATGATTGCAGATGAACAGTTCTGGCATGTGATGGAAGATAAATTATGTCTTTATGTTCAGTTCATGCACTCAAACTGACCAATCGGAATACGAGATTATGAATGCATACATCTGACTTAACCTAGGCATCTCCCTCACCATAGAATCTATTCCCATCATCATCAGTGTCGCAAACGTCAAGACCGACCATGACTGGGGAAACGGGAGAGAGGCCAGCATTTCAGGGTAAACGATGAAGGCAAGGTTGTAACCTGAAACACAAGAAAAATGTTTGCATTTAGATGAGTGTTTTATCCCACAGCTAGCTTAAAGTAAAACGTCACCATTGGCTATTTCTCATGAAACAAAGTGAGCCTTGATATAATGTTACATATCAAAATATTTAAAGGTTCAGAATAGTTTGTTCTGAAGGCATATGTCACCCAAATTGGCTCTCTTTTTTATGATCTGTCCCTTGCAAATTTATCGTAAAATATGGTGGATTCTTTTTAAGATAAATCAAAATTGACAACTTCTAAAATATACTTGGATTCACTCATATACAAATAGTTTAAAGGGATGATATTTTATAATAACTGCAAAGAACATTATGAATTATGGAGGCATCGTGAAATGCATTTCATTAGGCACTTCATGTACATGTGACCCGTGAAGATCCGGGGTAGAATGGGCCTTCAGCAACCCATACTTGCCGTAAAAGGCGACTTTGCTTGTCGTAAAAGGCGACTAACGGGATCGGGTGGTCAGACTCGCTGACTTGGTTGATACATGTCATCGATCCCAATTGCATGGATCGATGCTCATGATGTCAATCACTGGATTGTCTGGTCCAGACTCGATTATTTACAGACCGCCGTCATACAGCTGGAATATTGCTGAGTGCGGCGTTAAACAACAAACCAACCAAAATCATGCACATGTACATGATGGATTGATACATAAAGACATTTCACATTTAATGCAGATGGATTTGACATCGGATTGAAAATTGCAACAAACACGAGAAATGGCTTATAACTCTGTTTGTGCTTCAGATAGATAGATTATGTCTATTGTAGCCAATAGACCGGTATCTGATCAGCAGATTGTTTTAGAGATTCCGCCAATCACTGATGGTTGCCTCCGATCAGGATGCACAGGATCCACAACATCCGTATAGGATCGTCTCAGACCCAGGGTCTATGGACTCAGTGTCAAACAGACAACACAGGGCTAACGTTGTTAGAGTTTCCAAACAGACCGTTCCTTGTCGACATCATGCAGCCCATCTGCGTGCACGATCCACAACATCCATAGAGGATCGTCTCCTAGAGTCTTTGGAACCGAGGAGAAAAAGACAACACAGGGCTACTGGTGTTAGGGTACTACTTGTAATACCACGTTTGTAATACCGTGGTGAAGACGACGTAGGCATTGCGGGAAAAGGTAAGGTGAGGTGAAATTGGGTTTAACGTCGCGTCAAAGATTATTGCACTTATATAGCGACGTTCATGCACGTGTTTGTGTGTGGCTGCTTGTACTAGTCCGGACTGATGCCGATTCATAGTGCTAGCCCACTGAGATACCATGCCACAGTTTAACATGAATACCCCACTCAGACACAGTATAGTGACTCCGAGCCGTTCAGTCCTTGTTTTAGCCCCTTAATGCCGAGCGCCAGACAGGGTAACAACAAGTACCATCTTTTAACGTGTTTTGGTATGACGCGGCCGGGGATCGAACCCCGTACCTTCCGCTCTCCGGGCGGACGCTCTGCCACTAGACCACGCATTGCGGGAATAGATGATAGTCAAGTGTAGTGTTTACAGGAATGTTTAGAGACGTACCTATGAAAGTAATGTCAACGTCAATCCCCATCAATATGACGTGTGTGGTTGGAGTTTAGGGATGTTATGAGGAGGGATTATGACAGAGAGAACACGACGTCCTGGGGATGAGTCACAGGACACTACAGGCATGACAACATGCTGGAGCTTGGCTTATTACAAAAAGTTAACGTCGTCCTTTTGTCTTCAAGAACGCAAATGCACATGTCCACATCGCAGGTTGTCACAGTGAACTTGCAGCAGCAGAGCATCACCACATTACCCAGGCCAGTAATAAGCCCGAAACCATTGAGCAACTTTGGGCATCACAGTCGACGCACTTGCCACTAAAGGTGCACAAGATAACCAAAATTACCATACGACAGTTTCGACGACTTCTGGAAATTACTATGAAATAGGTCATATTAATCCTTAACATCCAGAGCACAAATGTAATTACGTATTTATTCGTCACTGACCTGATGACTCAAAAGCATCTACGTTTACTCCACGTATGTAGGCGACGTGACCGACGATTGTGAAGAAAGCAAATCCAGTCAAAATAGCTGAGAGGGAATCAGCCAAGCAAAGCAATACGGCATTTCTGAAAGGAACAAAGGATTAACTGTGTGTTCAACGTGAAGCTAGAAGGTTGGTTGATGAACTTCCCAACGTGCAGAGCAAGGAAAATAACGGGGAAAAAGTTAAAAATGCAACTGACCTGAAGATCACATGGTACATTCATGGATTCACTTAAGATACACATTTCTCACTAATTAACATTATGAGTGAGTGAGTTAGTTGTGTTTAACGCCGCTTTGAACAGTATTCCAGTTATATCATGCCGTGTCAGCTCCACGAGGGAGCAAAGTCCAAATAGGGGCAGGTCTTGGACGTTTACCACTTTGGTGAAACTCCCGGGCATGGGCTAATTATCTTCTTCAATAGAAATGCCCCTGTTTCATAACTGAGGCGTGTAATCCTAGGTTGGAATCCTAGAATTGCCCTGATTATGTTATCATCAGGCTTCTTGTGTTCGCTGTTTCCTCGGAAGTGGTAAACGCATCATTTCGGACTCCCCTTTCACATTAGGATGGCACGCCATGATATAACTCAGGATAATGCTTTTTAACATTGCAAATTGTATACAAGATACGGGGTGAGCAAACATCAAACCTACTTAAAGCAGTTGTTATTCATTCTGTTGTGTCCAGACATGGAGGTTATACACCCAGAGGCTATACCCAGTGAATGCAGTGCAAAACTACAGGACTGGATCCATATCTACAAACAAAGAGAACAATCAGAAATAAATGTTCGTAATCCAGTTGAAACAGTTGTCTGCCATTGAAGTGGATTAAAATCATGAAGAAAGACTGTGAAACATTTGGCGAATACTTGTTGCTTTATAGTGTTTATCATCACTTACAAAAGACATTTCACATTGTTTGGACACATTATGTGAGTAAATTAATGGAATCGAAACATACTCGTTTTGTTAACATTCAGTAATTCACACTATTTACGTGAATGCAATTTTCTTTGGAATTTAACAATTCAGGTGATATAGTTGATGGAGAATTTCTGCTATTGTAATCGTTGGATCTCTGACATAGGTCAGGAGACCTCGCAGATCTATGCCCAGCTGTGATACTTATACTCGTGATCAATGTGTACCGATGTTGTGACCCCATTGGTGATCGCAAGATTGGTCGATTGGCGATGGCGTAAAAAACATTTGAATGCTTTGAACCGTATTTCTGGACTGCATTCCTTTTGCATGGAGTCTTTTCTGAATTCTCTGTGCTGATAACCTGTGGTGAACTTGTTTCTCTTGATCAGTGCAGTACCAGTCCTTCCCCAGCTTTGTCACCATCCCAACAACCCTGGGGCCCTGTGTATTTTGCCCTTGAAGTGACGCTTCAATGATTTTTTTCTGAATTGTCATGGCTGTTTGTCATATCCCCACTACCACCCAATGGCCTGGCTGATGGCTAAGTGTTGCCCACCCTCGTCACAAGTCTAACTGATATTTTAACCCTCTCAATTAAGTCGAGGATTTAGTAGCATGTGCATAAACCAAGGTGTATGGTTTAAGAGCCTCTGTCTTGTATTGTTGAATACTATTTTTGCATAGTTGGGTACCTGCATTTCAGTTTATTATTTCATCTTTTGAGGGATACTAGTTGTGTTAATATACAAGTTATACACACACACTCCAAATATTTTGCCTATTTGTTATCGCAAGGGAGATCTTACAGATAACCTGAAAGTTAAATAAGCTTTTATTTGGTGGCGTTTGTGAACGTTCCTTAGAAAACCTAATTTAAACAGATCAGTGTTTCAAGAATAGAAATATTGAATGTAGCTTATGCCTGTTGTAAGAGCATTCTAAGAGGCCAATATGGCTGGTAGTTTTAAAAATTAACGGTTTTTTTTTTTTAAAATGACTGTTAACTGCTTTGCTTTTTGTGTTGTCTCACTTCATGCAGTTCTTTGATATTTTACTCACTGGCAGTGTTGCAAGGCAGTGGTCGGAATCCTCATATACTAAACAAAGACTTGCACTTGAACTTGAATTAAGATTTTAATGACCTGAATTTGCAAGTTGATAAGAAAAAATTCATCGTATTTCTAAAGTCAAAGCGTTCGCCCGTCACGCCGAAGACCCCGGTCCCCGACATGGGTACAATGTGTGAAGCCCATTTCTGGTGACCCCCGCCGTGATATTGCTGGAATAATGCTAAAAGCCGCGTAAAATCAAACTCACTCACTCACTCACTCTAAAGTCAAACTCAGTGGTTACCATAGTAACTCATTGCATTTGTTGGTTAGTTGCATGTGTTACTGACGGGTGTCACCAGTGGGGCAGGATACGTTCACCTTTTCGCGAATACCCTGTGGCATCGGTATTTGACAGTGATTCAGAAACACATGCTTATGATATAGGTTGAATCGTACAATCGACTCTGCTTTTAGGAGATATTTCTTACGACAGGGTATTGTTATGTACACAAATTAATTTTCCTATGATTCAAATTGAACATGACCGACGGTAGCAAACTCACTTTGGGCTCCGTAAGCCTCTCAAACTTTGGATAAATGTAGTAGTATATTCCATCAGCTGATCCCGGAAGTAGGCAACCTCGTATGAGAAACACTGTGATGAGGATGTAGGGAAGAGCTACGGTGATGTAGACAAGCTGGTCCAAGAATATACAGTGTGAAAATCAGGAGGTTAAATGCTGCATGATCTGCTTCAGCTTTTATGTGTCTAAAGGCAACCAATGAGTACCGCTTGTTTATGATACTGGAGCAAGGTTGTATTGTGTAATTTGTCGTTTTGTTTCCTTTGATATACAAAAACAAATAGAAGAAAAGGATATGATATAACTGTCAAAACTGAATAATAACAACAGTGGGTTAAAGTATTGGCTTATGACAATGCTTGAACAAATTTTGCATCATCGCCTCATGATGTTGGTGATTGTTGCCTTACAATTGCGATACCAGTGTCCTGACCTGACATGGATTATTTACACATGCTGCCATTCGGGTAAGATGGCATGCTATCAGTTAAGTCACATAGCCTCATCATCCAATACAATTCAGTCACCTCTTACCACGACCATGGGGCACAGGTAGACCTATTCTACACGAAAAAGGTACAGGTTCATGATCAGTTTACATATCATCCAAATCTGTTGAATACATGTGTTCATCACACACGTGACAAATGTTGCACTTTTCTACACACATTTGAGGGCATTGTTGGCTCACTTACCTTCCCTGATACTCTTATTCCTTTGAAAATCCACAGAAATAAAATCGCATGTGTGATCGCCAGACAGCCAACAAGTTGCCATCTAACGCCACCGAGATTATCCAGACCATCAGTCATTTCCAGCACCTTATTTCTTAAATATAAAGGATAGTCATTCAAGACAAATATCTATAATGGCATTTTAATACATTTTGCATATATATATAAAAGCAAACGCTCGTGCGTGTATATATATAAGCAACAGCTCCTAGAGGTGTTTCAATGATGTACTTAGCATAGTTCTTGAAAAGCGGTATAACCGTAATGTAGATCTAGAGGTAGACCAAGGTACGAAGGTGTGTATATGCTTGAATTTATGATGTTATTACCTGAAACATCATGAAAATCTTACTTCCAGAATTCTTCAGCAGCAGTAACCCCGGTTATGTTGTTAGTAATTCCAGTCTCACTTGCATTATACGAAGAAATAGTGACATTTGTAAACTTTCGAAGATCCTTGCTAGATATACATGTAGGTGTGTTCCAAGTGTTGTTACAGTTGTCCCAAGGAAGTATTACAGAGAAGGAATAGAAGAGGTAATACATGAACCAGGAGAATATGACATTATAGTAGCTATGGAAAAACCAGACACATATCAAAGCTCCCACGCCAAGACCTGTAATAGAAAAGGATGAAACATAAGTGTGATCAACATGATGAAGTTTGGTAGTTAGTGTGCAGTTAGTATGTGGGCTGAACATAGGGTTTGTTTTTCGCGACATTATAAATTTTGACCTTGATTTGACTTTTGCGCTTCACTCATACTGAAATCTGAAACGTCTTCTGAACATTATTCAGTATTTTTAATTTGTAAAATAGTTGCTGCAAAGAACCTACACATATGATTCGTTTTTCGCAATATCTATAATACCTTGTCAGTTTTGCTTGAGAAAACTTGTGTTCATGTGGTAGTGGGAATCAAAACGTGTTCCTTTTTTGCGATTTTGTATATTGCGCGTTTGGACCATACTCTCAAAATGCGCTATTGGGGAGCTGAATTGGCCACCGCTCAGACATCTCATCTAAATATGTAATGCTTTTCAATTCTTCAAAATGCCTTTTTGACTCTGTATACATCTATACACTGACATAAACAGACTAAGGAAGCTTAAATGTGGCATGTAAGTTTCTATTCATGTAGACTTTACGGATTTTGTGAATTGTATAAAACAAGTTTTAAAAAATTGCATGACATTAGAAGGGTTATTCTCCTTGGAAGTATGTAACGCTCAAAGTTGAAAACTTATGTATTTTGTATTGCAACAATGTTATACTATAGTACACTGCACATTCATTCTTGCATGGTCAGAAGCATTGTTTCGTTCATCGGTAACACTGTTTCCGACATTACATGTAATGACATTATTTATTTGAATAACAATGCTGACAATGGAAAATGGCTTTCTTTGTTGGCAATTTAAACCGTTATCTACATATTCAGTGTTACCGTTAATCAATCACTAGTCAAACATGTAATAGTCATCTATAAATTAAGAAAGTGCTATGTTCAAAATTCATGTAGGAAAAACAAATCAATTATTTTGGATAAGCACTGGAATTGATTTGACAATGATTGAGATTTGGGGAGCATCCCCAGAATATTTTTTGTTGATGAGCATTTTTTTCTAACTTATGAAACCAATCTTTTCATTTTAATTGTCCATTTGAACTTTGCAAAGACATTCACTATCAAGAATGGTCATCTGATCAAGTAGCAAACTTTTGCACACTAACCCGACTTTGAAGTCTAACATTGCATCCGACTTCCATCTACATGCCCTATTATATCCGCAAATACGAAGATCCTTATCAAATTTCAGATCTGATATCTTTAATTTAAATATTTAACTGCTTTGAAGATACAAAAGTTATGATATTAGTAACCCAAAACCAACCAGAATTTGTACATCTTCCAAAAACCAAAAATACAAACATACTTTTAAGACTCGCTATTTTTTGAAGATAAAGTGTCAAAAGATAAACGTAATTTGTCTACAGCTGTATAGAATTGATTATAACTGATCGTAACATACTTCTTTGTAAAACTCTCACTGTCCAAAAGGCCTCGTGGCCAAAACAATACTAGTAAAACGTATGTCTGTTTGTACTTGTTCATTAGAAGTTGCATAAGATCCATGAGATCTGTAGTGGACTCAAATCTTTGGGCCAGTTGAGATATTTTTCATAATTGTCTTCAGTGTATATATCAACAAAAGATTGCTCGGTGCTGGGCACGACCTGCTGTTATTCACCTGCATAAAGGAATAGGGTGAGCAGAAGCTTATCGTGTTTTAAATGCTTTAGCATTTATCTGTCAGTCAATCATCGTCCAAGCTACTTTTGTCTGTTTCTTGGCATACGCTGACTTGGCTAAGATCCACGAGATTTCAAGCATACAAATTGAATACAAAAGCAATGTTTGTGATTCACAAATAGTCTCAGCTCAAGAATAAATATATCTGAGAACATAAATCCTTGGTCAGGGACTTCACCATTGCCTTATTGGTTGTTGATTTGTAAACGAATGAATTGACTTCGTGGTCAATCAAATGACGTAATCGATCATACAGACAAATTCTCGAAGGTTAATTGCCCCCGCCACCACATCTCTCCCCATTTCGATAATACTTTCTACAACAATTCAGATCTATAAGTATGCATATATTCAGTTATGTACGTGTTGGTAGTAGAATCAGGCGTTGATATATACCTTTGAAAGAAGGACACAAGTTCCAGACGTTAATAGGTCCACTTTGAGAGTACTGGCCAATAGTCATCTCCAGGAAAACACATGGAATGGCTCCGATTATTGTGAAGAAGAGGAAAAGTATCAGAAATGCTCCTTTGTAAAAAATAAGAATAAAAATATGTCAGTTCTCCCCTTTGGGGACTGAGAAATAAACTGTGCCCCTTCCCCCACACCTAACATGTACTTCAATCTAACATAAACTACCTCCTCACTTAAAATCCCAATTGGCACACTTCAAGCACATTCTGACATAAACTTATTTATTCAACAAATGCTTAGAGGCGAGAGTTTCATTGTCAAAATGATCTTTCGCACATATATACTGAAAAACAAAAGTTCCTGTGACATTGAGTGAGTGAGTATGGTTTTACGCCGCTTTTAGCAATATTCCAGCAATATCACGGCGGGGGACACCAGAAATGGGCTTCACACATTGTACCCATGTCGGGAATCGAACCCGGGTCTTCGGCGTGACGAGCTAACGCTTTAACCACTAGGCTACCCGACCGCCCCCCCCCCCCCTGTGACATTGAATAAGATTTAATACAAAGTTATGTTTTATACCTAATCTGAAACAATTTCGGTTTGCAACAGATAAAAGGCTCCTGTAAGTGTTCAAATGGTTTAATTTGCCATACTGACCAGAATATGCGTGATTTCATTAAAGAAAATGAACATGCCAAAATGTCAATTTACAAATCAATAGTGTGGGTGTCCACCTCTAGTCGCGATGCAAGCAACACATCTTCGTCTCATGGAATGGACCAGGCGTCGCACAAAGTCCTGTGGGATATCTGTCCATATCTGCTGGAGCATGTTTCGAAGTTCCTGGAGTGTCTGTGGAACACGTGGTTGACGTCGAAGGCGCCGATCCATCCCACCCCACATGTGCTCGATTGGTGAGAGATCAGGGGAGCGAGGCGGCCAGGGGATGACATTCACGTTGTTTTGTTGAAGAGAATCCTGAAAAAGTCGAGCAATATGAGGCCGGGCGTTGTCATGTTGAAAGGTAATTCCTGTGCCATGACGACGCAAAAACGGTAAAACAACAGGGCCGATGATCTCGTCGCGGTAGCGCTGTCCATTGACATTTCCCTTCACCACTATCAACCGGGTCCTCTGTCTTGCTGTAATCCCATCCCATATCATAACGATGCCGCCCCCGAACCGATCTTCTTCCATGACACAATGATTGACGTAACGTTCACCTCGACGTCGGTATACTCGAATCCGTCCATCGCTGTGGCTGAGGTGAAAAAGAAACTCGTCAGTGAATAGAACTTTTCCACTGCATGGCCGTCCAGCGTAGACGCTGTCTGCACCACTGTAGACGTGTTTGACGGTGGTTGCCTGTCTTAATGGGACATCTGGCTGGTCTTCTGGCGACAATCCCTGCACATCTGAGGCGACGACGTACGGTTTGTGAAGATATTCGTCGAAGGCCAGGGATGCTTCTTGCAGTCACTGTTGCTGGCTGGAATCGATTTCGTAGGTGTGTTGTTCGAATCCAGTTGTCTTGTCGATTATTGGTTACGTGTGGCCTGTCACTCCGAGGATGGTCTCTGACTGCATGTGTCTGTTGCCAACGTTGCCATAAACACAAAATGGTGTTTGTGTGGACGTTAAATTGTCTTGCAACATTACGTTGACTCGATCCTGCTTCAAGCATACCAGTGGCTCGCAGACGCTCATGTTCCGACAGGCGTGGCATTTCGTAATGTTGAGTAATTACGTAATTTTGTTGTTTTTCTGAGTGGTTGTTGTCAGCACGATGATAAACAAAGCATATGGAATCCCGTTAACGCACATGTTTTTATACCCCTTCTTGGGTAGTGAAATGCATGGGGTTTGCATAAAAGTCAATTTTTGCATGGAATGCATGTTTTTCTGTAGCAGTTGCGTTTTTGTGACTTAATTCCATACATGTACTACAATATTGAAAACCAAACTTTACTTGTTTGAAAAATACACTAAAATATTTGTGTCACAGGACCTTTGTTGTTGAGTATATAATGTTCAATGATTGCAAGGATCCCCTTAATGTAAATAGTTGCTGGGGAATAATCATTATAATTATTGACATTTAAAAGTTCGCAGCTTCTTGGTGCCACACACAACCTACCTCCTCCATTGCGCATACAGTAGAACGGAAACTTGATGAATGTTCCAGATCCAACACCATATCCAAGTAGGCTGACGAAGTAGTCAAACTGATGGCTCCAGTGTTCACGAGGCATTGTTCGTTTCTACAACTAAATCAAAACACATTCACCTCACTGACAGGCAAGATTGCAATGGAAAAGAATATAAGCAAAACCAAACCATCATCCCTTTTTATCGTAATGCCACACAATTCAAAGTTCGACAATACTTACCAAACCATTTTAATATTCATACTTAATCGGGTCTACAGTTCCGAATATTTGACAAGCATGTGTTTATGCATCACTATCTATAAAGGCTGATATTAGGTTTTCGGGGGTAGAATAGGTCTTCAGCAACCCATGCTTGCCGTAAAAGGTGACTATGCTTGTCGTAAGAGGCGACTAACGGGATCGGGTGGTCAGGCTCGCTTGGTTGATGCATGTCATCGTATCCCAATTGCGTGGATCGCTGCTCACTAGATTGTCTGGTCCAGGCTCGTTTATTTACAGACCGATGTCATATAGCTGGAATATTGCTGAGTGCGGCGTTGAACAACAAATAACCGTGTTCGCGAAAAAGTGTACACACAACGTGACTCACATTGTTGCCTAAATCTGAAATGGAAATGATCGCGCTGAATTCTTTGATTGTCGGCTTTGTCCGCTAAAAATCAGCTACATTGTCCTTTGGTGTTTGTAGCCGGTGAGTATTGTTATTGCGTATTCTGAACTGTCCACAAATAATATACACATATTTATATCTTTCGGATTTATCTCTGATTTGGCAATTGATGGTCCACTAACAGATCTAGAAGCAGTGAGATATGCTTCAGAAACTGTAGAAAGAAGCCATCCTCAAGAGAACCAAACCTGTCAAGAGCATGAAGATCAATGTGATCAACCTAAAGCCTAATGCGATTATATATATTAAATTACTACTATTGTAATAAAATCGACCCGTTTATTTAATACTGTAATTCATCACCTATTGTCCTCTCTCTACTGCCTTTTCAGACTTGATCTACCTACATGTGCCTTTATATATGCATGTATCTTTTGACCTGTCTTGATTGAGGAAGGGGCATTTACGAGAGCTTCAATTTCTTCAAACAAAGAGTTATCCCCCTTCAACTTACTTTTAACACGTGCTAAAAGAAAAGTATACAGCTACAACTAAAAAATGTATTTACAAAACATATGAAACAAGTTACAAAGTATCTACACCATGCAGCTTCGGAATCATTTCTGACCTTGCTGGCAATAGCAAGAAACCTAGCTCCATGAAAAGTATAATTAAAGCATGAATACATTTCCGTTCACAAAGGCCTCAGTGCATTGCATCCAAGGATGTCTCTGAATAAAGGGCATACCACAAACAAGTGTATCTCATCTTCTAAACAACAGATATGAAGTTGGAGAAAACAATACTTACAATAACGCACTGATTTCTATATTTTCACCCATCATCCTGTTTCTTTTGACAGTCTGTGATTTGTGATATATGCTTAGTACCAGTCAGGTTGCAATTGTGAATTATGTAAACTACAATTTCTGTGTCTTCTTGGTTTTATCAAATGTAAGAAGTTCAATACTGGACGTTCCTGTGTGTGATTATTATTCTTTTCGTATTCTATGAGCCATATCACACGCAATATCGGGTGGAAATTGTGATATTTCTCATCATATATAAACTGACGTCCAAAAGAAACTTTACCAGAGTTTGAAATCACTCTTGCTCAAAAACAACAAAACATACATGCATGAAGTGTATTGAGAAGATCAATATATCAACATAATCAACACTGAAAATGACAATCATACAGCGACCGACAATGACGTCAGAGCCCCCCAAAGTTGGGTGTGGTACAAAACTCGAGCTTTAAGAATCATGGACAATAGGCAGAGTACATAAACAATCGCTCACGTTCAATAACAAGTCATTAGTAGCGTGTGTGACCACCAAATGCCTCAATACAAGAGAAAACTCTTCGACGCACAGAAAAAGTCAGTCGTCTGATGAGGTCACGTTGGATTTGACGCCATTTTTCTTGGAGAGCGAAGATCAGTTCTTGCCGGTTGGCTGGAGAGTGTGGTCGTTGTCGAACACAACGAGTCATCAAGTCCCAGAGGTGTTCTATGGGGGACATGTCGGGTGAGCGTGCAGGCCACGGCAGGGCGTTGACGTTGTTGGCTGTAAGGAAGTTAGTGACAATTCTGGTTGTATGGGCTCTAGCGTTGTCATGCTCATAAATGACACCACGTGGCTGCTGTTGGAGAAATGGTAGGAAAACTGGACGAAGAATGTTATCCATGTACCGCTGAGCTGTCAAGTTTCCGTCAACGATGACCAGCGGTGTCCTCTCCTACCAACAGATCCCTCCCCACACCATGACACTCCCTCAACCATATCGTACGACCTCCTGCACGCAACACGCCGCCGTTCGTTCACCCTTTCGGCGGTAAACACATTGTCTTCCATCAGCCCTAAACATGCAGAATCGACTTTCGTCAGTGAAGACAACCCTCTGTCAGTCACGTCGTTGCCAACGTCGTACAGTCCGGGCCCATCTCAATCGCAGACGACGATGTTGCGCTGTCAATAGCTGTCCTCTGTATGGTCTAAAAGCCCTGATTCCATGAGCCCTGAGTCTCCTGGCCACTGTCTGTCGACTAACCCTGTGACCTAAGGCAACTGTCGCCGATGACGTCACTGTCAGGAAGCGATTTCGGAGGTGCAAGGTACGCAACTACCGGTCATCATGGGGCGTGGTCACCCTGCGTCTGCCTGTTCTTGGCCTGTCAACGGTCCGCCCTGTCTGTCTGTAACGTTGCATCAAGTTGGTAACGGCATCACGGGAGCAACCGAAGGTTCGTGCAATATTGGCGTGGGTGGCTCCCATCTGTACATACCCAAGGCTCGTTCACGTTGTTCGATTGTGAGTCGTGGCATTTCTTTTGTGTTTTTTTATCACTGTGGATGTCTGACTTGCCGTTGCAATCGTTTTATACCCTTACCCGCACGTGCATTTGCAGTTGTCCGTGGTGCACGTGTTTTTCACTTTTTCGCGTGTTATCTCGCAAACATGTAACAGACGATTAACATTTTCCGCATACACTATTGTTGTATTTAGGTTATGTGTTTTAGATAGATTTCAAATAAGAAAAAAATTATATTTGTCTGAAATTCATATTTTCAGTTGGTTTATAACGTCAGTTTATATTTAATAATATACTATGTTCGTACCAATTTTCAATTATTATCTTTGTTATTTCGAAAGTGAGGGTGGAGCCAGAGTGATTTGAATAGGACATCGTGTATAGTTATATTGACAGATGCTTGTGTGCTTTCTTACTAAGCCCATTTGTCAAAGTTATTTTGCCAAAAGGGATTACCAAAATATCTTTTGCTGCTAAGATATGGACCGAATCAAGATATACGTGTTATACGAGTTTCAGATATTGAACAAAGTTATGATTTATATTTCGGAACAAGTTCTTATTTCTATTTTATCTTTCTTTGCTTTCAATATACAGTGAAAGTTAAAACATTGTATTGCAAATCTTTATAAACTAGAATAAGGAGGGTGGATAGTACAGAGAAGAATACATACTGAGTTAGGAACACTACCTTTCTTTTAAGTGTCAAATTACTTGTGTCCCCATGTCAATTGATTTCCTACTACACTACCTCGCAAAAGTTTGTTATCGTGTTCTGCGGGGAAGTTGCGAATGATTCGCGGAAATCTTCGGATTTCTGCGAAAACAGTTAAATTGTTCTATGGCACTAACGCTTGGCGGGGAATGGCAATACACTATATATGGAGCTATACTGTCAATAGATTGCAGGTATATTTCGATTAATAACAGCCTGTTTGTAAAATATCACTGCTGTGATGATTTTGTCCATAAGAACTGTTTTTAACTTGCATTGTGTCCCTTATTTCTAACAAATCAACATACATATGTTCTTGCATATTGTAATTTGATAGATATCATTGTGCAGTGGTGTTATTACATTTGATATACAGTTGTAACATGACAATCAATAGATGTTGGCGGTGTATTATGACAGTGCAAACAACCAAGAAAGACGTCAGGGTCGTGTAGTGAAAACGTAAGTTGAGATGACTCAATCAATAATGGGTCATAACCCCACGATTGGTCTAACAGCCCCTTTATATGGCGTGGATCAATCTTCCAATAACAATTTGTAGTATAGAGAGTCTTGTCAACGTCTCCATCAGTGCCTGGCCAACTTTGGCTAACACATCAGGTGACCTTTGAGGTCGGCGTACACGTCTCCTGATCGTGTCCAAGACGTGTTCTATGGGGGAAAGGTAAGGACTGATCATTGTATTCTGGAGGGCACGAGCGTTACCATCTTGAAAGACAAAACGTGAGCCAACAAGAGGTACAAACGGCACCACAATCGGCGCAAGTAGGTTGTATAGGTAGTACTGCCCAGTAACCCTTCCATGGACAATATGCAGTGGTGTTCTGGCAGTCACACACAAGAAACAATACCCATATATACAAAATATACAATTTTGTATATTTGGTATTTCCAAAATATACAATTTTGTATAGTTGGTATTTCCAAAACTATACAATTTTGTATATATGGATAGATTTTACCACTGCTTCATTGATTTTTTTGAACTCGTAAGATGTTATCTTGGGGTTTGAAACTAATGTTACCGAACAGTATTTTTGCACGTGACAATAACACGTTAATACTATTTCATTATGGCAACTATATTTGGAGTGTTATGAAATAATTTTTATTTCTTGATGTTGACAGCATTTTACATGAGAAATAGAACATTTGTGCAGATTTTAGTAACAGATAATGTAAATAATACCGCTGTCTTAATTAGATTGCGGTTTGAAAAAGCACTGTTTGTATAACGAAAGGCTGCTGCTGTTTTAATTAGGTCGGAGTTAGAAAAGCACTGTTTGTTTAACGAAAGGCTGCCGCTGTATAAACTTAATTGGGGTTAGAAAAGCACTGTTTGTATAACGAAAGGCTGCCGCTGTCTTAACTAGGTCGGGGTTAGAAAAGCACTGTTTGTATGGGGAAAGGCTGCCGCTGTCTTAACTAAATCGGGGTTAGAAAAAACACTGTTTGTATAGCGAATGACAGAAGCTGTCTTAAATAAATCGGGGTTAGAAAAGCACTGGTTGTATAACGAGAGGCTGTCGCTGTCTAAACTAGAATAACCACTAAATGGAATAGCAAGAGAGTAGCCTTTTAGCGATTGTCACGATCATTGCAAAATAATAGATAAAAAACCCGTGAATTTAAAATTGTACAAGGAAACATATATAGGAAACACATCGTTGGAATAAATTCCTATTGTATTACGTTCACGACATTAGTTCTGGAGTCTTCAAAGTAAAATTTAATATATATGTTTCTGTGATTTCATGTAATGGTGATTCTAAATATGAAATATTGGTTGATATTGTTTGTCAAACAGTTGTACACACCGTCCATTGTGATACTTCTACTTAAGGATGTTTGTTTAGTCAATTGGCATGCGTTCATTGTAAACAAGGATCATTAGTGTGAAAGGATTACTAAGTTTGTCATCCACTATAATGCACTTCCACGATTAGCATAATTAGAACACAGTTTGTAATTAGGTACATCCGGACTCCAGTTAATCAAGGCAGCTACATCAGTTGAGAGTGTGAGCAACTGGAGAAGAGGCGAGGAACTCAATGTGATTAATGAATTAGTGGAATTTTAATAAATAAACGAACGCCTGTCGCCAAAATGCATTCGAACATTGAACACCCACAATCGCAGATTTCTATGGTACATTTGAGGGTGAACGTGAACGAAGCCGTGCAGGATGCCTAACAGCGATTTGTCTTCAGAACACACAGTGAGCTCAGGTGAGTTTATTAATGATGATATTTTTAATTATTCATAGATATGGCGATCATGAGCGCTGACACTATCTGTGTTCGCAATAGAACATTTGGAAGACTAGACACATATTGATTCACTATATGACTACATCAAATCCAGTATTTGTTTAATGCAACAGGTTTAAAGCATTCAAAATTGTGCATTATTATCAAATACAATGTGTGTCGCTTCGTCTCCCATGTAAAATCCATTAATTATTTGTTTTAAATATAATTTAATATTACTATGAGTTTTACATTATAACTTAAATTATGGAGGCTTGCATGTCGAGCCAACAAACTATTGTACATATTATTCATATTGGAATTTCTGTTTACTGTGTTTGCGGTGGGGTCCAGACAATTCCCCAAAGGGACAATTCCAAATACTACTGCGTAAAATATTAATGCTGATTTGGAGAAAATTACCAAATGGATGAAAGTAAGTAAAATTGAATCCAGAGAAAACAGAAGCTTTCTATTTCACGTTAAATTAAAGTCTTCCCAAGTGCAAAACCTAATCTTAAAATGAAAGGAATTAATATTTATGACTTTGGGAATAATATTTCAGTCAGATTCTGATATTGACGAGTTAAAAAGGAAATCCCTATGATTAATTGCCTTAGAAGTCTTAGATACCTTTCTGGTGTCCACCGCCGTAAACCATACTCACTCACTCAGTTAAATAACTCCTTTCACATAAATCGTTAGAAGTTATGAACAAGCATATAATGCCCATATTTGGGATAATTGTACCAAGAACAAGAATTAATCCTAGAATGTTTCCACTAAGATTCATTCCGGACGCTGAAATATTGCCGATGAGACGTTAAATTTTAACTCACTCACTCAATACGGACTATACGGACTATTTGTGGGGCGATAAGGGGTACAGGCCACGAGAAAATATATAGAGGAACTGACACACCCATTACACCTTTTTACAAGATGGAAAACATCTTTGCTGTTAGTAATTACATTTATAGAAATCAAACCAATATACAGGCTATATGTTGTAGAACAGAATGCTTTGCCAAGTTATTCCTACCTGATACCATTAATAATTTGAATAGTCATCTGATATAGAGGATTATTAAACTTGGACAGTGTGACGTATATACAGTTAAGCCATGGTACCAGATTTTGTCACATAATCCTTTATCGCCTCGGACTCGGTTGTATTGATTTAAACTTCCATCGGCTTAAAAGACAATATATTAAGAAACGATTCGCCTTTCTATTCTAAAGGCTAAGTGAGTTTATATTCAGTGGTTTATGGGAAACAATTTGTCAATTTAGCTATTTTGCAATCGGTCCATGTACATCCTACGTTCGGGTGAATTTGCACTAATGTTATAACTTTAGAATTAATTCATATTTTAAGACACGTATTAAGTATTAAACAGTTAAATAGCTTTTCTTAGTAATTGAACACCTTTCCATCGACCGCAACAAACTGTTGACCAATCGTTTTTCATGTGTTCTACGTCAAATAAGATCAGAACACGTGTATAATTACAACATCCCCAGGATACCAACCAACGAAATGAACAAATTAACAAACATGACCAACATTATTATTTCATGATAATGTAGGTGTCATGCATGCAATTATAGCTATATAAACATAGGATTAATTATTCAGTTTGTGTGAAGTCGGTCATAAATACAAGAAACAGTTGATTCTGAAATTCTTTAATCATGTACTTTTAAGTATATTTTCCCAATATTATGTTATCCCCAAAATGGCAATTATATTCATGTTATATTTATCAGTCAATTTTTTTAATACGAATTACGTAACATTTATGCTACTTTGATTTTATAAGACCAATGTTGTTGTTACAGATTCAGGGACCGACTAGGTTCATTACATGTCATAAAAGTGCCGGGACATAATGTGGTGGCAATACATTCTCTAATTAACACCTGTCACAAAGGGACGGGCCATTTGGGTTTGTCCTCAGGGAATGGGTTATGCAATTTGTGTATTCACGACATAACATTCAACAAGTCGGGTGATTAAGGATTGATGCATTTGTACTTCATATAAATAAATGAATTACATTATTTTCTTAATCGTGTTCGAAATACGCATAATGTCGGAACGCGCAAGTTAAATCCCCAAATATTGACTTCGTTCCTAAATAAATCACAACCCTCACTTATAATTGTATCACTGTATCACTTTAAATTTTAATGATGTAAATCACGTATCTGTCACTTTTTAACGTAGAATACGTCAGTCACTCAACCAGTTCCACTATTATTTTCCCAAAAGATCAAAGATCAAAAACAGTTTATCAAGATTTAATTTCCATATCGTTGGATATATTTAATCTTAACATTGAAACATCTTCATGTATTATTCTGTATTGAATGACATTAGATATATGCTCCTATACCGCCGCTGGTGTCTTAATTTGCGAGAATTAAACATTTAGTTTGCATCCAACCATGCGCGTCCCAAATTATACAGCGTCAAACTTTCAGAGCTCCAAATAAGTTTTCCAAAATAGAAATTAAGCAAAATGAATATTTATCAAGTTTCCTTTTGCTAGAACATATGCATGCTGTTATGGTTTTTCAAAAAAAAATCTTCGTTCTCTCTGTTGTTAACAATATTAAAACAACAAGTACTATAAAATATAATACGGAAATATATTACATATCATTTACGCATCCGGCTGCTCACAAAACAATGCTATTAAACAATATTTGTGTCCCAGGGACTGAATACCAATTAGACCAAGCCAGCTCTACAGATACTGACTCTCTCAAAGACAGCAAGCTACATTATACAGTTAATTGAAAACTGTAATCTCAAACATATCTAATGCTACTTCAACACTTTATCATATACTTAGCAGTTGAATATTCTGTAAAATTGAAATTAATCCTCTATTAGTTTACAGTGACGATTCTTGCAGGCTATATAATGCAGGCACGGCCCGTTATGTATCATTCAATCTTTATCTTTCTCACTTTCTTATAAAGGCATAATGATCGATAATCTGTTCTGTTGCAGTGTGAAATGTTAATTTATTGTGAGTAAGGCTAATCCTTTCTCCAGACATAAATTGATCACTCACGTACAACTGACAAGGGATTACTCCTCGTTAAGGCAATACTAAGTGATACAATATACTGCAGATTAATTAACTAATTAAGGGTTAAATGAGATTGTTTACTGTGTGATGTAATCCGTTTGATGTCGAATTACAAAGAGTGAATCTTCAAAAAGGGTAAGCATACCCAACACTACCAGTAGCACCTGGCATTCCCAAATAGTGTTGTTCTAATACATCAAGCTATAATACTGACACGTTGCTTAAGGGTTATCGGAATAAATTTGAATTTGATTTTCACATATTCTCCTCCATTGCTCATGAGCATATACATGAATATACATACATATGCATTATAAATTTGAAATGCAATTGTAAATAAAGTTGTCGTTTTTCTTCAGAAGAGTCGTAACCGAGTCCTCGGGATACGCCATCGCAACCTTCCCGTCCAGAAGAAACAGAGGTACGAGGACGCATTAAAGATAGCTCAGTTGATGCCCTCCGAGGAAAGTAACTATGACGAAGACGGCATAAAGATTTTTTACAGTACGACCAAAGAACTGCGAGTCGACGGAACTGCAGATGGCAAAGAGGCTCGCAGATGAGACATACATTAAGAAGCTGGACAGTACAGCAGCTTTCCCTAAGGCAAGACGTGTCCGTTGACCACCATCCAAAAACCAATTCCCTGACATGAAGAAGCATATGTCATGGGTCAATACCGAGTATGGAATCCCGTGGTGTGGTGTGGTGTGGTGTGTGTAACGTAATATATGTGGGTGGGCTAGTGCCTGAATTTGCGGATGTGTGTGTTCGTTGTCCTTCTATGGAGGGGTGATGCGTATTTTGTCTCAAAAGCCAAAATGGTTGGTTGTTTAAATAGTGACACTTTAATAAACTATTCTTCTTATTATTCTTTTTGTTCATTGTCAAGATGCTGTGTATTACTTCCCAGATTGATGACATGTGTTATCATTTTTTATCTTCAAATATCACGATGTGCCCACTGATACCGTCATTATGTTGATTGCCTGATTGTTTAGAACTATCAGTCGCGATATGTTATATGATTGCTTTGTATAACATCGGCATGCTGTTCATTTTCATTGGGACTGGATGCTTTGCACAACAGCGATAGTATCTCACTGTTAATTATTTTTGTATCATTTGCATTTACATAAGTAAAGAACATATCAATTTAATCTGAATACGTCAATGTGTCAATTTCTTGTTCTAAAAAGTACAGGTATAAGTATTCATATTCGACTTCTTATCATTTGTATTTGTAAGAATTTTTTTATATTTTCTTGCGCCTGTTGTACATTACATTTATGGTCGTAGTTTGTTGACTTTGCTAACAATATTAGACTGAGCCCCAAGAAATGTTTTGAACATTTGATTGCATTTTAAGCAATTTTGTGCCGTCTGGACAATATTCATACCAACAAATGTAACAGTGGCAAAAGTAAAAAAAACAAAGATGGCGGATGTTAAATTTCGGAGTTAAATCAGTACTTTTAAAAAATCGGGAATAGTTTCTGCGCACCCGGCCACCTGGGTTCCATCCACTAATGCCTACAACTTTTGCCTACAAATAAATAAAACAGTGTGGAATAAATCCTACACAATGAAATCAACATACCCATGCTAAGAAGAACTCTTTGAAATTTCTTTGAAATCATCAAATATCTGCTGGTGTATATACTATAAGAACTAATGCAATGATGCAGAAATGATGCTCTGATAGTAGGTGTCGCTGAAAATCACTGGTGCATGACTTTGTTTATTGTAGGCCGTAGGCATTAGTGGATGTAGGCATTAGTGGACGAGGACACCACCTGGGAGCAATACTGCCACAAACGTGCAATGTCCCTTTCCCAATGTTGAAGCATATTGAGAAAAGCATACCTTTGTACTTATTATCTTTTGTAAAACATAAAACATTAATACAACATATACCCCCGTGTCATGGGTTTTCGGACGCTGAATAAACATTCATAGTTTTTTTTCACATGAACAACTGTAAAACATCTCATTCACTTATAAAAGACAACTTTATCATAAAAAGTCATTATTGGATTATTAACAATTTCTGTGTGTCGCACAGCACAAATTGATTTCAACACTTTCAAAACCGAAGTCACCGCCAATGCAATCACCCCCGACAGCTAATCCTCTCTGTGCATTTGACCATAACGTCTACTCACATACCAAGCACCGCGCCAGGAAAAGTACCAGACGCCTCAATCGCTTACCCGTCAATATCATTGCAAGGAGAGTATGTACTCCCGCTAACAGTGTGGAGTACTAATTAAACATTCCAGTAATGTTACACGCCACTATATCAGTTTTTTTGTAACTTGCTGATACTATTTTGCACATACAAAACAATTATCCTCCTTTACAAACATATACAAAGAAACACAGTGCTCAACTTTAAACACTTCAATTTGTATATATATATATAATAATTATACACAAATACATAACAATTATCTCCCTTTACCAATATATACAAAGAAAACAAATTTGGATATACCATATATACAAATTTGTATATTTTTGTATATGTCGTATATACAAACTTGTATATTTTTGTATATATCATCATTCCAATCTTGTATATCCTTTGGAAATATCATCTTTCCAAAGGATATACAAGCTTGTATATATGGATTTTTTTTGCAGTGTAGTGATCCCGACCTCTATCATTTTGACCCATCCCCAAAAAAGGTCATGCAGCTTTACGTTGACGTTGGCATGGCGCCTTTTCTGAAGTCCAGAGTGAGTTCGAACTCATCTGAAAACATTACACGAGACTCTCGGGGATTCGACCAGCCCCTACACTCTAAACACCACTGGCGTCTGGTTAGAATGTGTCGATGTAATGACGGCGGCACAACACGTCGTCACCGAGCGTGCAGACTAGCTGCACGTAGATCATCAACGATCATCAAATTGAAGTCAAGTGGCCTGGCACAAGTGAAGAGCGATTTGATTGGCTGATTTGGACTTTTTGACAAAATGAAATCTCAAAAATCTAACTTCATCGACTGAAGCTGCTTAAGATGTGTGCTAAATATCCATTGTGGCAGTGCTAAATATCCATTGTGGCTAACATCCATTGTGGCTAACAATTGATCTCAGCCACCAATCGCTTTGTGCAAGTGGATGGTGAAGTCAAAGCCTAAGACTGCGATCCTTAATATGAACAGTAATTGTAGCAATAAGATTGTTCAAGTAAGTTGGCCCTGATATCAGTAGTATTACGCTTGAAATTAATGCCGTTAATTCAAACAGTTTAAGGTCTGTGCTGGCTGTATGGCCATTAAAACAGAAATATTTTAAAAATAAAGTTGTAGCTAATGAAAAGGTTCTTGAGCTAAAGTAAGTGACTATTTCAAGGAAGAGACACCCCCCAAAACCAAGCCTGAACAATTTCCCAGCTTTGATTAAACTGTTGTAATAAGTTTAAAGTGCTGATGACGAGAATATGTACTCTTAAACAAAACACTCGCAAAAGTAGTAAAATCGTATATATCTGACAGACTGTTGCCATACAAAATTAATACCAATTATGAATTTGTCATTCCCGGATGGATTGGGATTGGTATGGAAAGGATGAGGTACGGCAGAAATTTTGGCGAAAAGATACCAAATCGCAAAAACCCAACCACGTAAGAGCCTGGCGCCGAAACACACCAACATGAAATGCACGTGTAACATCACTTGTTGGGCTGTAAAAACGTTTTCATTTGCATGCCATCACAATCTTACAGCAAGTGAACAGCGAAAACATGCCACGACTGACGGAAGCACAAAGCAAAAGTTCCATCGGCCGACTGCAAACGGGAGAATCATCTTCAGGTGTAGCCATGATTTTCTAAGCGGTACCAAGCACCATTACAAAACTGTGAAACCGTTAACAGACACATGAGAGAACACGTGATCCCAGATCCGGCCCACAACGTGTCACTACTAGAGCACAGGTCAGATTCATTCGGCAACGTCACATTGGTCAAAGAACCGCCACGGCCACCTCTACAACTACGGCAATACAGGATTGCGTGGATATCAGCCCAGACAGTGAGGAACCGCTAATGTGATAAAGGTATTCTCGCTAGACGACCAGGTCGAGATGTCATTTTGGCGGACCTTCATCGTTGGCTGCGAAGTAAATGGTGTCAATGGAATGGAGTATGGCCGGAGACAAGTTTGGTTTAGTGACGAGTCGCGTTTTATTCTTCGCTGGGCGGATTGTAGACGTCGTGTTTACAGGCGTCGAGGGGAATGTTATGCACAAAATTGCATACAGGAAGTGGACAGATTTGGTGGTAGTGAGGGCAGCAATCTTCTACACTGGTCCAGGCGAACAATAGTTATGAATTTGAGTTTTTCATTCCTTTTAAGTTTTGTGAACTGATCAGGCGTTGAAGACATACCATATCAGGCCAAATTAAATATTTATTCGAGATGTTTAGTTTTCTGAATTCTTTGAAAGCTTGGCCTCGAAAATAAAATGAAATTCGTCTGCTATTGCTTAGCAATTACATAATGTACATGTTCTGTCTTCACTAGAGATACCATGCCAGCGGCCAGTCTCAATTGAGAGACTATTATTTGTGTTGGGTGTGATATGGATTTTGGGTAGAGTAGGTATTTCCTGAATGAAGGTCTTTTAAATATTGGTATGCTTTCCTTTTTAACTAGTTTGTATATTGCTTCTCAAATTTTGTTAAAACATATACTCTAAAACTCTTTCGGCAGTGATCACAATCCAATGACTATTAAAGCAATGTGGTGTATTAAATACTTCAGTCAGACCACGGTTATTAAGTAATTTGTAGTTTAACCATGGTTATCTATTTGAAATTGTGTTATGATCGGCCATTAAAAAGATGAATAATATATTTGACAATTTCAATGTATCAGTATAATTTACAGTATTGAGCCTGAATATTATCGTTCTCTTTTATATACGATTAATTAATGGTATCCTTCTGAGTTCACCCTATACGAGGGGTTCATAATTTTAGACCAGCAGCAAGTTCGAGAAACTTAAAGGAACTTTTTCAATCACATCAGCGTAGTCAAATCCCCAGATTTCAGAACCATGTTATAGAATTGGTGTAATGCTCAAATTAGACAATCAAGAGAGAGATTAATGTTTCTAGCTTTTGTTAGTGTACAAAATGAAGCTCTTCTTGCATTCTCTGCGCAGGTCTTAACCGCATGTGCTATTGATCTATTTTTCGGAAATTTTATACCAAGATATACATAAGAGTCTACAATTTCCAGTTCCTTTTTTTTCATATTTGAATGATAGTTTGTTTGTTTTTTATTTTGACCTTTCCCCCGCCAAACACAAACATGTTTTGTCTAAGCGATACTGACATCCAGCTTCCAGTCTGCGCAATAATCATGGAAAACATCTTACGATTCCTTGAACGAATTAGTGTTATCTCCAAACAAAATGGTATCATCTGCATATAAAGTAAGTAAAAACTGCATATATAATATCCAACAATCATCATTAAACAGTTAAAATTACTTGCATTACATGCCTTTTCTATCAAAATAGATTCATGGATCAAGATCATTGAGAAAGATTGAAAATAGTAGTGGGTACAAGTTTTCCCCTTGTCTTACGGCCGAAGTACTCCGGGGAAAACAGTCTGTAACTTTCTGAAGAAATTGCCTGTAACACCACTGTTTTAGTAATTTCTACCAGAGACCCGCTCTCCGCAAGATGTCAAATGCTTCAGTAAAATCATTAAACACATAGTTAAACTTGTTCTCATTGTTTTTGAAGATATTGGTAAGAGTATGCAAAACAAAGGTGTTTAAAATTGTTGGGAAATGCCGACGGAATCCTGCTTGGACAGGTGAAAATATTTTTTTTACCTCTATGAAGTCGTTAAGTCATTTATTTTGAATACTAGTAAAGAACTTTCCGAAGCAGCTCAATAAAAATAAATAGGTCTAATATATACTTCCGAGTAGCCAGTTAGGTATTAAAATAAATATGTCAGCATAAAGTAATCCAAACAGCTCAAAGGAATCAATAATATAGTATTTTTCTACGTAAAAGAGACCTGTTGCTTTACTTCGTTTCACTTCTTCTAGTGTGATTTCAGCATTTAGGTTATCATATTGATAGCTACCTACACTACTGCCTAAAAGTTCATTCCCCCTCACACGCGTTGAGAACGCGTGTAACACGCATGTGACACGGGTGCTCAACGGGTTGCACACGGGTTGAGCAACCGTTGAACACGCGTGTGCAACGGTCGTGCAGCGCGTGTGCAACCCGTTGAGCACGCGTGGGTCACTCGTTGCACATGCGTGTGCCATGCATGTAACACGGGACCAGGTTTCAGTTGAATTTGACAAATGAATCAAATGAATAGTGAGATAAAACAAAACAGTGAGATGTGAATCTTGAGTTAATGAGGAGCCATTGACCTGTGTTCACCAGACCATAACCACAAGGTCGGACCGTCTTAATTAGTGTTCGGTTGCTGGACTTTATGGCATGGCCCATTCCACGAGGGTCCAGTCTAGCCATTGGGACTAGCCGACAGTAGAACAGTAGTGAATTTAGATGCGAGTTTATTGCTAGGGGAACACCGAGTTGACACGATTGTCGCGGGTTGGTAAATGTTCGCCATTAATGCAGTCATTGTTTGTGAATTGCGGACATATTCGTTTTCAGTTTTGCCAACATGAGTCATTCCAGGTGATTGCAAATATTACGCTTTTTGTACGCCAAATTTATGCTTTAGATAATACAGTTGTGATAGAGATGTCACCACTACTACTGTCTTATTTTTTCACGTAGGGATATGTCCCATTTCCCCACTTCTCACTTTCTGTTTTGTTTTTTGTAAGAATTAATAAGAGAAAGTTTTGTGAGGGATTCTAATATGTATAACTAATTCTAAGTGAGTGAGTGAGTTGGGTTTTACGCCGCTTTTAACAGTATTCCAGTTATATCACGACGTGTCAGCTTAGTGTGGGAGGAAAGCCCGAAGTGATGCAGGTCTCAGACATTTACCACTTCGGTGAAACCCACGAGCACGGGTATGGTGCTGACAAACCTAGAAACATAATCGGGGCGAGCCGGGATTCGATCCCACAATCATAGGTTTCTGCCGTGCCAAAGGGACGCAACTCTGCACGGCGAATCGCGGCGCCTTAGACGACTGGGCCACCCGTGCCCCCAAACTAATTCTAAGAGAAGATTGGTAATGAATATGAACAGCCATGTTGTCTGACTTTGATAGAATTTGAGATCTTCATAATCACCGGGTGTGACCATGTACACAGAATCTCGTTAGGGTTTGTGATGTTAACATTTGCCCAATGAACATAATGAGTATTGCAAGGGATACCAAAGGTCACAGTTTATTATTAGAGGACATTGGTTGTGGGTAATCCTTTCACGTTGATGGAAGGAAGCCACTCAACCAGGTGGTGACAATGGTAATGCGCAAGGCTCGGAATCGCGAAAAGATCACTAGAGATAGTGATATATATATGTAGACAATTAAGATTTTGTAATCAGTGTAATCTAGATCTTATTGAAGATGGATATCACTTCCTGTTAATATTCAACACATGTGATAATCTAAGAAGTATATACTTAAAAAGACAGCTTTTTGTGAATCCAAGTATCCACAAATTTGTCACTCTAATACCTTCAGTTAAACTTGATGTTATACGCAATTTGTCAATATATATGTATCATGCGATGTCAGTTAGAAATTATGGGGTTTATGTTGTATAAAACGGCTTCCTAAATGCTGTATACTTATGGCTTGTTGCCTAACAGTTTTGTACGAATAAATTATCGATCTATGTTATTGAAAAAGTTAACAAGACCAAAAAAGTTAAGACCTCGTCAGCAGGCGGTGAAGATGTCAACTGTTTGGTGTAACACCACGCCCTGCTACACCTGTACCGTGTCTTAAAGTGTGAGCTTACATCAGTGAACTGCTTTCAATTAGTCGAGGTCTAATTCTATTTTTCGTTAAGTTTAGATTTGATGATAATGCGTTTGGATGACGTTCAAGTCCCCGTGGCGCCCATGACTGAATGAGGCAGAGACGAGGATCAACTCGTATCTTCCTAATGGTTGTCGCTTATCCCCAGGCGTTTGCGTGTGCTAGAACGAATTCTGTTAGCTTTTATTACCATTTAAAAATCTGTAATATCCAACAAAAAGAAACTGGTGCTTACCTTTTGTGTTACAATCAAGCATTGAAGGGACTCGGTAGAAGCAGCTCTGGTAAGCCCACTCTGTGCATATCGTATACGTCGAAAGCCGGACTCAATCAGTTGGTAAACGTGACGTGCCTCTCAAACGTGCTAATACAGGGTTATTGTATCTGTATAATTCGTATCCGTCGTAAAGCATCACTTCGGTACATTACAAACTTTCATGTCAAAATCATCTCGAAATCCACAGTAAATCACAACGTACAGTGTTTTATGACAAGAGCACTATCATAGTAGTTGTTTATAAAAGCATAAAAAACCAAAGTGTGTGATAGTGAAAATTACATTGTCTGAATCTGTGGGATTTTGTTAATATGGACAGTCAAAGTTTTCCAGTACAGATACTATGGAAAGTCAATGTTTTCTAGTACAGATAATATGAACCGTCAATGTTTTCTAGTACAGATACTATGGACCGTCAATGTGTTCTTGTACAGATACTATGGACCGTCAATGTTTTCCAGTACAGATACTATGGACCGTCAATGTGTTCTTGTACAGATACTATGGACCGTCAATGTTTTCCAGTACAGATACTATGGACCGTCAATGTGTGCTTTTACAACTACTATGGACCGTCACTGTGTTCTTGTACAGATAATATGGACTGCCAATGTTGTCTTCGACAGATAATATGAACCGTCAATGTTTTCCAGTACAGAAAACGCGGACCGTCAATGTTTTCCAATACAGATAATATGGACCGTCATGTTTTCCAGTACAGATAATATACACCGTCAGTGTTTTCCAGTACAGATACTATGGACGGTCAATGTTTTCTAGTACAGATAATATTGACCGTCAATATTTTCCAGTACAGATACTGTGGACTGTCAATGTGTTCTAGTACAGATAATATCGACCGTCAATGTTTTCCAGTACAGATAATAAAGGCCGTCAATGTTTTTCAGTACAGATACTATGGACGGTCAATGTGTTCTAGTACAGATAATATGGACCGTCAATGTTTTTCAGTACAGATAATAAAGACCGTCAATGTTTTTCAGTACAGATACTATGGACGGTCAATGTGTTCTAGTACAGATAATATGAACCGTCAATGTTTTCCAGCACAGATACTATGGACCGTCAATGTTTTCTTGTACAGATAATATGAACCGTCAATGTTTTCCAGTACAGATAATATAGACCATCAATGTTTTCTTTGACAGATACTATGGACAGGCAATTTGTTCTTGTACAAATAGTATGGACTGTCAATGTTTTCTGGTACAGATAATATAGACCATCAATGTTTTCCAGTACAGATAATATTGACCGTCAATGTTTCCAGTACAGATACTATGGACCGTCAATGTGTTCTTGTGCAGATAGTATGGACTTTCAATGTTTTCTTGTACAGAACAAACAGGGCAAGCATGTGTAGCACGTAAGGCACATTGCTGGCCCTGGACTTTCGCTTGACGTGAATGTCTACCATACGTGCGTGGCATCAAGTATGTTACTGATGTTCGTTTGTGTATCTACATCTTGCTTTGATTCACCTCAACTTCCACATCTGAGAAAATCAACGCCCAACCACCTCACTAACATAACAAGAAACTGTATTGGAGGGACAGTTCTTTCAAAAGACTAATGAAGTGGAACGATTTCTGTAATAGAGAAAAATCCACGGGAATCTGTTGATCCTCAAGTTGATTTCAGAAATAGATATTATTTGTTACCTAGATGTTATTACAATAAGCGATCATGTCCACAGTTTCTTTAATAGTTCAACAAGGGGTGTTTTCTTTTATTGAACACGATATTGCACTGTCTTGATGTAAATAATCTAGTTTGCTGAAACATGTAACTTAAACATAAGTAAGGATAAGATTTATGGATGAACAACTTCTTTACTACAATTAAGAGCGACGTTTCGGTGTAGGTTCTAACACCGTTATCAAGCAAGTTTACCAACACCGAAACGTCGCTCTTAATTGTTTTAAAGAAGTTGTTCATCCATAAATCTTATCCTTACTTAGTACTGCAACTTCTACATGCCTATCAAAGAAGTAACTTAGACATATATATTATGATCTTCATATGCCACTGTCTGTGGCCTGAAAAGCAAATAAAGTTGTGTCGTATAACTCTGTTATCCCTGCTGACGCTATCATAATGTTCAATTTTTGTCTGCCACACCAAGCGTGAATAAGCGTTATACAAGCGTTGATAAACCACACTGACGCAAGCGTTATACAAGTGTTGAAAAACCACACTGACGCAATTAAGCAACAAAATATTTGGTATGGGAAAATACCAATGACAGATGAATTGGTGCCTTGATATGCAACAAGAAAGAATCTTGTTTATTTCCAGGCCATCCTGATCATCTTTTACTTCCACTACGTGCATGGTTGGAGGCGATATCAAAGGCGCCGCCCAGCATTTATTAGACAACAGACCGAACTACCGCCCCATCCTGTCGGTAGGGATTATATAATCAGTTCGCACATAACTGTGTCCAGTCTACCACGGGGTTTGATGCGGTGTCAGTGTCGAATGATTTTGTGATAGTTGTGAAAAAAATTCGTTGTATATCGTATTTTTGTGTGACTAACTATCCCCTTATTTGCTAAAAGAAAACAGATATTACCAACAGTAAGAAAGATCCACTGACTGCTACATTCCTTATATAGGCTAAACGGTCCTGTGTGTGTGTACTAGACGTAACATTCGAAGGCTAATAAAGTCAATTTTAAGACAGTACAGGCTATGGAACCGAAAGATGATATGTCCAGAAACGCATATGTTGTGTATAAGATGATGTCAATGCCCTGAAATGTTAGAACGTTAGATCGCGAGGGCGAAACATTAAAGTAGATACACGAGAGTGTGGACGATGGCTGTGTAACACCAAGACATGCGGTTTGAAATCAGTCTCTGACATGAGAGATTAGGTTAATTTAACACAAAATTTTGCTTTCATATAAAGTATTGTGAGAACTAGGGAGCCAATATGCAAGTATTACACGCATTCATTCACGGAAGCATATTATAGTTGATATATCTGATAATCTGAACACATGCATATCAACAATAAGCAAATTAACAAGTCCAGTAAAAATTCTTTGTTGAATGTTAATGTTTTTTTGTTTTCACTTTGACATAATATATCATAACAGTGAAAGAACTAAAATAACAACTGTTGTTTACTGAACAGAGAGTTTTTTATGATAAAAAACATTGACTATCAATTTCTTCTCTCATTTTCCAATGTAGTTCACTTCAGATGTCTTAGTTCGGCCGTGAATATTGATTGATTGTTTGGGAGTCGGTAGGATTGTGTGGCTTTCGTTGGTTGTGTGATGTGGACTCCGAAACCTGTGTGTTTGGAGATCGGATCTGAGGATCAGTCTGTGTAAATGTGACACAACTTTGGACAATTTTCATGTATGTATGCTCGTGTGGTGTTTTTTGCTATGTTTGGGTCGGTTTGTTTATTTATTGTGCTAGCTAGTGTTATGTCTATTTTGGGTGTTTTAAGTTTTGGGGTGAAGATATTTGATTTTTTACAGTTTTGTTTAAGATTGTTTATTTGGTGTTCATTTAAGTTACTGGTTATTCTTTGGGATAATGGAGTAAGTAAAGGGTGTTTTCGAGCTAGGGCTTGGTTTTTGGGGCTGATATTTTTATTTATTAGGTTTTGGATTAGGGGGATGGACTGAGACGCGGCCGAGATATTTAGGGTTAATTGTCCCTACGTAGATTTAGTGGCATTTCTCCTGTTAAGGCCTGGAGTGAAGTGTAGGAGGTGCCATGCTGAGTGTGTGTTATTAGTTTTTTTAGAGCCTGATATTGGATTGAGTCTAGGTTTTTGCTAAGGGATTTGTTTAGGGTGTCGTATATGGCACATCCGTAGTCTATTTTAGATCTAATTAGTGAGGATTCTAACCAAGTCTGATCTTCTTTTACATAGAATGCATGAGTGACTTCTTTCCATCATAATTACACACAGGGGAAGAAAAGTGCTAAACATCCTGAATATATCCTGTATACATGGTATTAAGTATTTACTATCAATTTCCTCTAATAATAAAATGTTACCTTTGGCAAGCTCCAATACTCAGCAGGATCATTTGGGCAATTGTAAAAATCACAACCCCTAATGTGAAACTGTCCAAATGGTCACACACAGTGATTGTTAAGATAACAAATCCTAGCTACAGTCAGACAACATGACAGTCTATATTCATTTCCAGTATCCTCCAAAAGTGGGTAATGTCAGGGTAACACCCTCTGAAAAGATACGTCAAGTCCACCACCAAACATCCTCTCGTTAACGTTTACAAAACAAACAAAAAAAGTTGGGTGTGGGGAAATGTCCAGTATTGAATATCAAGAGAACTATTTTTGTCGCAACGAGTTACGGTTCTTTTCTGAATACCTTTGTGGACCTTCTATTATAAGAAATATATCTTTTTCTTGACATTTCAATTCAAGTGTTTATATCCTACTATCGTTAAATGTATCTAATTTTACCGTTTCAAAAGGTGTTGAAACATGTTACTGTGTCAAACGTATTTAAATCTATCTCCACACGCTGCGCTTGTTACAATAACATTCATATATTATCATCATCATAGCTTTTACGTCGACAGTCTTGTATTTCGTCGACACACACACAAACACACAGCCATGTAATCATACGTAATCATACTGAATAGGTAGGAAGTCAGTATGTATCAACTCTTTATAACCGGTAACTGTCACACCTGATTTATTTGTCTGAATGGAACGTCTGAAAACAACGGGTTAACCGTTGCACGGTAATTCGGGGTGATGTTTATTGTGCTACAGAATCAAAGTACCGTTGTTCTACATGTATATATTAGATGTCACGATGATGTGTCATTCTTGTTATAATTGTATCTTTATGTGATTTGAATATTTATATTTCCTATTGTACTTACTACGTTTTACGTGAGACGTTTTATATTTAAATGTCACCATATATTACCATTATTGCTTGTTAGCTAAACACAGTTGACAAATACTCAAAAACAAATGACTAGTAAACTAATAATATACGTTGAAAATAATATATTGTTAATGCCAAAATGATGTATCAAGGATCAAATAGAAGATATATTGACAGTAGCGCTGGGAAACTATTCAACAAGCCCGTGAAAACAAAAGTGCTTTTGCTCAATGTTTATCTCTCCTGCCGGCAATTATGCAACGGCCATCTTATACACAACCCCGCGCTCACGTCTACAGGTCTCTTCCTGTGGTACGGTAATTAGTAGAACCCTCTCCCTCAAGTGTATCTTCCATGATATAACCTACTCTCATTAATTAAATGCTGCTCTTTTCCAGCGTCACGGCTATGGAGTTGAGACAAAGAGACCCAACCATCATAAAGCAATTAGGGTCCAATAAAAACAATGCCGCGCCAAGCCTCAAACATAATCACTGAAAGTCGTACTAAAGACATTTAATGTCAAATCAGAAAAAAACCCATTTGAATTGCAATAACATTTACTAGGATCGTGTATTCTCTTGACACCATCGCAAAACATCATGTAGAAGCCACACCAGTACTCATATTTTCCTTCAAAATCACAATCTAAAATTGAGACATCAGCAAGTACAAAAAATAACATGTGTATTAGCATTTTTCGTCAGGATATCAAAAATGTCTCTCCTTGTTACCACCACCAAGGTCAGCGGAACATAGTGTATGTTTATTATGCGGTAGGTTCTTTATCAATTTTGTACCAATTTGCAGGGTTTAATATTGTCCAAAATTCTTTAGGGGAGTATTAAGCCTCACTTTTGAGTTTCACACTTACTGCAATCTTATGTTTTGTAATATATTTATTTAAACATGTTTCATATGTTTTCGAGCAATATCTATAGGGTATTTTGTGTATTACATTCTTATGATTTTTTCGTTATGATCGTTTTCTAGCTTTTGTATAGCATAAGTTTACATTCAGGGCCAAACCACGGGTTGTGACTTTCATTATTCTGTCTGTTGTCATATTTGTTTATGGTTTTCCCCGACCCGTGAAGATTCCAGGGAAGAATAGGTCTTCAGCAACCAGGAATCGGGTGGTCTGACTCTCTGACTTGGTTGATGCATGTCATCGATCCAAATTGCGTGTATGAAAATTTCTATTCTGCATTATCTTATCTGTTTCATCATAATGGTTAATTGAAGCTATATTTGGATAGTGTTGTAGTCATGATACTAGATTCATTGCCAACATCAAGCCGTGTACCCAAGTTGGTAACTTCAACACCACACACATTTACATCAACATTTTCAATACTTGCTAAACGTGTCGATTTCTGAGGTAGGATGGTATACAGCACAGAGAAATTACTCACAATTACATCAGCATTTGTATAATAACCTTCGCTGACACCATGCAATTCCTAACATCACCAGCGCACGTGTCAGCTTCACACGCACCAGTATTTTATTGCTCACTCATCTGTTGCGCCTTATGCACAATATCGCGATCACAATCATCAGCATATTGATCGTCACTGGTCAACTGAACAGCACGCACAATATCGCAAACGCAAGTGTCATAATCGAATTCGTCACAAGCCAGTTGCACGTCGCGCATAGAAATACGATCATAGACATCAGCGCGCAGTTCGTCAAATTCATACCATGCACAGCATCGCGGAAAAATGGGACGGTGTGGTCTTCTATATGAGGATATTTCTTCAGGACATGGATGTATAATAGAGCTTTCTTTTGAATTCCCTTCCACAACGTTTTGGGTTATCCCGCTCGCGTGTTTATAAAAAACTTTGCTTCGATAGTGCGTGGTCTTGGTTCATCCCTGGAATGGGGCTTTGGTTTATGACGGCCAATCCTATGAACACCCTCAAAGTACAGATGTTCACTTTCTATTTTAAGCTCTGTTTTTGACAAAATTCTGAGCATTGTATTTTTGTCCTCCCATGATTCCCCAATCCTATCTCCCCAGGGGTTTCGTCACTCGTGAAGAGCAACCTCCCCGTGGTGAGTTCTTGGTAAACGCTAATAGCTCTTCCCCCTGTGGACCCGGGGTAGAATGTGTCCTCAGCACCCCATTTCTGGTCGTAAAAGGCGACCAAATTGGGCAACCCGTTTGCCGTGGGTTGTGCGCTTGTGTCGGTGGAGGACGGGATTCTGGTGGTTGAGGGCACTGGAGCCAGGAACCGGTGTTCCTTTTGCCCAACACACCACTTTGACCCTGACTTCTACTAGATGGGTGGTAGAATTGGCCTGATTCTATCAATTGGCTGGTCACGCCATGCCGTGTGCATGGAAAAAAACTTGCCTTAGAAATGTCATATTAAAAACTTGTTTATCGTGAAATATGATATCTTTATTGATGTGAATATATATTTTGACCTAGCGTCCTATGCCAGATGTTGGTGGCTCATGGGCCAATCTGGCATTATTGACCTCCAGGTTCTAAAAGTCTTGAGGTAACTGTCTTGGGCGGAACCAGCCTGATTTTTACACTGTTTGACAATTTTAGCTCCCTGTGTAATTTTAGCTGGAGTAGAGCACCCTTGTAACCATGGTGTTTGTAGTCGGTTTCCACTACATCACTGTCCATGTGACACTCCATGGTGTTGGGAGCAGGGGTGTCGAATATCTTTCTTTCATCATGGCTTCCCCTATGTTCATTGGTTCACGATCAAAAACAAAAAAAAGACATATTGACCCAAGTGATGCTACTTCTTCTGATGAAGAGTCTGCACACAGTGTTGATTCTTGGCCCCTTTTTCTTGTTGTATAAGGAGTTGATGGCGAACCCCTCAAAATCAACCCCTTTGTAGTTTCCAAATTCATTCAAGGTAAATGTGGAAATGTTACAAATGTTACCCGTCTCCGGTCAGATTTCCTGCTTGTGGAATATGCACGGAGACAACAATCTCTAAATCTACTCCGAGCTCATCATTTTGCAAATACTGAGAATGTTGTCTCGGTGCACAAAACTCTGAATTCATGTCGTGGGATTGTACATAATTGTGCAAAGTGGCTTTCAGAAATGTCCGAGGAGGAGATTGCAACAGAGTTAAAGAATCAGGGTGTTACTTCTGTGTAGAGATTCACATGGAAGGATGGTGACAGCCTCATTAAAACGAACACCTACCTTTTCACGTTTGCTCTCGCAAAGATTCCATCATCCATCAAAGAAGGGTATTTCAACATCGAGGTGGATGTATATATACCAAATCCACTCTGTTGTTTCAAATGCCAAAAGTTTGGACGTTGTGCGAAATATAGTCAAAAATTGCCCGTTTGCTCCCGCTGCAGTAAGACCCATGAAAGCACAGACTGCACAGATACAATCAAATGTGCAAATTGCAGCGGCGATCACATGTCCTCATTTAAATCGAGCCCCTTTTATGAGAGACAAACAAAAATTCTAAAACTTAAATACACCTATGACATTTCTTTCACATTTCTTTCACAGAAGCCAAAAAATGATCAGACCAAGAGTTACCAAAACATACCAAACCCACTCCGATGTTTTAAGTGCCAAAACTTTGGTCATGGGGCAAAGTCCTGTCGTGGGAAAAAGACTGTTTGCTTCAGTTGCAGTTGAGCTCACGAGAGTTCCGAGTGCACATCTGAATCTCTCAGGTGCGCCAACTGCGGCGGGGAGCATGTAGCCTCTTCCAAATCATGCCCTGTCTTTTAACTTGAATCAAAGATACTGAAAATTAAACACACCAATACTATTCCATATCACGAAGCCAAAAAACTAGTTCCTATCCCTTCTCAAGCCACTTCAACAATTACCTATTCAGCTGCAGTTTCCTCTTCTCATCGTCCCGTTGTTAAACCTATCAGTGTCTCTACTTCAATCAGTTGGGTAAATGATGATCAGATCATTCTTGAACCAATTGTCTCTGTACTGACAACATTCAGACATAACATCAGACCCAGAATCTGTTACAGAAAATGAATTAGTTCAGGGCGTTGCCCATCTTACCAGACACGAAAAGAGACAAATGAGAAGAAGGACCAGGGCCCACTTGCACAAAGCGATCTTAGCGCTAAGACTATTGTAAGCCTATGCTAAAGTATGGGAGTTACGATCATCTTAGCGCTAAGATCGCTTTGTGCAAGTGGGCCCAGGGCCATCCAACACTTGGATGTGCCTTCTTCTCTCTCATCCCCTGTCAAGGTTCACAATCAGTTTGAACCTTTGGACATGGAGGTCAGCCCTTTGATCCCTGTTCTTAGGAGTGGCCCCCCATCACGCTCGCGTTTACCGGCCGTTGAACCACCATGAATGGTCACAGCCATTGTACTACAGTGGAATTGCAGAGGACTGAAAAACAATTATAATGATTTACAGTTATTGACTCAAGATTTGGAGCTGTCAGCATTTTTTTTACAAGAAACATTCTTGAAAAATATGGATCAACTCAATATCAGAAAATATGATTCATATCATTTCTTTTCTCCTCAAGGAGCTAAGGCAACTGGGGGGTCTTCCATCTTTGTGAGACAGGGTGTTATACATAGTCCTGTTCTTCTCAATACCCCCTCTTCAAGCTGTTGCAGCTCGTATCACCATGCACATTGTTTTTGCTTTGTGCTCACTTTACATTCCTCCGTCTTGTTCACTTCAGCAAAGTGATCTTCAAGCTCTTTATGACCAGCTTCCTAAGCCCTGTATCATAATGGGTTATTTGAATGGGCATAATCCACTCTGGAGTAGTGTCGATAAAAATAGTAAGGGAAAGATTCTGGAAGATTTTATTTACAATAATGATTTATGCATTTTTAATGACAGTTCGAAAACTTATCTACATCCTGGTACAGGTACTTACTCATCACTTGAATTGTCTATTACAGACCCAGATCTGCTAAATGAATTTGAGTGGTCAGTCCACAGTCCTCTGCAAATCCACACATCCGTATACCATGGTTTAACAATAACTGCAAACAAGCCAGGAAGGCACGGAAGAAAGCTGAGCACTATTTCCGTCGTCATCCCATGGTCCATAATTTGAATGAATATAAAATCTTAAATGCTAAAGCCAGGCGTACGTTAAAACATAATGTTGCCAAGATTGGCGTTTATTATGTTTCCAAAATAAATTCACGAACGCCCATGTCCAAGGTATGGGACATGATACAGAAAATTAAAGGTAAGGGTTCTAAATCTAGCATCCACCATCTTAAGAATGGGGATGAACTATTAACTAATAAATCGGATATTGCAAATAAACTAGGTGAAACGTTAGCTAAACATTCTTCTTCCTCAAATTATGTCCCTCAATTACAAAAAATTCAGGAAAAGAAAACTATAAATTATAAATCAGATAATGGGAAAGATTATAAAAATATGAAATATTTTCGATCCGTGAACTTCATACTGCTCTAGGACAAGCTCATGATACTGCTACAGGAGCTGATAATATACACTTTCAACTCCTGAGGCACTTACCAGAACCGTGTTTAGAAACCCTTTTGTTAATTTTTGATGATATATGGACATCAAGTAAGTTTACTTCTTCTTGGCGTGATGCCATAGTTGTACCCATACCGAAACCTGGAAGGGATCACAGTGATCCCTCAAATTATTGACCAGTTGCGTTTGCAAAACCATGGAACGCATGGTCAACAATAGATTAACATGGTACTTGGAATCAAATAATTTAATTACAAATATTCAGTAATACTCTAGTTATTGTACTGTCCTTTGGCGACAGGTATTTTACAAGTTGCAATTTCTTTGTAAGCAAATGTTTGACTCATCACGATATGGCTGTAATATTGCAGATGTGACGTTAAATTTTAAATCACACTCGTGGCTGCGATGTCATGCAAGCGGTGCCTAACTTTTGACGGCGTTGGTACAAGCAAACCATTTGAGTATAAGATTATTGAAAAGGTCGGAAATTGGCATAGAACACCCTGGGACACCTAGTCATAAGCAAATTTCATAGAAGCGATATACTGCAAACAGTGCCTTACGTGGGTACTAGCAAACCATTTGTGGATTTGAATATGGCTTGCAGCTATATTTTAATTCAGATATATAATTTGTTGAAGTTATGTGCATCACATTTGAGATTTCTTCTCACGCCCCGATGTTGGTTTCATGTATACAATCGGCAAGCTAAAGGCAGGAGAAGTTTATTGTATTGGAGATTCGGGATGCACGATGACACATTGAAAAGGAACCCTTGAGAATTGTCAGCGACATACCGACCCAAGAGCGACACTAGGGCAAACACTGCATGTCAGTTTATGAGCCGTGTTACCTATTCACCAGGACCGCTATTATCGTACTTGTATTGGTGTAGGGGCATTACCTCGCGAAGTGCATCAAAACACTTGAGCACTTTAATTAAGAACATGAAAAGATTTGCAAAATATCTGTCGAATAATTCAAATGTAATTCCTAAGTAATTATATCCATCTGTAACTAGTATTTTTGTATCACACACAGTCAAAGTAAACTTTTCTTCTATTTTACTTGATTTGCCAAACATTACATTTGTTTTGTCACCATTAGTCTTTAGGTTGTGTTGCACAAAATACACTTGGACCATCAAGTAACACTTGTAATATTTGGGGGAATCTGCAAATAGTACTGTCATCGGCAAACAACAAGTGACCCAAATGTTTAGACCACCAAGTGTTATTTTATTTGTACCAGTGATGATATAATGTGGAAGATCATTGAGGAATATATTAAATAATGTGGGAAACAAAATACATCCTCATCTTACCCCGATGTTGGAGGCTTGTGCAATGCCCTTGTCAGATTTCACTTCAAAAGAGATATCATTATTTTGTGATGATTTTTTATAGTTTTAATACATTTCCTCAGATTTTGTTAGATGATATCTTTTGAAAGTCTACAAAGCACGTGTATATTCCTTTCTTTTTACTTTTTGTTGAATATATTATATTTTTGTAGAATAGATTAATGTTTAAAGAACAAATACTTTATCTGTTTGGTACCCCCTATGAAATCCAGACCGAGAGTGGTCTTGTAATAGAGTGAGTGAGTGAGCATGGTTTCACGCCGTTTTTAGCAATATTCCAGCAATATCACAGTGGGGGACACCAGAAATGGGCTTCACCAATTGTTCCCATTTGGGGAATCGAACCCGGGTCTTCGGCGCGACGAGCGAACGCTTTAACCACTTGGCTACCCCACCGCCCTTTCTTGTAATAGAGTTTTGTCACATGTGTTTCTTTTATTTTGTCATTTCTGAAGTTGTAAAATAGTTTACCCAAGCAGATTTAATAGTTTCCAGAGTTTGTTTGGTTCCTGTTTTGATGAGGTTTCCAGTTGTTCTGGCTGAGTTTGTTCATATAGAGGGTTGCTTTCTTTTGAGTAACTTTTGTATACTTTCTTTGGCAAAAAGAGCCCTATTATTAATCGATATATTGTTTTGTTATTGAACTCATGATATTTCCCCCCATGTTGCGTTTGGCCTCTTTACATTCAACATCATACCATTGTTTTATTTAATACATTTGATTTATTTTTGCAAAGCTTTGTTGCTAATATGTTGGCGGTTTGTAAAGAGAATGCATCATTGAGTACTTTACCTTCAGAAATATCTTGTGGGTTGGAGGTTAACATAAATTGTTTACGACAGTTTGAATATTTAAGCTAGAAGTAGCATGTTCAACACACATGGGACTGTTGGAATGCCAGGGTCTTCTTCCCCTGTATATGGTAAAGGCTCCATTTGTGGCCTTATGAAAAAATATGCCAATTATATGAAAACATATAATTAACACTGAATGCAGAATAGAACATATAAATATTATGATTGTGTTGTAACAGACATTTTAACTTTTCTTATGTGTCATTCACAATGTGAATATATCCCATAACTACCCATCTTTCTTCTCCTCACTTCGTTTAAAAAGAGCAAACCCAACTCATTGAGCCTCTTTCCCTGTGCTGACCATCAGCATAAATTTAAACCTTGTGGTCTTATGGAGGCTGACAGGCACTGGTGCTCTACATGGTCCAGCTATGCAGTGTGGGTGATATGGCAGTGGGTATCATATCACCGGATGTCGATGGTATCTCTACATTTGCCTAGGAGCATGAAGTGAGATTGAGTGAGTATGGTTTTCCGCCGCTTTTAGCAATAATCTAGCAATAGCACGGCGGGGTGGGAGTGTAAAGAAGCTGTTTGAAAGAAAACAATAATTTCATAAAATACAATGTGCTGTCTTCCGTGAAACGATCAGTATATAAGGATTATTAATATTCTATGCATTCAGCATTCTGATATCTCATTACATGATATACTCTATACATGTACCAACCTGATCTCCTTGTTGTTATACTATATTGTATTATTCTTGTATACGGCTAATGGCCTCAAGTCAAGAAATTAAGCATCGAATTAAATAATGTGATTCGACAAAGAAGATGTAGATCAAGCATGCATTTCGTCAGGTGGTTCAATGATAAAGTGCGTTGTCACAGCATGCCGTGTAGATCTGTACAACACAATGTATTTTATTTATAAATCGGTCGATCCTTCATAAATCATACTTTTAACGTCAATTTCATATATGCCTCGCTATTTGGCAGGGGGGGGATTCTGGTCAGTAACCATTGGATATAGATATCCGGAACTCATTTATCTGGACAATATTTGAAAAAAGATATTTTCCAGATAACCGAGGTTTTACTGTATAACGCGTAATACATGACAAAACAGATGTGTTAGGAAATGAACCATGACCATAAAACATTTGCTGCTTCTATATATGTATCCACGTCACACACACCAAAAACAAGTACAGTTATTTGAATATAAATAATATTATATGAAAGTTACTGAGCAGTTAGTGAGTGTTGATATCTTTATGCCTAATCCGCAATATTGAAACTGTTCACGTACATTACCACTTTGTAAGTTAACACTCCTTTGCATAGAATTGTGATATATAGATGAACTTCCACCACAGCTTTCTCGTGGTAGGAGTATATATATATATATATATATATATATATATATATATATATATATATATATATATATATATATATGTTCATGTATTCATTCTTCCCTTCATTACCCAATATAGCTTGTTCAACTTACGTAAACAGCTGTTTTCGTGGATCTTTTCTTACTGACCGACTGAACGCAAGCATCGCGTACACAAGAATTCTACTGCAGTGAATAATGCACAAAAGAGCAACATCTGGCATATTGTAACTATATCATTGTAATCAAACACATGCTCACTAGACGTTGAAATCTAAAGCAGGTTTACAGATATTTTCAAAAAGGTCAACTCGTAGTTTTACAAAACCCAATGACAGGAAAAGAGTATTAATAAACAATACCGCAACAAACTATCTATACCCAATGAGAATTAACATGTGAGTAAACGCTCAACAGCTCAAAATATATTTCACACACTCACTCAACTGTCTAAATAACTGACAATACGATGAAGGGAAGAGATTAAACCTGATGTCCTATTAGAAATGTGTTATCTTGTATAATAGCGTTTTGCTCAGACAGATCCTGAGCGTTATAAGGTTAATGCGGTCATATATGCTCTGATGGCAAAGGGTATCAGCATATGTGAAAACAAAGAAACGTCAATCCAATATTTCAAATGTCGAAACAAATGGGGGAGTGAGTGAGTGAGTGAGTTGGGTTTTTCGCCGCTTTTAACAGTATTCCAGTTATATCGCGGCGTGTCAGCTTAATGTGGGAGGAAAGCCCGAAGTGATGCAGGTCTCAGACGTTTACCACTTCGGTGAAACCCACGACCACGACAAACCTAAAAACATAATCGGGGCGAACCGGGATTCGAACCCACAATCATAGGTTTCTGGCGTGCCCAAGGGACGCAACTCTGCACAGCGAATCGCGGCGCCTTAGACGCTTGGGCCACCCGTGCCCCCCGAAAACAAATGATCACCTTGTGTAAGTACCGGTAATATGAGCATGTAACAACTGATCAAAATACATACACTTGTTATCCGGAATGATACATAACTTTCTGAGACATGACAACATTTGAAAATTTACTAATTTACAAATGTTTCACCACCTAAGGAAAGATCCATATTTTAAGCCCTAGTAAACTTATATGTATTACAATCTACAATAGGTGATCAAATTATTAACCTAGCTAAATGTCGGTTTGATTATCGATGGCAGATACAACATAACTGTGCCATTCCTTGACACCTATTTGGTTTGTATCGGTTTGTGTTATCTGTATAAAGTCGCATCGTTAACTTGTGTGTTATCCCGTTACTTATGGGATAACAAGTTGTAATCTTAACCTTAAAGTAGAAGGGAGAATCCCGTAAGTCAGTGATCAGTCAAAGAGATGTGCCAGTATTTATTGTGAGGATCAATGTGATACATAAATAATCAAAGAATAATCTTATATACAGATTACGTTTTGATGGGGGAATTAGCATTGAAAATGGTAGAGTTTGTAACACTTATTATATTTCATTCTTTCAACTAAACATTGAATAATAATCATTCAGGAACCATTCATACTATTACTTAAACTATATCTCAATAATACTTTAAGGGTTTTCATATAATCATATATAAAGGATATTTGCCGTTGACCCAACAATGTGTAATACATTTGATTTGCCAATACATGAGTACAATAAATGCACAACTATAATCATGCCAATACATGTACTTTACTTACATATTCAACAACAACTGATATAATAAGAATGGCAATATTCATGCAAGTACACTATATGCATACTATTTGCCACTTCTTACTCATAAAAAATACATTTCAATCATGATATTATTTGACATAAATAACAGAGTTTGTACAAGTGAGCTTACCTCAAAGTAGAAGGGAGAGTTCGATGAGCCAGTGATCAGTCAAAGAGATGTTCCAGTATTTGTTGTGGGATTCAGTGTGCTGATATGAAAACACGGGATCTCTTTTAATAGTCTAAATGTACTGGAAACATTACTGAATTCTCTTGATTAGCCTAAACATATAGCGTGTCTTTAATGACAATTTTGGTTGGTTGTAATAGATTCGGTAATTTACTAATAGTAATTTGATAAGGTAGATCGAAATGACATTCTGGAGACGTTGTCACACATTGTCAGTTTCGTTAATTACATCAGATTGAATCATTATTTGTTTTTACAGCTGCTGCATGGATGCCTTATGAGTTTATCCAACTGGTATCACGTGACCCTTACACGATGTTAATTAGGAGATAAACACTGTGTTTTCAATGAAGAGCTAGGTTACCTGTAGATTTAACTGCGCTAAATTGAATTTGGAAACAACACGCAGCATGGGTTGAGTTTTTTGAGTGGGTTGCTGATCTGAATTACGGAATCACAGACAACAGCCTGTAAACATAATATGGCGCTGTGTATGCTCAAACAGTTTGTTTACACCGTAATACGTCACACGAACATATGACAGGCATTGAAAGCATATAAGCACGGCAACTCGGGTTAGCTAACATGAGGTGGGCACGCCTATAGAACTAAGCAGGTTTTGCAAGCTTTCGTTCTGCACCGCACCATTATGACGTCATTTCGCTCATTGTGACGCAAAAGATATGACGCCACAGTCGTATGAATAGAAGCGCCAAATTCCCAGTTCTCTGTTGGCCCCAATCCCCTTGGGGACCCGGGGAAGATAAACAAGAATGTGTCCTCAGCACCCCATTGCTGGTCGTAAAAGGCGACCCAATAGGGCAGCCAGTTTGCCGTGGGCTGCGACCCTGTGTCGGCAGAGGAAGGGATTCTGGTGGTTGAGGGCGACGGAGCCGGCAATAGTGCTCCTTAGTCCAACACACCACTTCGACCCTAACTTTGCCGGGACGGGCGGTAGAATGGGCTCGATTCTATCAATCATGTCATGTCATGCCCCGTGCATAACATATTTCACGCACACGTTTGATATTTAAAAAATAAATTTAAACTAAATGTATATCATATCTAACAATCTATAAAACTTGCTTAGAGAAGGCGGTGGCTCATGGGCCAATGTGGTGATGCTGACCTCCGAATTCTGTACTTCTCCAATTGATTGGCCGAACCAGCCTGACCTTTAATTTGGTAAAATGCTATAGCTCTTCGTGTCAAAATTGCTGGAGTATACTACCCCTTTATCCCCGGTCTTTGCAGCTTGGACACTCCATGGTGGATGGGGAAAAGGGGTGCTGAATCAATTTCCTTCCGACATGGCTTCCCATCACCCTGGTTCAAACCGTAGATACATTGAATCTGACAATTCACCCAACGAAAATACCACCAACCGATCTGACTATTGGCCACGTTTTTTGATTATCGAAGCTTGTGAAAAAGAACCCATGGAACTAAATCCGTTGGCAATCTCCAAAGGTGTCGCTGGTACCTGCAGAGAGGTTACAAATGTCACCAAGCTTCGATCCGGTTCTCTCCTTGTGGAATGTGCACAGAAACAGCAATCCATCAATCTTCTCGGTTTGAAAGAGTTTGTCAATATCAAGGTTGTTGTCACTGAACACAGGACACTGAACTCATGCAAGGGAATTGTCCGTGACAGGCTCGCTGCTTGTCCGGCATGACCGAGGATGAAGTAGTCAAAGAACTTGTCCAACAGTCTGTCACAGCTGTTAAACGATTTATGGTTTAGAAGGATGGTGTGGTTGTAGAGACCAACATCTTTCTCTTCACCTTCGCCCGTTCGAAGATTCAACAATCGATCAAAGCCGGTTACTGTAACATCGGAGTGGAGGTGTACATCCCCACTCCACTCCGGGGCTACACCTGCCAAGCGTTTGGACATGGATCCAAGTCCTGCCATGCCTCTGCTGTCTGTTACCGCTGCGGTGACAAACACAAAGGGTACTGACTGCAGGAATGATGTGAAGTGTTCAAACTGTGGTGGGAACTATATGGCATCTTCCAAATCCTGCCCTGTCTGGCAACATGAATTACAGATCATGAAAATCAAGAACAAAACCTCTCCCACTATGAAGCTAAGAAGAAGGTTGTAGGTTCAGCTGCAACCACTTCTTCTATCTCTTACTCTGCTGCTGTCTCTCGTCCTCCTGTCACCACTGCCTCTATCGACTGCCAGACTGACCTGACATGGGTCAAGTCTGTGCAGCCACTTCCAACTGCTTCATTCCGAAAACCAGCTGTGACAACCCCAAAACCAAAAAACGTCAACAATGTTGAGTCGCAGACTCCAAAACCAGGAACAGAGCCAGAACCAGAAATTGTCAAACTCACAAACAGGGAAAAGAAATTATTGAAAAAGAAGCAGCAACATGAGCAGCTGGAAACGCCAAATGCCACCTCTTTTTTAGAGGTCCCAGTAGAGGTCCACATCTCCTTTGGTCCTCTGGACATGGAGGTAACTCCATCTCCACATGAACCCGATAGGAGTACCACAAAGGCTTCCTCACGTTCGCGTGACATTTCACCACCATGAATCCACAACACATTATACAATGGAATTCCAGAGGTCTTAAGAAGAATTTTAATGAAATACAACTTTTAATCCAAGATTTTTGTCTCCAGAAACATATCTAAATCACACAGATCTATTTCAAATCCGTCAGTACAGTTCTTACCTTTCGTTTTCCTCTCCTGGTGATAAAGCTACAGGAGGTTCTTCTATCCTGGTGAAGCCAAACATAATCCATAGCCCTGTTCCACTCAACACGACTCTTCAAACTGTTGCTGTCTGTGTTACTTTGAACACAGTGTTCACTGTATCTTCCACCTTCCTCAACTATCCGTCAATCAGATCTTCAGACCTTGTACGATCAGCTCCCGAAGCCCTGTATCATCATGGGCGATTTAAACGGTCATAATCCCCTATGGGGGAGTACTGACACAAATAATCAGGGAAACGTCCTTGAAGATTTTATCTTCAACAATGATTTATGCATCTTTAATACCACACATCTTCATCCCGCCACTGGCACATACTCTGCCCTTGACCTTTCACTGACAGATTCAAATATTTCAAATGAATTCGAATGGTCGGTCCATGATGACCTTTGTGGAAGCAACCATTTTCCAACAATACTTACAACTATAAATCCGTCTGACGAACCACCTTCAACAAGGTTGAACTTTAAAAAGGCCGATTGGTCTTTGTTCCAAACACTATGCACAGAAAACCTAAAACCTGACAGTTTCAGGAATGTTCCTGATCCTATACACCTTCTTTCAGATATATTGAGTGCTATTTGAGACGTCTTTTGCGTCGTCATATCTTTTGCGTCACAATGAGTGAAATGACGTCATAATGGTGCGGTGCAGAACGAAAGCTTGCAAAACCTGCTTAGTTCTATAGGCGTGCCCACCTCATGTTAGCTAACCCGAGTTGCCGTGCTTTCAATCACTGCAAACACGAAAACGTCGTTTTTTTCCGTATATGGTCATTGGACGGAAAAACGACTAAAAATTCATTAAAATTGATTAATTGGTCAGCGTCTAGAAAGTGTCCAGAAAAGGGTCGAGTTTTTCAAGCGTAAAATGGACGGAAAAACGATGCTTTTTGCTCCGCCTTGTACAACTGTTAACGGCCAATCAGATGGCGCTGGTCCCCCGACGCACGTGATGTCCAAGGCTTCCTTTCGGAAGCTTTAGATTTCGTATTTCTGGCATGCCTTGCTCTAGTATCTGTCGCGCGCAGTGCAGCGAGATTTGCTGATAAGCTAGTTTTAGGATATGTTACATGTTAATGGAATTCAGACACGCGCCAAGAAGTCAAACCAAACAATGTTACTAAGTTTATTGTGGTAACGGCTATGTACAGTTACCCCTATCGGATAATGGGTTGTGTTTCATTTGGTTATAACAATAACTATTTTTTTAATGTGAAGTTTACAAGATATACGACTTGGACGCGAGGTCGGTCACATGACGTTCTTCACGTGACTGTATTCTTGAAAAGGCGTAAACACTGACTACTTCCACATTCCTGGGGAAAACCCTTGGAATTCCCTGGTACGAATTCATACAGAAGCGTGGTTGCAAGCCCATTTAAAGCTACCCTCGCTACAACCCATCCCAGAGAGAAAAAACACGGAAAAAAATCCAAACTGTCGCAGTGACAATTTACAGAAATCTATGAATTTACCTTAGTATCTATTTGACACATCTTCACAATCACCTTTAAATGATCGACCAATTGATCAGTGATGCAAAGGCTTGAAATAGCCACAGGTTAATTAACAACTTCGAAAATATCTCCCGTCACGTTTATCGTGTCGGCCATTTTGACGTATTGTACTTGATGTAAATGTATTACGACGCTCTGTCATTGTAATTGACTTACTGAGGTAATTCTGTAAAAGATCTTCTCATCTAATGAGGATATTGTTTGGAATATATTTCTTGTAAACATACTAAAACATATGTTCCTCGCTTTTGGGGGAACTATTTTATTCCGGGGTGGCCAGTTAAATCTAGTAGTAAGTCAAGGCACCATGCGTGATCTGTTATTTTATGTGTTTGGGGCGTTAATAAAATACACTGACGCAAGTATATTCTATTCAAATCAATTGGATAATTGAATATGCTTTCTTTTACATATTACATAACATCACTGCACAAAATATGAACAGTTGCAGTAACACACTACGGTAATCGCATTAAACATCATTTTCAACTGTACAGTATTTCAGTATTTCAGTTATATTATGGTGTATCAGACTGATGTGGGATAAAAATCCGAAGTGGTTCAGGTCATCCAATGGGTGTTCGGGAAAAGGTGAGCGTATCCTGCCACACAAGTGGCACCCGTCACAAACACATGCAAGGACAAGTCAATTGTTCACCTGAACAAAGCACGGAAACACACAATGATGCCCGTCCTCAGTTTTACCGAGCATGTAAATTATTTTGTCCGTCAAAAACATGGACGAGTATAAACAATATGTTCATTCACGTAATACATGTAATACATTTGACAAAATGTATTGACTCGGAGCATTATTGTTAATCACAGCGTATGCAGTTGAACTCATCACCAATCCCATTATTGATAACCCTTCTTGAAGATCTATGAAATCAGAAGCTGCAACACTCTATCTTTTAACTGGCATGTCAGACTTCTATTTCATTACTCAGTTTTATTTGCACGGATTACTATGGAAGGGACATTGTCTCGTTGTCGCATTGTCGCATTGACGCCTTTACAAAAACAAGCAAAACGTGTCAAAATTAACAAAAGCGCGACAATTGGCCATTTGTCGCATTGTCGCGTGTTCGCATTGTCGCTCTTTGATAATCCTTTTCTTTATTTTACAAAAGGGCGACGATGCCGTAACGCGACATTTTCAAGGTCAAAATATGTCTCGTTGTCGCATTGTCGCCCCACCACAAATGTGTATAAAAGGCGTAAAGTTCAGTTATTGTTACAGTTAGGAAGTTCAACCTGATAAATGTACGTCTTGAAATAAAAACACAAGTCCGTCCGCGAGTCCATAACGTTTTATTGTGAGCTCTTCTCTAAAAGTGCTTAGTGTTCAACTCCCAGTTCTAAACACGTAGTACCTCCTCAATAATCCACATACCTCCAGTGCAGTGGTCTTCCGGAAGATCTTACTCTTGACAGTATTAGACAACTGACGAGTGCACGCCTGACCTGTGACCTCGTTGCAACCCTCGTGATGTGTTTGCCGAAGGGAGAGGTGTAGGAAATGTGTGCTCCAGCCCAGCGCAGAGCTCGCGACACACTGTATACTGATATACTGTAGTTGATATACTGTATACTGCATGTGATACTTATTTGCGGAAATGTTACAACTTTCAAGATTCAAGATTCAATTTGCATATATTTCATATACAACAGACAGCCGTCATATATCACTGGAATACTGCTGAGAGCGGCGTTAAAACAAATTGTTTTCATAATGGAGCGCTGCAGTCATTTAAAATAGAACCGTATACATATGTACATGTAATACTAACTCACTCTATTTGTTTCGAATATTCAGCAGAAAATATATTATTAACCAGGTCTTTGGGAAAAGATATCAGATTTTTATAAGCAGCCACATAGGGATGATAAAGGTTCCTCGCTGATTAGGTTCTTGTTTACTTAAGAGCAGAGTTGGCCATGTTAGATGATATAACCAAAATCCGGGAGCTCCGGCGGGGGGCAAGCTGGTCTTGTTAGTGTATGGTATGAGCTGTGACGTTGACCCAAGAGAATAATGTAAAACATGAGACCAACTCAAGTCTATAATGATTGGGAAAGTCTAGATTTCCACAGCTCTAGCCTGAAATTAAGAATTGTTCTATGCTCCATTTTAATTGTATTATTTTCATTTTGTAGACATGGATGGACCAACCAGGAAAGAAATTGATGGAATATTAATGTCACATGTTACCACTGATCCAGTTAAATTCATCACACCATAATAAATTAGTATTTGAAATTACGGCATTTGATTATTAGGACATGATCATGTACATGTTCACTGTAGTAATGTACACACCAGTCAACTTGATTATAATTTTTCTCAAAGTGTAGCGCGGCATCAACGATTACTTTATGATATCCTCACTTGTCATCGATGTATTGACATCGAACAATGGACGGCAATTCGAAATTCTTATGGATAGCTTCAATAGGGACAGCGCCGGTGTCAGTACAATTTTCGTAGTTAAAATAAGTATCTACAAAATATAATCTGAAGCAGACAAGAACAATATTTTTTTATTAATGCTTACTTTCATGGATAGAATTAAGGCAATCTAGGCTTGCCAAATCGTTCTAGACTTGAGCTGGATTGCTTTTAAATTTATTCTGTATGGCCTGGGAGACGGACGGGCGTCAGTATCGCATGGAGAACTGGGACAGCCTTAATCAGTGTAATCGGATATGTTGTGGAGTTTCGGTTTTGGGCTGTTTGCTGAATACATAGAATTGCGAGTTATGTATACTCTGTATTCTTTCGTCATGGTAGCATATATATTTTCTATGTTGCTTTTTGAATTATCCACAAATAATGAGAACTACAATGTAAACCTCTCTCTGGAGATATGCAATAATACTAATGAAGGGCATATCTGAAAAATGGGACTTCTCGACAAATATTTCTTTCTTAAAAACTACCCGTTACAGGCATTCTGATCATTATATCATACTTTGTACAGTTTAAAAGTCAAATAATGGCAAATTGTGTATCTTTGAATTAATTATATTTTCTGAAATAAAACCTTAGCATCAGATATACACGAATATGATCTATACTATTATAAATGAATTATCAATTTCGTATTATGAATTAGATAAACAGAAATATGATAGTAAAACAAATTATTTTAATCTATTCTTGTGAGTAGGTAACGAGAGATCTAGGCAACGCATTTATGAAAAATAAAATATTAAAAGTTTAGGGGTTTGAACATGCACATTGAATGACAGGGAAGAAAGCAACGCAATAATTAAATTATGAATCAAATTATGTTATAAATATAACAGAATATTTAGAAAATATAAGTTTAATTTCTCATTGTTGGAAGGTGTTTAATAATTATATAGATTTTGTTTGATTGTTTGTTGTTTAACGCCGCACTCAGCAATATACCAGCTATATGACGGTGGTTCGTAAATAATCCAGTCTGGACCAAACAATTTAGTCATTATCATCAAGAGCACCGATCTACGCATTTGGGATACGATGACATGCATCAACCAAGTCAGCGAGCCAAGTCGCCTTCGTACAAGCATGGGTTGTTGAATGCCTATTGTAACCCGGATCTTCACGGGTATTTTTTTAAATAATAAGGTACAATGAAATTCTGTATATGTCCATAATAAGTGTGTATAAGTAGATGGATAATATGTCCATACACGCCAAGTAAATGGTATATGCATTAATTTAAATGCAAATGATTCAATGATGAGTTCTTTCACAAGTCCATATTTCAAGGCATGTATTTGATATTCATAATAACTCCACAAAAGCTACACAATGGCAACAAAACGGTACCAGCACCACAGATACCAATAATACATGAGATACATATAATTACTTTAAAGTTAAAACATGTATCTAAATAGAAAATTAGAAGGATACACTTCCGACATTTTTCGTATTTTGTTTTCGTTTGGAGAGAGAAGTTGTGATTGGTATCTGATGGGTGCAAACAGGTGTTCCCTTCCGCCCAGGCCTTGCGGCAATGCTATGGCCCAAAATGAAACAAGCCTTGTTCAACAGGTTCAGACTCAAATTTCTATCTCACTTGGGCTCCTTTTAAATTTGAATATAATTTCTCGTGTCGATATGTGTCAGAAGAAATGAAATATTACAGCACTGGTGAATAGGTTATATGCGCATGTCAGCGTCGATCCTATAATATCCTTTTATGCAAAATACATATATACTGATGAATTAAGGTAGTAATAATACGCAAATATATGTCCAGATGCATACCTCAGTATCATCTCGTGATCTTAATTCGTGCTTTGAGCCCTTTTTCTACCGGAGATTCTGGGGTGTTACATCACACCAGAAAGCCAGGTCCAAATTCAAGTCATAATTTCATGGTCCGTCTTGTATGTTGGAAACCAATATCGCAATATGGCTAAATATTGCTGAACGTGGTATTAACCCGATTACTCACATAATTATTCCATTTTCTACAGTCATCTACGAACACTATCTTTAAGGAGGGGCACTCGTGAAGAGCAACCTCCTCGTGGTGAGTGCTGGGTTACGCTAATAGCTCTTCCCCCGTGTGGAACCGGGGCAGAATATTTCCACAGCCTCCCATTGCTGGTCGTATGAGGCGACTAAAATGGGCAACCTGTTTGCCGTGGGTTGCGTCCCTGTGTCGGCGGAGGACGGGAGTCTGGTAGTTGAGGGCACTGGTTCCTGGAACTGTGTTCCTTTGCCCAACACACTACTTCGACCCTTACTTCGCCTAGACGGGTGGTAAGATGGGCCCGGTCTTATCAATCGGCTGGTCATGCCATGCCCTGTGCGTAATATTGTGTATGCACAACTGTGTTGTATTTTGATGTATATTTTGGTCTTGGCCGTGAATAACTTGTGTGAATGCTCCATTTTGGATTGAATAAATTGCCTAGAGTCTTACGCCAGAAGGCGGTGGCTCATGGGCCAATCTGGTGATGTTGACCTCTGTATTCTGTATGTCTCCAGTTTCTTGTCATGGACTGAACCTTCCTGGCACTACATCTGGTAGATAAATATAGCTATTCACGTCATATTTGCTGGAGTATACCATCCCTGTATCCCTGGTGTTTGCATCCTGGATATCCGGTGCAATATAACACCGTCCTTGTTGACACTCGATGGGGGGTGGGGAACAGGGGTGCTGAATCATTTTCTTTTCACCATGGCTCTCCCACAATCTGGTTCATCTCGTAATGAAAAAAAGAGACGTCTAGAGGAAATTGAAATTTCAACTGGAAATCTTTCACAAACTATTGATTCCTGGGCAAAATTCCTGGTGATTGAGGCTACTGATAACTTACCTATCAAATTGAATCCTTTTGCTGTTTCTAAGGCTGTGTCCGGGATTTGCGGTGAAGTCAAGAACGTCACCCGTCTCCGTAGTGGTTCGCTTCTTGTGGAGTGTGCACGGAGACAGCAATCTCTCAATCTTTTATCTATCTCTACATTTGCCAATCTTGAGGTTGCTGTGTCTGTGCACAGAACATTAAATTCTTGTCGAGGCATTGTTCGTGACAGGGCTCGTTGTCTGTCCGACATGTCTGAAGAAGAAATCGCTACGGAGTTGGAAGACCAGGCTGTTACTGCAGTTAAACGTTTTACTTTCAAGAAGGACGGTGTCATCACCAATACAAACACGTGTCTAATGACGTTTGCTCGTACAACCCTTCCCCAGTCAATTAAAGCAGGTTACTTCCACATCGGAGTGGATGTGTATGTCCCCAATCCGCTCCGATGCTACAAGTGTCAGCGTTTTGGTCATGGCTCCAAATCCTGTCGAAACTCGATTGTTTGTCATCGTTGCGGTGCCAACCATGAGAGCACTGACTGCGAAGATGATTTGAAATGTGCAAACTGTTCTGGCCCACATGTTGCTTCATCTAAATCTTGCCCTGTATGGCAGATTGAATCTAAAATATGAAAACTGAAATGTGAAAGGAACATACCCTACCTGGATGCAAAGAAACTATTGAAAGATCAGACCACAACTACTTCAACTATTTCTTACTCCGCTGCAGTCTCACGCCCCGTAACAACATCATCTATTTCGTGTCAGACTGACTTGACATGGGTCAAGTCAGAACAACCTGTTGCTACAATTCCAAATTCCACTATTTCCACACCTATTCCTGCCATCAGTCAATCAAGTTCAGGATCTCAGACTGAGATTCAGTCTGAGACACAATCCCAAACGTCTGGGAAACAACCTGCAAATCTAAAAAAAAAAGAGAAAAAGAAATTGAGTAGAAAACAGCCACCTATTGTCCCTTCACCTTCAGAGGTTCCTTTACAGAACTCCTTTGGGCCTCTGGACATGGAGGTTACTCTGTCCTCACAGGACAGGCGGGGGAGTAGTTCCTCCTCACATTCACGCGAGCGATCTCCAATTGAGCCACCATGATTCAATTGTCTAATATAATGCAATGGAATTGCAGAGGACTTAGGCATAATTTTCATGAACTGCAGTTATTAACAAGTGATTTAAATACATCAGCAATTTGTTTACAAGAGACGTACCTTAAAAATACAGATAAGTTTGATTTAAAGCAATATAGTTCATATCATTTCTTCTCTCCTCCAGGAGATAAAGCTACTGGAGGTGCTTCTATTTTAGTGCGGCGGGGCGTTGTTCACAGTCCTGTTCCGCTTGACTCGACTCTGCAAGCAGTTGCAGTTAGACTTACACTGCATATTGCCTTCACACTTTGCTCCTTATACATTCCTCCATCTTCAAATCTTCAGCGTAATGATCTACAAAAACTATACGACCAGCTCCCAAAGCCCTGTGTCATCATGGGTGATCTAAATGGGCATAATCCTTTATGGGGAAGTTCCACCATTAATCAAAAGGGAAAAGTGATCGAGGATTTTGTTTCTGATAATGACCTTTGCATCTTTAATGATGACTCCGACACTTACTTACACCCTGCAACTGGTACGTATTCATCATTAGATCTGTCTTTGACGGATTCAGTTTTGTTAAATGAATTCTCATGGTCCGTCCATGATGACCTATGTGGGAGTGACCATTTCCCCACGGTGCTTAAGCCCATTAATCCAGCTGTTGATCCAACTTCACCTCGATGGAATTTTGTGAAGGCTGATTGGCTTTTATTTCAATCTTTATGCAAAGATACATTACAACCTACTTCTTTTCAGAATGTTACTGACCCAATTCAGTTGTTTTCAGATCAACTGAATGAAATTGCTAATGAATCCATACCTAAGTCCTCTGTCAACCCACGTGTTCGTAAACCATGGTTTGATGCTACTTGCAAACAAGCTAGGAAATGTCGTAAGAAGGCGGAGAAGTACTTCCGTAAACATCCCACTGTCCATAATTTAAATACTGTTAAAATTTCAAATGCCAAGGCAAGACGTCCAATTAAGCAAAATAAACGTCAATCCTGGCAGACTTATGTCTCCAAAATTAACTCCCGTACCCCTGTGTCCAAGGTATGGAACATGATCAAAAAGATCAAAGGCAAGGGATCAAATTCTACAGTTAACCATCTAAAGGATGGCGATACTTTGTTAACTGATAAATCTGCCATTGCCAATAGCATTGGTGAAACTTTATCTCATCATTCTTCTTCATCTAATTACGATCCTGAATTTCAAAAATATCAGCTCCAACAGGAGAAGAAAAAAGTAAATTTTACATCTGATAATGGTGAAGATTACAATGAGGTATTTTCACTACATGAGCTATATACTGCCTTAGGGCAAGCTCATGATACAGCAGCAGGCGCTGATAATGTTCATTATCAGCTGCTGAAACACTTGCCCGAATCATGCCTTGAAACTATGTTAAATATATTCGATGATATTTGGACATCTGGGATGTTTCCAGCTTCATGGCATAATGCCATTGTAATACCAATACCCAAACCTGGGCGGGATCATTCTGATCCATCAAATTACCGACCTATATCTCTCACTAGCTGCGTTTGTAAAACTATGGAACGCATGGTAAATAATCGATTAGTGTGGTACTTGGAAACAAATAATCTTCTTACCAATATACAATGCGGTTTCCGGAAGAACAGAAGTACTATCGATCACTTAGTGCGTTTAGAATCATTCGTTAAAAATTCCATTGTAAATAGACAACATGCTGTATCGATCTTTTTCGATTTAGAATAAGCATACGATACAACATGGAAACATGGTATTTTAAAAGATCTTCATGATTTTGGATTACGAGGCCGTCTGCCTCATTTTATATCCCAGTTTTTAACAGACAGGCAATTTCAAGTCCGAGTGGGTACAACCCTGTCTGATCATTATAATCAGGATCAGGGTGTCCCACAAGGCAGTATTTTGTCTGTCACTTTATTCAGTATACAAATTAACAGTTTGTCAAAAGTATTAAATGATTCAGTTGATGGATCACTTTTTGTGGATGATTTTAATGTATCTTGTCGGGGTAAAAATATGCACACCATTGAAAGGCAATTACAATTATGTCTAAATAAAATTAACAAGTGGTGTCTTGAAAACGGGTTTAAATTTTCCAAATCAAAAACTAATTGTATACATTTCTGCCGAAAATATAAACCGCATAAGGACCCTGAACTATTTCTGAATGGCACCCCTATCAAAGTTGTTAAGGAGGCCAAGTTCTTGGGTCTTATTTTTGATAGCCACTTAACATTCCTCCCACATATTCAATACCTTAAAGCTCAATGCCTGAAGGCACTCGATCTCTTGAAAGTTGTTTCTAATTCAAAGTGGGGAGGGGATCAGACAACCCTCTTACACTTATATCGATCACTGATCCGTTCTAAACTTGATTACGGCTCCATCGTCTATGGTGGAGCATGTAAAAGTAATCTAAAAAAACTAGATACTATACATCACCAAGGTCTGAGGCTTTGCCTTGGTGCCTTTTGCACTTCTCCTATTCCAAGTCTGTCTGTTGAAGTGGATGAGCCTTCTCTTAAACAACGCCGTCTGAAATTATCATTACAATACATCACTAAATTATATTCAAATCAGTCAAATCCAGCTTTTAATTGCGTATTTAATCCTCTTTACCAAGATATTTACAATAAAAAGTCATCTCTTGTTCCACCACTCGGAATCAGAATCCAGTCTGCCTTGTTTGCTTCCAATCTTAAACTGGAAGATATAGCTCCAACTCAACTGTTTTCAACACCTCCTTGGCAAATGGTACAGCCGGAGGTTGACCTTACATTAACAAAATTAAAGAAATCAGCTACTAACCAATTAATTTACCAACAAGAATACCATCAATTAAGAAACACTTACGACACTTATAAATCTATATTTACAGATGGATCCAAGGATGGTGGCGCAGTTGCTAGTGCCACTGTCATTGGATCCAGAACAATATCTTCACGTTTACCTGATAACAGTTCAATATTCACAGCAGAAGCAAACGCCATTTTTACAGCACTTAAATATATCAGTCGTCAATCTAAACATAAAGAATTCATTATTTTTTCTGATTCACTTTCGTGCCTTCAGGCAATTAAAAATATGTCACCCAAACATCCACTTTTAATCCAGATTCTCGAATTAATTAATGATCTTGCTACTGGCCAATATGACATCGTCTTTTGTTGGTTACCAAGCCATGTTGGTATCATTGGTAACACAATGGCCAATGCTGCTGCAAAAGCAGCACTCAACAAATTTGTGACACCACTTCTGATCCCATACACTGATTTTAAATCCATGATTCGATCTTACGTCAGAGATCTTATGCAACAGAAGTGGGACACCCAAGTAGGTATCAATAAATTACATGAAATTAAACCAAATATCGGTTACACCTACTTGGGCTGTCAGTCCAGATTTGAAGAGGTCATTATGCGACGATGTCGTATTGGCCATTCAAGATATACACATGAGTATCTTTTAAATGGTGAGGATCCTCCGTTTTGCATCCCTTGTGATGAAAGAATCACAGTCAAGCATGTCCTGCTTGACTGCATTGATTTTTCCATAACAAGGGATAAATATTATAGTGTCAAAACAGTCAAGGACCTTTTTAGTCAAGTTAAATCTTATTTAGTATTGCACTTTTTAAAGGAAATTGATTTAATACATAAATTTTGATGTACCTAATATGTTTTTATATATTGGTAGTGCTAATATATAACTTAGATTGTTAGTGGCTGTACCCTCGAGGGGGGTTGAAGTAGCGTAAAATTATTGTCCCCCTAAGAGGGTATGTAAGTCCCACATCATTCAATGTATTGTTATGCATACCAGAATTTTAAAACGTAGTATTTTTGTCATTTTAATCTAAGGCTTAACTGGTAAACTATCGCCAGTGACTGAAGGACTGATATAAATCCAGCCAGGGTCCATGCAGGAAGCTGTAAGTCCCCATGGTCCCTGGTATGGTGTTCTCCCTTTAGTTACTGACGATCTCTAGCCCATTTTTATATTGTGTTGTTAATTCTTATTGCTTTTATATGTTCCTCAACTAGTTTTAATACACTCTGTGATATTCTAGTTATTGTACTGTCCTTTGCTGACAGGTTTTTTATAACTTATATATACTTATTTGTTATTAATGTATTAATTCTCGTCATGATATGGCTGAAATATTGCCGATGTGACGTTAAATATTAACTCACTCACTCACTCTTTAAGGAGGTATATCTGTATCATCCAAATGTCCATACATATATGTCCACATTTATATGTATAAAGCAAGTCGTCCGGCACTCTTCCTTAAAAGATAAATGTTAAGCATTTCCTCTGTATGGATTTATAGAATGTAATGTCGTTTTAATGTAATGCTGATGCAGTAAACGTACCACAGACCTAATGCTAGAATAACATCTAATTTCTGAAATGAACATATTTTACAGAAAAAAACAGTTGTTTAAACCATACTTATAAAACATAAGAACAAGGAGCCAAGAGCCAAATATTGGGCTGTGTTGGACATATTTGTTTCGGGGTCTTATGACAGTCAAACCTGATGCCTTTAAGTATAAAGATAAGTAAGTATAGATGTTGTACATATTCAAATATGTTCGTGATTAACCCAACCTTGAAATATATTGAAAGATGAGTGGTAACTATTTATGCCATTATTTCAAATTAGAATGAGAGCACATCAGGAAAGCATGGTACTTTAATATACGTATCTTGTTAACCCAATATTCTTTTTTAAGTAAGAGCAGCATGTATATCGAGAGTATAGGTTTGGTGCGTGACTTATCACACAGTACTTTCAGAAAGTGTGCATATTCTGTTTATCGGCAATAAATAACATAAGACGATTCATACGGGTAAATACGATTTACTTCAGAACTAGTATAGATTATTTAAGGTTAGGGGGAAATGTATGTAATTAACAGAACTTTGGCCGGGTTTGAAGGATTTGGGTCCTGGCTTGGGCTTTGTGTTGGACGTGTAGACGGCATTTCCAGGTTTGACGTATCAATGACAAAAATTATGTCAGATGCAATTCTCTGCCTTTTCGGGTGAACAATTGGCTTGCCTTTGGATGTGTTTGTGGCGGGTGCCACTAGTGGATCGGAATGAGCTCGCGTTTTTGCGAGCATCCAATGTCATCATTTATTATGATGAATCATGAAACATGCTCCTGATGTTGTCGCAATGGTGCAGTTGGCGCTACTTTTGGCAAGGGTTTCTCATGATAATGGAAATGCTTATGTCGCTTTTGTTGACCGATAAACATGAAAAGATATAATGTTAGTGTATATGGTCATGTAATTAAGAAACAAACGACGAGTGGGAGTTGTTTATTGTACGATAAACAACGACCGAGACTCGTTTATTTCTATATGGGATATCAACATTACGTACAGCCTCTTTTATGGTGTTAAATTAGGAAAAAATACACGCTTTACAATATTTACCCGTACTTAAATAATGATGATTCCTTGAATAGAATCCGACAGCGGCCATGCTAGATAAATCCACTTTAGGATTTGAGTTTGGTCCCGCATATTCTCACAATTTTCTCGTCAATCATCTGTTCCTTTTTTCCCAATACCGATTGTCATATCACTCTCACTTTCGGATTCTCCAGCAACATTTATTGGGAACAACTCACTAGACACATATCTCTCAAAAATAAAAGGCACTCGTGAAGAGCAACCTCCTCGTGGTGAGTGCTGGGTAGCGCTAATAGCTCTTCCCCCGTGTGGAACCGGGGTAGAATATTTCCACAGCACCCCATTGCTGGTCGTAAGAGGCGACCAAAGTGGGCAGCCCGTTTGCCGTGGGTTGCGTCCCTGTGTCGGCGGAGGACGGGAGTCTGGTAGTTGAGGGCACTGGTTCCTGGAACTGTGTTCCTTTGCCCAACACACTACTTCGACCCTTACTTCGCCTAGACGGGTGGTAAGATGGGCCCGGTCTTATCAATCGGCTGGTCATGCCAGGCCCTGTGCGTAATATTGTATATGCACACGTGTGTTGTATTTTAATGTATATTTTGGCCTTGGCCGTCCATAACTTGTGTGTATTCTAACTTTTGGATTGAATACATTGCCTAGAGTCTTACGCCAGAAGGCGGTGGCTCATGGGCCAATCTGGTACTTTCGACCTCTGAGTTCTGTATGTCTTCAATTTCTTGTCATGGGCCGGACCAGCCTGGCATTTTATTTGTTAGACAAATGCAGCTATTCATGTTGTTTTTACTGGAGTATAACACCTCTGTATCCCTGATGTTTGCATGTTGGAGATCCGGTGCAGGAAAACATCGCTCTTTGTAGCACTCCATGGTGGGTGGGGAGCAGTGGTGCTGAATCAATTACTTTCATTATGGCACACAATCATTCTGGTTCAAACCGCACTGACAAGAAGAGACGTCTGGAAGCTGAGATTTTCTCATCTGACGACGATGCTTCTATTTCACGTACTTCAAATTCTTGGGCTCGGTTTATCGTAGTGGAATCACATAATCAACTACCTTTGAAAATCAATCCCTTTGCAATATCTAAAGCCATTGAAGGTATCTGTGGTGAGGTGAAGAATGTTTCACGGCTCCGGAGCGGCTCTCTTTTGGTGGAGTGTGCACGGAGACAGCAGGCTATTAATCTTTTAAAATGTACTAGCTTTGCTAACACAGAAGTTGTTGTTTCTGAACACAGAACGTTGAATTCGAGTCGAGGGATCATCCGCGACAGAGCTCGTTGCCTGGCTGAAATGTCAGAAGATGACATTTTGGAAGAACTTAAATCACAGAATGTCACATCAGTGAAACGTTTCAATAGAAAAGATGGTGAAAATTTCATTCTAACAAATACTTATTTGTTCTCCTTTTCTCTTTCAACAATTCCACATTCTATTAAGGCAGGCTATTTTAACATCGGAGTGGAGGTGTATGTCCCCAATCCACTCCGGTGTTACAAATGTCAGAAGTTTGGGCACGGCTCCAAATCATGTGATCGTCCGACTGTTTGCCACCGTTGTGGTGGAAATCATGATGGTTCAGGCTGTACAGCAGACCTGAAATGTACAAATTGTAAGGGTCAACATGTAGCGTCCTCAAAATCCTGTCCTTTTTGGACACGTGAAAAAGACATTTTGACAATCAAATGTCAAAACAACGTCAGTTACTTTGATGCGAAAAAACTCTATGATAGCCGGACACCTTCATCCAAACAATCTTATGCTGCTGCTGCTGCTGCTGTCTCTCGCCCTTCAACCAGTAGATCTATAGAATGTCAGACGGACTTGACGTGGACACATTCTGAACACCCGCTGCCTCTGACAACATCATGTGACAGTCAAACAACTCATTCTGTCAGCCCAGGTGAAATGTCTTCAGATTCTATCATTGTGACTCAGGTTGTGGCCCCATCTTCACCCACTCCTGATATACCACCTACCAACAAACCATCAACTGAAATGCCCAAAAAACAAAAGAAGAAACAAAACAAGAAAATTTCTACAAAGATCCCTACTCTCACTGAAACATCTGTAGATGTTCACAATTACTTTGAGCCTCTTGAGATGGATGTCACCCCATCTTCACACCACAGCAGTGGTGACTCCTCTTCACGTTTACGTGAACGATCTCCGGTTGAACCACCATGAATCATTCGAATCTAATTCAATGGAATTGCCGAGGACTTAGGCACAATTTTAACGAACTGCAATTATTATCAACGGATATTTGTCCATCAGCAATTTCTTTACAAGAAACATACCTTAAAACAACCGACACATTTGATTTAAGGCAGTATAGTTCGTATCATTCCTTCTCTCCTCCGGGAGATAAAGCTACTGGAGGAGCTTCTATTTTGGTGCGGCGGGGCGTTGTTCACAGTCCTGTTCCGCTTGACACGACTATGCAAGCTGTTGCAGTTAGACTTACACTGCATATTGCCTTCACACTTTGCTCCTTATACATTCCTCCATCTTCAAATCTTCAGCGTAATGATCTCCAAAAACTGTACGACCAGCTCCCAAAGCCCTGTGTCATCATGGGTGATCTAAATGGGCATAATCCTTTATGGGGAGGTTCTATCATTAATCCAAAGGGTAAAGTCATCGAAGATTTTGTTTCTGATAATGACCTCTGCATCTTTAACGATGACTCGGACACCTACTTACACCCTGCAACTGGTACGTATTCATCATTAGATCTGTCTTTGACGGATTCAGTGTTGTTGAATGAATTCTCATGGTTCGTCCATGATGACCTATGTGGGAGTGACCATTTCCCCACCGTCCTTAAACCCATTCATCCCGTTGATGATCCACCTTCACCTCGATGGAATTTTGTGAAGGCTGATTGGCTTTTATTTCAATCTTTATGCAAAGATAAATTACTACCTACTTCTTTTCAGAATGTTACTGATCCGATTCAGTTGTTCTCTGATGTACTGAATGAAATTGCTGATGAATCAATACCTAAGTCCTCGATCAACCCACGTGTTCGTAAACCGTGGTTTGATGACACTTGCAAACAAGCTAGGAAATGTCGTAAGAAGGCGGAGAAGTACTTCCGTAAACATCCCACTGTCCATAATTTAAATATTGTAAAAATTTCAAATGCCAAGGCAAGACGTCTATTTAAGCAAAATAAACGTCAATCCTGGCGGAATTATGTCTCCAAAATTAACTCTCGTACCCCTGTGTCCAAGGTATGGAACATGATTAAAAAGATCAAAGGCAAGGGATCAAATTCTACAGTTAACCATCTGAAGGATGGCGATACTCTGTTAACTGATAAATCTGCCATTGCCAATAGCATTGGTGAAACTTTATCTCATCATTCTTCTTCATCTAATTACGCTCCTGAATTTCAAAAATATCAGCTTCAACAGGAAAAGAAAAAACTAAATTTTACATCTGATAATGGTGAAGATTATAATGAGGTATTTTCACTACATGAGCTATATACTGCCTTAGGGCAAGCTCATGATACAGCAGCAGGCGCTGATAATGTTCATTATCAGCTGCTGAAACACTTACCCGAATCATGCCTTGAAACTATGTTAACTATATTCGATGATATTTGGACATCTGGGACGTTTCCACCTTCATGGCATAAAGCCATTGTTATCCCCATTCCCAAACCTGGGCGGGATCATTCTGATCCATCAAATTACCGACCTATCTCACTAACTAGCTGTGTTTGTAAAACGATGGAACGCATGGTAAATAATCGATTAGTGTGGTACTTGGAAACAAATAATCTTCTTACCAATATACAGTGTGGTTTCCGGAAGAACAGAAGTACTATCGATCATTTAGTGCGTTTAGAATCGTTCATTACAAATTCCATTGTAAATAGACAACATGCTGTATCGATCTTTTTCGATTTAGAAAAAGCTTACGATACAACATGGAAACATGGTATTTTAAAAGATCTTCATGATTTTGGATTAAGAGGCCGTCTGCCTCATTTCATATCACAGTTTTTAACAGACAGGCAATTTCAAGTCCGCGTGGGTTCTACCCTGTCTGATCATTATAATCAGGATCAGGGTGTCCCACAAGGCAGTATTTTGTCTGTCACTTTATTCAGTATAAAAATTAACAGTTTGTCAAAAGTTTTAAATGATTCAGTTGATGGATCACTTTTTGTGGATGATTTTAATCTATCTTGTCGGGGTAAAAATATGCACACCATTGAAAGGCAATTACAATTATGTCTTAATAAAATTAACAAGTGGTGTCTAGAAAACGGGTTTAAATTTTCCAAATCAAAAACTAATTGCATACATTTCTGCCGAAAATATAAACCGCATAAGGACCCTGAACTATTTCTGAATGGCACTCCTATCAAAGTTGTTAAGGAAGCCAAGTTCTTGGGACTTATTTTTGATCATCACTTAACTTTTCTCCCGCATATTAAATACCTCAAAGCTAAATGCCTGAAGGCACTCGATCTATTAAAAGTTGTTTCTAATTCAAAGTGGGGAGGGGATCAAACAACCCTCTTACACTTGTACAGGTCACTAATTCGTTCCAAACTTGATTATGGCTCCATCGTCTATGGTGGAGCCTGCAAAAGTAATTTACAAAAACTAGATACGATACATCATCAGGGTCTGAGGCTTTGTCTTGGAGCCTTCAGAACGTCTCCCATTCACAGTCTCTATATAGAAGCAGATGAGCCTTCTCTTAAACAACGCCGTCTAAAATTATCTTTACAATACATCACTAAATTATATTCTAATCAGTCCAATCCAGCTTTTGAATGCATATTCCATCCTCTCTACGAGGATCTTTACAATAAGAAATCAACACTTACTCCACCACTCGGAATCAGAATAAAATCTGCAATATCAGCTTCTAATATTCAACTCCAAGATATAGCTCCTACTAAACTTTTCTCGTCTCCTCCTTGGCAAATGGTAAAACCAGAGGTAGATCTTACATTAACAAAACTAAAGAAATCAGACACTAACGAATTAATTTACCAACAAGAATACAGTCAATTAAGAAACACATACGACACTTATAAATCTATATTTACAGACGGATCCAAGGATGGTGGCGCAGTTGCTAGTGCCACCGTCATTGGATCCAGAACAATATCTTCACGTTTACCTGATAACAGTTCCATATTCACTGCAGAAGCAAACGCCATTTTTACAGCACTAAAATATATCTGTAATCAAGCTAAACATAAACAATTCATACTGTTTTCAGATTCTCTTTCATGCCTTCAGGCGATTAAAAATATGTCATCAAAACATCCACTTTTAATCGAAATTCTCGAATTATTTAATGATCTTGCTACTGGCCAATATGACATCGTCTTTTGTTGGTTACCTAGCCACGTTGGAATTATTGGTAACACAATGGCCGATGCTGCTGCTAAAGCAGCCCTCAACAAATCTGTGACACCACTTCTGATCCCATACACTGATTTTAAACCCATGATTCGATCTTACATCAGAGATCTTATGCAACAGAAGTGGGACACCCAAGTAGGTATCAATAAATTACATGAAATTAAACCAAATATCGGTTACACCTACTTGGGCTGTCAGTCCAGATTTGAAGAGGTCATTATGCGACGATGTCGTATTGGCCATTCAAGATATACACATGAGTATCTTTTAAATGGTGAGGATCCTCCGTTTTGCATCCCTTGTGATGAAAGAATCACGGTCAAGCATGTCCTGCTTGACTGTATTGATTTTTCCATCACAAGGGATAAATATTTCAAGGTATCATGTATCAAGGATCTTTTTTATCAGGTAAGTAGTCATTTAATTATTGGTTTTTTAAAGGAAATCGAATTACTGCATAAATTTTGATTGTTATAGTTTGTAATTAAATAAATAAATTTTAATAATTGGTAGAATTATTCAGTAACTGGGATTGTTAGTGGCTATATCCTCGAAGGGGGTTAAAGTAGTGTAAAATTATTGTCCCCCTGAGAGGGTATGTAAGGCCACGTCTTTCAAAGTATGTTTATTTCTGCTCGTTTTTAGCCGTAGTATATATGTTCATTTATTCTGGCTAGATTTGTCATTAATCGCCAACAGCGGAAGGGATGATGTAAATCCGGCTGGGGTCCATGCAGGTAGCAAAAGTACTGTAAGTCCCCATGGACCCTAGCATGGTGATCTACCTTCAGCTGCTGGCGATCTATAGCCCTTTTTTATATTGTACCGTTATATATAGGGATATCTTTTATAGTTGTATGCTAGTTTTAAATATTAATCTGTGATATTCTAGTAATTTTACTGTCCATCGTTGACAGCTTTTTATGTTGTATACATTTATGTATTATTAATGTACTTCTCGTCACGATATGGCTGAAATACTGCCGATGTGACGTTAAATCATAACTCACTCACTCACTCAAAAATAAGGTCCAATTTACAAATTTTACCTTTCAAGTTGCGAGTGCATGTTCGAATCTTAATAAATGACGTCATGATAGAACAATGAATATCGCTTCCTTCTTTGTTCTTTATGATTTATCGCGTAGCTATCTTATATCATCAAATGCCAATTTCTAATTGCTTTATCATGACGTATCCGTGTCATGTAGCAATAACATACACAAATATCGTTGACTTCGACGTTGAATAGTGTCATGAAATATGATTATCCTCTTGTGTGCAATATTTCTGGTTGATAAATCTAACATATTCTTACTTAAAGAATAGCGACTATACATTATTATATATCCCTTATCAGGTCTCTGTAACATTTGCAAAATGATACAAATATAAAAATACAACTGAACCTAAATGTACTGTTTTAATATCCTTACGTTGCTGAGTGCAGCATTTAACAACAAACAAACAAAACATAATATCTTTAAGAATTATGTTAACAATTCCGATGCTAAAAATAATCTCACAATCTCCGTACCTCTTTCTCTCTATGAAAACATAATAACTTTTTTTTTAAATAATCTGAAGGAATAATAATGGCAATACTATCATAATTATCATCATTTTTTATGTTACTTATCCTCAAGAGAAGTAGTCCTCCACACTATACATTCAGTGAAGAAGCCCATGAACATATGAACTATGTAACATACATTCATGGAAATTAGATGAACAGTTGAAGTTAGCAAATGATATTATTCGGTCGAACGTCTATCAGCCATCTATTCTATTCATGAAGAACATTTCACGTGGGACCAACAGAGGGAATTATGACTATCGACTTGCTAATTATTTTTTATGTTCATGCCAGCTCAAACGATCTATTGGCTTGATTTATTGTTATGGTATCCACAACATAAGTAGGATCCGATTTTTTTCCGTTTTTGTTGAAATAAAACTGAATTATATTTGCTGTTTACATATCAAAGTTTGCCAAATTGTAACAAAATGTTTGCCCACAGCAAGGCTACGTATCCCCAACATATTGTGCTAGGCACAGTATCACTGGACTGAGGGAGGGCGGTATTCCTCCTTGTGGGTCACCTGCTTGGCAATATGGGACGGGAAAACTGCAGGGGGTGAGGGCAGTTAAGTTGATGGTACAGACAGATAAGAGAGATCATTTTACAAATGTGAAACCTCAGTCCACAAAGGAAGAGGCGAAAGCTGAAACTTGGTGAGGTTTACAGAACAAAGGCAGTTATTTCTAGTTTCTTACTGACTCTCGAAGATACATTTAATAAAACAATTAATGTGGTGGGTGGGGGCGTGGGGGGTGAGATTGGGGGGATAGATGATAGATTTAGCAACAAGTAAGGTCATCTTGAGTGGAAGAGTATTTGCAGATGGATAAGCATATGAACTATGATTCTCTTTAGGCAGAAAATGAGGATCCACGATGTTCGACCTGGTAGAAGTGTGTTATCAAACCTCACAGCATTGGTTTTTTGACTGACTGTAGCGTCAAAACAAACTCATTCATTTACTTGAACTGAATGTTCATCTTAATTGTTATGGATAGTCACGGAGCCATGATCCAGAGAACAGGGTGTCATTAGATAGAAATAAACTAAGTAATAATAGGATTACCAGAAAAACGGGGTTTTACACACAAGCCAATAAACTTCGCTCATTTACACCAGAGTAAGTCAGTACAAGATTGAAAACTGCCCCATAATTATGTATAACATGCTTGTCGGGTATTGCAACATGTATATGTGAAAACAAAAGTTTTTAAAATGAAGAGCAAAACTGATAAAAGTTAACAATAAACGTGTATACGTGTTATATCGTCACTGCAAAAATAATGATTGTTTGTCTTTAGTATTAACATTCAAATACGTTAAATCTGTATTAGCGATAGTGTCTTTGTTCCATCGGTGAGTCAGCGTTAGCCGTACTATCTCGTAGTATTATTGTATTTCTGAAGACATCACGATGCAGTTTTTACGATGCATCACGTCTGCACTAGCGCTTGATAACAGCCTTGTGTTTGGGTGTTTCAGTGGTTTAAATCGCTGCTCTTGATATTGTTGATTAAACTTTGATACTATGAACAATATAATGTTATGTGAGAGGTTGACTTCAGAACGGTAACATACTAATAGTATATAGGATGACATAAACAGAACAATGTGAAGCTCTTCCAGATTAGTGTATAGGCAACATTTAATAATTAAAATAATTACATTCAACAACTCCCCTTTTAAGTCCATTTTCCTGACTTATAAGTAAATGCAAGAACAATCGGCCGGAATACAATGTATAGTTCTTGTCCACTTCCATATGACTATATAGCATACAATAAGCTATCGGGTCCCGTTGAGATCGGTTTGGGTGGCAGCCTAGATAGCCATAGAATAGTTTCATCTTGGAATCTCCCATATCACTGGGGATCCTCTTCAATTTAAATGGAGTTACTCGTTACGATTCCGAACCTTCACGTGACTGTGTTTATGAACCATTGTCAAATAGTGGTGACATTAAATCTAGGAAACAATACGCGAAATCGCGCATGCACAGAACGGAAAATTTGGTCAAGGCATTAAGTAATCCGCATGCGCAGAACGATTGATTTCAGTACTTCCGCTAAGCGCTTCGAGTGCAGCGTCAAACGCGGGCCTGTAATCTAACACGCGGGGTCTGACCAATGAAATCTGAGAAGTAGAAATACCGGTAGACGCTGTTGCTTGATTGACAATGTCAATCACGAAAGGGAGGAGCTTAACGCTATCGTTCTCTCCCAGTAAATTCCGATGTCAAATAACGACGTTATTTGGACGGAAAAACGATGGTTTGAAAACGTCCAAATAACGTCGTTTTTCCGTCCAATGACCATATACGGAAAAAAACGACGTTTTCGTGTTTGCAGTGAATGCCTGTCATATGTTCGTGTGACGTATTACGGTATAAACAAACTGTTTGAGCATACACAGCGCCATATTATGTTTACAGGCTGTTGTCTGTGATTCCGTAATTCAGATCGGCAACCCACTCAAAACACTAGACTCAACCCATGCTGCGCGTTGTTTCCAAATTCAATTTAGCGCGGTTAAATCTACAGGTAACCTAGCTCTTCATTGAAAACACAGTGTGTTTATCTCCTAATTAACATCGTGTAAGGGTCACGTGATACTAGCTGGATAAACTCATAAGGCATCCATGCAGCAGCTGTAAAAACAAATAATCATTCAATCTGATGTAATTAACGAAACTGACATTGTGTAACGACCACGTGACAACGTCTCCAGAATGTCATTTCGATCTACCTTATCAAATTACTATTAGTAAATTACCGAATCTATTACAACCAACCAAAATTGTCATTAAAGGCTTATGTTTAGGCTAATCAAGAGAATTCAGTATGGCCCTGCAATTGTCTGGTTCCAACCGTTCAAAAAGAAGACGTATAGAAGTTGATACAGAAACTGATAATGTATCTCAACATCTCGATACCTGGGCTCGATTCCTAGTAATAGAGACCCTTGATAAAGAGCCTATCAAACTCAATCCGTTTGCTGTATCGAAAGCAATTTCAGGAATTTGTGGAGAGGCGAAGAACGTGACTCGTCAACGTAGTGGTTCCCTCCTGGTTGAATGTGCAAGAAACAGAAATCTCTCAATCTACAATCTGTCATATTGTCTGCCAATATTGAGGTTGCTGTGTCTGAGCACAGAACACTAAACTCTTGCTGTGGCATTGTGCGTGACTGGACCCGTTGTCTGTCTGACATGTCAGAGCAGGAGATTGTTGCAGAATTGGGAAAGCATAGTGTAACTGCTGTCAAAAGGTTTACCAGGAAGCAAGATGGAGATGTTGTTCAAACAAATACATATCTTTTTACCTTTTCCAGAACTGCTCTTCCCACATCGATCAAAGCTGGCTACATGAATATTGGAGTGGAGGTGTATGTCCCCTCTCCACTCAGGTGCTTCAAATGCCAAAAGTTCGGACATGGATCAAAATCTTGCACTAGATCCCCAGTTTGTCAACAATGTAGTGGGAGCCATGACAGCACAGACTGCAACGGGGACCTTAAATGAAACAATTGTGATGGTCATCACATGGCCTCTTCAAAATCTTGCCCTGTTTGGATTTTAGAATCTATAATACTTAAAATAAAACATACCAACAACATCACTTATCATGATGCACGAAAACTGGTTGTTTCCACACTTCCAACAACTACATCAACCTTATCTTATTCTGCTGCAGTCTCCCGTTCCACTCAAACAAATTCTATCACAGGTCAGACAGATCTTACTTGGGTCCACTCTGATCAACCCCTTAAAATGGCATCCATGAGTCAAAATAAAGGTACATCTACATCATCATCTGACACTGATATTCAGCCTATGAGAGAACCTGCAAAGCAACATGCCAGTCAGCCTGCTAGTAAGTCTGCAAGTCAGTCTACACGTCCGCCTGAACAAAGTACTGAACATGCAACTATTCAAAAAAGGAAAGGAAAAGACAAAACAAAAAACAAAATCAAAGAAGCGCTTCTCCTCCTGAAGTACCTCTTACTAACCCGTTTGGACCTATGAATATGGAGGTGACCCTGTCTTCAGAAGACAGAGGTAGAAATCCTTCCTCCTCACGATCACGTGAGAGGTCACCTATTGAACCACCGAGACTCAATCAAATAACCTAATCAAATGGAATTGCAGAGGACATAGACATAATTTTAATGACATTCAATTATTGATACAGGATTTTAAACCGTCTGCTTTATGTCCACAGGAGACATACCTTAAAAGTACAGACCAATTTTATATTTGGCAGTATACATGTAACTCTCATCATTCCTATTCCCCCCCAGGCGACAAAGGAACTGGAGGGTCGTCTATTTTGGTCAGACAGGGCGTGATTCACAGCCCTGTTTCTATCAATTCAAATCTTCAAGCCGTTGTTGTTCGTTTAACTTTGAACGTTGTCTTTACTCTGTGTTCCTTGTATATTCCTCCATCCACAATGCTTCGGCAAACAGATCTTCAAAATCTATATGATCAGCTACCTAATCCATGCATCATTATGGGTGATTTGAATGGACACAACCCTCTATGGGGAAGTGTTACCACATTAAATAAAGGGAAAGTACTTGAGGAATTCATTTCTGATAATAGTTTATGTATCTGTAATGATGATTCAAACACTTATTTACATCCTGCCACTGGAACATACTCAGCACTTGATCTGTCTCTCACAGATTCAAATCTATTTAATGAATTTGAATGGCCAGTCCATGATGACTTTTGCGGAAGTGATCACTTTCCCACCATTATTAAATCTTTGAACCCGAATCCTGAAAACTCCACATCCAGATGGAATTTTAAAAAGTCCATTTGGTCATTATATGAAATATTGTGTACTGCAAAATGAACCCCTCATCATTTTCAAAATATTGAAGATCCGATTTAGTTGTTTTCAGATCAGTTCTATGAAATAGCCAATCAAACAATTCCTAAGTCCTCTGCAAATCCTCATATTCGCAAACCGTGGTTTACTAACGAATGCAAACAGGCACGGAAGTGTAGGAAGAAAGCGGAAACGTACTTCCGCCGACATCCTACAGTTCATAATTTAAATCAAGTAAAAATTTCAAATGCAAAATCTAGGCGGGCTTATCAACAAAATAAGCGTCAATCTTGGAGGAACTATGTCTCCAAAATAAATTCCCGTACGCCTATATCCAAGGTATGGAACATGATACAAAAAATTAAAGGCAAACGATCAAAGTCTTCTGTTCACCATCTTAAGGAAGGTGATCAGTTATTAACTGATAAATCAGACATTGCCAATAAACTTAGTGAAACATTGGCAAAACATTCGTCATCGTCTATTTATGTCACTGAATTCATAAAATATCAGGGAAAAGCAGGGTGTCCCACAAGGAAGTATTTTGTCAGTTACTCTATTTAGTATTAAAATCAATAGTCTTTCAAAGGTTTTAAGCGATGCATTGGATGGATCACTTTTCGTAGATGATTTTAACATATCTTGTCGTGGTAAAAATATGCACACTATTGAGAGACAGCTACAATTATGCCTCAATAAAATACAGAAAAGGTCTCTAGAGAATTGGTTAAGTTCTCTAAGACAAAACAAACTGTATCCATTTTTGCCGCAAATATAAACCGCATGAGGACCCTGAACTATTTTTGGCTGGTTTTCCTATTAAAGTTGTCAAGGAAGCCAAGTTCTTGGGTATTATATTTGATAATCATCTTACATTTCTACCACATATAAAATATCTGAAGACTAAAAATGTCTGAAAGCAATTGACTTGTTGAAAGTTGTTTCTCATTCAAAATGGGAGGGGATCAGACAACTCTCCTTCATTTATATCGTTCTCTCATCCGTTCCAAACTCGATTATAGCTCCATCATTTATGGTGGGGCCTGTAAAGCAACTTAAAATTATTAGATTCAGTACATCATCAAGGCCTGAGACTTTGTCTTGGAGCCTTTCGAACATCACCAGTCGATAGCTTATATGTGGAGGCCGATGAGCCATCGCTAAAACAATGTCGAATCAATATGTGACTAAATTATACTCAAATCCTTCGAATCCAGCATATGAGTGTGTGTTTAATCCCATGTATGCCAAATTATTTCAATCAAAACCAAAACTTGTTCCACCTCTAGGGTTCAGAATTAAGCCACACATTATTGAAGCTAACATTGATATCTCTACCTTCTCACCGTACCGGTTACTGTCTACACCTCCCTGGCAACTAGTTTAACTAGAGGTAGACCTAACGCTAACTACCCTAAGAAAATCTGACACAAACCCATTGGTATATCAACAAGAATATGCCCAATTAAGGTCCACATATGATTCTCATCGTCCTATTTTTACCGATGGTTCCAAGGATGGCGGCAAAGTTTCAAGTGCCACTATCACTGGATCTAAAATGGTGTCTTCGAGAATCCCAGGTAATAGTTCTATTTTTACAGCTGAAGCCAATGCTGTTCTTATAGCATTGGACTACATTCAAAACCAATCATCTCACCTTTTCATCATCTTTTCTGATTCCTTGTCATGCCTTCAGTCAATACATAATTGTTCTTCAAATCATCCCTTAATACTTGACATTTTAGAATTGCATAATGTTCTAGCCACTGCCCAATACGACATCGTCTTTTGCTGGTTGCCCAGTCATGTTGGTATCATTGGTAACACAATGGCTGATGCTGCTGCAAAAGCAGCTCTCAACAAATCTGTGACACCACTTCTTCTTCTTCCCTACAGTGACCATAAACCTGTTACCAGTTCTTACATCAAAGATCTAATGCAGAAGAAGTGGGACACCCAAGGGGGTATGATACATGCAATAAAACCAAATATCGGTTATACCTACTTGGGTTGTCAGTCCAGATTTGAAGAGGTTGTATTAAGACGATGTCGTATTTGCCATTCAAGATATACTCATGAATTTATACTGAAAGGTGAGGATCCTCCATTCTGTATCCCTTGTGATGAAAGAATCACTGTCAAGCATGTCTTGCTTGACTGTGTTGATTTTTCCATCACAAGGGATAAATATTTCAAAGTGTCATCAATAACGGATCTTTTTAATCATATAAATGCTCCTTTAATCACCGTTTTTTAAAGGAAATAGAACTAATTAATAAATTTTGATGTACAAAGATATGAATTGTCATATTTTATGGTTATGTACTAGTTTTATACATATATCTGTGATAATCTAGTTGTTTTACTGTCATTCGCCAACAGAATTTTATACAGTTTACATATATAATGTCAAATTTGCCGATGTGACGTTAAATATTAACTCACTGACTCACTCACTTATTTTATTTAATGTTCCAGGTTCTGTACATGTTCGTACAGTTTGAATAAAGGTCACGAATTTGTGAATTTGTGGGTAATTAGAGACCATCGGCACATATCACTTCACAATACCGCCCCAAGTCTTACAGCAAATGAAGTAGCACCATTTGGATAATGCTTCAGAAGCATTTACATACCAGATTCATGTTCCTGCACATCTTGAACCTTTTGACATGCTTAAACTGGACAATTTATGTTTCTCCTCATATACTGCAGGTGGGTGATTGTATATACATTGTATAAATTATTCATTTTAAACTTTTTTTAATGTGAAAGTACGTCTAACACTTTTAGCGGACCGGTCATTACAGTCGACCTAATGACATTCTCACATATTCAAAGAACAAGGACATGTGTATGTTATATTCACTACTGTCATTGAAATCATTGCGAAGTGCACAACAACTTATCAGGCTTCATTACAAGCAGTTGGTTTGTCGTTCGTAATATTTTTCAGGTTACAGGAAACTACGGTTATATCGAACTCAATGGGGGCCACTAATGTTAGTTCGTTATAACCGCAGTTCGTTATAACCATATGTACAGCAAATGGCCGTACTAGAATACAGCTTATTACATCCAATACTTCGATATAAACGTAGCTTTCTGTATATGAAGTGTATTTATTATTTATTACACACATCAAATATGTATTTAGGTGTAAATAAAAAAAAAGACTTTCGTTCGTTTTACAGACCAACTGAAAGCGCTGGTTGCCCAGGAATACTGACATATGAACCAATAAAGAGAAGTGAATAATTACCTCAGGTTATAGGCCATTTCATACATGCATGACAACACACAGATATTTTTACCATCAATTTAACTGTAAAAGTACATTTTAAGGGTAATCACAATGTCAGTTAGGACAGGCTAGATTAGGTCAATTCGCGTTATTTTGATATATGCTCTTTTTATAGTCCTATGACTCGTATTTCTTACATGAACCCAGAAATGCAGTTTTTTACCATTTCCGACAGTCCTTTAGTAATAGTAATAATGTTGAAGAAGTTGGGAATCGGCAGTGAAGTATGACAGTGGATGTTTTTACCACCAACTATCTTGAAGAACGATAGGGGTAAGATGGTAATTTGACGGGGTTTTTTATATAAGCGGTACGTGATACCACCGCAACATTCATTCACTCAACGAGGCTTACTGTGTATGAGTCTCCCAATGGTGATTTGAGGGAGTCTGTCTCACTCCTCTCCTCTCAGAACCTGGCCAACGTGGTCGGCAGTCTATGACGTTGATGCACATGTCTCCCTATCATTTCCCAGACGTGTTCAATGGAGAAAATATCTGGGCTCAGATGGTATTGAGCATTGACAATTCTTGCACTGTAAGCGTTGTCGTCTTGAGGACTAAACGTCGATCCGCACGCCTTGTCCCGAGAGTACTATCAACTTACCCTTCAACTTACCCTTGCTTGCATAATATGGTGTGGGTTCGGTCACAGTGATGCCACCCCACACCATAACCGATCCACCGCCAAATATGTGATGAGTTCTGAGGTTAACGTTTATTTCGACATCGCCAGGCACAACCACGTGCTATGGAGTCAATCGGGACTGGTACCGACCAGCGATTACTAACCCGGTTTCCACGTTGTGTATACAATTGTGCTCTGTTGGCAACATAACGATTTGTAAGGTGGCACAACACGTGGCTGTAATCGTCTGACCCACAATTCGTACCCTAGTAGTTTTCATTAATTTGATTCGCAGTTTGAGGTCGATTTCATAGAGCCTGATTCAGATCAATCAAACAACTCTTATCGTTGGCCTGGGACGCCCTGAACGGGGTCCATCGTCAACATTTTGGATTTGTTGCCACCTGTTCTATAGTCTGCTCACAACAAACTGTGAAAAATGGAATGTATTGGCCTCTTCGGCACGTGCAAACTTTTCGATTTATTTTTGAGTCAGGTCTCGTGAGAGGTTCCGGGTAGTTTGTCAAAAATGAAAGCAAATTAAATCTGAAGTTTACTGAGAAACAATATTTGAAATGCTTGAATTCCTCATTGATAACATTTAAATAAACTTTGGCAGAAAAACATTCACGCAAGTTGTGCTCCACGTCTTGCTGATCTGTTTCTTCATGCATATAAGTCTGTATTTCTGCTCGGATTGGCAAAGTCAAAACACGTTAACTTGGCTAAAAGTGTAAATTAAGCTTCAGGTATATCGATGATCTGATATCAAATTCATTGATTTACCCACCTGGGGGAAATCGAGCGAGACCGCCTCATCTGTTTAGATCCATATGTTCATATTTAGCGTCATGCATGAAGATTCAGAGTGTCAAAACACTCTCAACAAAACTGTATGCCAAGATAGGTGACTTCAACTTTCTAATAGTCAACATTCAGTTCTGTTCCAACAAATTCTGTTTAGATTCCACAATTTGTAGGTACAATCAAATATGCTCTTTCCACCAAGATTTCACAGAGCGTGATACGATTCATGCTCAGAAACTGTTTTATCACATGCAAGGTTGTAACATTCATGCCTCAGCAATGCTTTCAAAGCGTTTTAAGGTAGACATGGGGAGGATATTGTCAAATTTGAGTGACAAAAATGATGTCCAATGCGGTTCCCTATTTTGACTTATATTTTGTACCATATGTTCATGTGTGTTTTCAGGTGAACCATTGTCTTGCCGTTTGACGGATGCCTGGGACAGGATACGTTCATCATTTTTAGAACGCCTGGCAGCATCACTATTTGATAGTGATTCATACAATCGAGCATGTTTTTTCTAGGAAGACTGTTATACCACTCTTGCTGAAACATTTTTTAGTTTACAACACCAAGAAACGTTTTAAAATAATGTATGGTATACATTTTGGGGACATTTCAAAGTTAGACGCGTCAGTTACAATAATTATGTCCGATACAATTCCCCATTTTGACTTGAAACATATGTTCTTAGATTTTTTAGGTGAACCTTTAGCTTCATTGAGCATGTGTTTGGACGGGTGCCACAGGTGGGGCAGGATACACTCACCTTTTCGCGAACACCTGGTATCATCACTATTTGATAGTGATTCATAAACACATGCTCGTGATATAGTCTGACTCGTCTCTGCTTTTATTTTTAGACATGAAGGTTGTGGCATGGGATGTTTGTCGTGGTTGTTCTAATACTTGGTATTAACCTTTATATCATGATTTGTTTTGAAGAGTTTTATCAAAAGACAAATACCTCAATTTTAAATATATTTGTGCCAGATCATTACATGAAGATCATACCCGTGAAGATCCGGGGTAGAATAGGTCTTCAGCAACCCATGCTTGCCGACTGACGGGATCGGTAGGTCAGGCTCGCTGACTTGGTTGATGCATGTCATCTCATCCCAATTGCCTAGATCTGGTCCATACTTGATTATCTACAGACCGCCGTCATATAACTGGAATATTGCTGAGTGCGGCGTAAAACAACAAACAAACAAACCAAACCAACATGATCTATGAAGGTAAAATAAAACTGTGGTTTCAAACTGACATTATGTCGTACTTGCTACCGCCAGCAATCAGCAGCCTACCGCTTTGATACTAACGATAACAAAATAACTAATCGATACTGACGATCAAATTTAGAGGTGACTCAGTGTACGTACTCACGTCAGACCTCAGCTGGTACACAAAGTCACTAAGCAGAGCTCAGCACCGATTTCAACATGTACATCCTTTGGCTGTGATTTAATGCTATGGTAAACTTAAATACGACTCATACATGCACGATTCAATCCGCACGCATTCACCAATATTCCAACTCTATGACGGTGTTCTGTAAATAATGGAGTCTGGACCAGACAATCTAGTCATTGACATCGTGTGCATCGATTCACGCAATTGGGATACGATGACATCTATTAACCAAGTCAGCGAGCCTGACCACCCGATCCCATTAGTCGCCTATTACGACAAACCAAGTCAACTTTAATGGCAAGCATGGGTTGATGAAGACCTATTCCAGCCCGGATCTTCACGAGTGGATTCAACATGTGTAAGTGGAATGGACACTATTGATAATACCTACCGAACTGTTGCTTTTAAACATCCTATGAGAAAATGGAAGCAGTAGATCACTGATTAACACATGTCCCTGATGATTTTGTTGCCGTATATACTTGTATATGTCGCACTGAACCTGGGTACTACTTGCGTGTGTACTTCGTCACTCACGAGGTAAAGTCACAGCAGTGCAACTACAACTAACCTGATATGTATATATTCATTTCCATGTTGAATTTTTACAGATAATAAACGGCTCAAAAGTGTGTTGCACTAATCAATTAGTGTGGTCACACAGTGAAATGATCGACATTGTCATCAAAACCCTGACAGCACTGAATATTTTGCGATCAATGCACAAAGGAATATGTGTGTGTAGTTGAAGTATAGGTAACAAGGGCTTATCCTGGAAAATGATGTAAAGGTTTGCCAATATATTATGAAACACATGCTTTCGTCAAATTCACTGTCCATTTCCGTCCGTAGTGTGTACCATATCGAAGGAAATGGTTTTGAATTAACAATATATTATCAGTGATAATTCATCATATGTCTTTTATACAATGAATATTATTCCAAGTTCCGTCTTTTGTTAAATTAGCAACAATTAAGTCATTGATTTGCACGCAGGAGGTGGCGTGTTTCATCATGTGTAGCAGTCAGAAAATGTTTACAAATAACTGGAAGTTGTAAAGATTGTATTACAAACAACAAAATTATTCAAAAACGGAATTTGAAAATGACAAGATCAAAAACCATGTACTAAAAGTTCTGGGGACATGTTTATCATCCTGGCTGAACTGTCCAGTACTCAACCACACCCGCAGAATCGACGTCGACCTCTTTTAAAGTCCCTTGCTACACACATGGTACTCTATCGGATGTGACCCCTTCCAGCAACGATGCAGGCCCTAACACGACGTAGAACTGAGTACATGAGTCTTCTGACATCCTGATTAGGGATCCTACACCTTTCTTCCTGGAGGGCAATTGCCAAGTCATCCCTCGTCAATGGCAGCTGTTTACGTTTCCGAATCCTGTGTCCACGTTGGTCCCAGAGGTGCTCTATCTGGCTGGCTAATGTTTTAAGGTCACGTTGTTGGCGTTCAGAAAGTCGCTAGTGACTCGAGCTGTGTGAGGGGTTGCGTTGTCCTGCTAAAAGGCAGTACCATAGGCTCATCGATGTAACGACGTACAGTGAGATTTCCGTCGATGGTGACCAGATCCGTCTTCTGGTCCCCGAAGATGCCACCCCAGACCATGACACTACCACCTAGGCTCCACTTTTTGGACGCAAAAACGTGCCGTCCGTTCACCACGTCGTCGGTACATTCGTACCAGCCCATCAGACTTAAAGAGCTGGCACCTACTGTCGTTGCTGATGAACCGTCAATTTCTCTGTTGCCACTGCTCTACAGTCCTGGCCCATCTCAGTCTGTGAGGTCGGATCACGGTCAAGCATGTCCTGCCTGACTGTGTTGATTTTGCCATCAAATCATCAACTATCAAGGATCTTTTTAATGGTACAAGTTCGCATTTAATTGGGTTTTTGAAAGAAATTGAATTGTTTGATAATTTTTTCTTAATATGTTCTGTCTTTTTAAATAATTGGTAGATCAAATTTGTTAGTGGCTGTATTCTTGAAGGGGGTTGAAGTACTGTGAAATCATTGTCCCCCTGAAAGAGTACGTAAGTTCCACATCATTCAAAGTACATTTGGGTCTACGCCATTTTTAATCGTAGAATATTTGTTAGGTTTACTTGATAGCTACAATTGACTATAATCGCCAGCGGCTGAAGGCATGGTGTAAATCCTTCTGGGGAGCCGTGAAGGTTGGTTGGTTGGTTGGTTGTTGTTTAACGCCGCACTCAGCAGTATTGCAGCTATGTGACGGCGGTCTGTAAAAAATCGAGTCTGGACCAGACAATCCAGTGATTGACAACATGTGCATCGATCCACGCAATTGGGATCGATGACATGCATCAACCAAGTCAGCGAGCCTGACCACCTGATCCCGTTACTCGCCTTTTACGACAAGCATAGTCGGCTATTATGGCAAGCATGGGTTGCTGAAGAGCTATTCTACCCCGGATCTCACGGGTAGAGCCGTGAAGGAAGCAGAAGTATTGTAAGTATCCACTGTCCCTAGTATGTTGGCCTAACTTTGGATGCTGGCGATCTCTAGCTCGTTTTTATCATGTATCGTAATATCGTTTTATCGTTCTATACTAGATTTGAATATGTCTATGATACTCTAGTTATTTGACTGTTCTTTGCTGACAGGTATTTTAGAAAGGTTACACATATTTCGTATGTATGTTTCAATTGTTGTAGTCACGATATGGCTGAAATACTGCCGATATGACTGTAAATCTTAACTCACTCACTGTGACTGTCACTGTAGAAACGTTAACGTCATGCAAAATCGATAGGCACGGAGTCGTCTAGCAACGGGTCCTTTTGCTGACTGCATGTGCAAGGCTTTTTACGGATGGTGACGTTACAGTTAGGAATCTGGACATTATGTGAAGCATCCGTAAATACTGGTCTTACTGTGGCGTCGTGATCTTGTGTCTTCCACTCCTCGGCCTGTCTGAAAGGTTGGAAGTTTAAGCTGGATTATGTAACGGCTGGTTCGTTGTGTTGCCTATTTTGATATGTACTATAGATTCCAATGTATTTTCAAATTGACAATTAACGTGCCTTTGGGCGCGTGGGGTACCATGATAAGCAATGTCGCCTCTGAGGACAAGCAACTAATTGTTTGGGAACGAGTTTAATATCCGTACAAAAGGGGCGTAATATGTGAAACGAAAAGGTACTGAACAAAGCATTACTTGAATGCATGATAAATTAGACACCTGGAATTTGTTTAATATTTTGGTCAGTTTTGTTCTGAATTTCCCCCGTTTCGTGAAATACATAAATCTTGTTCAGTGCTTGAGAGGTACGTCTAAGCTAGCGAAATTTCGGATTACAAACTTACTGTTTGCGTTATAACCGTGACGTCACAACCATGCTTTGGTGCCGCATCAAAGGGCTGGAACAAATGACAAATTACATGGAACATGCACAATACAAACAATCAATAAAGTCAGCATACATTAGTTTCTGTTGATCACACCACTAATGAAGGGGAAAAAATGTGCATACAAATTAACATTATGTCGTACATGCACTCAGTCGTCAACCATATTTTATATAAACTGTTAATGTCGATGGAAATTTAGAAGTAACAATGTGTACTTACTCACGTCAGACGTCAGCTGGTGCACATATACACCAGTAGAGCTCTGTTCCGATTTCAACATGTACATGGTTTGGTTTGGTTTGTCTACAACATGTGTTGCCAGGGTCAACTGAAATACAACGCTTACATGTATGTCGATGTCTCACGCACAACTGCTGTCCTGATATCCATTTCCCTTGTGCCACTGCCCGTGGGTAATTGTCAGTCTTCAGGTACACAACAGACTTTACTTGTTTATTGCAATATTCCAGCTAAACTGACGGCCAAAAGAAACGTTACAAACGATATATCTAGGATAAAATATGACCAACACAATTTGAAGCAGCAATAACAATTGTATTGTAGAAATTGATCATTCCGAACAGTAAAATGCGAATTTACTAATTCAACAACAAACAAAGGGACATTTCTTGACAAGGGGTCATTCGTCCAGTATTCGATCAACAACATTGGTTACAACTTTAAGGTGACGACGGCCCAGACCGTTCAATACGGGATATGACCTCCATGAGCGGCAGTGCATCTTCGAATGCGGCGTCGAACTGAGTAGACAAGCGTCCTCACATCGACTGCAGGTATCCGACTCCATTCCTCACGGAGGGCAACGATCATCGCTTGTCTCGTGAAGGGAGGATGTTGACGTTTCCGAAGACGACGCCCCAGCTGGTCCCAGAGATGTTCTATGGGTGACAGATCTGGTGATCGAGCTGGCCACGGCAGGACAGTCACGTTGTTGGCGTTCAGGAAGTCTCTAGTAATACGGGCTTTATGGGGTGGGGCGTTATCTTGTTGGAACACCGTCCGTTGTTGACGCTGGATGAAAGGAAGAACCACTGGCCGTAAGATATTGTCCATGTAGCGTTCTGCTGTCAGATTGCCTTCGATGATGACAAGTTCCGTCTTCTCGTCCCCGCAAATGCCGCCCCAGACCATCACACTTCTGCCCCCGTAAGGTTCAACCTCCTGGACACAACAAGGAGCCGTACGTTCACCACGTCGTCGATAAACTCGCATCCGCCTATCAGGTTTGAAGAGTTGGAACCTGCTCTCGTCACTAAACAGCACTCGCCGCCATTCCCTTTTTTGCCATCGCTCAGTTTGCCTGCACCACGGCAATCTGGTACGTCGATGATGACGGGTCAAGGTCATGCCCTTGAAAGGGCGATACGCCCGGAGACCATAATGTCGTAGTCGTCTGGTCACTGTTTGTCTGCTGACCGGATGTCCTAAGCTGTTGGCAGCTGATGACGTCACAGTAAGAAATCTGTTCCTCAGATGAAGTACCCGTAAAAAGCGGTCATCCTGCGGGGTCGTGACCTTTGGTCTGCCACTCCGTGGTCTGTCTGTGGTTCTGCCAGTCTGTCTGATCACTGCCAAAAGAATCCAGTAAATACACTTCCCAATCACAATATGGAGCCAGTTGTGGACTGACAGTGGTCAACTCCAAGGCCGAAAATGAAGCAGAAGCTCAACCACAGCGGGTCATAGAACCATCATTAAGAAGGAAAAGATTCTTTTCATCAAGAATTGTCTCAATGTACCTCCAGCATCCAACTTACTAGCTCCCCACAATGGATTATGACTGTTAAAATCACTACACAATACAACACTTGAAGATTGTCTTACCTAATTTCACTAAAGGACAACGACTCCTTCATATACACATAAAAAGGTTAAGCACCCCCTAATATTACACTATCTGATAATACACTACCATAATGCTTAATGTTGATGGCAATACTAATTGTGTTGTTTTGGCCGAATACTGTGACCGTTCATGCGTGATGGTGACGTCCCAATTTCCCGTGTTTAGGCACGTGCATCATGCCTCCCTAGCACTCAGCAAAAGACAGTACGTTCACGCAGCAAATACTGGTACTGAAAACAGTGAAAATCTGATTTGTGTAATTGTCAAGTCTGAAAATGGCAAGAAGGAGATTATGTTAAGCACTAAGATGCAGAACCATTGGTATGCATGCCACAGGGATGTCTTTCAAGGCGATTGGACGTCAACTGGGTTACCATTACTCAGTAATCGGCCGACTAGTGCGAAAACACGCCCAAACCAAACAGTGAAGGACCTGCCGCGTACAGGACGCCCTCCTGTGACGTCATGACGTGAAAACAGGATATTACTGCGATTAGCGCGAAGAAATCCATTAGCAACGAGCAGCTACCTGAGGCGTAATTGGTTACCCCATTTAATACAACCTTTGTGGAGTGAGCACCACCACAGTTCTTATGTTTAAGAGAATTTTGATTGCACTCCTCATATTTGTCCTTCCCTCCACATTTAGCGCACACATTTATCAGGTCCACGAGGCAGACGCACAGCAGAGCACATTAGAGGTAACACAGGTTTTTACTCGTTCTCATGATCAATTTCACTCATCTCAATATCCAGATCAATACCATAGATAACCCCACGGGTTCTCATTAGTGATTCAGGCTCATGAGTGGTGACAAAATGTTCATCAAGTTCCGTGACTTGCAAAAGTGTTTGGGCAGCCTCAACAGTTTTTTGCTGTGACACTAACGTCTCCCCTGGCCATCCGCTTAAGACTAACTATTTCCGTAGTGACCTTAGCCAAGGCCCAGCCAAAGCACGCTGTGTCATAAGTTATCAGAGGGTTGTTGAACCATCGTCATATTCATCTACATCGGCTTTAAAGATAACAGTGGTTGATTTGACCCGCACTGGCTCATCAAAAACAAAAGTAAGATCAGACCACGTAGTAGAAGGGACAGTATTTGGTTGCTTGGCAACACAGGTTTTTTAAGAAGTACCAACTTGAATAGGACCGATTCGCTTCCGTCCTGAAGACACCACTTTGATTCAGTCCTCACATTCCATTTTGTTGTCAACCTTTGCGTAGGTCAATCTCAAAGAACTAACTGTAAGAATCAGCTAACACCTAATATAAATTAAAAGCTTGGAAAAGGGAAATCAAAAGCAAAAACAACCAAAAAGGAACTAACATAAAAGATCAAGTGTGTTTTATAAAAACGGACAAGTTCATGAGAAGCATGAGACGTCCGTACTCGACGGCAGTCGAGACCGAACTCCTCCCTGATCAAAATGATCACAACAAGGACATGCAAACCATAAGTCGGGAAACACGTACGATTCGGAAAAAACGCAATTAATGTATTAGCAAAAGGGCCTAGCTGCACGTACTGCACGTACTGCACGTACTGCACGTGCAGCAGCACTATGAACGGTATTAAAGTGCAGGGCTTACGATTGCCTGGCATCTGAGTCAATCCAGCAGTGACGGTTCAACAACATGCCAAGATTAACAGAAGTGCAAGTAAACAACGTCATAGGCCGCTTGCGGGCAGGGGAATCCCGATCAGCTGTAGCCAGGGTTTTTAATGTAGCGCCCAGCACTATCACAGGGCTATGGGATTGGTTTCAACAGCATGGGTCAACACGTGATCGACTAAGGTCGGGACGTCCAAGAGTAACCACCCCCGCTACCTACGTGAAAGAACGACCACAGCCACCCCAACCGCATCCCAAATACCCGGACTGCGCAAAATCGCCAACCAGACAGTAAAAAACCGTTTAAGAGCAGCAGGTCTACGAGGAAGGAGTTCTGTTCGACGCATCATATTGAGTCGATAACATCGTCAACAACGGCTGCATTGGTGTCGTCAACACAGGGTATGGCCTCAACTGCGCTTGTGAGATGTCTGGTTGAGCGACGAATCAAGATTTCTCATCCGCCGAGGAGATGGAATAGCACGGGTCTGAAAAACGTCGGGGAGAACGTTACGCCGGAAACTGCGTGGGGGTAGCGTTTGAATGTGGGCGGATATCTCTCATCATGACAGGGCAATCTTACGGATCAATGATACATCAACGAAATTCTCCTACCACACGTCCTCCCAATTGTGTAGCACAACGGACAAACACGATCTTCGGTTTCAGCAGTTTTAATAATAACAAGGACTATTTTCATACGCTGGTACAACGAACACTTAACAAGGGCGTGGCAGAGACTGTGAGAGAGGCTATTGGCTGTTTCAGGCGTGACCCAGTGTGACCAGAGCTCGTCCCAGTGTGCTGGCCTTCTGAGCTGTGACTTGACTGTTAGCTTGGCTCGTGTTCTTCTGCCGTTTTCGTCTGGACTACTCTGTCGGTCTGGTCCTGGTCAGTGTTCAGCGCCCTTCTCTGCCTCTCTCCCCGACTACACTGACAGTGCGGTTTATATAGGAAGGCTGTGACCCTCAAATCTTCAGGGGGGTCAAAACAACTTCGTGGTACGATAAACCGGTCAACAACTGTCCGATTTATAACCGTCATCTGGTCATGAAATGACACTTGAACCTTTAAGGGGGGGGGGGGGGGGGGGGGTCGACACAAGTTCGTGGTACAGTACACGGGAAAGTCTTTGTCAACACTGTCCGATTTATGACCATCACCTGGTCACTGACCCCTTTCTTCTAATGAACGCAATAAGCTCACCTCTACACAGCCTCTGGCCATACTGGATAGTGTTACATTCGCCCTTTTCTTATTGAGAAATTTTCAGCATAAAATTTCTTGAAATAATTATGACAATCCGTAGATACATGAATACCTCAAAATATATGTACAATCCACAACAATCCGTTGTCAACTTCATTAGCAAATCATTAGCATATAGTTAATACGAATACCTCAAATGTATGTAAAAGCCACAACAAGCCGTTGTTAATTAGAATATAGTTAATATGCATACATATATAAATTCACAAATAAAACACATTCTGAAGCAGGGTACAATTCGCACATCAAGAACCGAAGTGCAAACAGCTGCACCATGTTAAATGGTCTTTCATGCGTTGTGTATATTTTCACAGTCGACTTGTAAAGTTCTGTAGTATGGTGTTCTGATCGTATGCGACGACAACAGTTCATGTAGATCTCTGTTGTCAGTACTCCTATCAACGTGGGTTAGTCAAACTCACGATGCCCTCGGGTACCCGCATCCAGCGTCGGGTAGATGCTCCGTATGGCGGGAGTTGGTCGAACTTCTTCTGCTGGATCGGAGTCCCTTTGTGTCAAGAGTGGCGCAGAGGGTAGGTTTCCTCTGTAGACGCGACCTGCGCTCCCAGTGTCAACAAGACATTCCTCCTACTCATTCCTCGCTTGGCTAGCCAGGGTCTAATAAATCTAACATACAAGAAAATCCCCACAAGAATTCCCACTACAGTTAAGGTTATTCCCAAGAAATATTTCCAATCTGACATCTCCTCATCTGGTACCATAGCCTGTAAATCATTAAGCTGATCAATAAGATGATTCATAGGGATATTCTCGATACTCTTTAGTTTATCAGGTAACCTAGTCAAGTTCAGTTTTACAGCAGTTTTCAAGAAAGGTTTCCAGAGCAACATGTTTGAAACATTCGGGGTATGAACTAACTTCAGAAAATTATGTTCCAACTCGTACTGGCTTTCATTATGATAATAAGGGAGTAAGGTCAAATGATCATTACATGCTGAACATGATGCGTTCAGTTTAATTATTGATAACGGAGGTAAGACCACTATGGTATATGAAAACTTGTTATCCGTATCACATACCACTACAAGATCCAATCTTTTATTGGTTGTCAATACCCGGCGTCCCGCAGTAAGGTATTCTGCCCTAGGCAATATAGGATTTGGTTGGACTTCTGTGTGACATGTCTGTCGGACCTTGGTCTCGTCTTTCATAAACAGAGCAATTACACATAGTTTGCTAAGATTGATTGGGTAGATCGGGTTCTGGATATGGCAATAGCCTGTAAGGGGTTTTGTACCTATCTGAACTTCTGAGGGTTTCAGTAATGCATTGTTGTGCATTGACTGCGATTACCTCTGTTTCTAACCGATATTTTGCTACCATATTATTTATGGTGTTTGACCCTGTATTTAAATGATTCATGACTAGTGGTACCGGCAAATTATGAGCCTGGTATATTCCAAATTCACCATTAACATCTAAGTGGAATCGTTGTGACTACTAATATCTTATCATCAAATAGGACGGTGGTACACAGTAAAGTCTTATAGAATCCCCATAAATTGTCTACCGGATTATTCGCTAACCGGAATCTAATAGGTAGGTCAGTTTTTATGTCCTTTAATAGGGCCAACAACTGACTTGGTGTTATGGTGCTGGGTGACAGATGACCCAAAGCCAACATATTCATTTGCAGCTGGAGGTGTTCTAAATATGACAAAAAGGTTTGTACCATGCTCCGAATATTTTCGATTACTAATTCCACTTGCAAATAGGTCTTTGTTGCCCATTCTAACTTTGCTATTCGATTGCTCAATGTAGTGGAAACATTAGCAATTTCTTGTCCCACTATATCCAGATTGTTAATGACTTCATTAATGGCATGTCGATTCTCCGATACTTGAATTCTTGTCGTATTAATAATAGAGAGCCCTTCTTGAATGACATGTGCCATACCTGCTTGATTCTCTGCAAGCCTACGTACATTTTGTTTCATAGAACTTAGGTCAGCGTCAGACACAGTGCCAAATAAGAAACTCAAGGCACTACCGATAAACGTCAATAGCGAACGCTTGGGTCGTGTGCGGAACCTACCATATTCTAAAAAATTATCTGCTAGGCTATTTAAAGTTGTGTTCAATCTTGTAATTTCTTCGTCTAATTTGATGTACATGCTTAAGATGCCTGTTGATTTATCGGAGTGGTAGCGACTCAAGAACTGTCTAACCATCATCGTGACTTGATCAATATTATACCTACACTTCCCAATAAACTGACTATATGGGTCTAAATCAATAAAGAAGGTGACTAGCCATTTAGACCTTGTCGTGGTAATATCATTCAGTTTTTGAAATACAATGTTTTCGTACATAATCGAACCCTGTGCTAACCCCATGAGGAAGAGTAAACCCAGAGGAAACATGTTCTCTCTGAAACATAAGAGTAATTAATCATATACACTGGTTCTATTCCCAAACCATATAAAACTATAATAAACCAGCCATTGCCTGGAGCAACTATTTCACCTTTTTGCTTTTGTTGGAATGTGCGTTTTCAGTAGAGGCCCTAGTTCGTTTCAGTTCAGTGGATTCTATCCACATGTCTCCTTGTCGCTAACTGCAACTTCACTTTCCACAACTGAACCTGTCGCTATCCGCAACTTCACTTTCCACAACTGAACCTGTCACTATCCGCAACTTCACTTTCCACAACTAAACCTGTCGCTATCCGCAACTTCACTTTCCACAACTGAACCATGGAACTCTACTTGTTTGTCATGCTTTCTGTAAGTTTCGGATGACTTGCTTTCCTATCTTAACTGTACCAGCTACCACTGCTCGGGCTACCAGCTTAATTTATACGGAATGTTGTCTCCTCCTCCTCCTTCCAATCAGTGTCATCATGAGAAGGAGTGTTCAGTGTATAAACCTCTGTTATGTGTTCCCCTGTGTGCCCCATAGTTCGTCCCATAAGTTCTGACTGTTTAGGCAATCTCTTTAATCATATCAGTATGCTCTTGTCGCTACTCGCGACCAAAGACTGATCATCACCGTTATGATGTCAGTACACCCTTGACGAAATCCGCGATCAAGAACTGATCCTCATAACTGGATCCTTTATGTTTTTACAATCCCTAACTATATTAGCATACTTTTGACCGGACCTGGGCCACGTTTTTGTCTTATCATTCATTTCCTGTTGTGTTCACAGTTTCCCTATTCTGTTCTTGATATGAACCTTGTTCTCCCGTTTTAGAGTTTCCCTCATCCCATAATTTGTTTAAAACTTCCTTAATAATCCGGAATATACTTAAGCATACCTCTGTACACGTTTGATCACTTCCACCACTAGTTTTACTTTATCTAGACCAAACATTACGCAGTCTTTGCCAACGCTTAACACATGGCTGGATCTCCTTCAAATGAAAGGAATAAATTAGCGATACCTTGAGCACCTACGACTATTGCCAAGGTTATAATCTGCCTTGTTGCTTGATCATGGTCATGTAGATACCTATGGCTAAAATCGCTAACTGTCCCTGAGCTTGACTGATACGCCACCAGTTTTATTCTTTCTTGATCTGCATTAGTTAATACAGCATATTTTTCTATACTTTTAAACCATTCCTTAAATTTTGTTGGTTCCCCCTCAAAAGTTTTAATAACTTGCGCTATTCCCTGTGCTCCTAAGGTTGTTGAAAGATTAGCTAACTGTCCCGTTATTTGTCCTGCTATCCCTGTCAAAAATTCTCCCAATTCCTGTCCAGCCATAACGAAAAATGAAACAGAAGAAATCCGAGCTACTTACCCGAGTTGGTCTGAGCGTCAGTCTTCACTTGTCCCAGGCTGTTCCTTTGTTTTGAGACGGATCCTGGTCTCGGCACCAAAGAAGAACCCCAACGTGCTCTATATGTAGCACAACGGACAAACACGATCTTCGGTTTCAGCAGTTTTAATAATAACAAGGACTATTTTCATACGCTGGTACAACGAATACTTAACAAGGGCGTGGCAGAGACTGTGAGAGAGGCTATGGGCTGTTTCAGGCGTGACCCAGTGTGACCAGAGCTCGTCCCAGTGTGCTGGCCTTCTGAGCGGTGACTTGACTGTTAGCTTGGCTCGTGTTCTTCTGCCGTTTTCGTCTGGACTACTCTGTCGGTCTGGTCCTGGTCAGTGTTCAGCGCCCTTCTCTGCCTCTCTCCCCGACTACACTGACAGCGCGGTTTATATAGGAAGGCTGTGACCCTCAAATCTTCAGGGGGGTCAAAACAAGTTCGTGGTACAGTACACGGGAAACTCTTTGTCAACACTGTCCGATTTATGACCATCACCTGGTCACTGACCCCTTTCTTCTGATGAACGCAACAAGCTCACCTCTACACAGCCTCTGGCCTTACTGGATAGTGTTACAAATGCAGCCACAAGCCCAGACGTTGCAGCAGTTGGCTTTTGGGTTGCAGGTCGAGTGTGCTACCATTCACCAGGATGTGATTCGCATTCTCTTCTCTTCCATGGGCAGAAGATGTCATCCGCTATCGATTCCAACGGGGGACATACGCGTTATTGATGGTAGCTGACCCTCACCTTGGACTTTTCCTGTGTTCCGATAACTGAGATGACTACAATCACCAAGTGTTCTCTCCACAACATTTTGGCTCATTACCATGTACGGTTCCTCGTATAAATGTATTTTCCTACCTCACACAACATTTCTTCTTTTTGGAGAGTATATACAAACTCATGGCATAAAAGAATATTGTGGCTATGTAGCCATGCTGCGTTCCAAGCACAATTCTGCACACTATCGTGCTAGTGATTTTTCCATCTGGTCTATTACTTGATTCTTTGGTTTGATTAAACGCAACTGTCGCATGATATACAACATACACATATTTACTTTATATGCAAATTGTGTGAGTGTCAGTTTAAACAATATCAGATATGATATAATGAACCTAATATTATTTTATCATTATGATAGTAGTAATAGTTTAAGTCTTTGTTTTTCCTCGCTCCACATGGAATCGATGCTAGTATGTATATATAACCCTTCTACTAAGTATTGATACCAGGAACCCTAAATATACAATCTCCGTTTCGCGTTCTACATGTACACACAGGAACAGACTCAATCACTTATATATTAATTCATAATCATTCCTGTCACCTTCAAATCAAGTGTATTAATATAACATTTATAATATGTTGTTCTGTTGTCTGCTGCAATACTGAATTTTAAGGAGTTGTGTCCATGATATATTACAACATTTATAGACTGTAAAAATGTGTTTAGGTTTAAAACAGGTGCTAAACATACTTAGCTCTTAAAATGCTTAGATTTATGTTTAAGTCTCAAAAGGAACAAAGTCTTTGTGTTTTATTTCAACATGTTAATGAAATGTAACACGTGTAAGGGGCTCAACATCCCAAAATATCCAGATGTTTCGAACCTAAACATGTTCATTAAAGGTGTTGAATATCGTTATTTGTGTCATTCATTAGTTACCCGCTCCCGTTCGCGACTCAACACAAGGTCGTTTTCATCTATCTTTTGACGTAACAATCGTTATATCAAACTCACAAAGAGTCTAAAAGAGTGAGAAGAAAATGTTAATAGTTGTGTGATGGTCAATTGAAATATATTTAGACATTAAATACTTGATTATCTGAATATTTCGTCTCTTTGCTTTGATAAATGCAGCAGCAAGCAAGAGTCGAGCAAGGATTGCAGAATTATACATATTTGAACGGACATGTTTAAGCTGTGTTTGGTGTTGATGGTGTCGTATTGTAAGCATCGCAGAGCAAGATACACCAGGTACACAAACTTCTTATATGATTTAGAGGGTTTGAGGGAGTTGTGGGTGGGTTGAGAGTGCCCACTACTAATATGTAGACAGAGATAATATTAGATTACTAAGTACTAGTACTTGCTGAGATTATGCAAAACATTTGAATTCAAAGTCTTGTATCACTTAACGATACACTGATTGGAACCCAAGCTTCAATAACGTAATTGTACAGAGCTGACATAATCGAGACTGGCTACTCTATGTTATATGTATGTAAGTGAACGGCAGTTGCATGCTGGTGATTGTGTTGTAGAAGAACATTGTGAAAAAGTACGTGATATTTTTAGGGTGATGTATGGTTATAAATTCAAAGAAGACAGCTTTCTCATCAATGCTGTCACATACTGAAATGTCGAAGAGCTTGTCAGTTTGGATTGAGCCCCAATCACATCCAATCAAAACATTCTACTCAAAGTTTCCTAAGGATCAAGTTTTAATGATGTCCAAAAATACCGGTACACAATGATTGGGTAACCCTCTTTGACCTAAATTACATGATAAACGGACAGAGCAATGCAAACACTGAATAGGCTAATGCCTCCTCAGTGTCAGAGACATCGTTTGACGAGCGATGAAGTAGGCAGATGCTTGAAATTAGGTCAACACAACGTCACCTTGCAAACGCCTTTGGTGTTTTCCAAGTGTTAACAGCAGGGCATGGAATCGATACAAATCAGCTACCCAACGGCATGCAGGTGTTCCCACAAGACAGCGGGAAGACATGTTTCTCCTGACTGCAGGAACACGTCATCACTTCGTGACTGCCATCACACTCAGAAATGACTTGCGGAACTCAAGTGGCGTTAACGTTTCAACTCTGAAAGTGCGTGAAGGTGTCTGCGAGGCTGGCCTCCTGTCACGGGGGGGCATGCATGCTCATCCGACTGACCCGACACCACAGTCAGGCACGTTTGGATTGGGTTGAAGATCACTTCAATTGGATTTCTTAATAGAATGTCTGATTTGCTCACAGAAAGATGTTTGGAGGGAAGATTGTGAAGTCTGGATGATGGCCCAATGACAATAGCCTCAATCTTATCATCATTCAACTGCTACTTGTTACTAAACATCCAGACCTTAACATCAGAGATATACGTTTTCTTGTTCCTCACAGCAGCTTGCTGCAGTGAATCGTTTTGGAAAAGAATGTTCATCGGCTGTGAATCATCAGCATAAAAGTGATGGAGGATATTCAATTTCCAAGATTGGTTGGCTGATATATTTCACATGCTCAGAAACCGTAAGTCTGTGACATATGAAGATTCTGTTATTAGAAAGCAAAAAGACTCTTTCAATAATCATACGAAATTTCTGCTAAAATCCATTGTACGATTCTGATTACATCATTAGTATGTATTAATGGATCACTGTCAAATGGTGATCTCCTCGAAAAGGTGAGTGTATCCTGCCCCACCAGTGGCACCCACTGACACCCTGGACAATTGAATGAATGTCTTACCAACTAACAAAATCTTGGGATGCTCATTGAAATGCAAGCGTTCATGTCCTGTAAGTTATTACTGATTCGGACTCAAAAGTGGATAGACCCAGGTAAATCCCCTGCTCATGGTTCAGAAAATTCTTATGATTATGGAAACAGTTTTGTCGGTTATATGATTCGGTAAAGGTTAAGATTAAAACTGTATTTCGTTGGAATCCAAATAATAAGAAGCGTTATTATACTACTGTGTACCGTAAACATATGAGAGAGCTCCAAGGACGAGTTTTGTTGCTTATACTGTAGGAAATGGCATTAAAATATAGAGAACCAAATTAAAAACTTCACAATCCTAAAATTTTAACATTTTGACCAGTTATCATTGTGTGCCCTTATTGTGTATTTAAACAGTAATGGCCACGTATTGTCTTCAGATAACACCCCTTTTTTAGTGGCAAAAGTGATTTTTCACGTGCAACTGGTCACGTGGCCATAATACCGCTAATGTTTTCAGCCATACTTGTAAGCAGTCATTAACAAAAAAAGAAAAACACAAGAAAACAAAATTCTTTACGGCCATTTGTCATGCCACTCCTTTCAAATGTGCAACGTGAGTGAGTGAGTGAGTTAAAATTTTAAGTCACATCGGCAATATTTCAGCCATATCGTGTGCAACGTGAACGTGCCATCGGCATGTTGCAGACGGGAACGTCCGAGCTGAAGTCGCAAGGACGATGGGTTGTAGTCGGCGGGCTGTTTATGATTTACATACGTGTCTACAGCAAACGGGTACCACCGCTGATCGCCCTCGGCCAGGTCGACCACGTGTGACGTCACATGCAGAGGATCGTCAGATTGTCTAACGTCACCTCCGTAACCGATTTTTGACGGCTACATCAACCAGAAATGAACTTTTTAGGGGTAGACTGAGTGTGCAAACTGTTCGAAACCGTCTGAGAACTGCTCACCTTCAAGCACGACGGGCCATACTGCGGGCCGATCCTGACTCAATTACACAGACGTCAACGTCAGTTGTGGGCACAGCGACACTGACGATGGACTCAGAGGAATTGGAATCAAGTCGTCTTCAGTGATGAATCCCGATTTAATCTTCGATTTGCTGATGCCAGGGCGAGGGTGTGGAGGCGCCGTCATGAACGTTACGCCCAGTGTTGTGTACAGGAAGTTGACAGATTTCGAGGCGGAAGTGTCATGGTGTGGGGTGCTTTCCGTGGCAATGCACGTTCCAGGCTTCTTGTCATCCGAGGCAACCTCGACGCTGCTGCTTACCGCGACCAGGTACTGGCACCAGAACTTCTGCCTTTTATGGCAGCACATGGACCCGGTTTGATCTTCCAACACGACAAAGCCAGACCCCACACAGCAGTTTTGACAAGGAATTTCCTTCAGAATGCGGGAGTCAACGTCATTGACTGGCCTTCAAGGTCTCCCGACCTCAATCCCATCGTACACGTCTGGGTTGCTCTTGGCAGAAGTCTGCGCACTCTCCAGAACCAGCCACATAATTTGCAAGATCTTGGCACCATTTTGCAGCAACAATGGCGTCGTCTTCCCAATCATGAGTTCACAAGCATCATAAGGTCCATGCGGAGGCGTTGTGTAGCAGTTGTCAACGCACATGGTAGCCATACACGCTACTGAACTTGTGTGGCATCAGATTCTCGTGCTTGGGACTTACGATTTAAACTGTTTTGATGTTATTACCGAATACCGTAGGTGCTTGGAACACGTTCTGGTTACCACCGTTAATTAAAATCCTTCTTTGGACATTAATGATTAAAAATGACCTTCTGATACATTTGTCCGTTGTATATCATACATGTATATCGGATTACTTTTAAAAATGTGAAGTTTTTAATTTTACTCAGTATAGTAACTGTATTTCGTTGGAATCCAAATAAAAAGAAGCGCCCTCACAGTGAATTGTGTACTACTTCCGGCAACATATGAGAGGGCCCCAAGAAGGGGAAAGAGAGCTGTGTAACTGATGGCGGCCCCCCGAACTACGTGTTATAAGTCAACACACAGCTTGCTCATATGATTTGTGTATAGTCGCCGGACATGTCTACCTTCTTGATGCGAATAAATGGAGATAAACACAAAGATTAATAACATCCTGTTGATCCTTATGATCACATGCTGTCTGTCATGTATTGACTACATGTACAAATAAACAATGCATGGATCCTGGTCATCATATTTTGAACTAATTCTGAGTCTTCGTAAGCGTGCCACTCATATATCAGATGTCGACAATGAAAATACGTTTTTGCCATTTGTATTTTCATTAGTTGTTTGACGCCGCACTCAGCGACATTCCAGCTATGTAGAGTCGGTCTGTATGGACTTTGGACCAGACAATCAAGTGACTGAGGTCAAGCGTATCGACCTGCGCATATGATGACATGCCATCAAACCAAACAGCGAGCTGGACCAATTTGTCGCCTCTCCATGGGTTGCTGTTGGCCTATTTTCTGACCAGGAATCTCCAGAAACCACCGTAAACAGGTGAACTAATAACTTATTCTGGACACTGGAATTGTTTGACCTTTTATCACTTTCACATTTGCTACTGTGATATAGTTTAACAACACGATCTTGATATTCACTGAAACAATCATATTTCGAATCGGTTACAAAGTGCAGGTGTGTATGGTGATGATTTACCGTGTATAAGGGAGTATATTCAAGTCATGGTGCGCTGCTGTGGATGGGCTACAGCGAAGAGATTCCCACTAATTGTAACGTGATCCTTGTATGAATGACTTTTATTTATTCATCTCCCACTGAACGCCGCGTGATGAAGTTTATCTCAGAGGTTGGCTAGGTGTTAACTAAATAACCACCAACAGTGATTAGCTGTGATGTTATCAGGGAGATCCCCGCCTTTATAAGATGAGATTGTAAGTCTTATTAATTAATACTTAAATATCCTGATATTGATGGCAATTGAAAAATAAGTGAGCATGGTTTTGCAATATTCCAGCAACATAAAAGCGGGGGACTCAAAAAAGGGGAATAGAGAACACGAAGCAAGTAATCTTCCTTTGGGTTAACATGAGTATGGACATATTGTTTTGGAGTGTTATTAAGAGGCACATTTGTTTTCGGAAACTGCTTCGAGCCACAAATTTCTTTTCTCTGAATACACATTTTCACAATGATTTCAGGAAATCTAGTAAACATGTTTATGTGTATGTCCTAGTGATTATTTTTTCATATGCACATGTCAAATCATAATGATTATGTTTGGCGTAGTTAGAAAGTGCATTCAATAAATATTGCCTTTTACGCCCAATTTAATCTGTTGTGTTGTATTCGGTTTTACGGGAATACCAATACTAATGCATAACTCCGGACACGGAATCCAAAACGACTCTGCATAGACACTCGGAAGTACTGTTTAAGAAATGGCGCGATCATCAAGTAACCACCATTGCAGTGTGCCTCTATGCACAAGCGATTCTCCATACGAAGGGAAGCTTAGTTTCCAAGACCTTCCCCAAAACATACGCCGCTCTGTGGAGGCTGAAGACCATACCTATTCGCAGGTATGAAGCCCCTTGTTCAAGGTATGCCATTGACTTCACCACAAACTGAGGACTAGGTCACAATGTGTTCACATTTGTCCTTGCTTGCTTACAATATTATCTCTTCTGAACGATCACACACACACACACACACACACACACACACACACACACACACACACACACACATGGTGAAGGCATTCACTGCAAAAAAAATCCATATATACAAGCTTGTATATCCTTTGGAAAGATGATATTTCCAAAGGATATACAAGATTGGAATGATGATATATACAAAAATATACAAGTTTGTATATACGACATATACAAAAATATACAAATTTGTATATATGGTATATCCAAATTTGTTTTCTTTGTATATATTGGTAAAGGGAGATAATTGTTATGTATTTGTGTATAATTATTATATATATATATGCAAATTGAAGTGTTTAAAGTTGAGCACTGTGTTTCTTTGTATATGTTTGTAAAGGAGGATAATTGTTTTGTATGTGCAAAATAGTATCAGCAAGTTACAAAAAAACTGATATAGTGGCGTGTAACATTACTGGAATGTTTAATTAGTACTCCACACTGTTAGCGGGAGTACATACTCTCCTTGCAATGATATTGACGGGTAAGCGATTGAGGCGTCTGGTACTTTTCCTGGCGCGGTGCTTGGTATGTGAGTAGACGTTATGGTCAAATGCACAGAGAGGATTAGCTGTCGGGGGTGATTGCATTGGCGGTGACTTCGGTTTTGAAAGTGTTGAAATCAATTTGTGCTGTGCGTCACACAGAAATTGTTAATAATCCAATAATGACTTTTTTATGATAAAGTTGTCTTTTATAAGTGAATGAGATGTTTTACAGTTGTTCATGTGAAAAAAAACTATGAATGTTTATTCAGCGTCCGAAAACCCATGACACGGGGGTATATGTTGTATTAATGTTTTATGTTTTACAAAAGATAATAAGTACAAAGGTATGCTTTTCTCAATATGCTTCAACATTGGGAAAGGGACATTGCACGTTTGTGGCAGTATTGCTCCCAGGTGGCGTCCTCGTCTACTAATGCCTACATCCACTAATGCCTACGGCCTACAATAAACAAAGTCATGCACCAGTGATTTTCAGCGACACCTACTATCAGAGCATCATTTCTGCATCATTGCATTAGTTCTTATAGTATATACACCAGCAGATATTTGATGATTTCAAAGAAATTTCAAAGAGTTCATTCCTAGCATGGGTATGTTGATTTCATTGTGTAGGATTTATTCCACACTGTTTTATTTATTTGTAGGCAAAAGTTGTAGGCATTAGTGGATGGAACCCAGGTGGCCGGGTGCGCAGAAACTATTCCCGATTTTTTAAAAGTACTGATTTAACTCCGAAATTTAACATCCGCCATCTTTGTTTTTTTTACTTTTGCCACTGTTACATTTGTTGGTATGAATATTGTCCAGACGGCACAAAATTGCTTAAAATGCAATCAAATGTTCAAAACATTTCTTGGGGCTCAGTCTAATATTGTTAGCAAAGTCAACAAACTACGACCATAAATGTAATGTACAACAGGCGCAAGAAAATATAAAAAAATTCTTACAAATACAAATGATAAGAAGTCGAATATGAATACTTATACCTGTACTTTTTAGAACAAGAAATTGACACATTGACGTATTCAGATTAAATTGATATGTTCTTTACTTATGAAAATGCAAATGATACAAAAATAATTAACAGTGAGATACTATCGCTGTTGTGCAAAGCATCCAGTCCCAATGAAAATGAACAGCATGCCGATGTTATACAAAGCAATCATATAACATATCGCGACTGATAGTTCTAAACAATCAGGCAATCAACATAATGACGGTATCAGTGGGCACATCGTGATATTTGAAGATAAAAAATGATAACACATGTCATCAATCTGGGAAGTAATACACAGCATCTTGACAATGAACAAAAAGAATAATAAGAAGAATAGTTTATTAAAGTGTCACTATTTAAACAACCAACCATTTTGGCTTTTGAGACAAAATACACATCACCCCTCCATAGAAGGACAACGAACACACACATCCGCAAATTCAGGCACTAGCCCACCCACATATATTACGTTACACACACCACACCACACCACACCACGGGATTCCATACTCGGTATTGACCCATGACATATGCTTCTTCATGTCAGGGAATTGGTTTTTGGATGGTGGTCAACGGACACGTCTTGCCTTAGGGAAAGCTGCTGTACTGTCCAGCTTCTTAATGTATGTCTCATCTGCGAGCCTCTTTGCCATCTGCAGTTCCGTCGACTCGCAGTTCTTTGGTCGTACTGTAAAAAATCTTTATGCCGTCTTCGTCATAGTTACTTTCCTCGGAGGGCATCAACTGAGCTATCTTTAATGCGTCCTCGTACCTCTGTTTCTTCTGGACGGGAAGGTTGCGATGGCGTATCCCGAGGACTCGGTTACGACTCTTCTGAAGAAAAACAACAACTTTATTTACAATTGCATTTCAAATTTATAATGCATATGTATGTATATTCATGTATATGCTCATGAGCAATGGAGGAGAATATGTGAAAATCAAATTCAAATTTATTCCGATAACCCTTAAGCAACGTGTCAGTATTATAGCTTGATGTATTAGAACAACACTATTTGGGAATGCCAGGTGCTACTGGTAGTGTTGGGTATGCTTACCCTTTTTGAAGATTCACTCTTTGTAATTCGACATCAAACGGATTACATCACACAGTAAACAATCTCATTTAACCCTTAATTAGTTAATTAATCTGCAGTATATTGTATCACTTAGTATTGCCTTAACGAGGAGTAATCCCTTGTCAGTTGTACGTGAGTGATCAATTTATGTCTGGAGAAAGGATTAGCCTTACTCACAATAAATTAACATTTCACACTGCAACAGAAGAGATTATCGATCATTATGCCTTTATAAGAAAGTGAGAAAGATAAAGATTGAATGATACATAACGGGCCGTGCCTGCATTATATAGCCTGCAAGAATCGTCACTGTAAACTAATAGAGGATTAATTTCAATTTTACAGAATATTCAACTGCTAAGTATATGATAAAGTGTTGAAGTAGCATTAGATATGTTTGAGATTACAGTTTTCAATTAACTGTATAATGTAGCTTGCTGTCTTTGAGAGAGTCAGTATCTGTAGAGCTGGCTTGGTCTAATTGGTATTCAGTCCCTGGGACACAAATATTGTTTAATAGCATTGTTTTGTGAGCAGCCGGATGCGTAAATGATATGTAATATATTTCCGTATTATATTTTATAGTACTTGTTGTTTTAATATTGTTAACAACAGAGAGAACGAAGATTTTTTTTTGAAAAACCATAACAGCATGCATATGTTCTAGCAAAAGGAAACTTGATAAATATTCATTTTGCTTAATTTCTATTTTGGAAAACTTATTTGGAGCTCTGAAAGTTTGACGCTGTATAATTTGGGACGCGCATGGTTGGATGCAAACTAAATGTTTAATTCTCGCAAATTAAGACACCAGCGGCGGTATAGGAGCATATATCTAATGTCATTCAATACAGAATAATACATGAAGATGTTTCAATGTTAAGATTAAATATATCTAACGATATGGAAATTAAATCTTGATAAACTGTTTTTGATCTTTGATCTTTTGGGAAAATAATAGTGGAACTGGTTGAGTGACTGACGTATTCTACATTAAAAAGTGACAGATACGTGATTTACATCATTAAAATTTAAAGTGATACAGTGATACAATTATAAGTGAGGGTTGTGATTTATTTAGGAACGAAGTCAGTATTTGGGGATTTAACTTGCGCGTTCCGACATTATGCGTATTTCGAACACGATTAAGAAAATAATGTAATTCATTTATTTATATGAAGTACAAATGCATCAATCCTTAATCACCCGACTTGTTGAATGTTATGTCGTGAATACACAAATTGCATAACCCATTCCCTGAGGACAAACCCAAATGGCCCGTCCCTTTGTGACAGGTGTTAATTAGAGAATGTATTGCCACCACATTATGTCCCGGCACTTTTATGACATGTAATGAACCTAGTCGGTCCCTGAATCTGTAACAACAACATTGGTCTTATAAAATCAAAGTAGCATAAATGTTACGTAATTCGTATTAAAAAAATTGACTGATAAATATAACATGAATATAATTGCCATTTTGGGGATAACATAATATTGGGAAAATATACTTAAAAGTACATGATTAAAGAATTTCAGAATCAACTGTTTCTTGTATTTATGACCGACTTCACACAAACTGAATAATTAATCCTATGTTTATATAGCTATAATTACATGCATGACACCTACATTATCATGAAATAATAATGTTGGTCATGTTTGTTAATTTGTTCATTTCGTTGGTTGGTATCCTGGGGATGTTGTAATTATACACGTGTTCTGATCTTATTTGACGTAGAACACATGAAAAACGATTGGTCAACAGTTTGTTGCGGTCGATGGAAAGGTGTTCAATTACTAAGAAAAGCTATTTAACTGTTTAATACTTAATACGTGTCTTAAAATATGAATTAATTCTAAAGTTATAACATTAGTGCAAATTCACCCGAACGTAGGATGTACATGGACCGATTGCAAAATAGCTAAATTGACAAATTGTTTCCCATAAACCACTGAATATAAACTCACTTAGCCTTTAGAATAGAAAGGCGAATCGTTTCTTAATATATTGTCTTTTAAGCCGATGGAAGTTTAAATCACTACAACCGAGTCCGAGGCGATAAAGGATTATGTGACAAAATCTGGTATCATGGCTTAACTGTATATACGTCACACTGTCCAAGTTTAATAATCCTCTATATCAGATGACTATTCAAATTATTAATGGTATCAGGTAGGAATAACTTTGCAAAGCATTCTGTTCTACAACATATAGCCTGTATATTGGTTTGATTTCTATAAATGTAATTACTAACAGCAAAGATGTTTTCCATCTTGTAAAAAGGTGTAATGGGTGTGTTAGTTCCTCTATATATTTTCTCGTGGCCTGTACCCCTTATCGCCCCACAAATAGTCCGTATAGTCCGTATTGAGTGAGTGAGTTAAAATTTAACGTCTCATCGGCAATATTTCAGCGTCCGGAATGAATCTTAGTGGAAACATTCTAGGATTAATTCTTGTTCTTGGTACAATTATCCCAAATATGGGCATTATATGCTTGTTCATAACTTCTAACGATTTATGTGAAAGGAGTTATTTAACTGAGTGAGTGAGTATGGTTTACGGCGGTGGACACCAGAAAGGTATCTAAGACTTCTAAGGCAATTAATCATAGGGATTTCCTTTTTAACTCGTCAATATCAGAATCTGACTGAAATATTATTCCCAAAGTCATAAATATTAATTCCTTTCATTTTAAGATTATGTTTTGCACTTGGGAAGACTTTAATTTAACGTGAAATAGAAAGCTTCTGTTTTCTCTGGATTCAATTTTACTTACTTTCATCCATTTGGTAATTTTCTCCAAATCAGCATTAATATTTTACGCAGTAGTATTTGGAATTGTCCCTTTGGGGAATTGTCTGGACCCCACCGCAAACACAGTAAACAGAAATTCCAATATGAATAATATGTACAATAGTTTGTTGGCTCGACATGCAAGCCTCCATAATTTAAGTTATAATGTAAAACTCATAGTAATATTAAATTATATTTAAAACAAATAATTAATGGATTTTACATGGGAGACGAAGCGACACACATTGTATTTGATAATAATGCACAATTTTGAATGCTTTAAACCTGTTGCATTAAACAAATACTGGATTTGATGTAGTCATATAGTGAATCAATATGTGTCTAGTCTTCCAAATGTTCTATTGCGAACACATATAGTGTCAGCGCTCATGATCGCCATATCTATGAATAATTAAAAATATCATCATTAATAAACTCACCTGAGCTCACTGTGTGTTCTGAAGACAAATCGCTGTTAGGCATCCTGCACGGCTTCGTTCACGTTCACCCTCAAATGTACCATAGAAATCTGCGATTGTGGGTGTTCAATGTTCGAATGCATTTTGGCGACAGGCGTTCGTTTATTTATTAAAATTCCACTAATTCATTAATCACATTGAGTTCCTCGCCTCTTCTCCAGTTGCTCACACTCTCAACTGATGTAGCTGCCTTGATTAACTGGAGTCCGGATGTACCTAATTACAAACTGTGTTCTAATTATGCTAATCGTGGAAGTGCATTATAGTGGATGACAAACTTAGTAATCCTTTCACACTAATGATCCTTGTTTACAATGAACGCATGCCAATTGACTAAACAAACATCCTTAAGTAGAAGTATCACAATGGACGGTGTGTACAACTGTTTGACAAACAATATCAACCAATATTTCATATTTAGAATCACCATTACATGAAATCACAGAAACATATATATTAAATTTTACTTTGAAGACTCCAGAACTAATGTCGTGAACGTAATACAATAGGAATTTATTCCAACGATGTGTTTCCTATATATGTTTCCTTGTACAATTTTAAATTCACGGGTTTTTTATCTATTATTTTGCAATGATCGTGACAATCGCTAAAAGGCTACTCTCTTGCTATTCCATTTAGTGGTTATTCTAGTTTAGACAGCGACAGCCTCTCGTTATACAACCAGTGCTTTTCTAACCCCGATTTATTTAAGACAGCTTCTGTCATTCGCTATACAAACAGTGTTTTTTCTAACCCCGATTTAGTTAAGACAGCGGCAGCCTTTCCCCATACAAACAGTGCTTTTCTAACCCCGACCTAGTTAAGACAGCGGCAGCCTTTCGTTATACAAACAGTGCTTTTCTAACCCCAATTAAGTTTATACAGCGGCAAACCCCAAGATAACATCTTACGAGTTCAAAAAAATCAATGAAGCAGTGGTAAAATCTATCCATATATACAAAATTGTATAGTTTTGGAAATACCAACTATACAAAATTGTATATTTTGGAAATACCAAATATACAAAATTGTATATTTTGTATATATGGGTATTTTTTCTTGTGATTATATGTTGAAGGATCTATGCCACAATATAGACCTAGTATATTAATATGGTACGAAGTGTAGTGCAGATGATATGGTATTTGGTTAGTTTCTTCGTATGTGGTTTCCTACTGTATTTAACGTTTGTGAACATTTCACGAACCGAACTTCAAAACTCGCTAAAGAAGAATACTTCTTGGAAAAACCACGAATATGCGGTAGGAAAGGCCTAAAAGGTTTTTACTTAAACAGCAAATGTGGTGATTATCAAAATATATATCACGAAAACTTGCATAATATTGGATTATCATGCACATAACTTAACATGGTAAGTGAATATAATACCTCATTATATTCTTCGTCGCAGATATCCAAAAGCGCTGTCGAGTGTGACAAGCACTTCAGGGATGAGGAAAAGAGGGAAACCAGGTATATACGATTGAGGTTTTATTGAGTACTCATATCAATGATGTCATGTATTATAAACAAAATCTTCTTGAATTGTGTAATTGTGTGATTACTCTAACAAGCAGGACATAAATATTCCCATCAATCTTACATATTTTGATCGCATGGTTAGCTTTATATACAATATACTCACCGACAAAAGAAACGTGAATCTCATACATGTTGGTAACTATATGGAGAATTACTCAAACTTAGGAGACATTAGATTGAATCGATGCACAAACGAAAACAAACTTATGTTGAGTGAACCGACTTTCATGAACGCATTACATGTGACGTCATAGATCCATGACTCGAGCGGCACCATTTGCCTTGTGCAGAATTAGCGTGTAAAGTTTGGTCATTACATGAATGTCGTGATAAGAATAAAGATAATCTGTGGTAACACTCGACAGATTGTTAGTTTTGTCATTAAGTGGTACACATTGGAAACAACTTCTTCTTAACGTGCATACTTCTCTAAATGTTTCTGTGGTTCGCGTTTCTTTTGGCGGTGAGTATATGTTTAATGTTTCAGGTTCTGTACCATCAGTCTTTGCCTGGACCCTTTACACAGGGATCCACCTACACAGAGAGCATCACAGTCTTCTGTCTATGCAAGGAAAGTGATTGCTGAAGTTGAAGTACATGGATATGTGCTGTTTAATCGTTGGTTAATGATAATTGTATTACATCATTGCGTATTGTAAACCTATAGAAAGTGTGTTCTGTGTAATGATTGGCTAATTTGGGTCAAATGACCAAATGTCAAAGGGTGAAAATATGATTTGAATTCCCTGAAGCAAGCGACCGAATCACTGGGTAGGAAATAGAGATTACAACACGAGTGTCTGTCAGATACCATTGATCTTACGAGTTGTTTCAAAACGTATCTAACGCGATTCGCTCGTTAGATACGCTTTGTAACAACGAGTTTTAAGATCAATGGTATCTGACAGGCACGAGTGCAGTCATCTGTTTCTTTCACACCCCAAAATAGCACCTTTTTGGCATCGAACCGATGAATTTGTCATAAGTGACGTCATCCTATGTGCTGCTTACTACTCATATATAATGTTACCCGACACAAAAAGGTTTCCGTCATATCTGGATTATCAAGGCGATGATGAAAATGCAAACTAGACAAAAACAAAGAACACGCTGGGTGAAAGTTTACACCTCAAAGAAAGTACCAAATATGTACAACAATGTTTACTTCCGTATGACATCACTACCGGTGACCGACTTTTACAAAATGGCGTGTTAACTGACAACAGTACGCGGGATTTCCAGAGGAGGATTTTCGTTGATTGAGGGATCGTATACACATAAATGGGTCACGTAAGTAATCAGAAGCATTCTGACAATCTGCGTACTGTTATTTGTTTACCATGTTTTCCAATGTAACAAAGAGAATTAGTCAGAAATGCAGATAACTACCGTCATCGTTGTGCGTGATTTAGCGTCAGTCATGGCGCCACACAGGACGGAAACTTTTGTAAACGGCTTCTGTTGAATTTACCACATCATTGTAATGTATATATGTGTATTCCCATAATTAGTGCAACGATACTCTTCCCATGAATATTCTCAAATGCGTGATGGAGCCAATGTACGCAACAATTAGACGAAAGCACCTCTAAAAAGGCTACACAGTATAAAATCTGAATTTTGCTTTGTTTACATTTCAGCAAGTACGTTTTCCGAGCACAGATTTCGTTTCCATACCTAACTTATTTCGCATGATTTCATCTAGATAATTTGCATTTGTGACAAAGACCATTAATCCATTGTTTCGAAAATGTATTCAGGGATGCATGTGTAGCATTAAATATTGAAATATACCTGATTGCATAGGCGTCTCATAACCGGCATTTTGTAAACACAATCCAATGTGGCGGAACGTACACTTCGGCGTTCGTGTATGCGTATTTTCCAAAATATTCTAAACGATTCTAGGCTTCTCAGCGACGTTTCAGAATTATCAGTAGTGATTTGATACCCGTGATCGCTAATATGCTAATTTTCTACTTTGGTAATTCGAGTAAATATCCGATATTTAGATTTCTAAACACACAGTAAATATTTATGTAACGCCGTGAATTGTGATTTGGCGAGATTTACAATGTACCTAATTTTCAGAAGTCACTTTCAGTGATTTTGAATTGCCTAAAATGACAGTAAATGATAAACAGAAAGGGGAATTCAAAACTGTGAAGTGTATTAATCTGCGTGATGTATTTTGAATTTTATTCGATTTCGAAGTGAGGGTGGAAGAGGAGTGACAAATGTGTCGCTGTGGCACCCGGGGGTTTACACTCTGAAAAAACGATTATGTTGACATAACAACAGATAATTTTACTGATAATGATAACAAACAAACTCGCAGACGATTTCGAGTTTGTTTATTTTTATTATTAATTATACGGTGAACATTCGACTGAAGCACCAGCAACTTATGAATGCCTTTCACTCAGGAAAGTAGTCCGTCATCATTACCAAAATCACAATCACCATAGCAACAATAGAACGTTCGATGTTGACGCCTCACAGCCGAGTAAGTACGAGGTGTTAAAGAGTGCTAAATAGAACAATAGGTTTACAATATCGATAAATACTATGTGTGTGTCTATTTCCGGGATTTTATCGAGTATTTGCATCTTGGAAATTTTCATTCGAGCCCCTCAAGCTAACGCTTTCGGGTCTCTAGATGAATTTCCAAGATGCAAATACTCGATAAAATCCCGGAAATAGACAAACACATAGTATTTATCTTCTAAATATATCCTGTTTCCTGTCTGATGTTTAACTTTCAATGGTGTCTCATGAAAAACCAGCATGATATTAGATACCAAAGTCAACATGCTGGATGTTTAGACTACATATAGGGTGTAAATATTTTAGAAAGTATAGTAAATATCATTCATGAGCATACAGTATTCATATTTCAGTCAACGTGACTCAAACGAGCTTGATATTAACTTCCACCATGGCTATAAACTGGTCAATTCTTTCCAGAAGCATCGTTGCACCAGTGGACAGAGAAGCGGGAGGTAGAGACCCAATGAGAGGGGAGTCAGAAAAAGAAGAGCGTAACCAGGACAACTAAAGCTTCCTGGATACTTAATTGGGACAAAGAGAAGAGTGCAAAAAATAACTGAAAAATGTCAACATTTACCAAACAAATTCAAACAGAAAATAGAAAAAAATCATGTTGGTCTTTTTACTCAAGACTATTCTTTGATAAGGTAATACAGATCTAAAGACAAATGCCTGGTTTTGTGCCTCTCTGGGAATGCATATTATTTACCAAGTGATTCAGTTTCTCGTGCAGGTTGACCGAGGACATAGTTATTGATCGAGTTGTTTATGTTTCTGTGCAGATTGACAGCTCCATGAGTTACATCTTTCTGTATGTTTCAACTGTCACATTTAAGTATTGTGAGTAGAAAAGTAACAACTTGGACAAACGTTTTGTACATTATTTTATATTTGAAGTAAGCATATATGACCATCTGGTCATTTGGTTGATACGTGCATACCAAACTGTTTTAAAATAACCTATCCATCAACCAGAGTAACCCTTGATTGTACAGAAATAAAAAGTGCCGTTTCCTTCATCAATGAAACTAGAACTCTTAAACTAATCACATTAAGAGACTGAAAATTCGTTCAAGTGTCTTCCTGGCATTGCTCCCCATGGAGCTGTAACATTTGTTTCTTGTTTGGATATACGTGGCTGCATGTCAGATGTAGAAAGAGTTCCGATAAGTGGTATATTTTACTTGCTGGAATCTGGTGACAGTGTTTACCATAGCTAGTAAATTAGGTGTAGCGGAGAATACAGCAAGTTTGGAAGCGTCAGACATTTTGAGAGTGAACTAAATGTCATTTTCAGCTAAAACTAAGTAAGACAAATATACAAGCTACATGTATCCATTGAAACATCCGAAGAACTGTCAGTAAAATATTTCCGACAATACATTCTGTTGTAGCCCAACTGACCAGTTTCTCGCTTGAAACGCAGCCTTTCATCAGACTTGTCAAAATTACCTTGTCAAAAGGACTCAATGACAATATCATCACTTCATGCTCATACGTCATTTGCAAGAAATGGACATATACAATCTGTTTACATGTGATTACAAGGATCCTGAATATGATTCCAATAAATCTGAATATATTGATAGTACGTCATCTCAGGTTTCATACACAAGCCTGTTTAAAACAATTACTCAGACGTATAAAATGTATGCATATTCGTATTAGAACGATGTCAGTTCATGTCCTGCCATAGGTTCGAAGACGCCTTCCGTTCCAGTAGAACCAGACCAGTATTCATTGGGTTCCATTGATCTTTTAATTTTCTGGAACATGTTGCAGCCCACTGTTATATTAAAAGCATATACATATAATCAATTACATGTTTCTTTTATGCAGTTTCATGTGTAATTGGTTGCTATATTGATGCTTTTGTGCATGATAAAGTGCTTATACTGTGACCAACTAACACAATACGTGAAAAATCAACAACAGATAAAGGTCTTAATAAGACAAATTACAACACACATGTAATCTAACGTAGTTTGAAACGAAAAACATGAAGTGAACCTCTTTCAGTGAAGTTTCATTTCTGTTGATAACCGTCCACAGCCAAATGATAGGAATCGGCAGGATTGATGCGAGTGATATCATCCACCCAACACCTGTAGCCCAGGCAGGGTATATGTAGTCCCCATACCTCGGAGGTCGGTAGGAGTACAGAGAGTAGCAGAATGTAACCTGATACGACACAATAAGGTTTATCAGCAGTTAAGCAAGGGAAGACATTGCTCCCGGGACAAGAGATTATTTGGCGATTAGTACCAACATGAGATGAATGAATTATCTTATATTCATGTCTAAATATAGAAAAGAAGAAAATACTCAGGTAGTACATGGTAAACGTGGTTAACGTGTTCCGTACGTCTAAGATACTAATCGACACAAGCTTTGTTGTCCAAGAACATTTACTGAACATTTTCCTTTCCCGTTATCCTGTATTGCAATAGTCCTATCACCACATAATTCTAGATACATACTTCAAAGCAGAAGACGTTATGAAACCCACATATCTACTGTTATCTCATCGGTTGCTACGTGAACTTAATATATATCTTATCGGATATGTGCACTGGCATTAAAGTGGATGGCAGCCTCTTTGACAAGCTGTACGACAAGAGGGATGATTTCGATTTTGATTTTCTCTTCATGTCGGGCAATCTATCATCAGCTCAAGAACATTTCTCAATCGCTGAGGTACCTTAGAGCATCGCAGTTTATTCAAGTTTCATCGAAAGGAACATTTTGCTTACAACATAAGAATCAATCAAGGATTCATCATCATACTCCCCCTGGTTAAGTACTTCAGACATTTTAAGGTAGACATTCGGAGGATTTAATTAAATATGACACATCTCTTACCAACATGATGTGCGATGCTATCTCATCCATTGACGTTTCCATGAGGTGACACACCTCCTTACGCACTGGCATTTACTTGTTTTCGCGAACACATAGATTTTCAGTGATCCGTTTATATAATTATCATTACAATGTTGCTTTTTACGTCCTATAAAATCTGTTTTACGCAGATATGCGTGAATTGTGTATTACTTTAAATTTTTTATGTTTGATCCTCAAAAAAATCACACTTCTTCAAATTTCCTTTTGTACTTTGGAGGTGCAGTATGCACCTCTGACCAAAAACCTCTCATATTCTACAATTTAACAATTTAGTTTCTTTTATAAGATGCCTTAAGTAAGTTCAATATGCGAACTCTATCCTTCCTAGTCACTGACCAGTTTCAGTCCGATTTATAAATAGCATGTTATTTTTACTGTTACACAAAAGAGCAATATATCATGGAGCTTACGATCAGAAGTAGTGGACAGACGAACTTTAGACTAATGACCATGACTCGAGGCATCTTCTTTCCCCACATCATCCTGATATTCTCCTGAAGCATCTCTGTCCCTGAAAAAGAATTGGCATATAAATTATTTTAAAGGATTATTGTCGCACGAATTGTCGCACGAAACCAGTTACAAAGCCAACGTGATCTATCCCTTCATTTATATTGCCGGATTTGGCTGATTATCAAACTTTAGCTCCTTTTTACAGCATTAAAATTTGTCAAACAGGTATTTGCCACTGACGTAGACAAGTCTCTCGCCGCAAACAGGACAGGATAATTTATGACAATGGATTTGATTTCGTCCGTGTTCCTTATTTCCTACTTACGATAGACTTGAATGATATGCATACTTGGAACATCAACATCAAAGTTTCCCAAATAGTGTTACCCATGTTCAAAATCCGAATCAGTCTGCTATATGAGAATTTGATATAAGTCAGTGACACAATAATTAAGTGGGGACTGCTGACTCTCCCAAATACCCTTCCCACCTTGTAAATGTGATATAACAATAAACTACGGTGTATGTCTAGCGGGGATAATCATTCAGTGACCATGGAACATGACGTAAATATCTCCACATTCACCCATCGTCTGCGGACTTCCAAATAAAAGGTTTGATACATTTTGAATGCAATGCATTTTCAGGTATCTCGCTGACAGCACATAGGTCAAAAGCTTCTAATGACCTTGCACATGAGGTCAAGGTCTGACTGTTATCAACTGGGGTCTCCAAACAACCTTAAAGCACATTATAGGGGCGGTCGGGTAGCCTAGTGGTTAAAGCATTCGCTCGTCACGCCGAAGACCCGGGTTCGATTCCCGACATGGGCACAATGTGTGAAGCCCATTTCTGGTGTCCCCCGCCGTGATATTGCTGGAATATTGCTCAAAGCGGCGTAAAACCATACTCACTCACTCACTAAAGCACATTATAACCAATTTTGAACCAAATCCATACAGATGTTTTTGAAATACCTCCCTTACAACATATATGGGGCGTAGGAACTGAGCTCGGTGGCGGGGACATTTACATGGAAACCAAATCATACAGCAGCATCCAGACAAGGCGTCATTGATAGACAAACACAAAGACTAGTCTACAAAAAGTTATTTCATACATTTTTTTGCAAGTTAAAACTTGTTTTTCATATTTCAGGTTTTGATTTGCCAATTTGAATCTAAATTGCAGGAACTGTCATCGGTAGTTGTTTAGGTTCGAGTCGGTTGTATACTTCCGACTATATCATGAGCATGTTCGTATGAATCACTTTCATATAGTAATGATAGCAGAGCAGGTGTTCGAGAAAAGGTGAACGTATCCTGTCCCACCGATGGCACCCACCACAAACACATGCAAAGGCATGTCAATTCTTCACCTGAAAAAAACACGGGAACATGTCTACCATAAAACTTCACAAAAGCTTTACTTTTTTTAAAACTCATCTCTTCAACACTAACCATAGAACCAACCAACTACCATGCATTCCAGCATTGCAATCACGGCTGTAGAGGGAAAGTAGGCAAACCAGTCCACCAGCGTCACCACATATATCCCAGCCTTCAATGTACACAACGTTTACCTCAGTATCATCACATGGTACATATATGTCTTTATTGTACAATATTGCATCCACAAATAAACATAAATGAAAGAACTATATAATTACAACTTATGAGTTTTCAAATTTTCGTTTAACAACCATTTAATAGGCAAAACGTAACCGATTTGGACGATACTTGTAATTGACATTGAGATGTGTATTGGTTTTACCTGTGATACATATAAAAGAGCAAATAGAAAAGTGCTAAGAAGCACTGCACATGTGAAGAAGAGGCGCTTCTTAAACAATTGCGTAAACACGTCTTCCAAAGCTGCCGTGATAGCTTCAATGCCTGGTACCTGTGGAGACAGATGTATATGACATTTGTTTAAAAATACGCTAGTGTCTTTGAACTCTAGCTCACATTAAAATTTAAAACTTAAATTTCGATATCAATTACATTTATATAATTGGATATACATAGTTTCAATGTAGTTCTTATATACATTTATTTGATAAATCAAATTTCAGTCGTAGTAGTATTTATAAATGCAAATGCGGTATCCCAAGGAACTCTTTCCCTAGGAACAAGGTGATTTGGACAAGAAGTTTGACTTAAACTTCAGGTGTATCGATGGTCTGTTGCCGTTCAATAACCATCAAATAGTCTAGTTCCTTGCACTGATTTGCCCAACTAGAAATAAAGGAGACCAATGACACCGTCGACATAAAGACTCAGGGTCACAAAACATTTGCCACATTCCTGTATGACAAGAGGGGTGACTATACCTCAAAAGTTGTAAAATGTAGACACCAAGGGTCACCTTAAGTTCGCCGTAAGAATGTTCTGGCATATTATTTAAGATAAATGCCACTAAATATGAAATAAACCTAATTGACGTCTGTTCACATAGATGTACTGATGGAAATGAATGAGGGAACACTTAGTTGTAGACACGGTCAAATGATATCACGGGTTCCCAGCCTTGTCTACAATATACGCGTTGGAAACAATGCACACAAACACATCTCAACATTTGGTTCTGACATGTATTGAATTTGTACATTTTGTTTGTTTGTTGTTTAACGCGGCACCCAGGAATATTTCAGCTATATGACGGCGGTCTGTAAATAATCGACAATCCAGCGATTGCCATCATGAGGATCGATCCACGCAATTGGGATACGATGACATGTAATTAACCAAGTCAGCCAGCCTGACCACCCGATCCCGGTAGTCGCCTTTTACGACAAGCCCAGTTGCTTGTTTCGGCAAGCATGCGCACCATTTCAAATGTACTGACAGTAAAGTTTATTTGTCTATACATGTAGTTTTAATTGTTCCCTCATTCGTTTCCAGCAGTCTACACGGATGTCATGATAGGACCAGAATGACATTCCTATTAACTTAACTAAAAACATTCTATTTGCTATTCCAAATATTTTGCTAAACAGCAAGAGCCATCTTCACACAGAAGTGCATTTATATACTCCTTTGGTCCATGGGATCCTGACATGGTAACAGAAGAAACTTATCACTGATATTCAGTGTTGTTTTGGGCACTATGCATACCATTGATCAAATAGTCGGATTAGACTAATTTATCCACATTTATTTTTTACGAGCAAGCAGTATTGAATTGTTATTTTGTTCTGATTTTATTTCACATTTGTAGAAAATGGGCTTTTTGAAGTTAGAGTGGGATCCTCCGTCTCCGTCTCCGTCTTAACAAACGTATTTTGCCATAATGGACAGAAATCAATCTCTATGATATATATCTACCATACATATCTTCATTCGCACAGTTAGGTTTTACCCTTGGATGTGAAATTTTACTGATATTTTAGAGAGCTTAAGCATCTCTTTTACTGTTACATTATATACAAATATACATTTCTCACCGTGAATAGATGCTTGATTGCTGATGACACGTTGAGCAATAATCACTTACCCACGCTTATGTTGTATAATACTAACGATTATTGATGAATGGTTATTTGGAGTTACCTGTCGATGTTTAGAGAGGAAAAAGCTTTAAAAATATTTTATTTATTTATTTTCAGTTTCTGGTCCCAAACTGACTAATCAGAAGGATGTTTCTGAATGTATACAACTAACTTAAGCTAGGCATCTCCCCTACCATAGAATCTATTCCCAACATCATCAATGTAACAAATGTCAAGACCGACCATGACTGGGGAAACGGGAGAGAGGCCAGCATCTCAGGGTAAACGATGAAGGCAAGGTTGTAACCTGAAACACAGTTTGCATTAATATGTGTGTGTTACCACACGACAAACTTGAAGTAATACGTGCATTTGTCATGAAACGTTTGCTGTATAGTTACATATCAATCCTCAAAGATTCAGAACATTTTGTCAAAAACAAATATCATCCAAAGTTTCAAAATGGGCCCCCTTTTTATCATCTGTTCCTTTCAAATTTATCGTCAATATGGTGCAATATTTTTGAAATAATTCACAAATTCTAAAATATGCTGGAGTCTTCCTCTATAGTTCAAATAGTTGTTAATTTGTTGGAGGCATCATGAAATGCATTTACATTAGGCATACAAAAAACATTCAATACAGATGGATCAGTTGTAATTGCATGTCCTGTTGAAATAGTAAAATTAACACTGAACTTAACATTGCAACGTAAGCGACACGATTAACGTCTAGGGCTATGGTCCTGCTTAAGATAGGTAAAAATCTGTTTATTGAAGCCAATACACACAGTGTTCCCAGACGTGTTTGGAGCCTATGAACGTATTGTCAACGTCAATGCGAACATGACGTGTATAGTGGTGGTTCAGTGATGTTATGATTTGGGAATATGACAGATAGAACACGACGTCCTATGGATGAGTCACAGAAAAAAATATAGAGCCTAGCTATCTACGTTATGTTAACGATGCATGGCGTTATTTTGTCTTCAAGGCAACAATTCACATGTCCACCTCGTCAGATTGTCATAGTGTCCATGCAGCAGCAGGGCATCACCAGATTACCCAGGCCAGTAATTAGCCCCAGTTGTTCCAACATTGAGCAACCTTAGGGCATCACAGTGTATGCACTTGCCACTCAAAGTAGACAAGGTAACCCAAAATTACTATACCACAGTTTCGACGACTTATAGAAATTATTATGAAGTAGGTCCTATTCATCCATAAAATCTATAGCACAAATGTAACTACGTATTTATTGGTCACTGACCTGATGACTCAAACGCATCAACGTTTACTCCACGCATGTAGGCGACGTTACCGACGATTGTGAAGAAAGCAAATCCGGTTAAAATACTTGAGAGAGAATCAGCCAAGCAAAGCCATACGGCATGTCTGAAACGAACAATCCTTCAAGTCACAAAGGTTCAACTGTGTGTGTACCATGACACTAGAAGGTTGGTTGGTGATCTCCCAAAAGTGCACAGTACAACAGAAAGGGGGTTAAAGACGCAGGTGGCGTGTAGATCACATGGAACATTTATGTTTATTTATTTGTTTGTTGATTAATACTGCATTCAGCAATTTTCCAGCTATATGACGGCGGTCTGTAAATATTCGAGCCTGGACCAGACAATCCAGTGATTGATATCATGAGCATTGATCCACGCAGTCGGGATCGATGACATGCGACAACCAAGTCAGCGCGCCTGACCACCCGATCGCCTCTTACGCAAGCATAGTATTGGTTGCTGAAGACCTATTCTACCACAGATCTATACGGGTCTGAGACATTTATGGATTCACTTTGCACACACAGTTTGCACTAATTAACATATGAGTGAGTTAGTTTGGTTTAACGCCACTTTGAACAGTATTCGGTATATCATGCAATGTCAGCTTGATGGTGGAGGAAAGCCGAAGTGATGCAGGTATTAGACGTTTACCACTTTGATTAAACCCTCGAGCATTGGTAAATTAATATATGGCATCTAAATTCCCTTATCGCATCCCTTGGGCGTGTCAGAAAGCTATACGCGTAGGTTCGAATCCTAGAATCGCCCTAATTAGATTTCTGGCTTTATCTTTCGTACCTGTTTCCCTTTCACATCAAATTGACACATCATGATATAACTTAGGAATGAATAATACAGATTTCTTCAATGATTTTAACATGGTTAATTATATACGGGATATAAACATCAGCCTGAGTAAACATGAAATATACGAAAAGCAGTTGTTCTTCATTTTGTTGTGTCCAGACATGGAGGTAATACATCCAGACGCGATGGCCATTGAATGCAGTGCATAGCTACAGGCCTGGATCCATATCTACAAGCACACAGAAGAATCAGAATCAATGTTTGTTATCCAGTTAAAAACCACTTTTGAATTTCCTCAAAGAAAATGTGGAAATAAAACAGGAAGCAATGACAGTAAGACATTTAGCGATTACATTATAGGTGTTTTGGTATGTTTATCTTAACTTACAAAACTTAATGGCAGTAACAGAATGGGATCAACAATTGCTCGTTTCATCAAAATTTAGTAATAATTCACTATTTGCGTAAATGCAAGCTTCTCTACTTCATCTAATTCAACAAATGAGGTGATAAAGTTGCTGGAGAATTTCTGCCATTGTTATCTCTAGATCCCAATAATGCTCAATTGGATCTCGGTTAGACGACCTCACAGGTCTGTGGATATCTGTGATATTAGTCGTATTGTTTGTCAAGACTCAATGTGGACAGGTGTTGTAACCCCGCTGGTGAACTGGCGAAAGGTAAAAATAGCTGAATGCATGGAACCGTCCTTCTGGAGTGCAGACCTTCTTGACTGCAGTCTTTATTGATATGTTTGCAAAGAAAACCTTCCCCGTGACACCTAATCAAGATCAAGAGAACTTATTACAGTGCAGTGCAGAGCAGTACCGGTTCTTTCTCAAAGTTGTGACTGTGTGAACAAACCAGTGGCTCTGTGTAATTGCCCTTGAAGTGACGCTTCAACGATCATGTTTCCGATTTGCCTTGGCTTTTGAGGTCATTTGGCTAAGTGGTGCCTTCCGTTGTCTTTAACCCTCTCAATTAGGTGGTGGATTTAATTGCGAGTGCATAAACCATGGTGTATGGTGTTTTTAAGAGCCCTCTGTACTGTTTTGTACTGTTCAATACTATTTAATTGCTCCAATGAAAACGTAATTTCTTATTTCTTCTAAAGTGATTGTGAACTGCCTTGTTTTTGTTGTCTCTCGCCTGGTGCAGTTCTATATTATTTTACTCAAAGGCAGTTTTGACCAGGCTTGAACTAAGATTCCTCTATTGAACAATATAGATGACCTGAATTTATATGCTGACAAGATAATTTCATCTTACTTCATCATTAAGTCGTTACTAGCTGATCATAGTAACTCACTGCCTCGGTGGATGTCAAAATGTGCATGTGTTCGTGACGGGTTCCACTGGTGGGGCAGGATACGCTCAGCTTTTTGTTAAGATCAATATTTGATTCATAAACACATGCTCATCATGATATAGTCGGAATCGTACAGTTGACTCTGCTTTTGGCAGTGATTTCCTATGAACATGGTAGAGGTCGTGTTGCTTTTATTGATGTAAACATAATAATTGTTTTATGATTCAAATTGAACATGACCGACGGTAGCAAACTCACTTTGGGCTCCGTAAGCCTCTCAAACTTTGGATAAATGTAGTAGTACATTCCATCAGCTGATCCCGGAAGTAGGCAACCTCGTATGAGAAACACTGTGATGAGGATGTAGGGAAGAGCTACGGTGATGTAGGCAAGCTGGTTGAAGAAAATGTTCTGTCCAAATCAGGGGTTAAATGTCACATGATATACTTTCGCTTAAATGGCGAACAAGGTAACCACTTAGTACAATTTATACATGATACTGGAGGTAGGCTGTATGTTGTATTTTGCTAACTTTTCGTTTTTCGTTGATATAGAAGAACAAATAGAATAATTACATATTATACAATTATCCAATATTGAAACATATCCTCTTATAAAAAGTCAGGGATACTCGGAAATAAGTTAAAATTCTTAAAATTGTAAGTTTCTAGGTATAGATTTATGATAATAATGAACGAATGGGGAACACCAGTTCAACCAGAAGTGAAGTATGACAGCAAATGTTATGACCACCAGCGATCCTGAAGGAATATTGGGGTAGGACTGGAAATTTCAAAGTTGTCATTTTTGGAGCAATAGTGCATAATGACGCCACGATTTGTCAAACATGTAATCACTCGACGAGGCATACTGCGTATGAGTCTCCCAATTGTTATTTGAGGGAATCCCCTCTTGCAGAGCCTGGCCAAGTTCAGCCAATGTGATCGGCAGCCTATGACGTTAATGCACATGTCTCCCTATCATGTCCCAGACATGTTCAATTGGGGAAGATCTGAGCTATTTGCTGGCCATGGCATTCTGTGGATGTTGTGCTCCTGGAGGTGAGCATTGACGACTGACAATACACACATGCCTGCAGACGGGACGTCAAAGGGTGTAAGTATGGTGTTCCGATAGTATTGTCCAGTGACCCTTCTTCGTTCGTTCAGCTATAGTGATGCCACCAAACACCAAAACAGATTAACCGGTAAATCTGTCCTAAGGTTTCAGGTTGACATTTGCTTCACGTTCATTTTGACGTCGCCAGACACGACCACGGCAATTAGGGCAGAGCAAAGTGAATCGAGAATCATCTGAAAACAGGTCACTTGACCAATGACGATTAGTCCAGTTTCAACTTTGTGTACACCATTGACGTATGACAATACGTCGATTTGTAAGGGACGGCACAACATGTGGCCGTCGAGCATAGAGGTGGGCTGCAGTAGACAATTTCTAATCGTCTGGCCCGTAACTGGTACCCAAGTAGCCTGCTTGAAGTGTGGAGCAATTTGATTTGTAGGACGAGCTCTATTTCATAGAGCCCGGTTTCGGATCAATCGATCATGTGCTCTTGTGGTTGACCTGGGATGCCCTGAATCGGATCGATCGTCAACATTTTGGATTTGATGGCACCTGTTCGATAGCCTGCTAATCATAGACTGAAACATTGAACGTAATGGCCACTGCATGCTGATGGCTACCAGTTTTACGACATAAACTTTCTTGCATGGGATGTTTGTCGTCTTCACTTTGATCTAATATTTGGTATTAACATTTACACCAGATAGGATTGGCTTCTGACAATGCGTGACCAAATTTTGCATCAACACCCCATGAGAGTTTTGATTGTTGCTCATGCAATTACGATACCAGTCTTTTGACCTAACATGGATCATTCACACATGCCACCATCAGGGTACGATGACATGCAATCAGTTAAGTAACGCAGCCTCATCCACCGATACAGTTCAGTCAATCCTTAAAATAAGAACAGGACAGAGATGAACCTATTCGTCCCTAATGGGTATAGTTTTATAATCAGTTAACATTTCATCAAAATCTATTGCATCTATGTGTTCATCATATGCGTGGCAAATGTTGATTTTTCGCTGCCATCATTTGTAATTTTGAGGACATTATTGGCTTCCTTACCTTACCCGATACTTTTATTCCTTTGAAAATCCACAAGAATAATATCAAATGTGTGATCACCAGGCATCCAACAAGATGCCATCTAACGCCACCGAGATTATCCAGACCATCAGTCATTTCGAGTACCTTGTTTCTTAAATAGAATGGATAGTCTTTTAAGACAAATATCCATTATGGCATAACAAGCGCTTTGTAAGAAGTTTCAATAATGTACTTTTACATTTCGTCAGGAACTATCCTTATTGGTAATTGATATATTGGGGTAGACCAATTTACGAAGTTATGTAATTGCTAGAATTCAAAATGGTATTACTTATAAAACATGTAAACCCTACCTCCAGAATTCTTCAGCAGCAGTCACCCCAGTAATGTTGGCAGTAATTCCAGTCGCACTTGCATTATACGACGGAATAGTGACATTTGTAAAAGTTCGAAGATCCTTGCTAGATATACATGTAGGTGTGTTCCAAGTGTTGTTACAGTTGTCCCAAGGAAGTATTTCAGAGAAGGAATAGAAGAGGTAATACATGAACCAGGAGAATATGACATTATAGTAGCTATGGAAAAACCAGGCACATATTACAGCTCCCACGCCAAGACCTGTAATAGAAAAGGATGAAACATAAGTGTGATCATAATGATGAAATTTGGTAGTTAGTGTGCAGTTAGTAGGTGGACTCAACATTCTTGTTTCCGTGTTTTTGCGATGTGATATATTTTGACCTTGATTTGACATTTGCACTTCTCTCATACTAAAACCTTAAACTACTTATGAACATTATTCTTTATTTTAAATTTGGTATATAGTTGCTAGTGATCCGTGTTTCGCGACATCTGTAATACCTTGTCAGTTTTGTTCAACATTGAATGGGTGTATATGTTCAGGTGGTAGTGGGCATCAAAACATTTACATTTTCTGCCATATTGTAAATAATAACCTTAATTTCACACCCTGTGTCACATACTTGTTCACACAAACGAGAACACCGATGTCTTTACTCTATGAAATTGCCAAACTGAGAAAGTGTCTACTCATGTAGACTTTCAGGATTTTGTGTTTATTTGTGAAATAAGTTGAAAAAATTAACATAAATGGCCTAAGACTTATTCTCCTTGGAGGTATTTAAGGCCCAAAGTTGAAACTTGATGTAAAGAATGTATTTGTTTTGTATAGCAACAGTGTTATACAGAAGTACATTGTACATTCTTTCTTGAATATTTAGAAACATTGTTCTTTTGTGTTAATGTTAATACGTTTGTCCACAGTATTTATGACGATATTATTTCTTTGAACAGCAATGTTGTCAATGTAAAGTGGCTCTCTTTGTTGACAATTTAAACTGTTGTTTACGTATTTGAGTGGACTACAGTGTCGTTAACAATTGGTGATATTTTTAGTTAGAATCTACTATAAAACCTTGAAGGGTAACACCAACACAATTATAGTTTCTTAAAAGATCTACAAGTTCTAATCGACATGTATCTGTTTACTACATCGACTGGCCTAATTTTAAAACACACACCAAAGTAGATTAAATGTTTGCAAAACTTGCAAAATCTGAAACCGTCACCCCATTTCCAGACAACATTACATACTAAAATGAATCTCTTTTACGTTACCAAAATTTTTGCTTTCAGGATCTACATGCCCATTACAATATCACGCCTGATTTACGTACGATGCCTATCATTTAAACTATAAGCCGACACAAGAGTAGCAGATTCATGTGGTGTTACAAATATGGAGGCTCCATTCCACTAGTCAGTCATGTGTTGATGATTCTATCATTTAAGATATTGTTATGTTCAAGATTCATGGGGGGCACGAAAAAGTAATTACCAAATAAGCAGTCATATTGATTTGACAATGATCGAGGTTCGGCGGAGAGACTACAGAATATTTTGTATTGATTAGCATTCTCTTTCTAAATTATGAAATCAGTGTTTCATTTTAAATTGACCGACGCAGCAGGTTAAGCTGTACTAGCTAGATTTTAATCTATATCATATAATCATATTTTTATTGGTCTCCAGTGATTTGTGAATATTAACATCAAATATTTACTGAGAAAACAATATGTAAAATGCTGGACTTTTTCATTGATAACATCTATGTAAAATATGGGTAAGACATTAAGGCAAGAAGTAGACATCCTTATGGGCACCAATTGTGCTTCTCTTCTTGAATATATGTTTCTTTATGCATTTGAGTCGGAATTTCTGTTCGGATTGTTAAAGTCAAAACAAGGTTATTTGGGCAAGACGTTTAACTTAAGCTTCAGGTTTATCGATGATCTGATATCGTCAATAACAATCAAATAGCCAATTCCCGTCCACTGATTTACCCACCTGAACTAGAAATAGAGGAGCCCAGTGATACCGCCAAATCTGTTTCTGTTTCATATTTAGATCTATGCATAAAGATCCAGAGTGACAAAACATTCTCAACAAGAGTGTATGACAAGAGGGATGATTTCAACTTTCCAATAGTCTACTTTCAATTCATGTCGAGCAATATTCCAGCCGCTCCAGCCTTTGGTGTTTACATTTCGAAACTTTTGAGATACAATCGAGCATGCTCTTTCTACCAAGATTTCAAAGAGCGTCATACGACTCTTGCTCAGAAGTTGTTTGATCAAGGTTACAACATTCAAGGCCTAAGTAAAGCTTTCAAAACGTTTTATGGTAGACATGTGGATGACACTTCCAAATTTTACGTATCAGTGACAAAAATGATGTCCGATGCAATTACCTATAAAGCTTTCAAGAACTTTTATGGTAGACATGTTCCCGTGGTTTTTTTTCAGGTGAACAATTGCCTTGTCTTTGCATGTCTTTGTGAATAGTGTCTTTGGTGGGGCAGGATACGCTCACCTTTTCGCGTACACCTGGTATCATTACTATTTGATAGTGATTCATAAACACATGCTCATGATATAGTCAGAATTGTACAATCGACTCTGCTTTATGCAGAGATTTCTATCGCACGTGGAAAGGGTTTTGTCGCTTTATTTATTAATGCAAGGCACGACCCGCTCCAATATACCTGGATATCCTGAGCAAAAGCTTTCCGTATTTAAGACAACATTAATCTATCATTCAATCATCCTCAAGGATACTTTTGGTTGTTTCTTCTCATATTCTGCTTACACTGACTTGGTTAAGATCTACTAGATTGTTAAGTAACAAATTGAATACAAAAGCATTGTTTCTGATTCATAGATTATCAGAGCTCATGAATAGATATACATGATAACGAGTACTGGTTAGTTGTTGATTTGTAAATGGGTGAATAGAAGTGCATCAATAATTTATTTGGCAATCAAATGATGAAATTGATCATTCAGGCAATCATATGGTTGACAATGATTTTCCCCCTTCATCCCATATCTCCTCATTTAAGATTTATGAATATATTACTATTCCGTTATGTAAATGTTTGTACAATAATGAGACTGTGGGGTAGTCTATTGGTTAAATTATTCGCTCGTCGCGGCGAAGACCACTCACTTGTACAATACAGTCAGGTTTCGATATATACCTTTGAAAGAGGGACACAAGTTCCAGACGTTAATCGGTCCACTCTGTGAGTACTGGCCAATAGTCATCTCCAGGAAAACACATGGAATGGCTCCGATCATTGTGAAGAATAGGAAAGGTATCAGAAATGCTCCTTTGTGAAAGTAAAAAAAAATGTCAGTTGTGTTCCCTTTAGGAACTGAGAAGTAAACCGTGCCCCATCCTCCACACCCAACATGTACTTCAATCTCACACAAAGTACCCCCTCCTTTAAAATCCCAATTAGCGTACTTTAAACACATTCTGACATTAACTCTTTTTGGTTTAACAAATGCTAATGTTGACATCTTTCGTATTTATGCAATGTACAATAGTTGCAATCATTCCCATTCATAATGTAAATAGTTCATGTGCAATAATCACTGTAATTATTAGAGAAGTTATTGTTACGTTCAGAGCAAGTTGGTGCCACACACAACGTACCTCCTCCATTGCGCATGCAGTAGAATGGAAACTTGATGAATGTTCCAGATCCAACACTCAATCCAAGTAGGCTGACGAAGTAGTCAAACTGATGGCTCCAGTGTTCACGAGGCATTGTATGTTTCTACAACTAGATACGAATACATTCACGTCATTAACAGGGAGTGACAGGCAGGAAACCTAATATAGCAAAGAAAACACATAATTCATTTCCACCATAACGCCACACAATTCCATAGTTCAACAAAAGATACCAAACCAATTCCGAGTACAGCATGTTTTTATGAATCAGTCGATGATGATATCAGGTGTCCGCTAAAAGGTGTACCCACCATTTAGAACTCTCTTTTAAAATCTCAACAAAACCTGACTGCCATATCAACAATACAACATTTTTGGCTACATTTTAAATGGAAATGATCCGACTGACTTCATTGTACACTAACAATTTCGTTTATCAGCGTTTTCCTCGACGAAAGGGAGCCTCATCAACGTGTGCATCTCTTGACAGACGATAACACTAGATGGAATAAAGGTTACCGAGCAAGACGATCTGTTACGAGGCTGTTCCTAGCACTTGAACACCAGATGGACAAGTAGTTTTGTACCCAAGCTCAGCTACATTGTCCTTTGGCGTTCGTACTCAGTGACCATTATTATTAGGTATTCCACCCATTGCACAAATAGGGGCGGTCGGGTAGCCTTGTGTTTAAAGCGTTCTCTCGTCACGCCGAAGACCAAGGCCTGTTATAAACATCAAAATCATTGTGTTCGACCAAATGTCTAATGTGATTACACATAATTAATCACTGACACTGTAATGACAATCGTATGGTCTTTGAAAGCACTGTAATTCGTTTGTAAGTGTCTGCTCTGTACTGCCTTGCCTACATGTACCTTTATGTTTGCAAGTGTCTACGAATGAGGAAGGGACCAGAAGTAGCCTTGAAACGTTGAGTTTGAAATACAGACATGTACAATTCATTTTGGTGGGGAGTAAATGCTATTATACATTGTTCCTTATGTAGTTAATTAAACCATTCAAGTCAGTTAATAGAAGCAGAGTGTACGAAGTTTTGAGCCATCAAAGTCGCTTCTTTCTTTTGTGGCCCTGGGAATAGCAGAATTTTTAATGGCGCTTCATATAGTATAGCACACTGATGTTCTGATGAGTTCTCGAAAAATATGTCTCGGATTAGTGTCATATGGGTAAAGAATGGAAACAGATATCCAAATTAAATTATTCTGTCATCAAAATATATGGTTTGAGTGAGTATGTATTAATCATATGTTCCATTTATGACTAAACGACTCTCACACAGACATATGGGGGAATATAGACATTATTTTCACTTGCAGAACCGTAAAACGCGCAGATTCAAGATCTTTTTTCAGAAGAACAGGCCTCCAGCTTAAAGAACGTATGAATATAATATAATATAATAAATATAAAATTACCAAAACAAATATTTAGAAGAGACTGAGAAGGTTTACACGAACAGATATACATGAACAAAACACTTTGCATGCATACAATGCTCACAAAGAGTGAAAGAAGGGTGATTTGTGAGAGCTTCAGTTTCTTCAAGCAAATAGTTCAACTCAATCTTATACATTTCTGATATAATGTTGGAGAGAGCAATGTTTACAAAAATAATGCTCTAATTTTCTCAATTTGCATCCATCTTCCAGTTTCTGAAACGAGTGAGATCCACTCTCAAATGTCTGTCTGTGGTATATGTTTGGTACCATTCGAGCTGTAATTGGGACTTAAGTAAGCTGTAATATCTGAGTTTTCCACTCCCAAAAATCCCTTTACCAATCTGTACAAAGGCTGAGACAACTCCAACACCTGATTTATCTCATCTGAGCCTAAGCCTTGATATTTTAAGAGTGTTAAGTTTAAGAGTGATTTCGCTTGCCAATTTGGAGGTTACCTATATAGCAGAGCTATTTGTCCAGAGTTAACACCTAGCAATTTTCTTCAGAATTGTAAATGAACTCAATACAATCCACACTCTCATATCCCCACACATCAGATCCAAATGTCACTCTTTGTGTGATCATGCTATCAAAGCTTGAAACACTGGCAATGTATCCAAGTATATAAACTCAAGGAAAATTTTCTTGGCTATTTCTGTCTGATGGGCAAATGTTCTTCCTGGTCATTTAGACGCGACGAGATTGTTCTGTATTTCCTGTTCTTTGTTATCACAATGAATATTTTGTTCAATTTCCAAAACAAGTTGTCTAAATATATTACATGTGGCCTGTATATATATATATATATATATATATATATAGAGAGAGAGAGAGAGAGAGAGAGAGACACAGAGACACAGAGAGAGAGAGAGAGGTTCATTGTGTTTTTATTTTATACATGAAATTTCAACTATATATTCACAAGTTCCACAATTTCCCTGTTTACATTTTAAGACACTGAATTGTTATAATTCACACACATTGCTTTTAAATTGAAAGTGGTATCATTCTGATATATATATTCAATAAAAATATCATATTTTAATCCATTTTCAATTATTAACATTGTTATTTCGAAGGCGAATGTTGAGTTATTTGAATAGTTATTATTGGTTAATGTTTGTTTGCTCTAATGATATTTTGCCCATAGGGATTACCAAAATGTCTACAGGTGCTATTTATTTGGCCCTAATCAGGATATACCTGTTCTTTTGAACACAACATTTTCTGAGATTCAGAGATAGAAACAGAGCATGTTAAATCAAAGTGCCCATTAATATTTTGGGAAAAAATACCCAGATATTTAAATGACAACTTTTCATGCAATGTTGCTTGGGGTGTCGTTTTATTGCGGTTCAGTATATATTCAATAAAAATATTTATTTTTTTTAATCAATTTTCAATTATTAACATTGTTATTTCGATGGCTAATGTTGAGTTACTTGAATAGTTATATCGGTAAATGCTTCAATGATATTTTGCCAATGGGGATGACCAAAATATCTACAGCTGCAAATATTTGGCCCTAATCGGGATATACCTGTTCTTTTGAAGACAACATTTTCTGAGATTCAGAGGTGGAACAAAACATGTTAAATCAAAGTGCCCATTATTATTTTGGTAAAAGTTCTTCATTTTATAGTTATTTGCTTAACATTAAAATTACATGGAATCATTGTATGCAAACATGGATAAACTAGAAGAAAGAGGTACTTCAGAGAAGAATATGTACTGAGGTAAAAACCTTTCAATTGAGTCATTTACCTTTCAAATTCACCGTGTACCCATTTGTAAATAGCCGATATCAGTTGATTTTCTAGTACACTATAACGAAAACATTTGTTATCGTTTTCAGCAGTAACATAGCGAATGATCCGCTGAGACGTTGCGAATAATTGCTGATTTCTGCGGAGATATTTAATTGTTTTACAGCACTAAATGGGGGTTTTGTTGGACTACCACACCGCCAAGGCGTGGCAAGAAAACTTAAGGCAAAACTCTACATATGAAGCTACGCTGTGAATGTAATGTTATAAATAAACACCTATATGTAAACTACTCCAGCCATAATAACGTTGTCTGTTATTACTCTATGTTACAGGAATATTTGAATTTTGATCACCTTGCATTGTGTTCCTTGCCTTGTACAAATCTACATGAATATGTACTTGCATATAGAATTTGATAGATATCGTTTCGTCAGTGGTAATATTACTGTTGATATAGGACCAGGTGTAACATGATAATCAACACAACAACATGTTGCCGGTGAATTATAAGCGTGCCAACAACTTAGGAAGACGACAGGGATGTGTAGTCAAATTCTGACCGGCAATATATTAAACCAACGTGTTATTTTTTCGGTCGGATCGGCACAGTCAAAGCAATATAACTTGGCCAAGAAGTTTAACTTAAGCTTCAGGTTTAACGATGATCTGATATCGTCCAAATAACCATCAAATAGCAAATTCTCTTCAACTGATTTAATGACCTAAACTGGAAATTAGACAGATCAGTAAGACCGCCTAGTCTGTTTCATATTTAGATCTATGCTTAAAGATTCAGAGTGCCAAAAGATCTCCACAAGACTCATTGACAAGGGGGAAGACGTCAATTTCCCAATAGTAAGCATTCCAGTTACATCGAGCAATTTTCCAGGAACTCAAGTCTTTGGAGTCTAAATTTCACAGCATTTGAGGTGCAATCGAACATGCGCTTTCCGCGAAGATTTCAAAGTCCTGGCTGCCACTGGTGGGGCAGGATATGCGCTGTTTTTCGGAACACGTTATGATATAGATATGGAATTTAGCAGACATTTGTTATTGTAATGGAAAGGGAAAGGGTTTTGTCACTTCTATTTACCACTACATGTTGTACACAGATGCTGGAGATACACCCCTTGATGCGTGTTTACGCAAATATAGAATACTCGGATGGCTAAAATAGCCTTGGCTATCATCGTTTCTAACCTGAAATCTGTGATGCGCTGTTTGTGTTTTCGAAATGTTGATTTGAATTGAACAGTTTAACAAAATGAAACGTCAAAGTCTCATATATGTGATTGGATCAGTAGTAAATGTTCATTGTAGCTAACAATTGATCTTAGCATACAATCTTCTTGTGCAAGTGGATGGTGAAGCCGATGCCTGAGATTGTGATCTTAAAATATTGACAATAATTGTTGCGATAAATGCCTTTTATTCAAACCAGTTTAATGTCTATGCTAGCTGTAAGGGCAATAAGAACAAGGCATTTGAAAAAGAAAGTTGTAGCTTATGATAAGGTTCTTCAGCTATAGAAGGACAGAAACCTATGTGATATCATGCACTGTTTGAAGAGAGATGGACCTAAAACCGAGCACGAACAATTTCCCAGTTATGGTTAACCTACTGCAATTTCATGTGATGATGACGTCCCACATCCCAGAATATATAACCAGAATATGTTAAAGAAAAAACGTATAAACGAATATCATGACGGAAATGGCCATGGATGTAAAACCAAAATGTGCGATTACTTGTTGCAAAAGCACTTTGGGCCCAACATGAAGTAAGTAGCTGAGGAATTATGAATACAAGTGGCAGACCCGTGTCTGAACCATATTCCAGGAAGTATGTACATCGTCATTTTTGAAGAACCATATAGTGATTAACTTGAGGCAGATCCTGTACCTCAGAAATAAAACAACTCCAATGAGGGGTGTTGGAACAACACAATGAACAATAACAATACCGGATGTAACCACAATTTGAGTTGATACAGTTGAGGCAGTGCCAGTGCAATGAAAACACCAGATGATTGAAAACAGCCTGGTCGACGTTGTTCCCCATGTCAACCAAAGATTAGTGCAACTGAGCTAGTGTCACCGACTGGTTCTGGTCCTGTCGTTGGTGTCGATCTATCTCATCGCAGATTATCTATGGGGGAGAGGTCTACAACACTTGCAACATGTGGGCATGCATTGTCCTGCTGCAAGGTGACTTTACATCCCCACATTTGCACAAAGGGTAGAACATGATCTCGAACGATGTCGTCCCGGTAGCGTCTGCCAATCATTTCCCATTAACAATGACTATTTGTGTTCTCCCTTGAGTTGTGATGCCACCCAATACCATTACACTTGAGTCCCTAAACTCACAAGGTTGAGTAACGCAAGCGTCGCTAAAACGTACTTCTGGAATCCTGTGGATCTTTGCACGACGATCAGAGCTGTCCCTATGAAACCTGGACTCATCTGTGAACAGTATACTGTCCCAGTCTTGTCTTCTGAATCGCAGATGCTGTCGACACCAAGCTATGCATGCCTGACGGTGACGTGGAAGCAAAATTGGGCATAACGTCTGGCATCACGTACTTCCTCAACCGTTTGCATACGATTCTGCTACTAATTGGTCTCAACCTATGAATTATCCGAATTGTTAATGTGGCAGTTTGGTATCGAATCCGTACTTTATTTTCAGGTCGATTAATTCGAGAACAATGACAATTTATCAGGAATGTCTCCACAATTAAATATGTTGTCCCAAAGTCATCGGTCACGTAAAACGAGGTAAATTTGTTTGGAACTTAATTGAGTTACCAGGTATCTCTTCAATATGTGGCTGACTGTAAAGTTTGAGCTGAATCAGCTGTGTTCATTGTCTGGGAGGCTCATATGCGGTTCCGTATAATTAGCTGAGTCAACTGATTGTTGTTGCCAGTGTTGACGTGGATGGGTTGCAATCGACTCCCAAACCAATGGGTGTTCAATTTATGTCTGATAGTGCCAGTTAGTCATCAGCGCCGGAGGGCTGAGGTGGATTGGTTGTAATCAGACTTCTTCTGTCTTCCCCATGATCTCTGTGAGCTCTCACAGCTTTGTATTTGTCATGTTTAATTAATTATAGTTCATCATCCCACCAGGAAGGCTGCTGATCTCTCCTGAAATTATAATTTAAACCATATACTTTTTCGGTGTGTTCTTGATAATAACTGACTATACAAGATACTGCTGTATTACAATTATTATTAGCTAGCTGTAAGATATAATCATAATGCTCAAGCTATATACCCTCAAGCTTGTGCAAGAAGGTTTCCTTATCACCTCCATTCCTCACATATTTCTCCCAACTGCTTCCACCTTCCTTTTCCAGATTAAAGTTTGAGTTACTCCTTGTATTACATGGGGCTGAGGGTTTTACTATATTTACCAGATGAGTTACCCTAAACATAAAGTGAGCAGTATAGGGGGAAATGCTTGGAGTGATCCTGTATACCAACCCCAAAGTTAGAGAAATATGGAAAGAGAGAAGAGGAGGCAATCATGTAGTCTACAGCACTTGATCCATATAAGGGAAACATGTTCACCAAGTCTTTTGCCAAAATTATTATGTGTCACTGAGTCTCTGTTTCTTCTTGGCATATCAAATGTATCAGAGGGATAATCAACAACATCTCTCTGAATAAAGTCAATGTTGTCATCTGGGAAGTCCTGTGTCCTTGCATTAAGATCACCAGCAAGAAATATATACTTGTGTGGGTGTTCTCCAACAAAAATGTTCAAATAGTTTTCAAGAAACCTTAGACGCACTGAATGAGGAGGATTTTCGTAATCTCCCCTCTATCAGAAACCCTGAACAGGATCTAAGCACCATCTCCTTCACCACTGGTATTCCAACTGCAGGCTCCTGGTCTCCCAGGATGGGGAAACCTGCTTCTGGGCAAGCTGCTCCATCCAAAAATAAATCACCTCAATCCGCCTCTGGAAAAATTACTCCAGCTACGGAAAGTACCTCGAGTGGGTTGTCACAAGCTAAAATGTTCCATCAAGCAGTTCCTAGCCCTGATATGGATGCTATCAACGCCAACCCAAAACATCTGGAACAAGCGTAGACCAACTTGCTGGCCAGGCATAAAGGACTTACTCCACCAAGTCATAGTGCTCTCTATGAGCGGTGGCAGGCAGCCTTTCACGATTTCAGTATGGAGATGGAGGTTTTCTCTGAGGCTCTTGCCAACCTGGAAACCAGTAGCCCTAAGGATCCTGGATCCGGCCATCTCGCCAAGGCACCCATGCCTAACCCTCATTCTGAGGTACATGGCACGGAAGTGTAAAGGCAGATTTCTAGGACAAAGCCCAATACTGAGGAGATTGACCCTCAGGTCCTTCAAGGTGCCGAGTCGAATGTCCACCAGAAACAAGCTCTAACCCCTGGGCAGAGGGAACGGAGGTGGACAAACTAAATCTATGGCCCTCAGGGGAATGATACATGTGAAACCCCATCCACCCAACGGACCGTTCCATACAGGTCTCGTTACCCCAAGCCTGCACAAGTTGAAAGTATGGGAGGGAAGGCATTGCAGTACAGGGAAGACTTAGACTCAGAGAAGGAGGATACACTTCTGTTAAGCAGAATGGGAATGACCCCATTTGGCCTCTAACCTCAAGCACCAAGAGAGGACATAAGTCAGAAAGATTGGACAGACCATGCTTTGTCCACATATGCCGAGGGGTACCCTAGGGTTAATCATGCCCAAAGGGATTACCCAGAATATGGGGATACGTATGGCCATTCTTTTGGTAGCCGTCAATGTTCCCGTCCTCGGTAATCCCCGATGTGTGAAGACCAAGACCCTTCGAATTATTATTCTGTAAGAGGCCCTAACTAATGCCGGGTGGATGCTACACATCCTGGGGCCCGCATACCAGCCAATTGCAGGGAACTCCAGCCACTATGGGATAAATCTGGGTTTTTTGTAAAGAAGATCCGGCACATGCCCACAGAGATAGGAAAAAGATGTGTAAGGAGATGACAGAAAGGATCAGGAGGCTCCTCATCATCAACATGTCGCCTGGAGAGAACATTAGATAACTCTTCGGATAGCGATTCAGATGAGGTACGTCCACAGCTGATTCAGAGAAGATGTAAAGCAGTCGTTGAAAAACCAACAGCTCCACTACCACGGATGTTATCATATGATGGTAGTGCAAGATGGTCCTCCATCTACATGAAATTTCAACACTTCACTCGATCCCAGGCCTGGAATGAGGAGGAGAAACTAGACAAGCTGTGCTACTGCCTTGCAGCCGACTTCTTTGCCTTATTACTAGAAAGAGATGAATTCATACTGGCCGGGCATTCAACATATCTACCCCAACTACATACGTAGCCATTTTTATGGTGTACAATTCTTCTTCTACCTCTCTCTCACACACACACACACACACACACACACACACACACACACACACACACACACACACGCGCGCGCGCGCATTAATTGTTTCATTAAATGTATCTTCGAGAGTCAGTAAGAAACTAGAAATAACTGCCTTTGTTCTGTAAACCTCACCAAGTTTCAGCTTTCGCCTCCTCCTTTGTGGACTGAGGTTTCACATTTGTAAAATGATCTCTCTTATCTGTCTGTACCATCAACTTAACTGCCCTCAACCCCTGCAGTTTTCCCGTCCTATATTGCCAAGCAGGTGACCCACAAGGAGGAATACCGCCCTCCCTCAGTCCAGTGATACTGTGCCTAGCACAATATGTTGGGGATACGTAGCCTTGCTGTGGGCAAACATTTTGTAACAATTTGGCAAACTTTGATATGTAAACAGCAAATATTATTCAGTTTTATTTCAACAAAAACGGAAAAAATCGGATCCTACTCATTTTGTGGATACCATAATAATAAATCAAGCCAATAGATCGTTTGAGCTGGCATGAATATAAAAAATAATTAGCAAGTCGATAGTCATAATTCCCTCTGTTGGTCCCACGTGAAATGTTGTTCATGAATAGAATAGATGGCAGATAGACGTTCGACCGTATAATATCATTTGCTAACTTGAACTGTTCATCTAATTTCCATGAATGTATGTTACACAGTTAACATGTTCATGGGCTTCTTCACTGAATGTATAGTGTGGAGGACTACTTCACTTGAGGATAAGTAACATAAATAATGATGATAATTATGATAGTATTGCCATTATTATTCCTTCAGATTATTAAAAAAAAGGTTATTATGTTGTCATAGAGAGAAAGAGGTATGGAGATTATGAGATTATTTTTAGCATCGGAATTGTTAACATAATTCTTAAAGATATTATGTTTTGTTTGTTTGTTGTTAAATGCTGCACTCAGCAACGTAAGGATATTAAAACATTACATTTAGGTTCAGTTGTATTTTTATATTTGTATCATTTTGCAAATGTTACAGAGACCTTAAGGGATATATAATCATGTATAGTCGCTATTCTTAAAGTTAGAATATGTTAGATTTATCAACCAAAAATATTGCACACAAGAGGATAATCATATTTCATGACACTATTCAACGTCGAAGTCAACGATATTTGTGTATGTTATTGCTACATGACACGGATACGTCATGATAAAGCAATTAGAAATTGGCATTTGATGATATAAGATAGCTACGCGATAAATCACAAAGAACAAAGAGGGAAGAGATATTTATTTCACGATAAAACATTGTTCTATCATGACGTCATTTATTGAGATTCGAACATGCACTCGCAACTTGAAAAGTAAAATTTGTAAATTTGACCCCATTTTTGAGAGGTATGTGTCTAGTGAGTTGTTCCCAATAAATGTTGCTGGAGAATCCGAAAATGAGAGTGATATGACAATCGGTATTGGGAGAAAAGGTACAGATGATTGACGAGAAAATTGTGAGAATATGCGGGACCAAACTCAAATCCTAAAATGGATTTATCTAGCATGGCCGCTGTCGGATTCTATTCAAGGAATCATCATTATTTAAGTATGGGTAAATATTGTAAAGCGTGTATTTTTTCCTAATTTAACACCCTAAAAGAGGCTGTACGTAATGTTGATATCTCATATAGAAATAAACGAGTCTCGGTCGTTGTTTATCGTACAATAAACAACTCCCACTCGTCGTTTGTTTCTTAATAACATGACCATATAAACTAACATTATATCTTTTCATGTTTATCGGTCAACAAAAGCGACATAAGCATTTCCATTATCATGAGAAACCCTTGTCAAAAGTAGCGCCAACTGCACCATTGCGACAACATCAGGAGCATGTTTCATGATTCATCATAATAAATGATGACATTGGATGCTCGCAAAAACGCGAGCTCATTCCGATCCACTAGTTGCACCCGCCACAAACACATCCAAAGGCAAGCCAATTGTTCACCCGAAAAGGCACAGAATTGCATCTGACATCATTTTTGTCATTGATACGTCAAACCTGGAAATGCCGTCTACACGTCCAACACAAAGCCCAAGCCAGGACCCAAATCGTTCAAACCCGGCCAAAGTTCTGTTAATTACATACATTTCCCCCTAACCTTAAATAATCTATACTAGTTCTGAAGTAAATCGTATTTACCCGTATGAATCGTCTTATGTTATTTATTGCCGATAAACAGAATATGCACACTTTCTGAAAGTACTGTGTGATAAGTCACGCACCAAACCTATACTCTCGATATACATGCTGCTCTTACTTAAAAAAGAATATTGGGTTAACAAGATACGTATATTAAAGTACTATGCTTTCCTGATGTGCTCTCATTCTAATTTGAAATAATGGCATAAATAGTTACCACTCATCTTTCAATATTTTTCAAGTTTGGGTTAATCACGAACATATTTGAATATGTACAACATCTATACTTACTTATCTTTATACTTAAAGGCATCAGGTTTGTCTGTCATAAGACCCAGAAACAAATAAGTCAAACACAGCCCAATATTTGGCTCTTGGCTCCTTGTTCTTATATTTTATAAGTATTGTTTAAACAACTGTTTTTTTCTGTAAAATATGTTCATTTCAGAAATTAGATGTTATTCTAGCATTAGGTCTGTGGTACGTTTACTGCATCAGTATTACATTAAAACGATATTACATTATATAAATCCATACAGAGGAAATGCTTAACATTTATCTTTTAAGGAAGAGTGCAGGACGACTTGTTTTATACATATAAATGTGGACATATAGGTATGGACATTTGGATGATACAGATATACCTCCTTAAAGATAGTGTTCGTAGATGACTGTAGAAAATGGAATAATTATGTGAGTAATCGGGTTAATACCACGTTCAGCAATATTTAGCCATATTGCGATATTGGTTTCCAACATACAAGACGGACCATGAAATTATGACTTGAATTTGGACCTAGCTTTCTGGTGTGATGTAACACCCCAGAATCTCCGGTAGAAAAAGGGCTCAAAGCACGAATTAAGATCACGAGATGATACTGATGTATGCATCTGGGCATATATTTGCGTAGTATTACTACCTTAATTCATCAGTATATATGTATTTTGCAAAAAAAGATATTTATAGGATCGACGCTGACATGCGCATATAACCTATTCACCAGTGCTGTAATATTTCATTTCTTCTGACACATATCGACACGAGAAATTATATTTAAATTTAAAAGGAGCCCAAGTGGGATAGAAATTTGAGTCTGAACCTGTTGAACAAGGCTTGTTTCATTTTGGGCTATAGCATTGCCGCAAGGCCTGGGCGGAAGGGAACACCTGTTTGCACCCATCAGATACCAATCACAACTTCTCTCTCCTAACGAAAACAAAATACGAAAAATGTCGGAAGTGTATCCTTCTAATTTTCTATTTAGATACATGTTTTAACTTTAAAGTAATTATATGTATCTCATGTATTATTGGTATCTGTGATGCTGGTACCGTTTTGTTGCCATTGTGTAGCTTTTGTGGAGTTATTATGAATATCAAATACATGCCTTGAAATATGGACTTGTGAAAGAACTCATCATTGAATCATTTGCATTTAAATTAATGCATATACCATTTACTTGGCGTGTATGGACATATTATCCATCTACTTATACACACTTAAAATGGACATATACAGAATGTCCTTGTACCTTATTATTTAAAAAAATACCCTTGAAGATCCGGGTTAGAATAGGCATTTAACAACCCATGCTTCTACGAAGGCGACTTGGCTCGCTGACTTGGTTGATGCATGTCATCGTATCCCAAATGCGAAGATCGGTGCTCTTGATGATAATGACTAAATGTTTGGTCCAGACTGGATTATTTACGAACCACCGTCATATAGCTGGTATATTGCTGAGTGCGGCGTTAAACAACAAACAATCAAACAAAATCTATATAATTATTAAACACCTTCTAACAATGAGAAATTAAACTTATATTTTCTAAATATTCTGTTATATTTATAACATAATTTGATTCATAATTTCATTATTGCGTTGCTTTCTTCCCTGTCATTCAATGTGCATGTTCAAACCCCTAAACTTTTAATATTTCATTTTTCATAAATGGCTACGTTAGTGCGTTGCCTAGATCTCTCGTTACCTACTCACAAGAATAGATTAAAATAATTTGTTTTATTATCATATTTCTGTTTATCTAATTCATAATACAAAATTGATAATTCATTTATAATAGTATAGTTCATATTCGTGTATATCACTATCTGATGCTAAGGTTTTATTTCAGAAAATATAATTAATTCAAAATGTAGAAAGATACACAATTTGCCATTATTTGACTTTTAAACTGTACAAAGTATGATATAATGATCAGAATACCTGTAACGGGTAGTATTTAAGAAAGAAATAATTGTCGAGAAGTCCCATTTTTTTAAATATGCCCTTCAGTAGTATTATTGCATATCTCCAGAGAGAGGTTTACATTGTAGTTCTCATTATTTGTGGATAATTCAAAAAGCAACATAGAAAATATATATGCTACCATGACGAAAGAATACAGAGTATACATAACTCGCAATTCTATATATTCAGCAAACAGCCCCACACCGAAACTCCACTACATATCCGATTACACTGATTAAGGCTGTCCCAGTTCTCCATGCGATACTGACGCCCGTTCGTCTCCCAGACCATACAGAATAAATTTAAAAGGAATCCAGCTCAAGTCTAGAACGATTTGGCAAGCCTAGATTGCCTTAATTCTATCCATGAAAGTAAGCATTAATAAAACAATATTGTTCTTGTCTGCTTCAGATTATATTTTGTAGATACTTATTTTAACTAGGAAAATTGTACTGACACCGGCCCTGTCCCTATTGAAGCTATCCATAAGAATTTCGAATTGCCGTCCATTGTTCGATGTCAATACATCGATGACAAGTGAGGATATCATGAAGTAATCGTTGATGCCGCGCTACACTTTGATAAAAATTATAATCAAGTTGACTGGTGTGTACATTACTACAGTGAACATGTACATGATCATGCCCTAATAACCAAATGCCGTAATGTCAAATACTAATTTATTATTGTGTGATGATTTAACTGGATCAGTGGTAACATGTAATATAATATTATATTATTATAATAATGTAATATGAACATTCCATCAATTTCTTTCCTGGTTGGTCCATCCATGTCTACAAAATGAAAATAATACAATTAAAATGGAGCATAGAACAATTCTTAATTTCAGGCTAGAGCTGTGGAAATCTAGACTTTCCCAATCATTATAGACTTGAGTTGGTCTCATGTTTTACATTATTCTCTTGGGTCAACGTCACAGCTCATACCATACACTAACAAGACCAGCTTGCCCCCCGCCGGAGCGCCTGGATTTTGGTTATGTCATCTAACATGGCCAACTCTGCTCTTAAGTAAACAAGAACCTAATCAGCGAGGGGTCCTTTATCATCCCTATGTGGCTGCTTATAAAAATCTGATATCTTTTCCCAAAGACCTGGTTAATAATATATTTGCTGCTGAATATTCGAAACAAATAGAATGAGTTGGTACTACATGTACATATGAATACGGTTCTATTTTAAATGACTGCAGCGCTCCATTATGAAAACAATTTGTTTTAACGCCGCTCTCAGCAGTATTCCAGTGATATATGACGGCGGTCTGTTGTATATGAAATATATGCAAATTGAATCTTGAATCTTGAAAGTTGTAACATGTCCGCAAATAAGTATCACATGCAGTATACAGTATATCAACTGCAATATACACACAGTATACAGTGTGTCGCGAGCTCTGCGCTGGGCTGGAGCACACATTTCCTACACCTCTCCCTTCGGCAAACACATCACGAGGGTTGCAACGAGGTCACAGGTCAGGCGTGCACTCGTCAGTTGTCTAATACGGTCAAGAGTAAGATCTTCCGGAAGACCACTGCACTGGAGGTATGTGGATTATTGAGGAGGTACTACGTGTTTGGAACTGGGAGTTGAACATTAAGCACTTTTAGAGAAGAGCCCACAATAAAACGTTATGGACTCGCGGACGGACTTGTGTTTTCATTTCAAGACGTACATTTATCAGGTTGAACTTCCTAACTGTAACAATAACTGAACTTTACGCCTTTTATACACATTTGTGATGGGGCGACAATGCGACAACGAGACATATTTTGACCTTGAAAATGTCGCGTTACGGCATCGTCGCCCTTTTGTAAAATAAAGAAAAGGATTATCAAAGAGCGACAATTCGACAAATGGCCCATTGTCGCGCTTTTGTTAATTTTGACACGTTTTGCTTGTTTTTGTAAAGGCGTCAATGCGACAACGAGACAATGTCCCTTCCATAGTAATCCGTGCAAATAAAACTGAGTAATGAAATAGAAGTCTGACATGCCAGTTAAAAGATAGAGTGTTGCAGCTTCTGATTTCATAGATCTTCAAGAAGGGTTATCAATAATGGGATGGGTGATGAGTTCAACTGCATACGCTGTGATTAACAATAATGCTCCGAGTCAATACATTTTGTCAAATGTATGACATGTATTACGTGAATGAACATATTGTTTATACTCGTCCATGTTTTTGACGGACAAAATAATTTACATGCTCGGTAAAACAGAACGGGCATCATTGTGTGTTTCCGTGCTTTGTTCAGGTGAACAATTGACTTGTCCATGCATGTTTTGTGACGGGTGCCACTTGTGTGGCAGGATACGCTCACCTTTTCCCGAACACCCATTGGAGGACTTGAACCACTTCGGATTTTTATCCCACATCAGTCTGATACACCATGATATAACTGAAATACTGAAATACTGTACAGTTGAAAATGATGTTTAATGCGATTACCGTAGTGTGTTACTGCAACTGTTCATATTTTGTGCAGTGATGTTATGTAATATGTAAAAGAAAGCATATTCAATTATCCAATTGATTTGAATAGAATATACTTGCGTCAGTGTATTTTATTAACGCCCCAAATCGTAATTTAAACACATAAAATAACAGATCACGCATGGTGCCTTGACTTACTACTAGATTTAATGGGCCACCCCGGAATAAAATAGTTCCCCCAAAGCGAGGAACATATGTTTTAGTATGTTTGCAAGAAATATATTCCAAACAATATCCTCATTAGATGAGAAGATCTTTTACAGAATTACCTCAGTAAGTCAATTACAATGACAAAGCGTCGTAATACATTTACATCAAGTACAATACGTCAAAATGGCCGACACGATAAACGTGACGGGAGATATTTTCGAAGTTGTTAATTAACCTGTGGCTATTTCAAGCCTTTGGCATCACTGATCAGTTGGCCGATCATTGAAAGGTGATTGTGAAGATGTGTCAAATAGATATTAAGGTAAATTCACAGATTTCTGTAAATTGTCACTGCGACAGATTGGATTTTTTTTCGTGTTTTTTCTCTCTGGGATGGGTTGCAGCGAGGGTATCCTTAAATGGGCTTGCAACCACGCTTCTGTATGAATTCGTACCAGGGAATTCCAAGGGTGTTCCCCAGGAATGTGGAAGTAGTCAGTGTTTACGCCTTTTCAAGAATACAGTCACGTGAAGAACGTCATGTGACCGACCTCGCGTCCAAGTCGTATATCTTGTAAACTTCACATTTAAAAATTAGTTATTGTTATAACCAAATGAAACACAACCCATTATCCGATAGGGGTAACTGTACATAGCCGTTACCACAATAAACTTAGTAACATTGTTTGGTTTGACTTCTTGGCGCGTGTCTGAATTCCATTAACATGTAACATATCCTAAAACTAGCTTATCAGCAAATCTCGCTGCACTGCGCGCGACAGATACTAGAGCAAGGCATGCCAGAAATACGAAACCTAAAGCTTCCGAAAGGAAGCCTCGGACATCACGTGCGTCGGGGGACCAGCGCCATCTGATTGGCCGTTAACAGTTGTACAAGGCGGAGCAAAAAGCATCGTTTTTCCGTCCATTTTACGCTTGAAAAACTCGACCCTTTTCTGGACACTTTCTAGACGCTGACCAATTAATCAATTTTAATGAATTTTTAGTCGTTTTTCCGTCCAATGACCATATACGGAAAAAAACGACGTTTTCGTGTTTGCAGTGTCATCTCCTTCCAAGGAATGGTAAGGCAACTTGAAACGTCGTTTGGGAAACGGTCTCCAGCTGAGACTACCCAACTGCAGTTTCCAAATCTTTGTGAGGGCTCAGACGAGTCATTTGAAGAATGGGAGGAGTGTGTACAACAAGCAGCGATGGCGGCCTTTACAGATCTACCAGAGGACTTTGTGGAACAACAAGTGGTGCGGAAATTTTGCCAAGGATGCGCGAACAAAGAAGCTGCCCACTATGTTTCCAACCTGGGACTCAGAACACTGGAAGCAGCTATAGGTGCTGTCCAAAAGAACTTTCAGAATACCCAGGAAGTCTATGGTAGACCATTTGGCGTGTTTTGAGGCAATCGCACTTGGCCAATGATTCGGAGAAAGAATACTTGATTTCCCAAATGACACCCCTTCACAGGATAAGCAGCAAACTCCATCACAACCTGTAAGGTCGAGTGTGGTGGAACAATTGACCTGCCTGGAAGCTCGGGTTGAGGAGATGTCAGAAGATATCAAAAAGCTGATGGCTATTGTAAGTCGACAATTTAGAAGCCCCTCATCATCATCAACTAGATCTTGGGAGTGCTTCAAATGTGGGAAAACAGGTCATTTCCGGAAGTATTGTCCAAACAATTACAATGAAGGTGGATGTGGAAAAAAGAAAGTCATGTGCAGTGCTAAAAAAAGTAGGGGAGAGAAAGCAAAGCCAGACAAGATCCTAAGGAGGCTTTAAACACTTCCGGATCAAGCACAGAGGCCTAACCTCGATCCAAACTGAAGAAGGCCACCCCCCATCACATCAACCTGTACTTCCGCCACCCACTGGACATCATCCATCTTTCCCGACAGCCCACTCTGAGCCTACAGCTCTTGGTACCTCGAATGATGACAGTCTGTCATATCCAGAAATCACAGTTAGGCAGTTAAAAAGTGGATCCATGTTGCTGGTACCAGTCCAAATCCAAGACCACCACTGCAGTGGTGGATACGGCGGCTGGGGTTACTATTATTTCGGACATATTTTACAATAAACTCTCACAGAAGCCTGAGAAGAAGCAGGACATCAAGTTGAGAACTGCCAACAGGGACTTACATATGTCCTCATTTGTAACACAACCACTCCAGTTACAACTAGGGTCTGAAACCTATTCGATTCCTGTAGCAGTGGGCCCAATCCAAGATGATGTTCTTCTGGGACTGGACTTCTTAGTTCCCCATGGGGCACATCTGGACCTGACTAAACAGTTACTACAGATTGGATCAGATACCATTGAAATGACGCTATGCCATTCTCAAAAGGTATCGCAAGTATCCAGAATCTCGGTATTTAAGAGAACTATCATTCCGCCGAACTCAGTATAGCAACTTGAATGTCCAATATCAAAGCAACTCTCAGATTTCATTATAGAGCCACGCCTGACAAAAAATGATCTTCTGATGCCCAGGACTTACCAAACTGGAGGAAGTGTACCCATTGTGTGCCTTGTCAATCCTTCAGATCATCAAGTGGTGCTACAGCCTCATCAAGTCCTAGTTGTTGCCATGGTAATCATCCCAAAATCCCTGCTCACGTGACAAGTCTGTTTGAAAGGTCATCAGAGTTACTGCAAGGTCACAAAGTGCATCAATTGGCAAGATGACTTGGATTTGGGGAACTTCACTGCAGTTGAACATTCCATTGCTACCGGAAAGGCTGAACCAGTTAAACAGCATATGCGAAGAACACCACTTGCGACACACTGGACACTGCGCCCATACAGGGCCCATAAGTTGTCTTCATCCAGGATAATTACTACTAGGATTTCCAATACACTGTATTAAGTCCAGACAAGGAAGACAACATCAGTACATCATCATGATTGCCTCAAGCCTTGTTGTCTAAGACTAAGAGTGCTTCTGATACTCAAGAGGATCTCAACTTGGAGTGGCTCTTCAAGAATCAAACGAATTATTGTATCTATAATAAGCCTGATGATGGACAATTAATGATTGGCTGTGACCGTTGTGACCAATGGTTTCATGGAGCCTGCGTTGGAATACCCAAGAAAATAGCAATCTGGATGAGTACATCTGTCCTCACTGCATCACAGGAAAGGACAGGGTATCCTAGAGGAAAATCTTGAATGTTTCAGAAATATGGTATTCCAATGACGAGGACACTCCAGTGAACGCCAGGGAGCTAGAAGCAGAGACGCTTCCACGTCTTACTGGGCTGGAGACACATCGTCAACGTCTTCTGGTTCCCAGACCAGCTGAGGAGCTCCACCATTTCCAGGAAGACATTTCCTGCCTCTCAGATCTCAGATCGGCCAAATGTATCCCCGGAACATGTCTCAGGGCATCACCTATCCCAGATATCTGATAGTATATATCAGCTCCAGGCCTCCTACTATAGGAAAAGAAGCACTGATAAAACCATCAAGCCTTCAAGGAAGCAATCCTCTTAGAGCCCGCATCGATGGCAGGTGGCCTCTGTTGTCTATCTTCCTGTCGCCTGGGAGTAAAATGTCCAGCAACGCCCGTTTTCAAGTATGCCTGTCGAGACCCAGAACCGACGATCACCCCAGCAACAGGTGTCTATTATAACACCGCAAGGCACATGCATCACTCCTCACCCGTAAGACGAGTCCCTCCAAGACGGGAACGACGTTCTTCACCCAGAAGACAATTCCAAGACGGGAGCGACGTCTTTCACCCAGGAGACAGGTTCCAAGGCAGGAGCGACTTCTCCCTTACGACAGGTCAGGACTGACAACAAAGGACCGAGGGTCTGTCATTAACAAGGCCGTCCCCAAACTAGCAGCTCGTTTCCAGAGCAATCATCCTCAAGGATTGGGATCGAGTTGCTCAATACGGACGTGCAGAAAACGAACAAGGACACTACGCCTCCATGCTGACGGAGCTCACCTTCCAGCGTGTCTGTGTGAGCCCACATGATACGGGGCCGTAGAAGACCTAGCCCGGGAGATCTTGGGAGCAGGAACTACCTGGAAGGAGTTACATTAGTTCGTCTTAAGGAGTAGCCTTGTTCCCAAAGACATAACCCTAAGAAGAAGCTGCTTTTGGCACATTAAAGAGCTGTGCCGGATCAAAAAATGGCCGCTAACACTGGATTCCGTCAACCTGTCGCTGGATAGCCCTGCCTGTCTCCATTAGAGGATCCTGGTCGCCCTTCTGGACGTCACCTTGGATGGAGTCCGAAATCATTTTTTGAACTTCGGGAACCCTCTGCCACTGTCAGGTTCATCCCCATCTGTGCAAGCCAGTCAAACAGCAGAGCTTCCCGGAACTTCGACTCCACCAACTCCATCAACAGAGCCGCCCAAACCAGAGAGTCTTCCCAGAGGTTTTGATACCCACTTCCATTCTGATAGGATGTGCAACCTTCAAAGGGCACTACAGATCTTTTGCAATCCCCCAACCTGGCTCCAAGAACCAACCTTTCATTCGTGTTGGAAGACAGCCGTAGGATTCCACCCAAAGAATGTGAAGGCCATGGACCCCAACCAACTCGACAAGCTGCGACATTTGCTGTCATTCAAAGATGAGATCGCCTTCGGGGGAAATTGGCCTGGACTTGGGGGATTGGGAACAGCAAGGCCAAGTAGTAGGGCAGATCTTCAAGCTGGCTTCATCAATGAAGCCCATTATCCTTCACCTCAGGGGTACTTCAGCAGACATATATCAACAGGCTCCACACAAGAATGCCTCCGAATTGCAAAATCTGCTGGAGTACCATCAAACCAGAGAGTTCATCTCCATTGCTTTTCTGGATCATTCAAAGAAGTTGCACTATGGACCCAGCACCTCCCTGATACGTGGTTTGGATAAACCGGAATGGTGGCCAGCTTTGACAACCAACAACTGTCAGCGCTGCTGTTCCTGAACGCCTAACGCCACATATCTGTGGCATCGCCCAGTTCGCCACGGTGTCAACAGCCCAAGACTACTGGGTGAAGTTACAGCTATTGTGGCTGCTGTCCGACAAGGTACCACAGCCAACATCTTGGAGGGTGCCTATGTCAATGCCAGGCTATAGACTATGATTATTCACCCATGTATGAATGGGATTCCTTTATCTGACTTGGTCAGGACTGGAACTAAGTCCACCAAACCATTCAAGATTCTAGGATTCTCATGGAAGCATTGTCCTAATCTGGCTTCGTCAGGACTGGATCTGAGTCCACTGATCCAGTCTAGATTTTAGGATTCTCATAGAAGCATTGTCCTAATCTGGCTTCGTCAGGACTGGATTTGAGTCCACCGATCCAGTCTAGATTCTAGGATTCTCATAGAAGCATTGTCCTAATCTGGCTTCGTCAGGACTGGATCTGAGTCCACCGATCCAGTCTAGATTCTAGGATTCTCATAGAAGCATTGTCCAAATCTGGCTTCGTCAGGACTGGATCTGAGTCCACCGATCCAGTCTAGATTCTAGGATTCTCATAGAAGCATTGTCCCAATCTGGCTTCGTCAGGACTGGATCTGAGTCCACCGATCCAGTCTAGATTCTAGTATTCTCATGGCAGCTTTGTTGTCTATTTAAGGTATGTGAACCAACTCGGCTGCCACCAAACAATCTGGTTGGGGATTTTCTTATTTAAGACGTATGACTAATATTAACCATGAGTTACGCGAACTGTCTCGGTTGATAGAACAACACCACTGCCAAACCCTGCAGGGATTTTCTAGTGAGATTTTCAGGGATGTTTTGGTGAGGTCACAGTTAGATCCTACCTTAGCTACACTAACTGATACCAAAGTAGGGGGCAGGTCCAGAAAAGAGAGAGGAATGTTGTGATTGGTGCTTCCACACTCGTATATTAGGTTGCATCGAATTAGCCACCCGATGTTGCTCGTATGTTTCTGGGGGTGTTCGAGGCACGTGATCAACATACCCGGAAAATCTGACAGGTGACAAGTGACAGACTGAGACTGGACAGCAAACAGAATGGACGAACCCAACCGAAGCTGACTCCAACTCGATCTCCCTATCATCACGCTTACGCTCAAAGGAAAGCACTGTTCCTCATCACTAGGCTTTCACAACATCAACATTGGGAGTTACCTCCCCTAAAGGGTGTGTGTCTCGATTTGTGTTGCTTCCAGATCCAAACGAATCACTCCATGAACGATCGCGAAAAGAGGGCCCTGCATCACGATGCATACCCCCACCTGTAGACACCTTCTTCACACACTTGTCCTGTCGGTGGTACATATGTACATGTCGTTTCCCGCTATCTCTGGTATCTTGAAAGTAGGTAGATAATGTGCATCTATCCTCTCGAATTTTCTGTGGGAAGTCCTGTTACACGTGATCGGTGACTTCTATCTTGTTGTGCGCGTCCTCTCTTGAAAATATCACTCTTGTCTTTTGTCAGTAGGAATTTAGCTATGATAGGGGAATCACCTTTGCCAGGGTTGAGGCGGTGGACATGAATAAAAACAATGTAATTTGCCTTCTCCATGTGTTACTCGTCACGCAAAAACTCTCTCACATTTGACTCGGACTGATCCCATGTTTCGCTCCTATCTCTCCAAATATTCTATTAAATATTAAGTTGTTTCACCGTTCACGAAACTCTAGATCCTCGAGTTTTTCTTCCAAACCAGAAAGCGAAAGTTGTTTATTTTCATGTTGAAGCGAGGCTAGATGCTCGTGAAAATCAGGCGCCATTTTTGTTATCTTGTCATCGAGTCTCTCAAATATATTGTTTATGTCTGTGGTGTCAGATTTAATGTCCTTAATCGCCATCAAGTCGCTGTTTTCATTTTCCATTGCCGATATCTGTATCGATCCTGTTTCAGACACGGACAAAGTTGACTGATTTCGGCTATTGTGTGCGGGGCCGGACTGAGGTAGGCCTGGGTTAGTCTCTATACAACCATCTGCCACAAGTAGCAAACTAATAGATCAGAAGCCATAGGCACATCGAGAAACACTTTTTGCTAATTCTAATACCTTTCATGCTTCTTCTCGCTTTGTCTTGTTGTACAACAGTCCTATTTTAGGGAAATAAGATAAACACGTCCACCCTGTTCAAACTCTCGCAAATCTACTTCCTATCTACCAGGTATTGGTGTGTTCCGTGTCTGATTGCTTCAACACTATCATTTTTGTTTGTGACACCAACGTTCAGGTGTACATAAATTCACAAATTTCCTGCTTCCGCCTTGATTCGATGAGTCATGGAGGAACAGTGACAATGGTTACTAGCGTGAATACATTTTAGTCACGAGTGGGTGTTTTTCTGTGTGCTGTTGCCATGTAGTCATCACTGTATCAGCTATAATCATGGCGGCCTGTACATAATCTAGTCTGGGCTGGAGATTGCATTGGTGGTTATTATGAGAAACGCCCTTGTCGTTGATGGTACCCTTTCAAGCAATCTACAATCGAGCAGGTACGGAACAAAATCATCAATGAAATAATCAACTGGGATAAAATATCACTCTTTATCATATGCCATGTTGATATACTACTCATATAGCATACATAAATTCTATCCGTTGCCTGGTGAGACGCACGTCTAAGTTAGCTGACATCTTGGATTGAATTGTTTAACCTCCCGGGACAAAATGTAGCCGGAGAGGTAATTTTCATCATATAAACATGTTTTTTTTAAATTTACCCCTTGGAGTTAAATACCCCAACTCGATAGGTGGAGAACAATTCATACACCCATGGTAAACATTTACCCCTGGGGCAATGGTGTGCACGTGAACTAGGTTTAAATACATATGACAGTACAATATCGCGGTTAAAGAATGACAAATACTTGGAACATGCCAAATATCAATAATATAAATACCTTAAGTCAAAATATATTAATACCGGACCATTACATGATCTTTGAAGTTAAAACAGTGCATCCATACTTACAAAACGCCGTACTTGCAACCGCCAGCAACCAGCAGTATACCGCTTGTGGTAACGTTTGCTGCAGGTGACAAAGACGTCAGCTGGTACACGCATACATCATTTCGAGCTCAATACCGATTGCAACATGTACATCTATTTGTTGTGTTTCTCCACACTATCTGATGTTATGGTCAACTGAAATACTTGCATGATTCACCTGTTAGGCACATAGAGTTCCTGCAATCATGTCAAACAATGAAATCACAGTGGAATGGATATTATTGGTAATACCTACAGACTAATTGCTTTTTCAATCCCATGTCTTACAGACCGCCTCCGTGGTTTGTGGTAGAGCGTCCGCCCGGAGAGCGGATGGTCCAGGGTTCGATCCCGGGCCGCGTCATACAAAAAGACGTTAAAAGATTGTACTTGTTGTTACCCTGTCTGGCGCTCGGCATTAAGGGGCTAAAACAAGGACTGGTCGGCTCGGAGTCAGTATACTGTGTCTGAGTGGGTTATTCATGTTAAAATGCGGCATGGTATCTCAGTGAGCTAGCACTATAAATCGGCATCAGTCCGGACTAGTACAAGCAGCCACACACACACATACACGTGCATGCACGTCGCTATATAAGTGCAATAATCTTGGACGCGACATTAAACCCAATTTCACCTCACCATGTCTTACAGGAGACTGTAGATCTTAGATTAACACATATCCCTGATGATATCACTGTCCTATGATTTTATATCTAGATGTTGTTCTCACCGAACCTACCTGATCACAACCGATTCCAATACGTGCAGCCTGCAATACGTAGTAGCCTGCGAGTACTGTCACTAGTCACAGCAGTGCAACTAACCTCATATTTAAATATTCATATCCATGTTGATGAATCACAGATAATGAATCGGCTCGAATGTATGTAATACTAATTAATTAGGTTCGTGTGGTCAGAAAGTGTGGAATGATCGATCATAACCCGAATGCTTTGTTCACAGGCATCCGTTAAATGGTTTGACTATTGTTAACTCATTTATGTTAATAATCGAATGTGTTGCATTAGTGTGTTCTTTACAAGTCAATGAGTCTTCCAACATAAAGTTGACACGAATGAGTGTTTATTCATTCATTCTAAGAACAATTGATTCCACGTTTAATAAATATAAGGGAAAACACGTTATAACAATAGTGTTTTGTTAGTTGTGTTTAAATATATTTTATTCATTTGAAATAGAGAGCGTTTGCAATTTGGAACGCCTTCTTTATTAGATTTACACATATGCTAATTTACAATTAATACATTAAATGACAGAAATGAAAGAAGAAAAATAGAGAACCCTACATTAACATTGCTCACTCGAACCGTTTTGTGCGTGTGTGTGTGCGTGCGTGCGTGCGTGCGTGCGTGCGTGTGTGTGTGCCACCAGTGGGGCAGGATATGCTCACCTTTCCGCGAATACCTGGTATCATCATTGTCGATAGTGATTCGCACATGCTCATGATATAGCCAGAATCGTTTAATTGACTTTGCTTTTAGCTGCAATTTTTTATGAATATAGAAAGGGTTTTGTCGCTTTCATTTAGATATGAATGTAAATACCTTAAACAATTTCGTTCACAGATAAGGTAAAGCCTCATTGTCATCTAGCATCAAGTCGATGTTAACATCTTTAACAATTAACAGCACTGAGTGAATAAAATTTGTTTTTAACAAAGTTATAGCTTGTTAAGCCAGATACAAATCGTGCTGTTTAGAGTTCTTCCAATCTGTCGCTCTGCTCTTTGGTTCAACAGTCCCAAACTTCACACGCAAATTCAAATTGTGACTTAATAAACAATACATCATTCAACACACTACGACTGGGCATAAATCTATGCTTTCTCCTTGAATGAATCGTCTTTAATGGAGTTTTGTTAAATCACAGTCATAAATAATTTAAAATAAATCACATTCTCTTGTAAGATGTGCGTTCTTAATAGGTACTTGATTGTGTAATAAAACTGTTCCATATTTAATTGTGAGTTAAAAAAGTGTATACTTGCGCTATGTTCATGTTTATTCAATAAATATATTCAGGTTTATTAATACCTATTAGGGAATCCCTTCTCTGTCGAATACTATCCCGAGTACTACTATAAGATTTATTTGCAGGTTTATAATCACTCTATTGCATGGAGAGGAAAGTTAAGAGATGATTTAGCAGCTGTATCAGCCGTTGTGCCACCATGCCAGAATAGTAGGGATGTATTTTGTGGTCAGTTTTAATACGTTTTTACTTAATACCCTGGGTCACCCATGAACCGTATGTATAATTGTTTTTACTGCAATGGGGTGCGGATGTGATGACCAACTAAAAATGTTCAGTTCTGCATTATCAATTATCATTATGGATGACATGAAAATACACTTTTAGTGCAAGGGGGCCTTGAAAAGTTTATATGACATGATTTTGTACATGTGGTGTCTTACCAATCTTCCGGTATCGTCCACTCATATATATGTATGTTTGTGTCTTTGGAACTCAAATAACCATAAGCAAATGTCAAAATTATCCCCTTTACCGAGGCGGACACACGCTGTGTGGCCAAACCATGTATCACGTGCGTCCACTGTGCTGTTGTCAATGTCGCTTTGTGACACTGACCACGGAAGTAATTGTCAGTCTTCAGGGGCGCAACATACCTAATCACACCTACTTAAAATACATCTGATCCTGATGCAAACATCTTAATATTTTCATCAAGATATCTTTTTTTATTTGATGATAATGTAGTTATATTTTCTATTTCCGACGTGGTGTACGGTTTTTGAGAAACATTTTTGAACATTATTTTAATAACTATCAATTGTCTATTAATCTGGATAAACGATTGGGGTCAATATACGGAAAGTGGCACTATATTGTCGTTCAGTTGCAATGTCTTTCATTGAATAAATATTTAGGGGCTATGTTTTCTGAAAGAATGACTTGGAATAAACATGTTGACAGCGCCATTCTTCAAGCTAAGGTTGTGCTATTTGGCATTATAGATTCTCTTTCACTTGTTTTCTCCATACATATAAGGTTATTCTTTAACACGTTTGACTCAAATGTTCTTCCAGTCTTAATGTATAGTACTTAAAATGTAAAGGGGTGTATCGTAATGTAAGTACATTGAATGATTACATGTGCTTATCTGAATGCGTGTTTTGAGAGTTACATCATCAACATTGAACTGCGTTGTACGCGGAGCGTGTGGGAGATAACCTCTTTACATTACATTCTATAAGCATTATATTCGATATTGGTTTAAACTGATTTGTATGCCTGGCTCTCGTTTTCCTAAAAAGAGCTTATATAGAGCGAGAATCTCACCCGAGTGTCTTTTGATATCAAATATATCAACACGAGTTGATAAAAGTGGAAAAATTCCGATGCTTGCCGAGGATTTTTGCCACTTTTATCAACGAGTGTTGATATATTGATATCAAAAGACACGAGGGTGAGATTTTATTTATCATCCAACATCATTCTTCCAACTTTTTCAATTTGTAGTCAGTAATTAGCAGTGTCTTCAGTGTCAAAAACAGCTTCGGTAGCAGAGCCATTAGTGATGTCATTTGATTGTGACGTCATGGTAACAGTGACGTCACAATGGTCTGCAAAGCATTGTGATGTAATTTCATTGCAGCGATATCTACATTGTAGATATCGCTTGATCTAATCCAAGGGATATCTCCTGTGGGAGCCAGTTTTGGATGATAAATGGTGTTTCATTTAACGATGAATTGTAAGATTAACAGGCTGTCAAGATTAAAATCTTCTTTATGTAATTATGGTTTTGGTTATATGAAGGAGAAGCAAGAAGTAAGTTACATTATATTGTTTTTTGAAAATTTGTGTTCCCATTGAAATGAAAATGAATTTTCTATTTCAGCAATAGCAATAAGTACATTTCGGGTTACACTAGCACAGTTTCTTTGTTCCACAGTTTCTACGCTCTCCTACGCTCTCAATATTGAATAAACAAATATCTAGGGATAAAAGACTCTGTATCATGTGTAGAAAGGGTTATAACGATAATGTTTATTTTTGAGTCAAATGACGATCTCCGTGGTCGATATATTCCCATTAAATAGTATATGTATCCGACTCTAGTTAAATTAACAGATCGTAATCGCCGCACCAAAGGTTCGTCAGCAATTGTTTCTTTTGTAACTACGTGTATAACTGCTATCTTCAATTTTAACCATCTTTCGTTATCTCATCTCCATCATTTTTGTAACCAGGTTGGACCACATATTGCATGGTTAAGCAAAGATGGAACCAAGCGCGTGGCCCACACAATCACCAGCATTATTGACGGAATAACTTAAACTGAACAAACTGTACATTAGTCTACGTTTCCATTGCCCATCCGGCACTCATGAAGAGCAACCTCCTCGTGGTGAGTGCTTGGTAACGCAAATAGCTCTTCCCCTGTGTGGACCCGGGGTAGAATTTGTCCACAGCACCCCATTGCTGGTCGTAAAAGGCGACCGAATGGGGCAACCTGCTTGCCGTGGGTTGCGCCCCTGTGTCGGCGGAGGACGGGAGTCTTGTAGTTGAGGGCACTGGTTCCAGGAATAGCGTTCCTTTGCCCAACACACCACTTGAACCCTTACTTCGCCTAGACGAGTGGTAGGATGGGCCCGGTCCTATCAATCGGCTGGTCATGCCGAGCCCTGTGCATTCGAAATTGTATTTGCAAAATTATATTTCAGAAATATATTTTACTTGTGGTTTGGCCTTTATTATTACAACTGATGCCTTAGTTGAATTTCGAATGTATGTGTTTCAAATATATGTATTTCAAGAATGAGATTTGCCTACAGTCCTATGCCCAGAAGACGGGAGCTCATGGGCCAATCTGGTGGAATAGTTACTGTTTTAATTATTCTGCTTGAGTATATCACCCGGGTATCCTTGGTGCTGCAAGTTGGAGATCCACTTGTTATTAGCATTGTCCTTGTGACACTCCATGGTGGGTGGGGAGCTCGGGTGACGAAACAATAACAATTAAACATGGATTACGAAACACCTAAAAAACAACAACGTCCGCTTGAAGTTGATGATGAACAGCGACCGTCAAAATCGATTGATAACTGGCCACGTTTCATTGTGATTGATACTTCAGATAAAACACCTTTAAAGTTGAACCCTTTCGCAGTATCTAAGGGTATACATGGCATTGCAGGTGACGTCAAAAACAATAAACGCTTGCGTTCAGGTGCATTGTTAATTGAGTGTAGTAAAGGGCAGCAAGCAGCAAACCTCATGTCAACTGAGTCTTTTATCGGCGTCCCGGTTCTGCACACCGAACACTCAACACCAGTAAAGGAATTGTGAGAGACCGAGATCGATTGTTTGCTGACATGGATAAAAATGATATCGTCTCAGAAATGAAAGACCAAGGTGTTACTTTCGTCAAACGCTTCACAACCCGTAAAAACAACGTAACCTCTCCGACCAATACGCACCTGTTCACTTTTTCATCTCCTTCTGCTCCAAAATCATTAAAGGCAGGCTATTGCATCATTAATGTTGACGTCAACATTCCCAATCCGCTGAGATGCTTTAAATGTCAAATGTATGGTCATGGTGGTAATACTTGCACATTGTCTGTTACATGTGCTCACTGTGGTGAGAAGACACATGTAACAGAAGATTGCGACAGTAACCATAAAAAGTGTGCAAACTGTGCCGGAAGCCATTCGTCTTTCTCAAAGGATTGACCTGTAGGAAATATCAGATGGAAGTCAACAAAATTAAGTACACCAGAAACATCAGTTTTACTGATGCTAAAAAACTTATCCAAAATCCTGAACTAAAAGAAACGTATGCATTTGTCACAAGATCACCTACGCGTGTTGCAGTGAATCCTATGTGCTATATGTACGTTTATTCTGTGTACGTTTATGTGCATAGATATATTCGTGAACATTATGTAGAGGTATGTAAATGCCCGGATACATTCATGTGAAAAACAACGAATACACTACAAGGGACATTGTCAGTTTGTTAATATGCATTGCGGTACATCGGCGTGTAATCCGGCTTAGAATTGGTCCAAAGTAACCTAAGCTAGTCGTAAGAGGCAATTGAATGGATAGGGTTTTTGCGTTTGCGTGTCAACGTGCCCCAATGGCGTGACAGCTGGATCGTTTGATCCGGACTCGCTTATGTAAAGACCGCTGTCATATAACTGGCGTTAAACACACAAGATTCACACTTTTTCAAACTGGAGCGCTGTAGCTAATTCAAATGGAGACCATATGTCGTACAAACCAACTCACTCACTCGGTTTCGAATATTCAGCAAACAATGTGTATTGACCATCTGTGATGTGAGATATCAGAGTTTTACAGTATCAAGGGGGATAAAGGACCCCTCACTGATTAGGTACATCTTCTCTTATTAATATAGCAAATCGGTTTTTACATATCAATAACTGAATTTATTATCAAAAAAAAATTATCTTATATGGTATTGTAGCTTTCGTCTCCTTGAACCTTGTGCCCATTTTTTAATGATTCGTGAAGATAACTACAGTATCGTAACATTTACATATATAGTCACATTCAGACGATGTCTCCACATATAAGTAAGGGCAAGTTTCTTCCCTTTGTTTAATAATTTTTCCTCCTGGCTCTGAATGTGGAAGGGGGCGGCCGGGTAGCCTAGCGGTTAAAGCGTTCGCTCGTTACGCCGAAGACCCGGGTTCGAATCCCGACATGGGCACAGTGTGTGAAGCCCATTTCCGGTGTCCCCCGCCGTGATATTGCTGGAACAGTGCTAAAAGTCGGCGTAAAACCAAACTCACTCACTCACTCACTGAATGTGGAACACAGGCTTTAGGGTTACATATGTATCATTGTATTTTAATGCGATTTGAATATTATTATTTACTATCGTACTTACTTCATGTTTTAATTTGACATGTCACCACAAATTAAATTTTTTGCTTGTAAGCTCAACACAATTGACAAATACTCCAAAAGATATGACTAGTAAACCATTAATGCACGTTGAAAAAAGATATATTGTAAATCGTAAGTAGAAGACATATTGACAGTAGCGCTGGGATTTTATTCAACAAGCCCTCGAAAACAACACTCAATGTTTACCTCTCCTGGTGGCCATTATGCTACGGCCATCTTATACACAACCCCGCGCTCACGTCTACAGGTCTCTTCCGGTGGTACGATAATTAGTAGAACCCTCTCCCCAAAGAGTATCCTCCATGATAATACCTACTCTCATTAATTAAATGCTGTCCTTTCTCAGCGTCATGGCTATGGAGCTGAGACAAAGAGACCAAACCATCATAAAGTAATTAGGGTCCAAAAAAAACAATGCTCCGCCAAACCTCATAAACATGATCACTGAAAGTCGTACTAAAGTCAAATCACACAAAAAAACATTTGAATAGCAATAACATTTAACAGGATCATGTATTCTCTTAACACCATCACAAAACATCATGTAGAAGTCACAACAGTACTCATATCACATCTAAAAATGAGACATCAGCAAGTACATATAATAAAATGTGTATCAACATTTTTCGTAAGGAAATAAAACAAAGTTCTCCTTGTTACCACCTCCAAGTTCAGGTAAACACGGGTCCTCCTTGGGTCAAAAGTGTATTCCCCTTGTTATGACGGGGTCCACACGAGTGACCAACGGGGTGCACACGGGTTGCGTAACGCGTAAGGGGAATAAACTTCTAGGCAGTAGTGTACTTAGAGCAAAAAATCTAACTTTGGTGGATTTCTAGAACATGTTTTGGAACAAACAGATAGATTAATTATATTCGTTGTATAGTATGCATAGCCAACAGTGATGAAGGCCCAGTTTGATCCATTTATATCCAGGGTGCCGTTGTACAAAACGACCTTTACTAAGGTTGAACTTAGTTACAAAGGTAATTCTTAAGGTAATTAAGGTTATTCTTAATTTTCATTTTGTATCGAACGTAGTTAGGCTATAGGCCAATATATTATAATATATGTATAAAAGTCCCCCATACCATTATATTTCTATTTGTGTTCAAAATATTTAACAGCTTTGACCTATATTCAACAACAAAACCAATCTAAAACTACCTTCATCTTCTCCGATTCATTGTCATGCCTTCGGGCACTTGAAGGTGTCTCCTCAAAACCCCCTATAATCCTAGACATTTTAGAACTTTTCAATGATCTTTCTACTGGCCAAAGTGACATCGCCTTTTGCTGGAGGTCATAGAGGCAAAACAGGTAAAGCAGCTCAAGCAGCTTTTGACAAACCATTTTATTTTATATCCTCTACTTATCCCGTACAGTGATTTCAAACCAACTATTAAAAGTCAACTCGGGATCTTATGCAAAACAGGTGGGACACCCAGGTAGGAAGAAATAAACTTCACGAATTAAAACCAACAGTCATACCTACTTGGGTTGTCAGTCAAGACATGATGATGTATTGGCCACAGTCGGTTTACCCACGAATATCTGCTTACGCCAGATGAGAACGAACCTCCTAAGTGTTTCCCTTTGGGATGAAAGGTTCACCGTCAAGCATTAACAATATTGTCCCCCTGTGTGACACGTAATCCTATCATAATCGATGTAACTATTATCAACCAGTGATTTTAAGCCAACTCATTGCTTAGTATTTTTTAATATTGGCTAGTATTATTCACAGTCACCAGTAGCTAAAGTGATGACGCAAATCCTGCTGGTGCATCATGCAGGAAGCAGAGGAAGAAGAGAGTAAGTTCCCATGATCCCCAGCGAGGTGGCCTAACTTTGTTTACTGGTGGCCTGTAGCCCGTGTTTTAAAAATTTATACACGATATTGTTATGCTCAAATATGTTACAGAAATTGTTTTTAAATATAACTTTGCATAAAAAACTAAATTGTAAATATATTAACTTGGTCTCGTCGCAATATGGTGGGAATAATGCCGATGCGACAATAAATTTGGACGACGCTATTGTTGCTTTAATACCATAATTCACTGCCATGGACGACGCTTTCGTTGTTTAAATGTTATAATTCACTGCCATGGACGACGCTTTCGTTGATTAAATGTCATAATTCACTGTCATGTACGACGCTTTCGTTGTTTAAATGCCATAATTCACTGCCATGGACGACGCTTTCGTTGTTTAAATGCCATAATTCACTGCCATGGACGACACTTATGTTGTTTAAATGCCGTAATTCACTGCCATAGACGCTATTGTTGTTTTAATGTCATAATTCACTACCATGGACGACGCATTTCTTGTTTTAAAGTCCTAATGAATGAATTTTCACAATGCATTTCTATTTTATGCACTCTCAACGAGTGGTGGATGACACAGGACAGCTGTTATTGTGCCACGACGGTGTCGGATCAACAGGAGATACTCTGGGCTCAGCATTACAAGATTTATACCACTCCCTCTATTATACGAACGGTAATCACAGACGGTACTTTAGTTATACACTTGACGTCATCATATTATTTAGACTATAGTATTCAACATGTAATATGTATGTTGAGAATGTGTACACATATTTACATTGACAAGCAAACGAAGCTCTACCAAACTCACAAATTATATGAATGTGGATTCGTGGATACAAACAACCTTGCTTTGTTCACCGACAAAGGAAATGCACATGTAATAGGATCACATGTTGCAAATTGGAAAACATCACAATATTCGTCAACGCATACGAATCCAGAAGTCGGCATTGACTATTTATCGGCAGGTCAGAGAGAAAGTGCCTACCAGTTGGTATACTGATTGGATCCGGTCAAAACACCCTCGCTTGACATCTTTAATTGCACTCCTTACTTACGTATTCTGCATTTGCTTAATAGTGTCATGACTGTGACGTCATCAGCATCTGCCGTCGTAGATGTTGCCGCCCGCTTCGCTGTAACGAGATGACTGCCACCACGGTAGATGGGCCAGTAGATCTTTCCCGGGTATCACGTTGACAAGACGTCTAAGACGAAGGTGGGCGCGCAGTGTACACAACGAGGGAAGAACAGGAACTGGCAGAGTGTCATGTTACCTGCTGAGAAAAGGTTCCAGCTCTTCAGAGCCGATGGTACGTATGTGTACCTATAAACAGACATGACTTAATACAGGACACACGCAATGTTCATTGTGGTCGTTTCAGCTCCATCCATGCAGAGTGACTTTAATCTCAGCCATATTGTGTTTAGAGTGACTGCAAACTGACACTACACCCACATGTCCTGTCGGTCCTATGTTTTCGGGGTCTGTGCAATATAACTCTGTATCATTGCTGCCAGTTGCCTTATTTCACGATACCAAACGTTACATTTGGAAGGACGTTTTGTCACGTCTGATGTATAGTTTTGTATAGTTTTAGTTCCTCGTCGGTGAGGTACTTTCTTTTGTTATATTAAAGAACCTCTTAAGAAACGCCCAAAATTGTCTTTTTTCTGTTCGATATATCTGGTAACAATACAAATAGGAATGGTACTGCGATATGTGTATAAGATAATTTCAAATAATGTTGTTAAATTGGGACCTTCAGGTTCTACTACACCAAATCAGCCTTCAGTACAGATCGAGAGATATCTGCAGTTTGAGATTGGAGGATATTCTTTAAGATTTTTATGTCTTTCAAATGTACATCCATCCAGTTAGTAAAACTGACCATGTTTTTCTATATTTAGTACTGTCTTTTTCAACATGATGACTTATGCTGAATGTGATCACAGCTATTTTCAAGTGGGTGACATTTGGTGCGAAACTGGGGGTGTTGTGTTTAGCTTCCGGTACTCGGAAAAGGAGCTGACTAAGCTAGTCATTTTTAATGTTTTTATTGCTGCTCTAAGGCCAAACTGTGCACACACGTACAGGTAATAGCTGTTGAATGCTTAGTTATTTTAAAAAAAAATATAACGTTACTATAGAAGTCTATGGGAAAACATTTGGTTGTGTGTAACCTTCAGAGCCAATAGCTTCACACAGCTAATACTATTTTAAACTGTTCAAATGTATGTCAGCTATTTATTTTCACCCGTCTAACATAACTACCAACAGTCCTCAACAACAGACGCTTACCTCTTTGGTGAAACCAACGTGCACGGTGATGGTGCTGCCAACCTGGAAGCTTGGATCCCCAATCATAGGCTCAACACACTGTAACACAGCGTTTGTAATATTCTTGTAAAGGTGACGTGTTTCGTAGTTGACCCGATCAGAACTGGATAGTGTAACTGACTGTTTCGAGCAATCGTATGAGGTGATAGCGATGCTTACCTAATGTTATAGGCACTTACATCTTTAGTTTAGGTTTCTCGACTCCATTTGTTCGATGAGTCTTGAGGAGAAAATGCGAGACGCTCTTGGAAATCTTGGTAGAAAGAGCATGCTCGACTGTACCTCAAAAGTTGTGAAATGTAAACTCCATACAAGTACGTGAGCGTGTTTTACGCCACAGTCAGTCAAAGACTAACGCTGGCTGGTTTGATGATACCCAGTCTACCAGGTCTCACACCTGGTATCGTCACTATGTGATGGTGTTTCAAAACCAGATCCTTATGATATACAGTAAACTACGGCTATAACGAACACGCTTATAACGAACTACTTTTTTGGTCCCGACTATTTGCTGTAGTTATGCTGTATATATGCTTATAACGAACTACGGTTAAAACGAACTAAAATTTGTAGTCCCTTTGAGCTCGTTATAACCGTACTTTACTGTAGTCGTAATCGTACAAAGGAAACTGCTTTCAGCTGACATTTCTTATTATTTAGGAAAGGGATTTGTCACTCTGAGACATGGATCAGGTTGCACATTTGCTGGACCTGGCATTGTTGCTCTCTTTTTACGGTTTTTGTAGAGCTTTGGAATCCAGTACAAAGGTGAAATGGGCATGTCAGATGTTAGAGTCAAGTCAAAAGTTGATAGTACGGATGCGTGGTTTTGCCAAACTGGCCTTATATGTGGTATTATTGAATATGTCACTTATATCAAATTCTTTGATCATACAATTGCTATTTATAATGGGACTCCATGTGGAGGATTGCACTTGGTATTCGTTCCCAATTTACAGTTTATATGATATCAACTCATCGACGCGGATAATTAATTTGCTTTACTCCGTCGCAGTAGCTTACTTTAGGATGTACATAAAAGAGCGGAATGTGCAGCACAAACTTCAAAGCATTTTTACATACATTATCGTTCTCGCCATAATGGTTCCAATGTTTGTTCCTAACAGCATCTGTTCCGTTCCGTTCCGTTTCGTTAGTTTCAACAGCTTTGACGGCAGGTATACATTACAAAACATTTGACGGTAGGAATAAATAGCATAACCAATGTGTCATCTGTTGCTATACTGAGTCAAATAAAAAACTTCACATTTTCAAAGTAATCCCATATATGATATACAACGGACAAATGTATCAGGGAAGGAAATTTTTAATCATTAATGTCCAAAGAAGGGTTTTAATTAACGGTGGTAACCATAATTTGTTCGAAGCACCTACGGTATTCGGTAATAACATCAACAGTTTAAATCATAATTCCCAAGCACGAGAATCTGATGGCACACATGTTCAGTAGCGTGTATGGCCACCATGTGAGTTGACAACTGCCACACAACGCCTCCGCATGGACCTTGTGATGCTTGTGAACACATGATTGGGAAGACGACGCCATTGTTGCTGCAAAATGGTGACAAAGCTCTTGCAAATTCTGTGGTTAGTTCTGGAGAGTGCGCGGACTTCTGCCAAGAGCATCTCAGACGTGTTCGATGGGATTGAGGTCGGGAGACCTTGACGGCCAGTCCATGACGTTGACTCCCGCAATCTGAAGGAAATTCCTTGTCAAAATTGCTGTGTGGGGTCTGGCATTGTCGTGTTGGAAGATCAAACCTGGTCCATGTGCTGCCATAAAAGGCAGAAGTTCTGGTGCCAGTACCTGGTCGCGGTAAGCAGCAGCGTTGAGGTTGCCACGGATGACAAGAAGCCTGGAACGTGCATTGCCACAGAAAGCACCCGACACCATGACACTTCCGCTTCGAAATCTGTCAACTTCCTGTACACAACACTGGGCGTAACGTTCATGACGGCGCTTCCACACCCTCGCCTTACCATCAGCAAATCGAAGATTAAACGGAATTCATCATCGAAGACGACTTGATTCCAATTCCTCTGAGTCCATCGTAAGTGTCGCTGTGCTCACAACTGACGTTGACGTCTGTATAATTGAGTCAGAATCGGCCCGCAGTATGGCCGTCGTGCTTGGTGAGCAGTTCTCAGACGGTTTCGAACAGTTTGCGCACTCAGTCTACCCCTAAACAGTTCATTTCTGATTGATGTAGCCGTCAAAAATCGGTTACGGAGGTGACGTAAGACAATCTGACGATCCTCTGCATGTGACGTCACACGTGGTCGACCTGGCCGAGGGCGATCAGCGGTGGTACCCGTTTGCTGTAGACGCGTCTGTAAATCATAAACAGTCCGTCGACTATAACCCATCGTCCTTGCGACTTCAGCTACGGACGTTCCCGTCTGCAACATGCCGATGGCACGTTCACGTTGCACATTTGAAAGGCGTGGCATGACAAATGGCCGTAAAGACTTTTGTTTTCTTGGGGGTTTTTCTTTTTTTGTTAATGACTGCTAACAAGTATGGCTGAAAACACGTGCGGCAATATGGCCACGTGGACCAGTTGCACGTGAAAAAACACTTTTGCCACTATAGTGCTGTACACATGATTTTGATCGATTCACCTGCACAAAAACGGGTGTAATCTGAAGACAATACGTGGCCATTACTGTTTAAATACACAATAAGGGCCCACAATGATAACTGGTCAAAATGTTAAAATTTTAGGATTGTGAAGTTTTTAATTTGGTTCAGTATATAAGGTTCATTAACATAACAAACAACAGATGATAAACGACTGGGTCACACATGCCTCCGTTAATGCAAGAGAATATATTCTAGACACATATACTTTGGATGGTGGGATATTGCAAGTTGGGATGGGGTCTAGTGTCGCGTTCAACATTATTGCACTTCCATAACGACATTGATGCATGTGTGTGTCTGCGTTTACGAGTCAGAACTTATGTCTGTTTTACAGTGATAGCTAAACCACGACTTAATGTATCATGGATGCCAAACGCAAGCACTTTATCCTGACTACGAGCCGGCCAGTCCTTCATTTCAACCCGTAATGGCGTACGACGGCAGGGTAATAACAAGTACCATCATTTAACGTAATTGGTGTGACGCGACCGGGTATGGAACCCACGACCTTCCTCTCTCTCGATATAGGTAGCCATTTCATAAATGTTTGTTTGTTTGTTGTTTAACGACGCACTCAGCAATGTAAGGGTTAACAATGTAATTACTGAGTGGAAGCAAATGCTTTAAATATTTTCTAGATTGTGATAGCACATTCTCAAAGTTTTATCAGTTGCAAACTGTGTTGAATTTTTAAGGTTGCATGGTTATTTTCTGAAATGCGTGAATAGTTAAATATAACAAATCTCAGGCTGCAGATTTCATCATTTATTTACTGGAAGTATTTTGTCGAATATGACTAGGGGGCAAAAATATTATCATGAATAGGGAAAGTTAATATCCAGTTCATTTATTAGATAGTCGTCCGTTTGATAATGGTCACCTTTGTTTTCCTCATACCTTTCGCAGTATCAAAATTTATAATCGCACAAACGGGGCAATTTTTCACTTGAAATAATAACAGGATGTATGCTTAATCTGATTGGGCGTCTGTCTGTATTAGTCTGATGATCAAAACGGATGGATTGTAACATTTCAACATGACCTTCACGAGAACTTTTCCTGTAGGTGCAGCGATTATTTTCACTTTCATTGGCGTTAAGCGATATTTAGTGTGAGATGTGTAATGAATCAAATAAGAACAGGCCTTTCAAAGACATCTTGGGCATCAACTTGGTTGTCAGTTTATAAAGTTTATGTTATATTTTTTGTTAGAAATAAGAAAGCGCTTTATCACATGTCTCTTTGCAAAGATATCAAGCGTTTACCACAAGGGCACTATCAAAAGGGTTTCTGGCTAAATATTTAGAAACAATCTCTGCACCTAATCCAGGTAGCAACTGCAGCCAAGACAACTGGCATATGTAGGACGACAGTGATGCAACGTTGGGCTTGATACAAATGGTATTTTCATTAATATTTATTACTTTTTCGGGATACGTTTGACGTCAGAAAAGGCCGGTATTTGCAACAAAGTCTGCAATCTGCTGACCACGTCTCAAGAGACCGAAGATTGATTACATTTATGGTAACAGTGATGATTAAGACATTAATTACGTACTCATAGACAGTTGTAATGTGGCTCATCTTCCACGGGTATTTAGTGAATCATATTATTATTTAAGAAGTAAAGGACGAGTGGGAGTTCAATAAAACACTGCAGGGTGCATAAACCACGAGGGGCGCAATTTTCACATCGATTATCTGTACCTTTCCTCCAAATACCGATTGTCATATCTATCCCACTTTTGGTTGCGATCATTGCGTTTATCTATAGGTAACAATTCACCGGTCCTTCTCTCTAAAAAATAATAAAAATCGAATCTCCAAAAATGACGTCATGATAGGACAATGATTAATCGTGAAATAAACCACGCTTCGTTCTTCATTGTTCTTTGCAGTTTATTATTTATATTACGATAAATGTCCCGCATCCGTTCAATACATATCAGAAGCGACGTCACCATCTTCATTAATTATGTAGTATCTATAATAGGGCTGTTCTTAGCGTTGTGTAATAAAAACCGGACCACAATGGATCTATATCGAATGGGCCCAGCGTTTTTATCACATTAAGATTGCTATAGCATACTCTACATTATCAGGATTTCTATTAACACATATTCCTTGGTTAAACAGACAGCGGATTTGTACCTGCTTCACGTATCACTACATCAGTACACTGGCTGCTGATGACGTATTTGATGCTATCTTGTAGACTTGTGTGGAGAAATAGATCAGTGTTGCGGTGGAATTGTAGAGGACTGAGGATTTATTGTAATGAATTGCAGCTATTAGTCCAGGATTTGAAACCTTCAGCATTCTGTTTGCAAGAAACTTATCTAAAACAGACAGATAATTTTAACTTACGTCAGTTCAATGCATATCACTATTTTTCTCCTCCGGGCGATAGAGCCAGTGGAGGTTCGTCAAACATTGTGAAGCAGGATGTGATCCGTAGCCCTATTATACTTAATACTAATCTGCAAGCAGTTGCAGTACGTCTCACTTTGCACATTGCATTTACTTTGTGCTCACTGTATATTCCGCCTTCTTCAACTCTTCAGCAGTCTGATCTTCAAACTCTCTATGATCAACTACCAAAGCCCTGTGTAATCATGGGTGATTTAAATGGCCACAACCCACTCTGGGGTGGTACAAACACTAACACAAAAGGTAAGATTCTTGAGGATTTCGTATCTAATAATGACCTATGCATGATGATTCCCACACTTATCTGCATCCTGCAACTGGCACGTACTCTTCTTTAGATTTATCTCTAACCGATTCCTCTCTACTCAACGAATTCGAATGGTCAGTACACAACAACCTTTGTGGAGGTGACCATTTCCCAACTATCCTTTCACCAATAGATCCAACTGATATTCCACCTTCAACGAGATGGAATTTTACAAAAGCGAACTGGCCTTTATTTCAGACGTTATGTTCACATAAACTAAAACCTGAGTTTTTCAGTGATCTTACCGATCCTATTCAAGTGTTCCCTGACGTTTTAAATGAAATTGCTGATAAATGTATACCAAAGTCCTCTATAAATCCACATAAACATAAACCATGATTTAATACTGACTGTAAATAAGCTAGGAAAGCTAGAAAAAATGTAGAGAAATATTTCCGCCATCACCCAACTGTCCACAATTTAAATAAATTTTAAATTTTAAATGCAAAAGCTCGTCGTACTTTCAAACAAAATAAACGCTAATCTTGGCGCAATTATGTATCTAAAATAAATTCCCGAACACCAATGTCTAAAGTTTGGAATATGGTACAAAGGATTAAAGGTAAAGGCTCAAAATCTGGTGTTCACCATATTAAAGAAGGTGACACATTAGTAACTGATAAATGTGATATAGCCAATAAATTAGGAGAAACTTTAGCTAAACATTCATCCTCATCAAATTATACCCCAAAATTTCAGAAATTTAAAGATCAACAAGAAAAAAAGGGAAATTAATTTTAACAGTGATAATGGTGAGGATTATAATGAAATATTTTCCATTCATGAGCTGCATACCGACAAGCTCATGATACTGCTACCGGTGCAGATAATATCCATTATCAGTTACTAGCTGTGTTTGCAAGACAATTGAACGAATTGTGAACAACGGACTTATATGGTACAAATAATCTTATAACAAATATTTAATGCGGTTTTAGGAAAAACAGAAGTACCATCGACCATTTGGTTAGATTAGAGACATACGTGAAAAATGCTCTAATAAATAAACAACATGCTATATCGATCTTTTTCGACTTAGAAAAAGCCTATGATACAACCTGGAAACATGGGATTTTAAAAGATCATCACGAGATGGGATTGAGAGGCCGTAATATCTCAGTTTTTAACAGAAAGAAATTTCCAGGTACGTGTGGGATCCACTTTGTCTGATTTCTACGATCAAGATCAAGGTGTTCCGCAAGGTAGCATCTTATCAGTAATGTTGTTTAGTATAAAGATTAATAGTTTATCTAAGGTTTTGAATGACTCTGTTGATGGATCGTTATTTGTTTACGATTTTAAAAAAATATATCATGTCGAGGTAAAAGTATGCACACGATTGAAAGATAGTTGCAACTTTGTCGAAATTAAATCAATGTTTGGGCAGAGCAGAACGGATTCAAGTTTTCTAAATCTAAAAGTGGGGAGGAGATCAAACGACCCTCCTTCACTTATATAGATCACTTGTCCGTTCTAAGCTCGATTATGGCTCCATCATCTATGGTGGAGCCTGTAAAAGCAATCTTAAACTTCTAGAAACAATCCATCATCAAGGTCTAAGACTCTGTCTTGGATCTTTCCGAACTTCCCCTATTGACAGTTTGTACATTGAGGCCGACGAGCCATCTCTTAAACAGCGCCGTATTAAACTTTCGTTACAGTACATCACAAAGTTATATTCTAATGAGTCAAACCCTGCATACAGCTGTGTATTTAATCCCCTTTATGAGGACCTGTACAGTAAAACGTCATCCCTTATTCCGCCTCTCGGAATAAGAATTAAACCTTTTATTTGTGCTGCTGATATTAAACTTGAAAATATATCTCCTTTCCGTCTGCTTTCTGCTCCTCCTTGGCAATTGGTAAATCCACAGGTGGAGCTTACCGTATCTAAACTAAAGAAATCTGACACTAACCAACTACAATATAACAAGAATATAATCAGTTAAGATTTATCTCTAACCGATTCCTCTCTACTCAACGAATTCGAATGGTCAGTACACAACGACCTTTGTTGAGGTGACCATTTCCCAACTATCCTTTCACCAATAGATCCAACTGATATTCCACCTTCAACGAGATGGAATTTTACAAAAGCGAACTGGCCTTTATTTCAGACGTTATGTTCACATAAACTAAAACCTGAGTTTTTCAGTGATCTTACCGATCCTATTCAAGTGTTCTCTGACGTTTTAAATGAAATTGCTGATAAATGTATACCAAAGTCCTCTATAAATCCACATAAACATAAACCATGATTTAATACTGACTGTAAATAAGCTAGGAAAGCTAGAAAAAATGTAGAGAAATATTTCCGCCATCACCCAACTGTCCACAATTTAAATAAATTTTAAATTTTAAATGCAAAAGCTCGTCGTACTTTCAAACAAAATAAACGCTAATCTTGGCGCAATTATGTATCTAAATTAAATTCCCGAACACCAATGTCTAAAGTTTGGAATATGGTACAAAGGTTTAAAGGTAAAGGCTCAAAATCTGGTGTTCACCATCTTAAAGAAGGTGACACATTAGTAACTGATAAATGTGATATAGCCAATAAATTAGGAGAAACTTTAGCTAAACATTCATCCTCATCAAATTATACACCAAAATTTCAGAAATTTAAAGATCAACAAGAAAAAAGGGAAATTAATTTTAACAGTGATAATGGTGAGGATTATAATGAAATATTTTCCATTCATGAGCTGCATACCGCCTTTGGACAAGCTCATGATACTGCCACCGGTGCAGATAATATCCATTATCAGTTACTAAAACATTGACCTGATTCATGTTTAGAGACATTGTTGACTATACTTGATCATATCTGGAAAACAGGTAATTTCCCTTCATCGTGGCGAAATGCTGTCATAATTCCAATACCGAAAGCTGGCCGTGATCACACTGATCCAACAAATTAGGGTAATATCACTTACTAGCTGTGTTTGCAAGACAATTGAACGAATGGTGAACAACAGACTTATATGGTACAAATAATCTTATAACAAATATTTAATGCGGTTTTAGGAAAAACAGAAGTACCATCGACCATTTGGTTAGATTAGAGACATACGTGAAAAATGCTCTAATAAATAAACAACATGCTATATCGATCTTTTTCGACTTAGAAAAAGCCTATGATACAACCTGGAAACATGGGATTTTAAAAGATCATCACGAGATGGGATTGAGAGGCCGTTTGCCTTCTTTTATATCTCAGTTTTTAACAGAAAGAAATTTCCAGGTACGTGTGGGATCCACTTTGTCTGATTTCTACGATCAAGATCAAGGTGTTCCCCAAGGTAGCATCTTATCAGTAACGTTGTTTAGTATAAAGATTAATAGTTTATCTAAGGTTTTGAATGACTCTGTTGATGGATCGTTATTTGTTTACGATTTTTAAAAAATATATCATGTCGAGGTAAAAGTATGCACACGATTGAAAGACAGTTGCAACTTTGTCGAAATAAAATCAATGTTTGGGCAGAGCAGAACGGATTCAAGTTTTCTAAATCTAAAAGTGGGGAGGAAATCAAACGACCCTCCTTCACTTATATAGATCACTTGTCCGTTCTAAGCTCGATTATGGCTCCATCATCTATGGTGGAGCCTGTAAAAGCAATCTTAAACTTCTAGATACAATCCATCATCAAGGTCTAAGACTCTGTCTGGGATCTTTCCGAACTTCCCCTATTGACAGTTTGTACATTGAGGCCGACGAGCCATCTCTTAAACAGCGCCGTATTAAACTTTCGTTACAGTACATCACAAAGTTATATTCTGTCAAACCCTGCATACGGCTGTGTATTTAATCCCCTTTATGAGGACCTGTACAGTAAAACGTCATCCCTTATTCCGCCTCTCGGAATAAGAATTAAACCTTTTATTTGTGCTGCTGATATTAAACTTGAAAATATATCTCCTTTCCGTCTGCTTTCTTCTCCTCCTTGGCAATTTGTAAAGCCACAGGTGGATCTTACCGTATCTAAACTAAAGAAATCTGACACTAACCAACTACAATATAACAAGAATATAATCAGTTAAGAAGCGAATATAACACTTACAAATCAATATTTACAGATGGATGCAAGGATGGAGGTGCTGTTGCCAGCGCAACCATTATTGGATCCAGAACTATGTCAAACAGATTACCAGATGACTCTTCAATTTTTACAGCAGAATCAAAGGCCATATTAACTGCTTTAAACTATATAAATAGCCAGTCCAAACATAAGGAATTTATCATTTTTTCAGACTCATTGTCCTGTCTTCAAGCAATACAAAATTTGTCGTGTAAGCATCCAATTTTACTTGAAATCATTGAATTACACAATAATCTTGCAACTGGCCAATACGACATCGCCTTTTGTTGGTTACCCAGCCATGTTGGGATCGTTGGTAATACAATGGCTGCTGCTGCTGCTGCTAAGGCAGCACTCAACAAATCTATGACACCACTTCTTATCCCATACACTAATTATAAACCTGTTATTAGATGTTTCATCAGAAATCTAATGCAGAAGAAGTGGGACACCCAAGTGGGTATAAATAAATTACATGAAATAAAGCAAATATCAGTTATACCTACTTGGGTTGTCAGATTTGAAGAGGTCGTATTAAGGCGATGTCGTATTGGCCATTCTAGATATACTCATGAATATTTGTTAAAAGGTGAGGATCCTCCATTCTGCATCCCTTGTGATGAAAAAGAATCATCTCCTGCTTGACTGCATTGATTTTTCCATCGCAAGGGATAAATATTTCAAAGTTTCATCACTTAAGGATCTTTTTTATCAAGTGAGTTCTCATTTAATTATTTATTTTTTTTAAAGAAATAGAATTATTAAATAAATTTTGAATATATATTTTGTAAATAAATAAATATTTTAGAATTGGTAGAGGAAAACTTATTAACTGAGATTGGCTTTACCCTTGATGGGGGTTGAAGTAGTATAAAATGATTGTCCCCCTGAGAGGTTAAGTCAGACCACGTCATTCAAAGTAATGGTTTTCCACCACAATTTTAATCGAAGTATATATGTTCATTTAACCCAGCTAAATTTATCATTAATCGCCAACAGCGGAAGGGATGATGTAAATCCGGCTATGTAAATGGTATCATTATTATTCACGAAGTACAGGCCATCGCCCTATGAGTGAGTGAGTTGGGTATAACGCCGCTTTTAACAGTATTCCAGTTATATCACGGCGTGTCAGCTGAATGTGGGAGGAAAGCCCGAAGTGATGCAGGTCTCAGACGTTTACCACTTCGGTGAAACCCACAAGCACGGGTATGGTGCTGACAAACCTAGAAACATAATCGCCCCATGACATGTTGCAACGGTTCTACAGCCAATTTTGTAACATTTCCTTTCTCAAATTATTAGCATAGAAAATAAACATGCCCGCACGTGGTGTCATGTGGTTTTAATCTGATTACAAATTTAATAGTATTTAAATGTTAAAACTCATTAGAATCAATCATGCAGAACAATTGACAATATTTAGTTTCTGGCAATCAGTTATACATATTAGTTGTTCATACTCATTGTGCACTTGTGACCAGATAATTTGTTTGACTTTTGGTGTTACAATCCAAAGTCGTGACAGTAAATACTGTATATTACCATGTTTCAGTTTCAGTATATTGGGAAACGTGTAGGTGATGGGTGTGCTGTCTACATTTGACAACTTTTTAGGTACAATAGATCATTTTCTAGAGCGAAAGTTGTTTCCAAGATTGATACATCAGTGACCAAAGTCGTGTTCCTTGTTTGACTTGTACCATAGATTAACATGTTTGCTCGGGTGAACACTCCACTTGCCTTTGCACGTGACAGGTGCCAACAGTGAGCCACGATACGGTCACCTTTTCTACACAGAACACGTTATGTGTACATTCGAGATCCCAAAAGTTGGTACATCATAAACTATGCCAAATAATCTCAGTTCAGCATAAGCTCGTATAACATTAAAACAGCAGCTTATATATTAACCATATTTTCTCAATAAATATGATGCTATAGGTCTGCTCAAAGCACAATGGCATCAATTGATGATTACAGGGTTTGTTTAAGCTTATCTTCTTACAACGTAGACACAATTTATGGATAACAACTTCTTTAATTACTGTAAAGGGGACGTTTCGGTATAGATCCTTATACCGTTGTCAAGCAGGACTGAATTAAGAACATGGTACAGAATATATATAGTAAGTGGAGGATTTACAGTCACAACAATTGCATGCATGAGTGGGATAACATGGGTAGATAAGGTAAAGACAACAGAAGGATAATACTGCAACAACATGATGGACAGAGATCACATCTTTCACTGATTAATTTATTGAATTGAATGTAAAATTGATAAAACAATAGAGTTGTTATGAGTGGATATCCTGCACAGTCGTCATCCACAACAAAGAGATATCACACAACACTCTGAGGACAATATATTTCTGGCAGCCAAAAAAATTGTAAAGTCTTACTTCTGCCTAAAATAGATCCAAAGAATTTCACCTTCAATATAAATCCATCGAAATCCAATTGAAACATTGTGGTCCATTTACCAGTTCAAACTGGGTCTACGCATTAACTTAACACTTATCTTCCTCCAATGTTATTTCGAATTAAAGAAAGGCTGTTCAACCTTATCTATCATAATTATCTGTTTATTGCTTTTGGTAATCCTTGTGTTCGGTATGATCAGTTGTCTTGGGTTGCTGAACAACTATGGGAATCTACTTATGAAATTTTAATGACAAATGTGCTTTACTTATCCCCCTGCCTCTCCTAAAATGACATTTATTCACAATCTGTTTTGTCTGGACAAGCCTACGCGTGTTGCAGTGAATCCTATGTGCTATATGTACGTTTATTCTGTGTACGTTTATGTGCATAGATATATTCGTGAACATTATGTAGAGGTATGTAGAGGTATGAAAATGCCTGGATACATTCGTGTGAAAAACAACGAATACACTGCAAGGGACATTGTCAGTTTGTTAATATGCATTGCGGTACATCGGCGTGTAATCCGGCTTAGAATTGGTCCCAAGTAACCTAAGCTAGTCGTAAGAGACAATTGAATGGATAGGGTTTTTTTGAGTGTGCGTGTCAACGTGTCCCAATGGCGTGACAGCTGGATCGTTTGATTCGGACTCGCTTATGTAAAGACCGCTGTCATATAACTGGCGTTAAACACACAAGATTCACACTTTTTCAAACTGGAGCGCTGTAGCTAATTCAAATGGAGACCATATGTCGTACAAACCAACTCACTCACTCGGTTTCGAATATTCAGGAAACAATGTGTATTAACCATCTGTGATGTGAGATATCAGAGTTTTACAGTATCAAGGGGGATAAAGAACCCCTCACTGATTAGGTACATCTTCTCTTGGAATGGTGGTAACATTATACATTTTGACTCACTGGGTTCGATCGCTGACTCTGTATGCTGGCGAGTAGTTACCTCATGCTGAGAGTTTGATTTCGAATCCCGGATGGGACCCAACCAATAAAAGAACCACAATTTGTAATTCCAAATCTAACACTTGTTACATATATTACAGAGGTGTGAAAACGTTGTCATCGTTTGCGTGTATTGTTGTAGCGTGTGCAATAATGATAGCATTTTAGTACCCTTGAAATCATGTATCGTTGGTTTAGATATCGCCTGTTTCATACGCTCTCAACTGTTTGGGACACAGTCATATTAGGTTATATTTGAGAAGTTCGGAATAAATATATCACCGGCGTGGACTCGTTAGTGCGTACCAACCGCGTCAGTGAGGGGATGAAGTAATTTGTAACACAAGTCGAGGAGATACATTACAGTTTCTTGCGTACGCTGCATATTTATTGACCAGGACTTCATCACTGCATCACCAGCACTGCATTGAATAGCTATCAGTTTTAGCTTTAAAATTAGAGGTAGTACAATGTAAAGGTTGTGCATATGATGTGAAACTTTAGGAATCCACATACCCTGAATATAAGACAGTCGCCCCCCACGTAAATTCAGGGTTACCAATACTAGGAGACAAATAGATTGTTTTAGTCCGAGTTTGTATTTACAAGGGAAATTCATAGTCATATATAATCTGCTGGAATTGAATATGTTGCCGTGGATTATGCAATGATAGACACTGTTTAAAAACGTTGGCGAATTAATATGTATAAAACCGTCATTCGTCATATTCAGTTGAATACTATTACTCGCCTGTAGGTTTCATTCAACCACTTGAGTTTCTACACAATTACATGAGATGTCGCACTATTTTATTTCTGACAACAAGAACAACGTTGTCACCCACACATGCATCGTTATATCCAGTTGAACGACAAGTATTAGTTCTTAAAAGAGGGATGTCCTTATACTTGATCATGAATTGTGTGTTATTTCAATATATCCTTATTGATCATTATTAGCATCTAATTTTCGTTCCCTATTCACTTGCAAATATATAACGTCAACGCCAGAGAATAACCAGTCTCGACTACCTCAGCCCTGCGCACTTAATGATCATATTCAAAGAACATATGTGAATGTATCTAGTCCAGATGACGATGACACATGCGCCATTGAAGCTTGGGTCTCAAGCCGTTTATCGTTTAGTGATACAAGCCTGTGAGTTTAAATAACTTTCATAAGACCTAAGCCTTATCGTGGACTCGGTCTAATGGTAGAGCGTCTGCCTGGAGAGCGGAAGGTCCGGATTTAGATCCCCGGCCGTGTCATACCATAGGATGTTAAAACATGGTACTTGTTGTTACCCTGTCTGTCGCTCGGCATTAAGGGCCTAAAGACAAGGGCTACTATACTGTGTCTGAGTGGGGTATTCATGTTAAACTGCCGCATGGTATATCAGTTGACTAGCAGTATAAAAATCGGCATTAGTCCGGACTAGCATACACACGCACACGCACACGCACACGCACACGCACACGCACACGCACACACGTACGTCCCTATATATGTGCAATAATCTTTGGCGCGGCGTAATACTCCATTTCACCTCACCTATCATTATCTCAGCTAATAACAAGGTATCTCATATCTCTATCTTTACATGAGAAGTAACACTCTTCGTGAGTTTGATATAATGATTGTTAAGAATGACACATACACGTCTGCCCTGTGATACGTGGTCAAACGGATCTAAGAAGGTCACGTGTGTCTGACAACGGTTCCAGTTTTGCGATGGTTCTTGGTGTCACGTGGAAAACCTGGCTACATCTTCTACTGAAGATGATTCTTTTTTTGCAGTCGGCCGATGATGTTGTTGCGTTGGGCTTCCATCAGTCGTGGCATGTTTAAGCTGTTCACTTGCTGTAAGATTGTGATATCATGCAAATGAAAATCCAACATTTTTATAGGCAAGCAAATGATGTTGCACGTGCGTGTCATGTTGGTGTGTTTCGGCGTCAGGCTCTCACGTGGTTGTGTTTTGGGGATTTTTTCCATCTTTTCACCAACTTTCTGCAGTACCTCATTCTTTCCACATAAATCAATCCCAATCGATGCAGAAAGTAACCCATTCATTTGGGGTATTAATTTTTTTTGGATATCATCAACACTGGCAGATTTTGCTACTTTTGCGTTTCTTGTTTGCAGAGTATATATGATACTCGTGCATACTGCTTCTTGCAATACCAAATCTGTCCTTATGACGTAGTACAGTGAAATGAAAACTCGATGATTAATGCATTTTGTACATTCATACTAGTAATTTTATCTGTTTTTTTATTCATGTAATATATAACCTCAACGCGAGAGAACAACCACTCACGATCATCCACCGAAACAAATACGATTTGGCGCAAAAAGCAGAATAGACATAAAAATTCAAGAATGGATCACTGAAAATCAGTGATGACACCACGTGTTCGCGACAGGTTAATCACGTCCTACCCTACCGGTAGCATCCGCCACATTCTCAACTTGCATAACTAAATGTGTGTTTTTTGCCTGACGCAGCACAGGTAGACAGACAGACATTATTACTGGAATACTGTTAAAAGCGGCGTTAAACCCAACGCACTCACTCACTCTTTTACATAGAATGCATGAACTGGTTGAGTGACGTCTTTCCATCAGAATTACACACAGAGAAAGAAAGTGCTAAAATCCTGAAGATATCCTGTATACATGGTATTACGTATTCACTACCAATTTCCTCAAAGCACTTGGCCTTTTATTAGCAAATTCAAGGTACTTGGAGGAATGTTTTTTAACGTGTTTACTAAACTTTATGATACAATGGTGTGGTCGACAGTTAAATACAGTGCTGCTGTGTGGGGGACAACTACAGCTGTGTAAATGCTCTCCAGAACCGAGCGATGAGATTTTACATGGGACGCGGGTAAATACGCCTCTAATGCTGCGATCTGTGGTGAAATGGGATGGAAACCGCCTATTGTCCGTCAGTGGTCAAGCATCCTCCGTCACTGGTCAAGGCAAATAAACTCGCCAGATATTCGTCTTAATTGGTTGGTTAGTTTGTTGTTTAACGCCCCACTCAGCAATATTCCAGCTATATGACGGCGGTCTGTAAATAAAAGAGTCTTGACCAGACAATCCTGTGATTAATATCATGAGCATCGATCCACGCAATTGGGATCGATGGCATGCATCAACTAAGTCAGCGAGCCTGACCACCCGATCCCGTTAGTCGTCTCTTACGACAAGCATCGTCGCCTTTTACGGCGGTTGCTGCAGACCTATTCTACCTATTCACGGGTCTCGTCTTAATAGACGAATCTTTTACTGGGCTGACTCCTACGCGGCTAAAAAGAAGAAAATTGGAATTTCAGATGAAGATCAACGCTAGAAAAACATGCGTTTACTCACTTGCTGCAAATCCGAAATAACATTGAAAAATCACTCCTCGTTAAAACAGTCTCTGATGCCATATTTAAACACGTCCTACTCAGCTCGGAAAGAGATCTCTCTAGACACGTCTCAACCCGTGGTTCCGGAGGCAACAAACGTAAAACCTACAGACAATTCAAGTCGAATGATCAAACGGAACACTACCTACAAGTCCCTTTGAATAGATCAGACAGAAGCGCCCTTACCAGGTTTAGATGTAGGGTCGTGCCTCTTCGAATAGAGACGGGTCGCTTCGAGGGTATTTTGAGCGATCAGAGATTTTGCTTCAACTGAGTCGATGAGATCGAAGATATGTCCTTCTATTATGTCCAGTATACGAAGAAGAACGAAGAGATATCCAACAAAACGCTTACTTTCAGTATCTCAATATGCAAGAGAAGCTACACTATGTTGTATAAAAAAATTATCCTTTTTATTGTGTATTTTAATGCTTGTTTACTGTTTATACATTCTTAACTATATGAATATAGTCTCTCATAAATCGCTTGGCGATTGGTCATGGTTTTATTTTTCATGTATATTATACTATGTTGTATCAACTGTACCATGCATGAGTGAGACGTAAATAAACAATTCTGTCTGTCTAATAATAAAATATTACTTTTGGTATCACCAAGCACCGATACTCATCAGAATCATTTGGGCAATTGTAAAAATCACAACCTCTAATGTGAAACCCCAAGTGATTGTTAAGATACTAAATCCTATCTGCAGTCAGACAACATGACAGTATATATCCATTTAAAATATCCTCCAATAAATAGTGAGTGAGTGAGTGAGTATGGTTTTACGCCGCTTTTAGCAATATTCCAGCAATATCACGGCGGGGGACACGGGAAATGGGCTTCACACATTGTACCCATGTCGGGAATTGAACCCGGGTCTTCGGCGTGACGAGCGACGCTTTAACCACTAGGCTACCCGACCGCCCCCGATAAATAGTGGGTAATGTCAGAATAACACCCTCTGAAAAGATACCCCCAGTCCCTAACCAAACACCCTCTTATTAACTCCCCCCCCCCCCCCCCCCCCCCCCCCCCAAAAAAAAGAAATAAATGTGGTGTGGCGAAATTCCAGTATTGAATATCAAGAAAACTATTTTTCCGTAATGATCAGTTGCGGTACTTTTCTAAATACCCTTGTGAACCTTCTATTCATAAGAAATACATCTTTGTGCAGACCTTTTAATTTCAAGTGTTATGTGATACTTACCTTTAATTGTATCTAATGTTACCGTTTAAAAAGGTGTTGAAATGTATCTTCACATGCAGCGCTTGTTGCATTAACATTCATATATAATCATCATCAATTATAGGTTTTACGTCGATTTAACAGTCCTGTAATTTCGTCGACGGGGTAGGTTGGGTTGAATAATAAATAATATGCTTAATAGATATAAACCACCATACTGATTTGTTGTGGGGAAAGTATAAGTATAAGTGTGGTTTTGTTTTGTGTGATGTATGTAGAGTATTATGTTGTGGAGTATTATGTTATGGAGTATTATATTATAGAGTATTATAGTATTGAGTATTACATTCTGGAGTATTATATTATAGAGCATTACATTCTGGAGTATTATATTATAGAGTATTACGTTCTGGAGTATTACATTCTGGAGTATTATATTCTGGAGTATTAAAGTATTGAGTATTACATTCTGGAGTATTATATTACAGAGTATTACGTTCTGGAGTAATACATTCTGGAGTATTATATTCTGGAGTATTACATTCTGGAGTATTACATTCTGGAGTATTACATTCTGGAGTATTATATTATAGTGAATTACATTCCTGAGCATTATATTCTGAACTCGATTATTTACAGACCGCCGTTATATAGTGGTGGACTAAAGGGGGTTTGTGTGTTTTTATAGGTTTAGAATTTTAGGGTTTATTGGCAGCTTGTTTGTTGTACTTTTATTTTTAAATGCGGCCAAGTAGGCCTGTTTTGATTAGGCATATGCCTAGTGCTTTAAATGTTTTTAAGTCATTTAGGGGGTTCAGTACAGTTGCTAGTGTCATTTGATTGTTGCAATTTAGTGTGAATTGGAGTGTTGTTCTGTGTTGCTGGTAATGTGTGCAATATAGTATTACGTGTTCAGGCGTTTCTTTTAAGTTGCAGTGGGGGCATGTATCGGTTTGGCGTTTGTATAATTTGGTGCAGGTGGGAGTTTAACTTAGTTTGGCCTGTTTGTAGTTTAGTTATAACTCTGTCATTTTTTTGGTTTTATGATGGATTTTAGGTTTTTTGAGTGGCTTTTGTAGCAGGTGTTTTAGTTTGCAATCAGATTTCGGATAGTTATTTTGCCACTTTTGGAAGACTTTTTCCTTTGTATTACTTTTAATTTCGTTTTTTGATATTGGTAGGTTGATGCTTACTTCTTCTAATGTTAGTGCTGATTTGGCTGCTTTATCTGCTTGTTCATTGCCAAACACTCCAACGTGGGCAGGGATCCACACTATTTCTATGTCTTTACCTAGTTTACGTAGATTGTTGGCGCTTTTAATTATCTGTTGTATTAGTTTGGGGCGTTTTTTGTGTTTTTGTTTTTTATGGCCTGGAGCCCACTTAATGAGTCTGAAAGGATTAGGTTTTTTGGGTGTCTATTTATTTGGTCGCTATGCAGGGCTGTTACTATCCCCATTAATTCGGCTGTGAGAATTGATTGATTATTTCGGAGCCTATATGATTGTGTTTCTTTTTGGGGTTTGTTGATATGGATGCCGAATCCTGTGCGTTTTGAGCCCTCTCATTGGCTGATTTCTACCCGCAGGGTCCGCCTCCCCCACGTCGGAGTAACGATGACGTAATTTTACCCTACCTGTGATTGGCGGATTTCTGCCCGAAAAATAATTAGTGTATACAATGGTAATAAAAAGAAGTTCTAGATTACAAAGTGAAATTCTCCAGCTGAAAAAAAGAAATAGAGAAAGGACAGCTTTATTGAAAGCGTCTCAGCAAAATGTAAAAAGTTTTCTTTTGTGAGATTTGGTGGTTCCATGTGGAACCTTTGCGTACGCTGTACACGTGGATGTTGACGACGTCATAGATCGTCGTGGATGGTGAGCTAAATACGGTCTTCAGGTAGACGCAGTGGGGTGAATGTCTTCTATGTTCTTGTAAGATTTTGTCTTCATATTTCCATTTGTACAGTTTAATACCGCACATATAGCACTGAACGCAATCGTTCATTCCCGTGTAGAATAACCCGCACCTGGCCAGCTCGAGGGAGTCTGTTTAATTTGAAAAGGAAATTTGTAGTAGGTATCTAAACGACTTTTAAAATACCTGTAGGAAGGATTATCGGGAATATCCATAATATCCGATCCCACTGTCCACGAACTCCGACAGCTATCCGCAACCAAACATTTACATCCTTAGTCGACACTAGCGTCGCAATTCGCGCTTAAATCTGGAGAATCCATTTTCACGTCCGATATCTCCAACAGCTCGAGCCGCAAATGATAAATCAGTGATGACAGTCCGGCGATCAAAATTACGTCACCAGCCGGATAACCAATGAACGTCCAACACCGGACAATCACGTGACAGTTCCGGGTCAATGACCCGCCCTCAAACCCGGTAACTTAGATTTGCCGGTTTGCGGAATTAAATAGTATACATGTACACGAAACCGGCGAACGACTAACTCATTCAACAGTTGAGAAAGCATGGAACAGCCTTTTGACGAACCTCCCATGGGCGCTACCGCTACTTCGAATTGTTGGGTAGAAGTTTGACCATTAAAGGAAAGAAACGTATTATGATCATAGGTACATCTATCCTGATGTGTTTTCAAACCGGTTCTTCGGTAGCCGAATGGATCACAAGGACAACTAATAATTCTCCGATGGAATCCTCTGATGCTATTTTCCAGACATTAAAATATCTACCCAGATCTGGGACTATGAAAAGTCTGAACACCCGTGGCGAAAATTGTTCGCTTAATCAGTTCAAATTGTCGGCAGTGACCAGACTAAACTTATGTCGAGTTGAAAACAGTACAGTTTTGGACGTGAGAATGTTTCTGGCCGGTAAGGCGACCATTAAAGGAATAGCAATGACTATGTAAGAATAGAGAACGATGCTACGTTACTTGAAGGCGTAGACCTTCCATAATAGGCGAGACTACGTATAATATGTCGTGAATAGATACTGTCTTTACACTTAAGCTTTCCGAATGTCGTATTTAAGCAAGTTTATGTTTTATGTATTAAGAAAGATGTTACCGTCTAAACAATAGTTATGACACCGTGCGTGAGCGACATTGGCGCTGACCGCATCGCCGTTGTTAACCGGTTAACGACCCGAGACATGTATTACGGGTCGCTGGCGCTGAATACGAAGAAGATAAGATAAGATCTTTTATTTGCGTGTCAAGTAGTATAAAATACATACATTCAAAGTACAAGACAAAATATATAATATACCACCCGGCCGGTTGGCCTATGAGACACGAGAGATCAAAAATAGCTCAATTTTATATAAAGAGATTATGCTAGTATCGTTTAGTGAGATACTTGTGGATCAGAAGTGCACTACTTACAATGCAAGTTGAAATTTTCTTCTTTTATACATAGCAGTAGCAACTGCGGCTAGGGGAATAGCTAGACTATCATTCTGCATAACATATATAAATTGGTCTTCTGGGGTTAAACTTCTTAGACAAGTATGTATTGGAGAAAACAAATGAGAATAGTCATATCGTAGATCAGAGTAGAATTCACATTCTGTGAGGAAATGTACTTCGTGTTAGACACACTGGCGGTCACATAACCTACATAAACGGAGGTGTAGTGGTGTCTTTGGACGGGAGTAGCGACCAACTTCAACCTCCAAAGGGAGAGAACTGCAGCGTAGTTTTGCCAAGGTACTACGTTGCTGTCTGTCTAAAACAGAGCGGACATAGGTCGACGTATTTAGAGTATTCTTAAAGAGTCTGAAAGTCCTCAACTTATTCCCATGTTCATGACCAGTGTCATTCCATAAATCACGTGACCAACAATCGGCGTCCTTGCATCTCAAAGTGCGTGTGATAAGATGGAATTCACTAATAGAGAAATTAAACAAATCCATAGATGGAAGTTGCAGTGATATAAACATTGCGTTTACTGTCTTATCCCATGATTTGCGGAAGGTAAGAGACCAATTTAGAAACTGTGAAACAAGTCTAGATGGCGGAACAGAGTTTATCTTTCTCCAAAATCGGAAAACTTCTATTTTCTGTTTAGTAAGCTGAGCATGCCAACCCATCTCGCCCCGGACAGCTAAATTTGGAGTATATTTACCCACCCCGAGAAAGAAACGACAAGCTTTATTTGGAACTGCGTTTATACAACTGAATTCTCGATTACCAAAAATAACTGAGCCATATGATAAAATTGGTTGAACAAGATTATTGAATAGCGTATTATATACGTCATATGGCATTCCTCCAAATAGTTTAAATTTACTTATAATTACACCCAGAGCTCTACTCGCGGATTTGGCGATTTCTTTGGCTGTAGAATTCAAATTTAAGTGTTCTTCTAGCCATAAACCAAGATATTTGTATGATGAGCATATGTCAATGTTGTCATTGCCACACTGAAACTCAAATGATGTTCGTTTCACAGATAGTGGCCGATAATGTACTACTTTAGTTTTGCTGGTATTAAGTTGAATTCGCCATCTCTTACACCAATCAGCAACACAGTGAAGCATTGATTGTAATGAATGTTCATTTGGCGCAATTAATGCTATGTCATCAGCATACATCAAAAGACTGAGAAGACTACCACCAACGTCTACACCGCATTTTAGATTGTTTATCTCATGGGCAAGGTCATTATTGAATACTGAGAATAGTGATGGGGACAAGACACATCCCTGCCTGACACCACTCTGTATATCAAACCCTTCAGTAAGCCGATCATTTACCGATACACGGGATACACTGTTGTCATATAAAGACTTTACAGCAGAATAAAATTTACCATTAATTCCTAACTTCATCAGTTTGTACCATAAGCAGTCTCGATTAACACGGTCAAAGGCCTTCATGGCATCAATATAACAGACAAATGTAGAGGACTTTGAAGATTTCCTGTTATTAATTACTGAAAACAAAGTGTATATGTGCTCAATAGTATTACGCTTACTTCGAAATCCATTTTGCTCCTCAGACAATATGTCATTATCTTCTAGCCAACTTGTGAAACGAGAGTTTAGTATATCTGAATATATCTTACAGGAAATGGAAAGTAGTGATATACAACGATAGCCAAGGGGATCTCTGGGGTAATTACCCGGTTTCTTAATAGGCGTTATTATACTTTCATGCCAAATATCTGGACAAACATTATTCTCGAAGCAGTAAGTAAATATCCGGTGCAGAATGTCAACACAAGTCTCATTCTTAAGTGCCTCTGCAGGTATATGGTCACAGCCTACGGTCTTACCACACTTAGAGCGGCTAACAGAGCGTACTACCTCATCGCGTGATATAGGGGCCTGCAGACTGTTTACATCTACATCTACCTGAGGGGGGTCAACAACCATGTTGCTTAACTCGTCCTTGATCTGATCATAGAAAGATTCATCAAATACACCCACTGGATCAGCGTTAAACAACGAGCTATACTCACATTTCCATGCATCTAAAACCCGCGACTTATCGGTGACAACCGTGTCTCCCTGGATTATCTCCCATGGAATGACAGAATCCCGATCGGAAGCTAAGCCAATCTTACCAATAAGTTTCCAAAAATCTCTTCTATTACTATCTTTGTATTTATGCAACAGTCGCTGCTGACGTTCTAACTGAAAGGAGCGTTTGAATTTTCTATGCAGCTTATCAAAAGATTTACGATTAGAGACAAAGACGTGTTTTAATGCCCGTTTCTGAGAGACATTCTTACATCTAAGCCATAGACGTTCACTGTCAACTACTAGGTCCAAGGCAGACTGAAGCTCTGCACACCAATAAGGTTTACGGACGGATTTCTTGTTAGACGTTTTCGTTTTATTTTCATACGTGCCAGCTTTACTGTCTAGCTCAGAATATAAACAAGTTAAGAACTCCTCATATGCAGCATTAACATCTTGTTGTACCGATAAATTAAACTCAATTCTACGGATAGTATCAGAGAAAAGTGTTGTACTCGTATCGTCAAAAAGATTGTCATCAATCCCACTTTGTTTATATCTCTTACGGCTATAGTAATCAGGTAAATGTTCATCACACCGAGGACTACTGACCTCACTAGGAATCCTCACATCACAAGTAATAACAGAGTGATCAGGGATGACATCAGGGACAGACGAGGCGTCAACAAAGCGTGTCATTCTCGTGACATTAAAATCAGTAAACAAAGGTAAGTTCTCATGTGAGGTCACAATATAGTCTACGATCGAACATCCATTTTTAACATATGCATAGTCACGATTTCCAATACGGCCATTTAACATACATAGATTGCAGTTAATGAGAAAATCTAAAAAAAGAGAACCATGAGAATTATCGGTATGGTCTATGACATCTCTGTCGGGCACCTCGTCTACCCCGGCTATATAGTCTCTTTCTGACCCCACCCGTGCATTAAAGTCCCCGCAAATAATTGTGAAACCTTCATTTTGATACAAATAATACTTTTCAAGCAATGTTTCGAAAACACTTTCAGCATCGCTTAGCCTGGATGAACCAGTGGGTGGTAAATAACACACACACAACACCAAAATAAAATCTTTCACAGACTTATGCGATAGTGTAAACCAGATAATATCATCCGTATCATCATCTAAAATGTGCACATTAAAACATTGTAAAAGTGAATTTTTAAAAAAGGCACCGACTCCTCCCGAGCCCCGTTTCGCCCTAGGGTCGCACTGGCCTCTGTTTTTACCAAACCAGGAATATCCTTTCACAGAGATACTATTCTGATCCTTTAAGAAAGTTTCACAGACCCCGAACACATCGCAGTTACTTTTCTCCAGCACAGATTCCCTAAACTGTTTATTTACAGAGTCATTTAACGACCACCCACAACTGTTCCATAGCCCGAGCCGCAATCTGTCCTATTCTCGGATATTCACCAGCCTCCTACCCTGGAATATCAGCTTCTTGTCCACCCCAATCTCTTTGATGACCGCCTGAAGGTTCGACCGCTCGATGAGATCTTCCTGCGACATAGCACTGTCAATATACAAGTCCTTACTGCTCTTCAGGCATTTCTTCGCCTTCAGGAGTTTATGTTTCTGTTCCGTCGTTTCAAGTTTAGCAATGACCACGCCTGGTTTGTTGTCACTCCTGCGTTTTCGCTCTGCACGAACTGCACGTACATCTGTAAGTTTCAGCCCATCACGAATCAGACGGTTCACCAACTGACAGGTCACACTGGAGTTGTCCATTTCACGTTCATCTAGTGACAGATTTCTGATTGTGACACTACATTCTATACGTCTGACCGACCCGTTGACAGGAGCTATTATACGAACATGTCATACTTATTATCAGCTGTTTAACCTAGGTGGCTTGAATATCCGAAAAAACAACAAATTAGTAGCATATATATTTTTAACGTTTTTATTCCAATACCAAGAGTGTACGATATCATCGTTTAAGGTACAATCATCGGTGAAACTGTTTAAAATGCGACTCATCGAGTTGTGTCGATACCGATAATATAGAAAATACAGACAATAGTAATCGCAAACAACGCTATCGTAACATTGAAGCTTTCTACGAGAATATTTGTACACACGTCTACTGTATAGATATTTAAAACTATTGAATTCAGCATACATAAGCGAATTATTTAAACCGAATGAACCAAAACTTTTTACGGTATCCTTATTCGGTACGTAAAAGCAAATCCAGTGTAATCCCGAAATACTAATCTTACATTCATGAGTCACCTGTCGGTCACATAAAGGTCATGCAACCACGTCAATCAACGAAACTACAACATAGGAAAGTGGACACTGTGGGTAATACAAACAGACAAATTGCTTTTTTCAAATCCGTCATGTTACTGGAGAAAGTATTGTAAGTTAACCTACCTGATCAGAACCGCCTCCTAATGCATGCATTCTGCAGTTTGTTGTCGAGCGCGAGTACTGTCACCGGTCACCAGACAGCGTCACAGCAATGCAAGTTTCCTCATATTTAAATATCATGATCCATGGTGATTGTTCACAGATAATAAATCGGCCCCAATGAATGTCTTGACTGCTAGTTATTTACAGGCATACGTTAACTACCCTGGCTATTTCTGACTGAACTGAAAACATTAATTTCACGATTGATATATTTTCCGTAATCATTCGTACCGAGTGGGTTATTCTATTTATTACCCAAAATCATATTAAAGACGTTTTAAGGAAAAATAACTGTCGCCGTCAACTGTTACACGTGAAAAATATAGTTCTTTTAAAAAACTATAAAGATCATATTATTGCAGTTATATTTCTGTCTGATTTACACAGCATACACTACCTCGCATTGATAAAGAAGACAAGTTTCCAAAAAGGTTCATCAGGTCGAAATATCGAATCAATGAGATTGTAGCACGTAAAATATGTGAATGAATTGGGTGGATTTGGTAATGAAAGGGATAAGAGAAAAAATAGTCCCGTTGTCCAATGAAAATTAATCTTTGTTCAACTGACCAATCAGCTTCGAGAATCACTAATTGCACACAGTGCAAATATCAAAAAGATATTACACTGCATATTTTCGCCCATACGGGTAATAATTATGTTTATTCAATGTATATGCGTTTATTGATACTTTCATGAGATCCAGAATACTAGTATAACAGGTTCATAATGAATGTATTGCTTAGAAAGTGTAGTTGCACAGAAATGGTTTAATAACACTCATGATAATTCTATTATTATTTTCACATTTTTGTTTCCCGTTTAAGGAATAAATGCATTAACTTAACAGCAACTTGTTGAAATCTTACGTAATGAACGTTTGTAGTGATACATATGTTCCATTGTCGTGTGAAGTTACTGTGAACCAAAATAAACAACGTCTTAACTCCTTCATGGCATATTCCTTCGCTGAGCAAAAATGTTTCTCGGATTATTTTAAACAAAATACTTGAACAGACGTTTGCAGAATAATTGAAACTTTAATAACGGCAACAACAACGATTCTGTGTAATGTGATTAAATATTGTAATTTTACTTATATATAGCTTTCGAATCTAACTGCTCTCTCAGTTGAAGAATGTCCCGCGGAGGAGAGGTGAGAGTATGCTTTAGTCGGTGTCACTACCACTTTCAATGACAATCCGGCGTCTTTTGCTGGAACCGGGATGGGGGTTTAACCAGATTAATCGTTATGTAATGTTGCCAGAAAACATAGCGTTGACACCACCAGAAACATTTATAATTTGAGACCGCTGACTGTGTTCTCTACTGGCGATTTGGACATAACGCGAGGGTCCGCATTGCATTACGAGGGTTTCACCAACAAGCTGGAATGTCACAGTGTGGGAAGGAGTGTTTCGTGTTTCAGGTTTTGGCATGCCTAAAGTGTGTGTGCCGATGTAAAAGGGATCGTCATCGCGACACAAGTCCAGTGAACGCGTGGAGGCATACAACTTATACACCTACACAGGGAACCTAGAGGGATCAGCAACATTAGACCACATTTTGGGCCTTACTTCGCGAAAATCACGAGGTTTCTCACCGAACCTATTCTTTTCTTGTCTCATGGACAGTTCAAGATATTCTTGATCGTCTCCATCAACATGCGAAGTGAGGTCCCCCCAACACATGTTGTAGTGATCATTGACACCTCTTAGCCCGAAATGAATTGTGTTGTGGAGCCATAGACAGTTTATTATGCTCATTGGGTTACTAATTCCAATGGATCCGGACTGCCACAAGGACTCGATCTCTTCATCACCAATCGGGTCGGCTCTCCTTGGTTGCCACGCCCTTCTTTCTTTAGTTAATTTTTTCTCTCCTTTAATTCTTCCCGTGATCGTGAAAAAGTCTAAAGATGACGTGAGTTTATGGCCATATATACTCCCTTCGTTTTAGTGCTGCTCTGAAAACCCGTGAGACTGTTTGGTTCATAATTTTCCCCATTTGACTTTCGAACACTAATGAAAAACTTGCATAGAAATGTGTCTTGTTCATTTGGGGGGATTTCATGCATTTGGCGAATTTCATTTCGGACTTTTAAAAAGTTATCAAACAGTTTCAAATCGTACAAAGTTTTATTGGCTGTGGGTTTTTTTCGATTGTCTAGGATCACATCATCGTTCATGCCGTCCTCAACAGCCACAAATCTACCTTGGGCATCTGCTTCACCGTGGTCGGCGGTGTTGTTTCGATGATGAAACGTTGGTCACAGGGAATTTTTGATAATCTGCCGTCATCATCGAAAATTCAAATTCGGTACTGTCAACCTGTGACCTGTAATAACCATTTATCAACACGGATATCACTGTAGCACTTCCCCTTTGATCTATGAAAACATTGTCTCCAACATCAAAGGTATCCACGTTGCTTGCAAACACCTACTCACGTGCACCGGCGAAAAAAGTCCCACTTCCGTTTATCTAATTTGCTTATCTAAGTTGCATGCTTATGTCATTGGGGTATGGCATACATGTTTTTATGTCATAAGATTACGTCATGGATAAATGCTTTAGTTATATGATAAATGTGATTACCAAAAAAATACGATGTCATATTCGTCAGAAGAAAGACCACAGTTCAGTTTGTCGACTTCCAAATCAAGACAATAATTAAACCATGAACATATTCGTTAAGAATTCAGTATCAACGAACGAACAAACAACAAAGAAGTGTAATATCAACAAGTGGACTACAAAATTAATTAGCTTAAGAAATCAATACAAACTCCAGCAAAATGTAAATTACATTTGCAGTACACAATATAGAGGCAGTACAAATATCAATGGCAGTATTTCAATGTAATAGCAGTGGTGATAGCAAAACGTCAGTGATAATAATACTTACTTATCAATCAGCAACAGTTGTCAAGCTTCCAAACAAAGGCCTAGGGTCAAAACGTGATCTTCACACAACCGCTGGTCGTGATGTAATGTGTGGTGATAGAGGCATGCGTTTGCTCACTTATATAGTCTAAATACCTTCCAGAAGGTTCTAAAAAGTCCATTCTTGAAGTTCCAGATTCTTTTGACCCGAAAAGCATCTAAATATAGTAACTTCCACACCACTGCTTACATTAGATAGTTCTACATTCCGGACAACTAACCATGGTCAAAATACAATGCTATGCACTTCTACTGAATCTCAACGGAAACAGTGCAATACAATTATAACATCGTTTCACAATATTTTATACTTCCGCATAACCAGTTCTAAATTATCTAAAATATTTGGATGAGAGATTTTTTTATTTCCCGGGGGAGTGACAAAGGTCATATGAGAGGGTTTTGTGGCGTAGATGTATTATCAATCTTCTAGTATTGTCCACTCATGTTCATGAGGCGAGTCTTATCACTCACACTTGGATGTCCATGTCTCACGTAAGCCTGCTGTGATGTTGTCCATGACGCTTCGTGCCACTAGGAGTAAGAGTCTGTCTTCAACAACATACAGACTTTACTTTCTCTTTCTCTTTACTTACTCATGGCAACATGGACATAACACTGTTTTGCAGTTTGTGCGTACGTTTCCATCTTCACTAATTCAATATCATGTCCTTGGGCATTTCAAGTTGATCCCGAAGCCACAACGAGAGCTTCTCGAACTGACACACCAGTAGCATTTTCACAGTTAGATACCATACTAAGATGAGCATCGTTTGATGGTACCGATGCCTTTGTTTTTAAAGTTGACAGAAACCCGAATACAGAAGCCAAGAAGAACATTGCACCTGAAAAAAAGAAACTATCAACTCAGCAGCAGTGCGTATAATGTAACTAGTTGATGGGGCAGGGATGGGTGTGAGGGTGGCTGGGTGAGAATGATCTATACTAGCCACATTAAGAAACTGTGCACGGAGAAAATATAGATATAAGGGCACACCGTCCATATATGAAATATAGGTTTGAACACAGAAATTATTGGAGACATTCAAACGCTAATGCACGTGCCATGCGATATGACGTCATTGATGGGGGCCTATGGACGTGCAATGTGTTACTGCACGTGCTTCCTGTGCAGCTGTACACAGCATGTGCAACTCAAAATTCGCTGTCACTTTGGAAAGCATGATCTGTGGTCATTCAAAAATTCAAAACTTCTCAGGTGCAGACACAATCATATCACAAGCAAATCATGCCAAGATTGACAGCTGCACAGCGTCATGAAGCCATTGGAATGATCCAAGCGGGAATGAGGCAAAACAGGTGGCAACACATTTCCAATGCCATCGTAACACGATATCGGCATTGGTGAGGCGTTATCAGAACACAAATGACGTTGCCGACCACCCACGTTCAGGACGTCCCCGAGTAACGACGCCAAGACAGGACAGATGGATTCGAGTTACACATCTCCGACACAGGTTCCAAACGGCAGTAACGACGTCCAAGACAATTCCTGGACTGCGCCGTATCCATCCCAACACTGTCAGGAATCGTTTACGTCAGTACGGGATTCGACCACGACGTCCTGCCATACGTCCCATCCTGACACACCGTCATCGAGTCAACCGTCTAAGATGGTGTCGAAATCATGTTCGCCAGCCTCGAATATGGTGGAGAAATGTTGTCTTTACAGATGAATCGAGGTTAAACGTATCCCACAGTGACGGGCGCCAACGTGTCTACCGGCTTTTGGGAGAACGTTATGCACGCAACTGTCTTGTGGAGAGGAATCGTTTTGGAGGTGGCTCTGTGATGATTTTGGGTGGGATAACAGCACGGCACCGAACCCCTTTGGCGGTTGTTCAGGGCAATCTCACCGGTGTAAGCTACAGAGATCAGATTCTGAGGCCTTTGGTCATTCCTTTCCTGCAACGTCATGGCCCGGGATTGACATTTCAACAGGACAACGCTCGTCCTCACACGGCTAGGGTCGCAATGGATTTCCTTCACCATAACAATGTCATGTTACTGCCGTGGCCTGCAGTTTCTCCAGATCTCTCCCCAATAGAGCATGTGTGGGATGAAATGGAGCGCCGTCTGCGTCGTCTTCCACATCCTCCAGATAACGTCCGTGACTTGATTTGAGAAGGATATGGCAGGCCATTCCCCAGGCCTTCCATGCCCATTTGGTGGACTCCATGCGTCGCCGATGCACTGCTGTGATTCACGCACAGGGGTGTCATACCCGTTATTGACTTTGTGACTTTGTCGTATGACCCCCCTACTCCATTTTGATCTTCTGACGTCATCGTAACAGATGTTGTTCAGGTCCCGTTGACATTTTCTTATGGTCCGATCATTCAGCTGCTACAGCGTCTGCATCATTTCGTTCTTGCTGTGTTGTATTTCAATCCAGAATATATTTTCTCCGTGCACAGTTTCTTTATGTGGCTAGTATATTTTTTCAGCTATATGTATGAACAACAAGACCGCCACCGTGGTCTTGAGGTAGAGCGTCCGCCCGGAGAGCGGAAGTTCCGGGGTTCGATACTCTGCCGCGTCATACCAAAAGACGTTAAAAGATTGTGCTTGTTGTTACCCTGTTTTGAGTTCGGCATTAAACTGTGGCGTGGTATCTCAGTGTGCTAGCACTATAAATCGGCATCAGTCCAGATTAGTACAAGCAGCTGGACACACACACACACACACACACACACACACACACACACACACACACACTCACTCACACACACACTCTCACGCACACTCACACACATACTCACTCACTCACTCACTCACCCACTCACTCACTCACTCACCTACACACACACACACACACTCTCACACACACACACACTCACTCACTCACTCACTCACTCACACACACACACACACACACACACACACACACACACACACACACACACACGTCGCTATGTAAGTGCACTAATCTCGGGCGCGACGTGAAACCCCATTTCACCTCACCTGTAACCAACAAACTATTTATTTACTGAGCGCCTATAAGTCTATTCATTTTCACACAACATTTCTGACGTTTGGGTAATTTCCACAAAACAAACTATTCGGTTATTAACGCTGCCAACAAACTGTTCATTGCGGACATTTTCCTAAATGAACTATTCTTTGAATAAAATCTCTCTCCTGCATCCCTCTTCGAGTGTGCACATATTCACCTCGCTGTGCAGAGTTGCGTCCCTTGGGCACGCCAAAAACCTATGATTGTGGATTCGAATCCCGGTTCGCCCCGATTATGTTTCTAGGTTTGTCAGCACCATACCCGTGCTCGTGGGTTTCACCGAAGTGGAAAACATCTGAGACCTGCATCACTTCGGGCTTTCCTCTCACATTAAGCTGACACGCCGTGATATAACTGGAATACTGTTAAAAGCGGCGTTAAACCCAACTCACTCACTCACTGTTACGGATGGCCACTATAAGATGCGTGGATGAGTGTGTTGAAAGACATTCCAGTTTTTTATGTCAGCTTCAAGAAGCAAGAACATCCAAAATGAGACAAACAAGAGTAATACCAAATTAAAGTGTGATAAAAATGAGTAATGTATTATTCTAACCCTTGCGTATTATGTCAAACCGAAAGCTATTTAATTCATAAATACAAAATGGTTATACGAACACGTGTAGTGATAAGATTATTTTCTAACTTGAAATTCATTATAATTAAACGAAGCAGCACATTCAATACTTTTTAGGTTCGGGGTTTTTAATATTTGGTAAGGGTGGCGTTTCAGCGAATGATATATATTTCTGTATAATTAGATATGGGAACATAAATATGTTATATGTGTAAAACAGAAGGAATAAACATGAAAAATATGACCTACCTGAAAACAGAAATGCACTGTAATACTGACCACATCCTTTAACTATGGCCCCTACAAGGAAACATCAATTCAGATTATAAGAAGGATGCCATTATTGTATAGTGTTTGCTTTTAAAATGTGTAAGATAAGGTAGCATAATCAGCTTATATTCTTGAAAGTCATTTGTTTTGAAAGGATAAAAAAGTGTAATATTCCCTACCGGTTCTGAAGGCTGTTGTACAGCGAATGATAGATCTTGTCATATAATGAAATATTTAAATATGTGTACATAAATGTGTAAATTCAAAACGTCATCGATCGAGATTATTATCAATCCCGATTATCTGCATTGTCGGAAAAGGCAATGAAAATTTTGTGAACGGTTCACTGAAACTCAGCGATAACGCCACCTGTTCTAGAAACGGGCACGGATGCGTGGCCCAACTGGTAGAACCCACCAATAAAACACACTTGTCCTTCAAACAATAATTAAGTGGTTTGTTTGTTGCGTAACACCACATCAAAAAAAATCCTCCGTCCATAAACAATCGAGTCTGGACCAGACAGTCCAGTGATTAAGGTAACAAATGTTATATTTGGGATAACACTTTCATAGTAAAGTACAGGTTTATGTACATTTTTGGCTTGAGTCCCGTCCGGGTTTCGAACCCACACTGCCAGATTGTGAGGCACCTAATCGCTGGCACATAAAGTCTAGCAGCCACCAAGGCTTCTGCAAAAATGAAAGCCGACAATTGGTAGTCTAGATCACGTACTTTGTGTACCCCTCTGACAAGTGTAAATTGGCACGGCTCCCATGGTCGAAAGCTAGACAACTACAAACACATGCAAATTGTCAATTGTTCACCTGATAAAAACACGGGAACATGTGTCACAAGGCAAAATAGGAAATTGCAGTGGTCATCACTGTTGTCACTGATGGCCCAATATGGTAATGTCCCCCACAAATCTACCATAACACATTTTGAAAGCTTTACAAAGCCATTGAATGATGTAACTCTGAGTAAACAATATTTCAGCAACAGTTGTACGATCAAGCTCGATTGTGCCTCAAAAGCTTAAAATGTATGCACCGAAAGAATTTTCATTTTAACAAAGTCATCATTTAACACTAAATGTATGCGCATAATGTGTATATTAGAAGGTATCATTGACCTACCGTAATAGCTTCAAGCTATCGCACAAAATGTGCCAGAAGTACACATATACTTCCTGCGGAATGAAATCAAATCAGGGTTTGGTAAAACAACTGGTAAGGTCTAAGGCTCATGTGTTACAATACGATCTCTTGCGAGCGTGTCCTTTGCTTGTCATCAATTCTAATCCCCTCTTGTTTCCTTTTCTTTTCTTTGCTTGTTGTCTTACGCCGCTCTCAGCTATTTTCCAGCTGTGTGGCTGTCGACTACTGGTGCAGCAGGAAATGCTTCCCTTTTCGCGAACACTTGCTGTCATAACTGATTTACAATGATCCATACCTATAAGTTTCACCACCATCTTGCCTTTTACACCCAGTGGAATATGTTTCGGTTCATAATCGAGACTGGTTAGTCTTTGGCGTTGACGTATCCTACTTACAAATCATTTCCTTAGTTTTGTTGGTTTGTTTGTTGTTTAACGCCGCACTCAGCAATATTACAGCTATATGGCGGCGGTCTAAATAATCGAGTCTGGACCAGACAATCCAGTGATTGACATTATGAGCATCGATTCACGCAATTGGGCTCGATGACATGCATCAAACAAGTCAGCGAGCCTGACCACCCGATCCCATTAGTCGCCTCTAAAGACAAGCATAGTTGCCTTTTACGGCAAGCATGGGTTGCTGAAGACTTATTCTACACCGGATCTTCACGGGCCCATTCCCTTAGTGTAACACCTATATATTGGCCTTGGCATTTGGCACAGCAATGAAAATGTGTTTAATTTCGTAGTTTATCTACATTCATTTGAGCAATGTGTCAACGTTCACAATTTACTATGTACTGGTAAACATTATTATTTAAGAAAAAAACAATGTTGGTATGCATATTTTTGTCATAGCAAAATATTCCTAATGGTATTGTTAGGCGAGAGACGTTTGCCATTGCCATGCAATACTATGTTTTTTCAAAGGAAATTAAAACAGTAAGTTGAATAGAGAGTTGAATGATGTAGGCTAAATATCGAATTAAATGTTCTTCCTTTGCGCCGGGGGCACGGGTGGCGATTCGCTGTGCAGAGTTGCGTCCCTTCGGCACGCCAGAAACCTATGATTCTGGGTTCGAATCCCGGTTCGGCCCGATTATGTTTCTAGGTTTGTCAGCACCATACCCTTGCTCGTGGGTTTCACCGAAGTGGTAAATGTCTGAAACCTGCATCACTTCGGGCTTTCCTTCCACATTAAGCTGACACGCCGCGATATAACTGGAATACTGTTAAAAGCGGCGTTAAACCCAACTCACTCACTCATTTGCGCCAATACGTACCTGCAATGGGAGAACCCACCAAGAAGCCAGTGCCACAAGCAAACCGAACAACCCCTACACCTGTTGCAAAGTCCTGCAGGTCAAGTAGGTCAAGTGTCAAAGGGGTCATAAGGACCCACACACCTCCCGTATACAGTCCGAGAATAAAGCCATATATCATGTTGAGGTGTGTCCCTGATTCGAAAAGCGTTATAAGGAGTGAGAATATAGCCATGATGCCATTGACAGAAGAATGCATAGTGCAACTTCCAATGTTCTCATCATTCGCGGCAAATCCAGTGAGAATACGAGAGAGAATACCACCAATGCCGGACATTGATAACACAAACGATGCTTCCTGTTGTGAAGATCCATGTGTCACAAAGAAATTTGGAACAAATTGGTATTGTGTTGAGACACCGAGCGAAAAACACAATATACTGACTGTATAAAGTAGAAATGATACATTTTGAATGACACTGACAATCCTCGTAAAGTTTCCCCACATTGGAAGCGTAATCTTTTGTCTAAGTGTTTGACCGCCAAGTGCATTTCTTTGTCTGTTCACCTCAGTGCCAGCAGGACGCATCAGCATGCCGGCAGCACAGGCGTGAAATGTTATTCCTCCTGTTATAAGATAGGCTCCATGAAATCCGTATTTCTCAAGGAGAAACTGAACCAGTGCTGGGAGAACAAATATTCCGAATCCTGCTCCGGTGAAGCAAATACTTGAAGCGACGACTGCGTGTTTCGGAAAGTAGTATCCAAGAATGACTACTGTTCCAGTTCCTGCCAGACCCGTGCCCAAACCTGAAAATGATGTTTACAAACACATACTTTCAGTTTAGAGGCATGAATACTAGTGAATGTGCTAGTAAGTCGGACACGCTTTAACTGTGCATCATTACATCACAAATGCTGTATAGTAAAGTACGTTTTTAACGAACACGCTTATAACGAACTTAGTTTTTAGTCCCGACCATTTGTTGTAGATATGCTGTATGTATGCTTATAACGAACTACAGTTATTACGAACTAAAATTAGTGGTCCCCTCGAGTTCGTTATAACCGTAGTTTACTGTAACTGGAGAGTAACGGGAGAGTAAACAATAATACTGTAAATTGTAAATATAGGTCTTTTAAAATTTGCAGAACCGCCGCATTAGTACTTAATGTCAGTTGGGCTACTTTAGGATAGAAGCGGTCGGGTAGCCTAGTGGTTAAAGCGTTCGATCGTCACGCCGAAGACCCGGGTTCGATTCCCGACATGGGTACAATGTGTGAAGCCCATTTCTGGTGTCCCCCGCCGTGATATTGCTGGAATATTGCTAAAAGCGGCGTAAAACCATACTCACTCACTCACTTTAGGATATGTTTTTATCCTATCTCGATGAAGACCATAAAAGACCATTGTATGGACCATTCGATACGTACCTGCTACGAGGGCAAATGTTATGAATAACGATTTAATGTCCGTCACCAGACAGCTGGTCGCAAGACCAATCATCATCACGAATCCAGACATCACCACACACGTTCTACAGTCAAACACGTTGATTATGAAGCTGGCTACAGGTCCTGAAGTAGAAGAGGAACATTTAGTCATTTTTTCTTATAACATCCCTGTAATGCGTTTCCATAACATACGATGGTAAATCACAAAGTTCGTTGGCTCACTTAGGTCATCGTTGTGTATATACTCTTTCAAAAAGTAGGGGGTGCTAGGAAATAACTTAAATTTCCAAAATTGTAAGTGAAATTAGTTTCTAATAATACATATAGTTGTATGATAAAATGAACGTATTTGAAAAAGATTACTACCGGGGATGAAGTATGACAGTAGATTTTACTACCGCCAACGACCATAATTATAAGATATGAAGTTTCACGTTATGATTTTGGATCAGTAGTGCGTAATGCCGCCACAATTTGTCAAACATACATTCGATCGACGAGGCATACTGCTTACAATGGTCTCGCCATGGTGATTTGAGAGAGGCATGTACATTCCGCAGTCCTCGTGTGGCGCCTGGCCAAATGCAGACGCTTACGTTGACGCACACGTCGTCACAGACGTGTTCAATGGAGGAAAGATCTGGGCTCACTACTTACTCACTCACTCACTCATTCACCCACCAACCCACCCACCCTTCCACTCACTCACTCACTCACTCACTCACTCACTCACTCACTCACTCTACGCCTCACCTGACAGGGCGAACATGCAGCCGAAGGTCGATCCTACCCAGGTAGTAAGAACCAGGTCCTCCTGGAACTCCTCCAACATGGCGACGTGGAATACGCCAGTGGCGTAGGTGAGACTGGGGCCGATCATCATTACCACAAAGGAGGCAGCCAGCACAACGTAGGAATACACTCCGTCAAATTCCATAATACTGCTTCATGAAGGGCTAAATATCTTAAACATTAAAACATTTGTAGATATGATTTTGCTGGAAGTTGGACTATTATAAGCTGTTGCTTCTGCTTAACGCCCCACTGAACAATATTCAAATGACGTCGGAAATAGAATGTACCGTATTCGACGTAATAAGCGCCCAGGGCGCTCTCAAAATTAGAAATAAGGGGTTCTTATAAGAATAATATTTTGGTGGAAAAAAACAGAGTTGAAAGATAAGTTTCATGGTTTATGGGGACAACCTGAAATGTTCATGTACGACAGATAGATACTATTTAAAAAAATTAATTGCCCATAATTAAGGGTGAATATAACACACGAATGCGTATAATACGCGAATAAATAAGTCTTGTGTACATTGATCAATTGGAAGGGGTGCTATTCGGGAGTGTTCACTAGCCAATATCTTTGCAAATGTGGGCGCTTATTACGTCGAATACGGTATCTGTATACACAGTGCAACAAAAGCAGGACATACATCACCATATACATTCAATCTATTTGTCAGTTTAATATTAACACAAAGGGTGTAGCGCGCTGAACATGCTTCAGGGCTTGGAGGTACTTAATTATTTAATACTTGTGATACCTGTAGCAATAAATGATACGGAAATGCAACAGCTGATGGTGAACAGTGGTCCAGAACCCCCATTACCTATACTACTACATCTGTTATTGAAATGTCAACCACTGTGGGTACTGCGGCCATCTTTAACGTTATTGGCGTGTGTACATAGCTTTACTGAACATATCTCCTGTACAGGTATACAATAAATAATACGATTTTTTTCTCACCACGCACCGGTGATGGAATAACATTGAATATCTGATCAGAATATATAATCATAATCATTCAGAAGTTTCATTGTTGTGGCTCTTGGAAATACGATGTTCAAACATTCTGTGAAATTTGATATAATTCTGATTAGTAATACTGACGTACAAAAAACACTATTATTTGAACAATTGTTTATGTCATTATAATTAAATTTTCGTTGTGTTCATTGAAATTCCAACATTTTGATTAGCTGTATTGGTCACGTGTTATTGCATTCATTACCCTATGAATGTAAAAATATTAAGCCACGCCCACCGAAGCGGACTACTTTTATTACTGCGGAATGTCGGGGAATCCCACAATTACAGTCGAGGGAATTCCCTCTCCGCTCACGTGTATCGTCATGCATAGGACATATAGCGAAACTCATGCATATTCTTGTCCAAACAACCCTTTGGGACCGAAGGCCGAGAAGGAATGAAACAGCAAACGTGCAGGCTCGCTCGCCTTTATTCCAGCTCGCCTCAGTTCCACAACTTTCATGTTTTCGGGCTTCATTTCTAACTAGCATTTATCCAACTGTGTCTTCCCGTTCTCAGGGAATTAATGTTCGAATCTGGCGACAACAGACCATGTCATTTGAAACAGCCGCCTTCTCCCGGACATATCTGTTCCGGTTCGTTACAGTCTGACTGTTGCAGTGCTTCTCGCCTCTTACCTTGATCGACAGGTCCAATGAACTTTGTGTTGATTCTATTCTCCGTTGATTGGCTACTGACTTTGTAGGCGTGTCAAGATATGTGCATAAACTAAACAATCACCTGATTAATGTCACGCCACAGTATGTATTCCTACACCTGGAATGTTTTTCAATCTCGTCATTTTTGACTGTTTTGAAATGCAAACTATATGAATCCGCGTAGCGGAATCTTACAAAAGTTTGCACATCGGTTTTTCGATTCAAACCTCAATAAACCGAACAAAATACACAATCAATCCATAAATGAGGAGTAATGTGCATTCCACAATTTATTTTCATCAGTCTAGCATTTAACAGAGCTAATTAAAGAGTAAAGGGAAAAATTCAAATCAAGCCTAAAATGTAAAAGGACATAACATATAATTACGTTTCTTATAGTTGTATATAATTGGAAGAATATGAATACATGACTCTTTTTTCAGAATGGCAACCTTTTAATTATTTCCAATTGTAACGAGGTTTCAAGACTATTTCTATTCCAGCCCCCTTCTCCCCCTACATTTTTATACATGTTTAATGTTGAAATAAATGCGATAATTACCTTCCATATTCATTTGAAACCTCTGTCCAAAACATGAATTGATTGTACGATTCCGATTATATCCTGAGTGAGTGAGTTGGGTTTAACGCCGCTTTTAACAGTATTCCAGTTATATCACGGCGTGTCAGCTTAGTGTGGGAGGAAAGCCCGAAGTGATGCACGTCTCAGATGTTTACCACTTCGGTGAAACCCACGAGCACGGGTATGGTGCTGAAAAACCTAGAAACATAATTAGGGCGAACCTGGATTCAAACCCACAATCATAGGTTTTTGGCTTGCGCAAGGGACGCAAGTCTGCTCAGCGAATCGCGGCGTCTTTGACGACTGGGCCATCCGTGCCCCATCTTGAGAATTCGTCACTATTAAACCGTGACGACACCAGGTGTTCGCGAAACATCATTGTTTTCCACAATGTGCTGACAATAGGAATGTCGGTGGTTGGCGGCTGTTTTTTGCCAAGTGTCCTGACCATGACATCGAAGACAAATATTGATCACATTTTACTTTATTTTTATTGCATCCAGTATATTTGTCCCGACCGTTTGCAGTATATATGTTGTAGATATGCATATAACTCTTTTGGTTCGTTATAACCATAGTTTACTAACATTGAAATTGAATTTAACTAGACAGCACCCCCTGTTTTATTATTCTAAAAGGATCATTTACAAATTTCCACACGATCATAAATCCATCGTGTTATTATATTTTTACTTTAATTGATTAATATTGGGCCAGTTACAATTAGATATACAATGTAAGTATAATATAAGTGAAGCCGGTATTGTCATAATCAAAGATGTTTTTGTTTAAAAAAATTTGTTTTGGAGTGTTACTTGTTTGTTTTTTTGTTTTTTCTTTTAGTTTCCACATGAAAAGGTTCTAGCAACATCTTCAAAATGTACATTTACAATATCAACAAGGTGGTATTTGGTGTGTAACATGCATCCCCGTGTACAGCACACAAAGAATGTGTACTTTACCTAGAAAATGTTATACCAAATATAACATTTCTAACATTTGACCACTTACTAAAATGGCATTGCTTGTTCATAGCTTTCGGCCCAGGGAGCCGTGCCAATTTACACTTGTCAGAGGGGTACACACAATTCGTCATCTCGGCTTCAAGTTGTCGGACTTTCATTTATGTGGAAGCTTCGGTGGCTGAGTGGGTAAGATTGCTGACTTTGTGTGCTGGCGATTAGGTGTCTCACTCTGGGGGTGTGGGTTCGAATCCTGGATGGCACTCAAACAAACAAGGTACAAAATGTTATACCAAATATAACATTTGCTATATGAAACAAGGGAACTGCATCGGCCCCTATTGCGTCATATTTGGAAATGTCCTCCATATATCTACCATAAAACATTCTGAATCCCTTACTGAGGCCTTGAATGTTGTAACCTAATCTATTTTGAGTGAGTGAGTGAGTATGGTTTTACGCCGCTTTTAGCAATATTCCAGCAATATCACGGCGGGGGACACCAGAAATGGGCTTCACACATTGTACCCATGTCGGGAATCGAACCCGGGTCTTCGGCGTGACGAGCGAACGCTTTAACCACTAGGCTACGACCGCCCCAATCTATTTTGATAAGGTATGGGAGGTTGAACATTATTCTCAGTAACCAAAGAGGTTTTTTAAGTATTGTTTCTCATTTTTTGGTGTTCTGTTAGAAGGACAAAGGTCACAAAATATATAAAATCGAGTAGCGTATCGGAGCGATTTTATACGTACTAACTTCCTGACTGTTAGCCTTCGATAAATGACGAAGCTTCTTAAGAAGTATAAGATGTGCTCTAACCTGTAACAACACAGAGGTGTGATCCCTGATTGACGAAGCCTGTCAAAGGTTGACAGGGACGTGAGTTTTCAAGTTTGTTTGTGAAAACTATTCTTTCCACATTAAAGCTAAATTAATCATGCTTTTTTAGCGCTGGTTTTAACAAGTGCAAATTATAACATCAAAGTTGAATATTGGCGTAAATTAATTGTAAGGGCTCAGTCACACATTCAGGATTTTATTGCCGTCCTTGATAGGACCATTCCCGATTACGATTTGTCAAAAGTTTTATCAAGATCCTGTCATTCGTGGCGGGAAATTCACAAAATTGTAAAAACATTTATTTAATCACGACAACAATCAGATATTGTTCAGGAAGCATCCCGATTCAGCTGTTTCCAGCCGAATTCGTCCCGATTCTCCCGTTCTCATCCGAATCTGATCCGATTTGTGTCTTCCACTCGGTATAAAACGAACGAATCTGTCCCGACAGCGTCCCTATTCTCCTAAATGCGATCCGACAGAGATCAGACAGCGACCGGACATATTCGCAAGATCTGGAATCAATCTCGACTCAATCGACAAGAAACGGCAATAAACAATTTCTCCAAATCATGCCCGTTCATCACGAATCCACAGGACGCTGTTCAGACAACACAGGACATTGTTACGATTTTGATCCGATACAGCAGAATTTGTCACAACTGTAATCCGACTAGACAAATCTTTGAAAATCAATTAATCCTATTTGGGGGACACAAATTTAGAGCATTTCAAACATGGTCGGTGTCATGTGGTTGCAAATTCATTTCTTATCCCAGTCGCCATGTAATTAATTTATTTTTACACACAATTACCCAGACGACCTATTCCATTTAATGACTTCATGGAATAAATGTATATTCTGAGATATATTCTGTAATGTTGCTATTTGGGCAATTATACACTCCCTGAACTCAACTCGGTTTGTACCGATTCAGTTTCATCAAGGGATGTAACTTATATAAAGTATTCGCCTTGAACATGCACAAACAACAACTATGTGGTTAAAGCGACAATAGAAGACGAATATAGTATGTCTCGAATATTAATTTGGGCTAGAAACATGGTCATGAAAAAACATGGTTCTGACAATAGTTTTATATTAAACATTTTTTAACTTCGCCAGAAAACACCAACAGGTACCTGTATTAGAAGACTATTATTCCGCAGGCACCTATGCGTGTTATAAGCGGCGACTAAATGTATCCGATGTTTATAGGCTCCTTGACTTGGTCGATCGCGTGTAATCACACCTCGACGGCGATGATCATGGCTAAATGAATCACTGGATTGTCTGACCTGGACTCGATTATCTACAGATCATGTCGCTTGAATATCGCTGAGAGCGTTAGACCAGAAAGAAACTTAACACACATGAAACCTACATTTGTATAACATGTAACACGTTTTGCTGAAGTGACAATTGACAATGCTTTGGGAATGTAGACGCGCGTTGTGGATGAATTATTCTCGAGGTACCTACATTGGATCACATTGTGTGGACAGAAGATTCCATGTTGGTTGGGAATTCGCCACTTAAAGCGTCGAGTGACGTGGTTAAAATTGATATTGAACCATTGTAATAAATATTATAGTCACATCACGATCGCGCGTCCAGATAAATAATGTATCGCACAGCACAAAGCTGCTTTGAATAATCGTTCTCGGTTGCCTTTGAAAATATATGTTCATCACAGACTTATACTGCAGTAACTAATGTTTCAAGATATAATCACCTTTGATATTATAAGCACGCACTACTGCAAGTTCTCAAATATTACCACCGGCTAATATAGCTCTCCAATAAAATGTCGCAGCAACTTACAAACAACATGGGAAAACTCACGTGAACCTTTGTAAACCAGGAATCGTCAATATGTCAGGCGAGACAGGGCGTGGTCAGTAAACTGTCCTTAAGGACATGAGCTCCTCGGTCAAGGGCGCGCCGACACAGAGCAGTCACAGTTCTTTATGCCGCAGTTCCTCAGATACAATCCTTTGTTCTCGCGGTCTACAGCGATCGCCTGGTTCTCATCATGTGTTGCGGTTGTTGGTGGGCTCACGGTCTTGTGCATGTGCTGTGAATATTCTGAACACAGAACACCTCAATTATTTATGATTGTCTAGTATCCTGCTGTTTATTAGGTATGGCGTTTTCAGACAATCCAGTGATCATATATTGTGCCCTTGGGGGCACGATGGCACCAGACGGACTAACCGATTCATGGGACACTCTTACGCGTGACAGAAGTTGATATGAACCATAAGTTTTGCGTTTGTGAAATAAACTGTTGTCTTTCCGTTTGATTTTCCGTTTCCAATGCATCCAGTAAATAAGTGTCCTGTGGCTTAGATTTGGTTTGTTGATTAACACCGCACTCGGTCATATTCAAGCTATATGACGGCTGTCTGTAAATAATCGAGTCTGGACCAGACCATCCAGTGATTGATATCATGAGCATCGATCCACGCAATTGGGATCGATGACATTCTTCACCAAAGTCAGCGAGCCTGACCACCCGATCCCCTTAGTCGCCTCTCACGACAAGCATGGGTTGCTGGAGACCTATTCTACCCCGGATCTTCACGGGTCCCTGTGGCTTAGAACAATAGTTAAGTCCATAGTGAAAAACGTCACTATTCAATGGAGACTACTTTTATTCGACAAGATGTTTCCTGTTTTGACCCTGAGTTTGAGGAAGATTTACATTGTGGCAGTTTAATATTTAGAGAACCGTTGCAAAAGCCACATGATTTTTGTTTCTTGTTTAACGCCGCACTTAGCAATATTCCAGCTCTATGACGGCGGTCTGTAAATATTCGTGTCTGCACCAGACAATCCAGTGATTGATATCACGAGCATCGATCCACGCAACTGGGATGCGATGACATGCAGCAACCAAGTCAGCGTGCCTGACCACCCAATCCCGTTAGTCGCCTCTTACGACAAGCATTGTGGCTGTTTAGACCTATTTTACCCCGGATCTTCACGGGTCAATATGAACAATGGGACCGTCCACTCATGAACGGTCACAGTGGCTTGCTTATGTACATTAGATCAACTATATGTGAATTATAGATATTAAACTATATATCCTTATTTAATCATACGCGCCGTATTTATTCAAATATGTATATTTCTGTCCAACACTCTTTACCCCTGGCGTATAATCGCAGAGATAATAATGGGGAGAACTCCATGTGTAAAAAATACCAAGCATTTACTCGAGGCCTAGGCGCTTTTTCGAGACCCGGCGTTTAATCAATGAAATACGGTACTATTTTAATGAAAATATACACGAATAGCTGTTCAAGTTATCGATCGGCTGTATCAAAACTATGTTTATAATGTACATGTCTGTTTATTCATTTACACAAAGTTTAGGAGGCATCCATGTGAGTGTTCATAGGATTGTTAGACGCAAGGTGTTGCATTAATCACACCGCCCAGTTTAGATGCATTCCAACAGCCTGGGATTATTTAATGGACATGCTACCTTACAGCAAAACAATCATATATCATCCTCCTCTTCACAACACATGTTTCCTGTCTGGAAAACGTTATTTATTTGCATCTGTTATTACAGTATTTTACTGTGATCTATTCATTAATAGTGCCGCTATTTATTGTTTGTTTTCGTTTCAGCAATATTTTTTTTGTAAATAATCGAGTCTGAACCTGACAATCCAGTAACTGATATTACAGAGCCTGACCACCCGATCCAATAGTAAACTCTTACGACCAGCACAGGCGTCGACTGTAGTGCCGTGGGGCGAGTGAGTTGGGTTTAACGCCGCTTTTAACAGTATTCCAGTTATATCACGGCGTGTCAGCTTAATGTGGGAGGAAAGCCCGAAGTGATGCAGGTCTCTGACGTTTACCACTTCGGTGAAACCCACGAGCACGGGTATGGTGCTGCTGCCAAACCTAAAAACGTAATCGGGGCGAACCGGGATTCGAACCCACAATCATAGGTTTCTGGCGTGTCCAAGGGACGCAACTCTACACAGCGAATCGCGGCGCCTATGCCCCCGTGGTGACGTGGCCTAACTCGTATTGAAAATCTGATTCGACCACTTGAACAAATAAGGTGTTATCATTGGTGGGAACAAGCGTCGAGTTCATTGATTCAGTGGTTTATGAGAAGTTTACGACGGGCGCGTGATTGACACCAGACGCCAGACAAACAGGCTCACATAAACTCACTCGACTGTTTACGACGGATGCGTGTTGGATTAATTATGTGACAATCACATAAACTCTCTTGACTTTCATTCAGGTGAGCTAGAAACAAGAGACCTTTAACCCAAAGTGAAACTATATTACCAGATGAGAAGTACAAAATCTGAACCTATTTCAGTGACATAACACTTAAGGGGATTAGCCATGACTACCAAAAGCTTTGATACGATGGGTTTTCATTTAAGTTATCAATTTTTCTTCGATTTTGTGAAATTTTATTGACCTCCTATTTTGTTGTAGGACGCAGTTCACCAGAAACCATGTGTACACACACAAATTGAGATTTGACGCGAAATATTCCGAATGCGAGTTCTGTTTGACGCAAGAGAAGATGACTGTTTGAATCCTTAAACTTGCTGATTGCATGTCCCATGTAACTACTGACCTTTCTGTTCTAGATGGACACACACACACACACACACACACACACACACACACACACACACACACACACACACAAACGTCAAGGGTGCCAGTGGGAGCCACCGGTGGGGCAGGATACACACAACTTTTCGAGAAGGTCTGGTATCATCACTTTTTAATGGTTACCCTATAAACACATACAGTCAAGTCCAGTTAATCCGACATCGATGGTTGCAAATGATTATGTCGGATTAACGAGTATGTCGGATAAACGAAATTTAGTAGTATTAACGTTCGTGATCGAAAATCGGACAACTACACGATAGATAAGGATTCAAACACGTAATAAATAATATAAAATACATATTCATATTGTTATGTTACATTGTTGGCGGAATATGTTTTCCAATCATGCAACCTCTAAAGTTTAACACAAAACAACTGTTACGGACTGTATGACCGATTCAAAATACTTTAAAAAGCATAGTCTGGAATGGAAGTCGCAATTTTGAAACTGGTACCTAAAGCTTAAGAAAGCTGCTTTCTTAATGGCTGACGTCGACTTCCTGTTGGTCATTTCATTGGTAGGTCATAGTTCGCGAAAGGTTGTTCTGACGTGACCTGTAATGGGATGTCCTCGTCGACAGCGAGAACTTGTATCTGATTTTAATAAGATTGAGGTAATCTAAGCATGTGAATTATCCTGTTTTCTTTATTTAAAGCATTAATTGTTTATTGTTAAGCAAGTTTATCTCTGCAGCCGTTGTAATATGCATCTACCAGCCGATTCGTCTGGCTATACTATGTACTTATGCTATGGTCGGAATTGTGCAGTGTACTCTTGCAGAGATTTCGTCTGATTATGGAAATGTTTTTCTATCTCTATCTATTACGGCCGAACTTGTGCGATGAATTGACAGCAATAAATCTTGGAAATCGAGTGAAGCCTGTCACAATTCGCTAGCCTTGGACCCCGAAAAGTTATTTCTGGGAATCCTTTTAGACTCCAAAAAAGATAGACTCAGGTAAATCCTCTGCTGAAGGCATAGTCGGAATCGTAAAATAGTCTGTGTTCTTTTGTAAAATTGTTGTTTTAGGGAATTCTTATAATTTAAAAAAAGTTATGTCGCTTAGATTATAGGTAAAACATTAATATAGTTAAAATGTATTTCGCCGAAATCAAAATTGGAAGATACGCCCTCACATAGAAATGTATATTACTGAGTAGGTTCAAAGAGCGAAGTGTGTAAATGATGGCGGGTTCCCTATCTACGTGTAAGTAGTCAAAGCGCAGCTTGCTTATATGATTTGTATATGGTGGCAGGACATGTCTATCTTCTTGCTTGGAACACATGGGGAGTGACACTGGGGTAGTTATAACATGCTCGTAACTATGGGGAGATTTGTTGCTTACAGGGGCGGTCGGGTAGCCTAGTGGTTAAAGCGTTCGATCGTCACGCCGAAGACCCGGTTTCGATTCCCGACATGGGTGCAATGTGTGAAGCCCATTTGTGGTGTCCCCCGCCGTGATATTGCTGGAATATTGCTAAAGGCGGCGTAAAACCATACTCACTCACTCACTCATTGTTGCTTACATTATAGGAAAAGGCATTAAAACAGGAACTGTATTTCGGTGGAATCCATCTAAAAAGAAGCGCCCCCACAGTGAATTGTGAACTTCTACCGGCAACATATGAGAGGGCCCCAAGAAGGGGAAAGAGAGCTGTGTAACTGATGGCGGCCCCCCGAACTACGTGTTATAAGTCAACACACAGCTTGCTCATATGATTTGTGTATAGTCGCCGGACATGTCTACCTTCTTGATGCGAATAAATGGAGATAAACACAAAGATTTATAACATCCTGTTGAACCTTATGATCACATGCTGTCTGTCATGTATTGACTATATTTACAATTAAACACCGCATGGATCCTGGTCATCATATGTTGGACTAATTCTTAGTCTTCGTAATCGTGCCACTCATATATACAACAACATAACGCACTGTGTTCTTTTTATTGCCGCACTCAGCACTATTCAAGCAAAGTGGCGCCGGCCTTTAAGTAGTAAAGCCTGGACCAGACAATCGAGTGATTGGCGTCAAGCGCGTCGATCTGCGCAAGTGGAATACGATGACATGCAATCCACCAAGGCAGCGGGCCCGACCACCGGATCCATTCCCTCGCTTCATATGACCAGCATAGGAATTACTAGGAATCTCCATGTGACAGAATGCACTGTAAACAGGGAAAAGAAGTATTCAACACAGTAACATTAGTTCACCTCACATCGCTTTCACAATTGCAACAGTGACATAGTTTAACGAAACTGTTTTCATATTCACTGAAATATTCACATTTCGAATAAATTACAAAGTGCATGTGTGTATGTTGATATGCCGTGTATAAGGAAGTTGAGGATGACAAAAATAATAAAAGCGACAAATAACATTCAAAAAATCGTGAAAAATCTCTACTAATATAAAACTAAAACTAAATCCAAAGTACGATTCCGATCACATCATAATCATGCGTTTATGAATCATTTTCAAATAGTGATGATTCAAGCTAACGTCCAAGGCTACTGTCTTCAAAGTGATTCGATCCCCGGCCGCGTCATACCAAAATACGTTAAAAGATTGTACGCACCCTCTCTGGCGCTCGGCATTAAGGGGCTAAAACAAGGACTGTCGGCTCGGAGTCAGTATACTGTGTCTGAGTGGGGTATTCATGTTAACCTGCGGCATATCAGTGGGCTAGCACTATAAATCGACATCTCAGTGGGCTAGCACTATTAATCGACATCAGTCCGGACTAGTACAAGAAGCCACACACACACACGCGCGCGCGCTATATAAGTGCAATTATCTTGGACGCGACGTTAAACCCAATTTCACCTCACCTCTTGACGCTGCTCATGGTTTACATCGGTTAAAGATAGTTGGGTGATTGGGAAATTAACAACAGTTAAAGATTGGCCTAAACAGAGGCGTGAGTGACTGAGTGAGTGTGTTTTACGCCGCTTTTAGCAATATCCCAGCAATATCACGGCGGGGGACACCAGAAATGAGCTTCACACATTGTACCCATGTCGGGAATCGAACCCGGGTCTTCGGCGTGACGAGCGAACGCTTTAACCACTAGGCTACCCCACCGCCCCCTAAACAGAGGAGAGCAAGTTGGAGTACAAACAATCCACATTCATTCATACACAATAATACACCATGCCTCATCATATAATGATCATCCAGTTAACAGAATATCACACTCCATGTAGTGTATCCATTTGACAACAGATGCATCGGGACAGTTCATAATCATCATGCAATTTATATTAATTGTTTGTATTTTACTGGACGGGTAACACCCGACACTTTGACATGGCAACTCACCGGGGGTAGGTTTTGTTCGGGGGTGCAATTCTACATCGACACCTCTCATGCCTTATGTCATGTTGACATTCATTCACTGCTATATATTCCCCGCACCGACAGGCGTTTTCAAAACCAAGGCCATCTATTGTTAACTGGCTTGTCCGTGTTTCAGTGGTTGCGCAAGTACAAAAGATTGAAAGCTACATGTAGTTGCGTTATCGACTGCTTCCTTCTCACTTTGTGAACACATGTAAAGGATTCAATAACGTCTGGTAGGCTTGCATATTCATTTGTACTCCACTCCACTGACCATTATACTTAATAGCTATAATTTCAGTTTCTCTGAGAATCTCTGAGGGTAATTGCAAGTACGTGTGTATATCTCTGTTTACAGTGAAACACTTCAAATGGCCGCTGTGCTCCTATCCTATATATATGTACACATGCACATGATTCAGATCTGACCTGTGAAGACCCGGGGTAGAATAGATTTTCAGCAACCCATCCTTGCCGTAAAAGGCGACTATGCTTGTCGTAAGAGGCGACGGGATCGGGTCGTCAGGCTCACTGACTTGGCTGATGCATGTCATCGATCCCAACTGCGTGGATCGATGCTCATGATATAAATCACTGGATTGTCTGGTCCACACTCGATTATTTACGACCGCCGTCATATAGCTGGAATATTACTGAGTGCGGCGTTAAACAACAAACCAACCAATCTTTATTTTTCTACATATACAAACAGCGTTATGTGGCCTGTCAGTTTGTGTTCAATGCAAAAACATTTATGTTTTTATACTTGTTAGCAATAGGTAATCACCATGATTAACTTGGGACATAATCCTGACGAGAACATGTGTTTTATGGCATAAACAGTGTGCCGTACATACCCTAAGCTATACACTTTGACACTGTCGGGATATCAACGGCAGCTCGGTTTCCGAGAGAGGAGGTAAGCAGTTTCATTCACGTTCGCCTACAAGGTTTTATCTATCAATGAAACGTTTTTGACGCTGTCAACGCTATATTTTGTTGTTGCTTGTTTTAACACACAGTATCATTACTCCACAGCTAAATGTCACAAAGTGAAACGTGAGCCATGGCGGCATTTTACAAGTGTGTAGCTGTTTGCGGTGAGTGTGTTTAACTTGTTCTTTGGCCTTATCTACAATGTAAATAATTTATTCAAACACTAAATTGCATTGAAATATCAATATCTTGATTTAGATAAGTGCATAGTTGCTACAATAACTCCAATGAGTTTAAGGACACATAATCCATTCTGTAAGAGAGAATTAAATGTAAAGTCACGTCGGCAATATTTCAGCCTTATTGGAATAGCACTTGCTTCAGTGCCTTAAACATTTTGGTTGGTTGGTTGGTTGTTTAACGCCGCACTTAGCAATCTTCCTGCTATATGACGGCGGTCTGTAAATAATCGAGTCTGGACCAGACAATCCAGTGATTAATATCATAAGCATCGATCCACGCAATTGGGATCGATGACATTCATCAACCAAGTCAGCGATCCTGACGACCCGATCCCGTTAGTCGCCATTTACGACAAGCATAGTTGCTTTTTACAGCAAGCATGGGTCTATTCTACCAGCTGTGATAATAATGATAAGCAAGGTATACTAGTTGGTTAATAGTAGCTGAATGTAAATTGAATATCATTCAACTGAGATGTGTTCCGCAGAGAATTCTTTTGGTTTTGTCGCTTTCATTTGCTAGTTAATGCTGCCGTTTATCACGATGGGGGACAGCTCAAATGGGTTTCACCTGGTGTTATCACTATTTAGTAGTGATTCATAAACATATGCTTATGCTATAGTCGGAATAGTACAATTGACTCTGCTTTGAGCAGACTTTTCTATTGGATATGAAAAGGGTTTGGAGGTTTTTCTTCACACGTTGTACTCATGCTGTAAATCGAATCAGGGCCTTCGCCGTGACGAGATAACACAGTAACAATTAGGCTACACCACCGCCCCCGTCTAAGGCATAAAAATCAAGTTAAACGCTGCTTGACTTTTTTAATGATCCCGACCTTCGTATTTACCAAAAGAATATCATGTCAAACTTTATACACCTGCATTGTATTATAATGAGCAAATGTTATGAGAAAAAAATGTACACAGTTTCTTGATGGGCTTGGGACTATTTTGGGACTATTTCCCTGAGCATATTTTCCAGAGGTGAAGTTAAACTTTAAAATGTTTAGCCATGCCATATATCTTCTATTTTTTCCAGTGTTGCTGGCGAAAACCGCACCTGCCATAAACGTAAACGTCGAGTGTAAATGTGAACAACTTTCTAGACTTTTCTCAATGAACCTATTTATCAACACGACACAGTTGATGTTCCTTAGTAACGACATGGTCGATGTTCAAGTTAACAGTGGAATTGTTTCCAGTCCTTTTGGAAATATAACAGATGAAGTTGGAATTCTCAAAGCAAGCCTTAACATCAAATGCAGCGATGTCCAACATATTCGATGTAAATCATTTGGAATGGTATACAACCCAACATCCTACAGTAATTTGACAATCACGCCGCAACTGGAATTTAATGGTAGGACACAGTTAACTCATTCTTTCCGCATTCAATTTATGTGAACATTGTAATGACGAATGTCTGTCTGTCATGTTGTAGATGTTAAATGGAAAACAAATGTTCACAAGTATCATTGATTAATGAATTGGTCAGTGCAATCACGCAATATTTCCACGAAGATTTCAAAGAGCATTATGCTACCCTTGCTCAAAACTTGTTTGATCTGGCTTATAAAACACAGGGCCATACTGAAACTCTCCAGACGCTTCTTGTAGACTTTGGGACGACATTTCACAATTTGACACTCACCTTGCAAATGTGCTTAAGATTTGGTGGACTCTTCTCTTAGCAGAGATTTATTATGGTTATGGACTGGCTTTGTCGCTTTTATTTATAATATGTTTATGTTTAGTGATTGAGTGAGTTGGGTTTAACGCCGCTTTTAACAGTATTCCAGTTATATCATGTGGGAGGAAAGCCCGAAGTGATGCAGGTCTTAGACGTTTACCACTTCGGTGAAACCCACGAGCACGGGTATGGTGCTGACAAAGCTAGAAACATAATCGGGGCGAACCGTGATTCGAACCCACAATCATAGGTTTCTGGCGTGCCCAAGGGACGCAACTCTGCACAGCGAATCGCTGCGCCTTAGACGACTGGACCACCCGTGCCCCCTGTTTATGTTTAAGTGAAAGAGATCAAAATCTGGTATATGCATCACCCTGTGGTGAAGCACCATCTATGCATGTTGTATATTTCTCTACAGATGCAACGCAGCAGTTATGAGTTGAAAAAATATGTTCAGCAATCCACGGTACTGTTTTTATGAATGCCTTATGAATGATAGCTATTTGTATTTTTATGTTGTAGTTGCTACAAGCAATCTTTCAATCACCCAGACGCCCGTGAAGGAGACATACGGCGTTGGTGATGTCGTGCTGTTCACATGTTCTGCGCTGTTTGGAGTTAACAGAACTAGACTGCAATGGGTGATCAGTCACTCAGATATCACAGGCTTCCAACCCGTTCCTGGTGACAGCCCTCAAGCAAGTACTGTGACTCTATCAGAGTGTTCCTACCATGCTGTCAGTAAATATGTTCACGTGCTCACAGAACATGGGGACATAACTCTGAAGTGTATCGCTGAAAACGATAGGTCAAGGTCAACTTCTCTCACAATCAGAACTGGCAGGGGTTTGTCATTGTTTTTATCTTACTAACTATGAACTGTTATAATGCACTGACTAGTACATACATTATAAGAATTTATAATGACATTAATGACTGTGAAAAGTTGCATTGTAGGACTAAATCGGGTTAACATTTTGATGTTAATTACCCTTGTCGCGAACACCTGGGCCCACTTGCACAAAACGATCTTAGCGCTAAGACTATTGTAAGCCTATGCTAAAGTATTGGAGTTACGATCATCTTAGCGCTAAGATCGCTTTGTGCAAGTGGGCCCTGGTGTCATTACTGATTTCCAGTGATCCATTCATTTTATTTTCATCGCTATATTGCCAACTAATGCAAACTGTTTCGTCCGATAATCGAGATTGGCTATTCTTGCGCGTTGACGTTTCATATATCTTTCATGTTTCATTTCAATGGCTCTAAGAATATGTTGGGCATATGTTCGTGTGGATGTTCTTAATATCTCGATTATCAAGAGATATGGCTCAATCAAGCATTATCATCCAGTAATAAGATAGATTAATTATTTAGATATGCACCGGTTAAGTTTCTATTTCCAGATAATCACAGTACCCATCTGTTTCTATCGAGCATGTTAGTGTACGTGCATTTCATCATGTTGCCATGTGTATTTGCTCTGTTTGGAGACAAAGTAACGTTCCGAAAACCAGGTGAGAATATATTTTAAATAACGTACCCTGTTCTTGAAAATGCACTAAGAATTGAAATATCTTGTCATTGATCTTCATGTCGAATCGATGATCATACAATTTTTTGTATGATGATTTTTTTTTCAGGTAAGAATCATTATTATTCATATTTTCAGAGCGATTGTGTATGCGCAGATTTCGTACGGCTATGTCATTCCTTGTGGGCCTCACGTTCTTCATATGGTGGATCATAATACTAAGAGACCATCTTCTCAGATCATTAGGTTAGTTATTTTGTTTCATCAGAAAACTATCAGGTCGATATAAATTATTAGTTTTCAATTATCAAATTATTGTAGTTAGATTTTGTTGCCCTATTTCTAATCATGTGTATTCATGTACACAGGTTATTTCATGTATGCTGTGATCGAATTTGTCTTCGTACTGGGCTACACCCTCACGAGGTTCATTGCAAACTTGTCCAGGCGCTTCGAAAAAAAACGTAAGATCTTTATTGTTCATTGTGGCTTTGTATACGAAACGTTGTACTATTTCCCAGAATTTAATTTTATGCACACTCATATTTTCTGACAGACATTTGCAAATAATAACATCTTTAACCTTCTATATCCGTTCGAGAAATAGGTCCCAACCCTTTGTGTATCACAAGTGATGAAACAATACAATGTGATAACAACGTCAATATTTGTGGGTGTTTTATTCAGGCAGCGCAACGGTGACATTGTGCAGGGAGAGTAATTTTAGGTGGACACAAAGACCTTTCTAACTCATACATTTCATGTTCACAGGTCAGAGATATTTGTACAATATCAGAGTAGCCACTTCCTATGGGGCGACAATGACGCCCTCTATATGCTGGATTATGATCAGGTGTTATGGAGGCACTAGCATCATAGGACTTGGTAGGTAAACATTTATTTGCTTCATCTGTTCACCATAGGTCTTCAGCAACCCATGCTTGCCGTAAAAGGCGACTATATGTTTGTCGTCAGAGGCGACTAACGGGATCGGGTGTTAAGGCGCTGACTTGGTTGATGAATGTCATCGTATCCCAATTGCGAGGATCGATGCTCATTGTGTCAATCACTGGGTTGTCTGGTCCAGACTCGATTATTTACAGCCCGCCGTCATATAACTGAAATATTGCTGATTGCGGCGTTAGATAACAAAAAATCAAATTTCGTTTGGAAAGCATTGTTTCATAAAGTGATAAATTAATATTGTTTTGGAAAAATAATGATCAGATCATCTAAATAAATATGTTTACAGTCTCGTGTACATAACATTTTAGAGGCCTTTTTCTGGTTGGTGACGATCGGATGCTTTACTGGATTCGTCTGCGTCTCAAAGAGCCGAGAAGGAAAGTATTGGGAAGTACCGGAAAAATGTTATTGACGTGCATGAAGTTGTTCTTGCGAGTTGCCATAACACATGAACACATCCGACTGATCATTTATGAAAGGAGTGCATTTAGATATTCTCACGGACTTTAATAAAAGGAGCTACTTGTGAATGACATGTGAAGTACCTGAATATATGTTGGTTTTTTTTGTTAAATAAACTATATATCGTTCAATGGCATTGCACGATGTTCCGCTAAGCTTTTTCAAAACAGCTGACAAGAAACGACATGTGAAGTGCACACAATGTTCTGTTGACCTATATCGAAAATAACCCACAAATCTCAGTTAGTGTATGTCAAATACGATGGATTTTAACAGGTCAAGATTTTATCATTGTTGTTTCCTGGAACACGCTTCTTGTAAACAAAGAAATTTAAACAAAATGGCGTAGTGCATGCTTCAACAACTACATACTTCAGTCGCTTCACGTTGGCAAAGAAAAAAAGAAAGGCGTTATTATACACTTTATTCAGATGTATTGTAGGCCATAGGCCCATGATACAATGGTTACAGTGTGGTGATGGGAGTTGGAGATCCCAACAGACTTTGCCTTAGATTCATAGCTTTCAGAATATACATGGCTAGTTTCTTAACAGTAAATGGGTTGGTGGATGACATTAAAATATTGTACTTATGTCTTGTCGGGAACTCATAATAATTCAAGGATATATATTCTGACCTCAAAACTTGATAACAATCACAAATTAAAATAAAGTGATACTCATCTTCGATATAATCATGTTTACAAACAGTACAAACTCTTTCTTCTCTAGGTTCCTTATTATGTCTACCTGATTCAATTCTTAGAACTACATCTGAAACGAGCCATAATACTTCTAAATTTATCACATGATTGCCTTGTAATATACATTTCAACACCAAATGTTTGCTTAAACAAAGAATAATAATATGATTTCGAACTTTCATGTATAGCTGAATGCCAGTCTTGTTGGTACGATAATTTCAGTCTCACAAAAAATCCTTTATAAACAAAGGTATATTTGCAACAAACTGTTGATCCCATATAAAACCAAATCCTGCTGACACAATAATGTGTCTAATTTTGGAAACCCAGTTTACTTTACCATTACCTACAGTTTGCAGTTGCATATTATAGCATTTCTTTACATATCTAGATTCTGGCATTTTCAAAATTTTACACCAATATTTAACAATATTTAACAACAATACGTGTATACATACAGTATCAGACAGTGATCCTGCCGTGTTAGAGGTAAATATCTTGGTTGTATGGCTCAGTGTCGCACAGAAAGATAGCCAAGTTGGTTGTATGGGTATTCGCTCACACACGTCACAAAGCTAAATTCATATTCTTTTATTGATAAAGTACAATGTGTTTTCGTGGCGATTTCTGTCGTGTAGTGACGCATCAGGCCGTCCATGTGTTGCTGCTGTCAACCATCTGTCTTGACCACAGCAGCATACATGAATCTACCGTGAAGATTCCGGGGTAGAAAAGGTCGTAATCTTGAGGCGACTATCAGGATCGGGTGGTCAGGCTCGCTGACTTGGTTGATGCATGGCATCAATCCCAATTACGTGGACCTATGCTCTTGATGTAAATCACTGGATAGTCTGGTTCAGACTCGATTATTTACAGACCGCCATGATATAGCTGGTATATTGCTGAGTGCGGCGTTAAACAACAAACAAACAAAACAAAACATGAATCTACCGTGATACCACTGATCCCATGCATGTACGGTAAAGTTTGTATTGCAAAGACGAAACAATTTGACTGTCAACGAATGCTATAACTGTTCTCAGGATTCACTTCGAACAGGCTGGCGTACACAAGACAAGTATGAAAGCCTTTCTAAGGTACGATAGGATATTGAGATTGTTAGTCTGATCTGTTTTTGTATCATGAGTTTTAAATATTAGAACTAAATATTGTATTATGCGAGCATCGAAGTTTAAGTTATAATTGCTCATCACTATAGTCAGTTCAGAAACCGCGTAGGATTATACAGACTGAGTGAACTGCCTCATTTTTGATATAGTGCCAAATGACTTGCAGACATGTCTGTTCACGTAACCACTCACTCATTGGGAAACCGCTATCTTCTCATTGAGGGAACGTTTTAAAATAGTTTTTGAGCAAATAAACGAGGCATTGTTGTACAGAGCTTACTAAAAGTAGTTCCTGCCAAGTGATTTCATGACCTCATTTGCATATTTATCGGATCGTGATACCACGTTTACCGGATTGCTTTATCGCATCGATAACACTAGCCATTATATTTAAAAAATATTTTATTACTCCCAATGCAACAATAACTGTCTATATCGTTATGTTGGAATGAGACCTCTCCATACAAGTGCTGGACAAAGAATAATAAAACAGACTGTATACAGTTTCTGTAAAATAAAATGCGGATGTAAATAATCGACCTGAGTTATTTTAGAAACTGACACTTGTTGTATATTAGAATAAAACTTAGGAAAAAAATAGGTTTGTTTGTTTGTTTGTTTTTTAACGCCGCACTCAGCAATGTTCCAGCTATATGACGGCGGTCTGTAAATAATCAAGCCTGGACCAGAGCCTGACCACCTGATCCCTTTAGTCGCCTTTTACGACAAGCATTGTCGCCTTTTACGGCAAGTATGGGTTGCTGAAAACCTATTCTACCCCGGAATCTTCAGTATGTATTGGTGATAGTTCCGAGATTAGTGAACATAAAAACATGTGTGTTCACCCTGTGAATTGATGTAATTGTACATTGTAAAAAGAAGACAGTCACTGAACTTTCCATTGCGCAAGGAGCAGTTATTAACACATAATACATAAAAACGCGATCCCATACAGTGGTATAACGCCAGGCAAGATGACGTTTCGTAAAAGGGAATTCATTTAATTTTAGCCACAGCTTTGACTGTTAGTCTGTATTAATCGAATATCTTTTGCAAAGAAAATGAGACACGATATTAAGCCTCGTGACATGGATTATATCTACATGACTTGCTCAGATAAAAATGTACATATGTAATGCCTTAAATAATCTGTAAGGCTATCAACTGCGCTTATCCCATGACTTCCATTCTCTCTTGTTGGAAACAGAAACGAAGGCGATGAGTGAAATGGCTGTCACCACCAACCAGACACCTTCTGCAAACATAACATATAAGTTTCAGTATATGCACATAAATGGCGTAGAAATATTTTTACATGTGTTAATATTGTATTACAGTTATATATAATATTTTAATACAATAATCAGATGCATTTAGTCCACACTACGACTTTATTATAGTCTCTGGATATAATACCCTGTATGGAGAACTCTAGTTGCATCTGAGTTCTGATCATCACGTGCACCCAACATATACCCGTAGTGATGACAGCTGTAACAGATATAATACCCTGTATGGAGAACTCTAGTTGCATCTGAGTTCTGATCATCATCCAACAGACCCGGAGTGATGACAGCTGTAACAGATATAATACCCTGTATGGAGAACTCTAGTTGCATCTGAGTTCTGATCATCATCCAACAGACCCGGAGTGATGACAGCTGTAACAGATATAATACCCTGTATGGAGAACTCTAGTTGCATCTGAGTTCTGATCATCACCCAACAGATACCTGGAGTGATGACAGCTGTAACAGATATAATACCCTGTATGGAGAACTCTAGTTGCATCTGAGTTCTGATCATCACCCAACAGATACCCGGAGTGATGACAGCTGTAACAGATATAATACCCTGTATGGAGAACTCTAGTTGCATCTGAGTTCTGATCATCATCCAACAGATACCCGGAGTTATGACAGCTGTAACAGATATATACCCTGTATGGAGAAATCTAGTTGCATCTGGGTTCTGATCATCATCCAACAGATACCCGGAGTTATGACAGCTCCGCAGGATAGTGCTACTCTACAGTTGTAGAGAAGTCTTTCACCTGCAATGATAGTCAAATGCAGAACCAGATCATGATCATTTACAAAAAATAACAGATTAAACAAGACGTAGGATGCTTTGTTCTATTTACGATGTGTCAATTAATATTAATAACGCGGACCTGGCTTGCCTATGAAGCATATTGTTAATCTTTTAATTCGTCCTCTTTGTAGTTGGGTGTAAGGTAATATTTTACATATGATACCATGAAAATGACGCAATGGTATTACCTACCAACTGCGAAGAGGTATAATAAACACAATATGTGAATTTGATGCAATGATTCTGATAAGTTTACGAGTCAGTAGCCGTCAGTAACCCCATACACCCGGTATTACCGGTAATTCTTATTACATACCGTCTTTCTCGAAGCTTTCAGGCAGCAGTCGGACAACAGCATAAAGAATGAAGAACAATGATTCCATAACCAAAAAACAAACGTAACCTGGAAATAAATAAATTGAAATATTAAACATAGTTCAATCAATGTATGATATATCGATTACAGAAGGTGTCCTGTCACCACATCTCAATAAAACAGGAAATCAAAATGTATTAGTGTTGTCAACTCCGACTCCAACTCTTGGATGAAGAAAACATTATACAACTTACGTAAAGAATAATTACTTCAAAATGCAATTACCTGATGTGTGAGCACCTTGAATCACAATTATCCACCATACAAGAAATATAATGCCCGTGATTAATGAAATCCAGGCTCTGCGCTTTCTACTTTTCGTTGTTTCTGAAATATTGTGATGTGAGTTCATGGAGTAAATAAACACTCACAATCCATTATCGCAATACGTAGTTTTATAGGTGATTTCACTTCACTTTCCGACAGAAATATCAGCACTACAGTCTAAAATTTGCAACCTGGTTGTCTCCAACAATGGATAACTCAACATATAGTCAATACTCCCAAGGGACACATCCTAACATGTACTCTGCAGATATCAAAACTTTACACGGAATACAACTAAACTGCCTGGCAAAAAAAGAATACAACCGTGTTTGATGGTGCCTAAAAGTTTACAATATCAACTAGCAAAATCTGTAGAGTTTCCACCATTGAACTAAATTGTACGTGCTATTAACAAAAGAATTTAAACACATATATAAAATGTTATCGTCGTTAATTGGATAGAGAGTGAAATATTACCTCACTCACTTACTCACAGTCAATGTGAATACTTGCAAGGTGTCACAAAGAAATAAAACGTCTTACTTGGATCTCGGAAATTTTGCGGAATGATGTTTTTCATCTGTAGAAAGTCACAGAAAGGTGGCAGGATGACAAAATGTGGGTACACCAAGAACCCCGTCGATAGGAAAAGATGGGAACTAAGTATATTGTCAGGTTCTGTAAAGTAAATCATTTTATTTCAATAAGTATGAATGCAAGTGTGTATCGTTTAACGGAAACATGAAGGAATTCATGTACAGTCAGACATCGTTGTGTCGAAGTTGAAGGAACATGCGTAAATACTTCGGGTTATCACTAGTTCGACACAACCAAAAATGATGAATAAATCAGGAATACGCAGGGACCAAGAATTTACTTTGAGACAACCGTAAGTTTCACACAACGGTATTTGACTGTATATTCCTTTTTTCAATATAACATGATCAGCTCATACACGACATGACAGTCAATAAATTTTCTGTAACAGAGTGAGTCTTGCTTTCTTCCCGCATCAAGCTGACATGCTAATATATATATATATATATATATATATATATATATATATATATATATATATATATATGTGTGTGTGTGTGTGTGTGTGTGTGTGTGTGTGTGTATATATATGGGTTGGTTGGTTGGTTGGTTAGTTGTTTTACGCCGCACTCAGCAATATTCCAGCTATATGACGGCGGTCTGTAAATATTCGAGTCTTGACCAGACAATCCAATGATTGACATCATGAGCATCGATCCACGCAATTGATATCGATGACGTGCATCAGCCAAGTCAGCGAGCCTGACCACCCGATCCCGTTAGTCACCTTTTACGGCAAGCATGGGTTGCTGAAGGCCTATTCTACCCCGGATCTTCACGGGTCCATATATATGGGTGTGTATTTGTGTGTATATATATCTGATGCAGTAGGTCTATTTGTTATTGGTTTTGAAAACGAAACAAGTTGGAGGTAACGTGATACAAGTTGAGGCATAGTTGGTACCTTGGTTGGTTTCTCCAACTGCGACTGATCCCACTTCAAAAGCTCCAAACATGCACTTGAACTGCGATTGCCCTTCGCCTGCCTCCTGTCTTAGTTCACTGAGCACGTGCACATGGCAACCAGGTCCGACTCTTCTCGTGACATTATATGAACGTGGATCAAGTTTCAAAAAAGTCTCGTCAGACGAACGAGATTGCCACCACATCTCCGTTGTTCTGGATCCAGCCTCTAATGCGCATGTCAGAACTGTGATGTATCTGCTGTCATTGAATAGAACCCTTCTTCGTGTAATAGAGACATTTTCCCAGGTAACTGAAATGGATAATTGTTTGTTTGATGTTTAACGACACAGTCGGCAACATTCCACTTATTATGACGACGAGTAACCGAAATAACCGAGTCTGGACCAGATAATCCAATGATTGACATCGTGAGCATCGACCTACGCAATTTGGATACGACAACCAAGTCAGTGAGCCTGACCAGCCCTTCGCCACTTATGACAAGCATGGTTTGCTGAAGGTTAACTCCAGCCCCATTTTCACGGGGTAAAATGGCAAGTGAATGATTACAATAACACATAAACAAACAGAAATTAAATTCCTTATAAATTCTTATTTTCGCAATTTATGATAATATTGGACATGGAATTTTATTATGTTAGATTATAAAATAATTCTGTGTATAAACAACGATTAACATGTGAACACAATATATTTGTTTTTTTGTTTGTTATTTAACGCCGCACTCAGCAATATTCAAGCTATATTTCGGCGGTTTGTAAACGAGTCTGGACCAGGCTATCCAGTGAATGGGTTGCTGAAGACCAATTCTAACCAGAATCTTCTCGGGTGGCAAAGTAATGAATATTACTTTTTAGACCACCCGGCTTCGTTATGACAAGTATGAGTTGCCAAAGACCTATTCTGACCCGGATCTTCACGGGTAACACGATGCATAATAGTCTTACCATCAAATTCAGTATCCGGCTTAAATCGTACATGTGTGTAAGCAGAATCTGAGTAGCCATACACAACACAATATATAGTACTCGCGAGTTCACACTCTAGGAAAGCCGTTCCTCTGATGTACACATCATTGTCAGTTAGTTGTCCGGTAATGTTGCTTATGGTGTATTTGTCGTTGGGAACAACTACGGGGTCTTTCTTTTTTTCCAACTGAACGACTGTCACGTTGAATATTTCAATAGAAATGGAGAAAATCTTCTGATAGTTATTGATATATTTAGACGCCTGACAGTCCACAGTGGTCCGCACGGGGGATCCAGCAGTAATGTGACTTGTGCAAACTGAAATTTCAGAACCATTCCATTAAACAACAAAACATACTGACTGACTGACTGACTGACTGAGTATGGTTTTACGCCGCTTTTAGCAATATTCCAGCAATATCACGGCGGGGGACACCAGAAATGGGCTTCACACATTGTACCCATGTCGGGAATCGAACCCGGGTCTTTGGCGTGACGAGCGAACGCTTAAACCACTAGGCTACCCGACCGCCCCACAAAACATACAAAAATGTCTGAAATAGTTGAGACGTTATTGTGTTGACACATTATCGGTTGAGTCTTATTTTGTCCATACTTACATATTGTATACAGCGCTGTCAAACCCGTTGCAAATCGTGTCATTTCCATGCCGTCTGAAGCACAGAACACTCTCACATGTAATACATTTATTGTATGTGAACAATAACGTGAGTCACCTCAACACAGAATCAGGAACGAATTTTAGGCCAGCATTATACACAAGAGTCGCGATAGTTATATTTAACTATAGCATAGAAAGTTCATAGATAAAAAATTACAGTCAGTCAAAACCCACAGGTCAAACTGACGCAGTACTGATACTGTCTTAGGGCATGCATAGCAATAACGTTCTAGTTGACATTCCTCACTGGGGCGGCACGGGTGGCCGAGTTGTCTAAGGCGCCGCGATTCGCTGTGCAGAGTTGCGTCCCTTGGGCACGCCAGAAACCTGTGATTGTGGGGTCGAATCCCGGTTCGCCCCGATTATGTTTCTAGGTTTGTCAGCACCATACCCGTGCTCGTGGTTTTCACCGAAGTGGTAAACGTCTGAGACCTGCATCACTTCGGGCTTTCCTCCCACATTAGGCTGACACGCCGCGATATAACTGGAATACTGTTAAAAGCGGCGTTAAACCCAACTCACTCACTCACTAAAACAGTAGGCTGAGTACAGGAGATAAGTTGCAATATGTCATACAGGTTAGGCACATCGACGTTAACATAGCCCCTGAAGTCGTAATTATAATGTAGTCGTTTGTTTATCAGAATGTTTTAGGCCACTTTTATGTGTATAATTGTCACAGCAACATATCATGATAACAAGTTCCAACACAGGAACTCACGCAAGATGCAGAAACGCTCATCCATGTATGCAGACAGACATAGTAAATTTGCACAAGGTTACAATAAAAGTAAGTGAAACATCAAAATATTGAAAAACAGACTCCATGTCCCTTATGGGCCACCGTACAATACAGCATTGAAATACAGTGGACACTTTGTACCTGCTCCAACAACAATCTCATTTACCTTACCTCCGTGTCAGAGTGTTGATCTGATTGGCTCACGTAATCTTGATAAAATACTACGTATCCCGCCTGGGAAGGTAATACATGCCTGAGCGGGAGAAATCCCCCATGCCCCGACACGACAATCTGCACTTGAGGAGGCGAACAAACCTGTTGGATCACGAGACTAAGCAACACATTACCGGCTGTTTACGAGTCAATGAAAGTCACGTGACACGGCACAAGTTTACCTCAGCTCAATGGAACAGCTATTTTCTGTCATTTTTTTATTTCTTTTAGATTGAAACACGTCGGCAAGATAAATACGTTGCAGCAGTAATCGGGGTATATTGATGCCTCGTTTGACATGCACTTAATATTAATAACATTTCAACAAAGTTGTGAGTATGCCATTTTAATAGCGTAGTACTAAACATTCTAAATGTAATATTACATCACTTTGCCAAGCGTGAAGATCCAGGTTAGAACTGGTCTTCAGCAACCCAATCACTGGATTGCCTGGTCCTCGAATATTTACAGACCGCCGTCAAATAGCTGTGTGCGCGATTAAACGACAAACAAACGAAACACCACTTTGGATAACATCGTTATTCATCTCAGTTCCTGTTTATGATTTAGAGATAATTCTATCTGCAGTTTTATTCATATCCTTATCAGACCCGTGAAGATCCGGTGTTGAATAGGTCTTCAGCAACCAATGCTTGCCGTAATAGGTGACTATGCTTGGCGTGAAACAAGAAACAAACAAAACAAACACATCATTATCGTGTATGAAACACGCAGTATACTACTCATACTCATGGTTGTAGTGTGCAGTCCGGCTGCAGTTCAAGGCTACATATGTCTGGCTGTGTCCCAACGTAATTTCCAGCTGTGCAGTGTTGTAAGAGGCCGGGTCAAGATGACACGGATTTACCTGATAACATTAGCCAGGCCGCCACATATTTACTGTTTTGGTTTCACGCAGGGTAACACGGACGCAATAAACGCCCTGTTTATTTGAAAACGTAGACGATTGCCTAACACCCACATTATATTAGACGGAATAATTTGGTTCTCTTTATTCACGTTCGAATCAATACTCGTCAATATCGTCAATTGCAAGGCATGTATAATTCATTTTTCGCCTGGTACACGCAACTGTGGCAATATGTTTCTGTTGTTTGGTGTGTCCCAACCATCGCTTTGACAACGAAAGATGTAATATTTATAATAGTACGCAAACAGCTGTTGTATAGGACTGGTATATTATCTGTATAATACATGTGCGTTGTTTCAACAGTGTATCAACGGGAACAGGTGTTTGGGAACAGGTGTGAAAAGACTTGTCATTAATATCGTCACGTTCACGATTAGTTCACTTGTATAGCAACCTCCATGCACATGTGCGTGTGGCTGCTTGTACTAGTCCGGGCCTATGCCGGTGTAGTAGGCTCAAACGACTCCCCCTAAATTTGACTCTAGAGTCATCTGAGCCTAGGCTCACATGACTCCCTTACCCAGGCTCAAAACACTCCATCTAGGCTCATCTAAGTCCCCTACTGGGCCCAAGTGACTCCCCTTGTTTTGCATTAAAATGATTACAGAAAAGATCAAACATATCTTGTATTATAAAGATTTTCAGCCCCTCTTCCTCATTTTCTATTCTGAAATCTCAGGTTAACAGCAATCCTCAATATTGTGTGTGAGAAGTTTTAGTACCAGTTATTTTATTACAGTTTTAAATTTAACTTTATTTGGAATAACTCCAGGTGCCTCTCTTAAATTACTATACTTTTCTTAACGTATATTTTATTTTCAGAATACTCCCTGTGTCCTACATCCAGTTCTTTAGTATCAGGCTCAAACTCCTCCCCCTGTTCTATATCCAGTTCTTTAGTATCAGGCTCAAACTACTCCCCCTGTTCTATATCCATGATACCATGCCGCAGTTTAACATGGACACTCCACTCATGATCAGACACTTTATTCTGGCTCCGAGCGGGGCGGTCGGGTAGCCTAGTGGTTAAAGCGTACGCTCGTCACGCCGAAGACCCGGGTTCGATTCCCGACATGGGTACAATGTGTGAAGCCCATTTCTGGTGTCCCCCGCCGTGATATTGCTGGAATATTGCTAAAAGCGGCGTAAAACCATACTCACTCTCTCTCTCTCTCGCTCTGGCTCCGAGCCGGTCAGTCCTTGCTGTCCCCTTAATGGCGAGCCCCAGACAGGGTAACAACAAGCACCATCTTTCAGGTCTAATGGTTCGTCGCGGCCGGGAATCGAACCACCAACCTTTAGCTCAATACACTACACCACGGAGGCGTTTTTATATCTCCTAGATTTGAGGATGAAACACTAATTAGTTCAAACACTAAAACATTTTGTACATGCATCAATAATACACATAATGCGACAATATGAACAATATTCACTCACTCGCATGTATGGAAATAGAATATCAAAAGCCCAAGCATCTACTTGAAATCGCGCCCATCGTTTTCTCACGGCTTCTTTCCGCGACACACATACATAACACACACACATTGACATGCTTCGTAGTCAGGATTGGTTGTTTTTGTTGTTTAACGCCGCACTCAGCAATATTCCAGCTATATGACGGCGGTCTGTAAATACGGCCTGTATGACGGCGGTCCACGCAATTGGGATCGATGACATGCATCGACCACGTCAGCGAGCCTGACCACCCGATCCCGTTAGTCGCCTCTTACGACAAGCATAGTCGCCTTTTACGGCAAGCATGGGTTGCTGAAGATCTATTCTACCCCGGATCTTCAATTGCAATGTTCTTATTGTGGTTTTATATACAAACTGACATAATATATGTACATGTATTTCCACACATACGTATGCGTTACACCTTACAGACCCATGTAAAGCACTATTGACAATGAGCACGGCAAATGGGTAATTGATGATGGGACTATATTCAAGTTTGTACACTGCAATTATTAAAGATCCAAAATGGAGAAATGAGTGTATCCAATCAGTCTGGGCACTTGCAGTTAATAACATATCAGAACAAACATCAACACAAATCTATATTTTCCCACAAGCAGCCTGGTTCTAATCAGGTTTAATGCATCTAAACAGTCAGGGTTTGTTTCACTAGAATGTCAATGTCACAAATAAATCTATTTATATCTTTGTACAAATAATTTCCGCCTATGTATCCTGATGATGTGCACGTACCTCTGAACAATAACGAAACCTTCCTTTTGGAGCGGAGTTTGTACGTACGACAGGCAGAGTGCATGGCCCTTGCCATTCAGCAGCATGGAGTACTTTTCTCGGACAATACTCTACGTCGTACTCGCTGAGTGGGGCTTCGCTGGTACGTTTTCCAACAAAGCTAAGTCGATAGCTATAGATTATTTCAAACGCTAAAACAATGCTTACAATATTCAATGTTTATCAATGTTTACAATATCCATGTGTGCACTACGTATGCAGTTTTTTAAGTCAAAGCTGTCATCAGTGCATTTCAAACAGTGTCGCAATTCGCTGTGCAGAGTTGCGTCCCTTGGGCACGCCAGAAACCTATGATTGTGGGTTCGAATCCCGATTCGCCCCAAATATGTTTCTAGGTTTGTCAGCACCATGCCCGTGCTCGTGGGTTTCACCGAAGTGGTAAACGTCTTAGACCTGCATTACTTCGGGCTTTCCTCCTACATTAAGCTGACACGCCGTGATATAACTGGAATACTGTTAAAAGCGCCGTTAAACCCAACTCACTCACTCACTCAAACAGTGTCATTGAAGAATGATTATGTATACATACATCCTTTGGAACCGTGAATATCCGGGTAAAGAACAGGTCTTCAGCAACCCATGCTTCCCGTAAGAGGCGACCGACGTCAGGCTCGCTGACTCTGCTGATGCATGTCATCGTATTCCAATTGCGTACATAGATGCTCATGATGTCCATCACTGAATTGTCTGGTCCAGACTTGATTATTTACAGACTGACGTCATATAGCTGGAATATTGTTGGGTGCGGTGTTTAACAACAATCGAGCGAAAAATATATGTTGGCGTATTTCACTTTTATGGAAATTGTGGCTTGTGATACATTACGTTTGTTGTTAGTGATACCGTGTCAATTCATTCTGATTGCATATTGTTTTATGCTTTTATGCAGGGTGCCAGATCATCCTAGACATCAAGCCGAAGATAATTCGTCCAGGCAGTTCTCGACCCGTGACTATACGATGCCACCTTGATTTGGTACTCTCGAGGACGGACACGGTGTACTCGATAATGCTTAAGAAAGGAGGGAGTTCCGTGGCTATTTTATTTCAGGATGGAAGCATTGAGATGACGGAATCAAAGTTCACTGCCAATGGTTCGGTGGCCACAGAATCTTTCTCCACTGCTTTTCTTCAATTGTCTCTGGATGACGTCACGTGTATGGATAAGGGAGAGTACTCTTGTAGCATGGCAGTTCGACGTTTGTATAACAGCAAAGAGCTTGGACCTGTTACATCTCGTTTGGAAGTCAAGGGTTAGTCCTCCCGACGTGTTGTTTGAGAATGTGTCGGACTTCAGTGATTATTATTTGCGTTATTAATCGTTATTAATTACCCGTCGTCTAAGGCGCCGCAATTCGCTGTGTAGCATTACGTCCCTTGGACACGCCAGAAACCTATGATCGTGTTTTCGAATCACGGTTCTCCCCGATTATGTTTCTAGGTTTGTCAGCACCATACCTGTGCTCGTAGGTTTCACCAAATTGGTCAACGTCTGAGACGACCTGCATCGTGGCTTGCCTGAAATTATGTTAAATGAGGCGTTAAACCCAACTAACTCACTCACTCACTCACTATTATCCGCGTCTTGTTAAGGTTTGGTAAAGAAAGGAACAACGTGTCGTCATAACTGAAACAGAAGCATTTATAAAATTGGCCTTGCAACTGTTTCTCTTTTATCACGTTATGGTACTGTCACGGATACTCTATCTGTCTTAGAGTACAAATACTAGAGTTTCACGAAAAGCACATTACATGATTAAGTGAACAGTTCACAGAAAAGGTACTTTTCATGATCACATTCCACTCGAATCCCACGGTCTGTTTATCCCAGGGTAAACTGGAAGTTTGAAAAGTGCTTTTGTATAAGTGCATTTGCAGGAGTACATTATCGAGGTAGAATTGCACTGCACACAACCCAAATGTCAAATATCCATTGGATCACAGCCTTTTGATATCTCCTATAATGAGTTAGATTTCAGGCTTATAGGTCCTCGCATGTACATGCATTGGTCAAATATAATGAATGTGGCCGTTAGTCAGTGCTGTTAAAATGTTCAAAAGAATTACCACATGAATTCCAGAACATGGTTTGTCGACTTCACTTTGGAGAGGTACAAATAGTATTCGTAACGTAGAATTAATATGTTTTATAAGACATTAGTAGTACGTTTAGGACATTCACAAATGATTAAGGGATATATGTCATCGATTACTCGTTTTCAAAAATTACCTAAATTTCGAAGTTTACTTTGTGTAAATTTGCAGTGTTTCTCTCACACTAGAATTTGAGACCCCTGAAGATTCCGGGGTAGAATAGGTCTTCAGCAACCCATGCTTGCCGTAAAAGGTGACTACGCTTGTCGTAAAAGGCGACTAACGGGATCGGGTGGTCAGGCTCGCTGACTTGGTTGATGCATGTCATCGATCCCAATTGCGTGGATCGATGCTCATGATATTAATCACTGGATTGTCTGGTCCAGACTCGATTATTTTCAGACCGCCGTCATATAGCGGGAATATTGCTGAGTGCGGCGTTAAACAACAAACAAACAAACAAACAAGAATTTGATACTCAAAACGTCAACGACAATACAACACTTCTTCGGTGTCTCTGGGGGCGTGTGTCCGCTTGTCTGTTTAAACAAAGATAACGTCAGAAGTGCACCAATGCCTTGCAAGCGAGTGAACTCGAATGATAATCGGGAAGATAATGTATGACCAGTGAATGAAAATATTATGGCGTTTACCTTTATATCTGTGACCCATAGTATTTCTATTTTTGTAATATTTTTTAGTTTGAAGTTTACACGATATACGGCTTTTCCATTGGACAAGAGGTCGGTCACACGACCGCGAAATTGACGTTCATAAGTGTATGAACGACACAATTTGACGTTCATACGTTTTTCACGAGACCGTGTTCTTGAAATGACGTAAACACTGACGGACTACTTCCACATTCCTGGGGAAACCCCTTGGAATTCCCTAGCACGAAAACATGAATAAGCGTTCTTTCTGATCATTTAGAACCTTCATTCTTGGTCTCAGCCTTTCAGTATACATTGAGAAATGTCAGAGAGCGTGACTGCAGGATTGTTCACGAATATCCTCGCTACGGCCCATCCTAATGAACAAACGAAGAAATGCACATCTAAACCATCGTAGTATCGACTCGATCCGTGCCTAGGCTGACATTGACCGTCTCCAGCAATCTATGAATTTACCTTTGTGTCTGTTTGACGCATCTTTATTCACCTTTCAATGATCGGCCATTTGATCAATGATGACTAACACATGTAGCCGCCACAGGTTCATTAACAACTTCGGAAATCTCTCCCGTCACGTTTATCGTGTCGGCCATTTTGACGTCTTGTACTTGATGTGAATGTATTACGACGCGCTGTCATTGTGACTGACTTACTGAGGTAGTTCTTTATAGACCTTTCTCATCTGATGATCTGATTTGAACACATGTGCTGCATAAGATGTGTCTGAAGAGCAAGTTGTGCATCCATACGCCCATGTCACCTCTCTTTTTGAGGAACTATTTTACTCCGCGATTTAGCTGGTTGTTGTATGGCTGTCAGTGTAAACATGAAATCACACGTACTAAATATAATTGTGTTTAGATCTCTGCCAACATCCTTTGAGGTAAGAAATTGTGATAAAAAAATTATAAGAATTGACTTTCACTTTGTCGCAAGCTCCGACGTTCATACAGTTTGGCCCTCACTCTATGAAGGTTCATACTCCAATGAACTCACACAAAGTGAAGGTCAATTCTTAATTGCACTATTGTTATATTATATTTCCTCCTTGAACAATAGATGACTGAAAGTGAAACCTCCTGTTATATCTAGGTGACCCCAGCGGTATTTCCCTCACAATGACCCCGGGCAGACCTGCCTACACTGAAGGCGAAGTGGTCAACATTACCTGCTCTGTGTTGAAGAACTACGAGGAAGCCGATTGGTCGTGGTCTTTGCCAAATCAAAACAACCACAATGTATCGAACAATTGCACATACGATGAATCTGAATGTTTACACATGTGTTCAAGCTCTATAGAATATACTGTCACCAGAAAAGACGCCGGAAGTCCTATCAAATGTCTAAATGGGGAACTCAAAAATGAAATACAATTAAACCTGTCACATTCTCCAAACCTTAAAGGTTAGTACTGGTTCTTAAGGACGGAAGACTCGAGTCAACTGGAGTTATAACTTTACTGATCATTACCTTTATTTTAAAACACGTTTGAGACAAATTATTTCTGAAATATAATGTATCAAAGTGCAATTAGCATGCGGAAATTGTCTGTTAAACACCTATCAAACAAAATATATCATCCTTTTCTTTTTTGGTAGATCTTGTGTCTCTCCAACACATACATCCAAACGTCTCCACGTCATTTCCAGGTAAGATCCAAATCGATACATAGATGAATGTAATTGCACTTTTGCTTTCATCCATCTCCTGTTCATGCTGTATCTATACATTCAAAGCTATACAAAGGGATATCGAATGATTCCGTTCATAGATGAATGTAATGCACTTTTGCTTTCATCAAGCTCCTGTTCATGCTGTATCTATACATTCAAAGCTATACAAAGGGATATCGAATGATTCCGTTCATGGATCCATGTTATACAAATCATTCCTTTGAAGCCCAAATTTGAACTGAGCCTTTCCTTACCAAACACTATTTGGTCGCTTCGAAAATATTTTAATATTTGAAACATGAGAATGCATACACGTTTGTCAATTGCAGCTGACTGAGGCTATCTTGAACTAATCATGGAGATGACCTTTAAACATTAGCAATTAGTATACCTAAACTAAATAACATACTTAGATATGTACCCCTTACAATGCTTTTCTCATGGTTGATGTTTGTCTGTCAACGGTGTTGTCCATGACTGCGTTGTACAATGCGACGTCCATTTAATATCACATTGTTCATAAACACAAAATATGTTTATTTCAGAAAAACAGACGTTTGTTTGTTTGTTGTTTAACGCCGCACTCAGCAATATTCCAGCTATATGACGGCGGTCTGTAAAAAATCGAGTCTAGACCAGACAATCCAGTGATTGACATCATGAGCATCGATCCACGCAATTGGGATCGATGACATGCATCAACCAAGTCAGCGAGCCTGACCACCCAATCCCGTTAGTCGAGTCTTACGACAAGCATGGGTTGCTGAAGACATATTCTACCCCGGATCTTTACGGGCAGAAAAACAGACATGTATCAATAGTATAGTACATATACATAAAAGCGACTAAACCTTTCCATATTCATAGGAAAGTCAATTGTTCTATTCCGAGTATATCATGAACATGTGTTTATGAATCACTATCAAATGGTGATGTAACAAGGTGTTCGCGAAAAGGGTAGCGTATCCTGCTCCACCGGTGGCACCCGGCACAAACACATGCAAAGGCAAGTCAATTGTTCACCTAAAACAACACGGGAACATGTGGTACAAGTCAAAATCGGGAATTGCATCGGACATTATGTTTGTCCTCCACATGTGTAAGGGGCGGTCGGGCAGCCTAGTGGTTAAAGCGTTCGATCGTCACGCCGAAGACCCGGGTTCCATTCTCCGTATGGGTACAATGTGTAATGCCTATTTGTGGTGTCCCCCGCCGTGATATTGCTGTAATATTGCTAAATGTGTGTTAGTGATGTTTGAATGCCATGAATGGCGGCCGGGACAGTGTCATCACTCCTTTTGAAATTAGGCAATATAATGTGCCTGCAAAGGTCCAGTGATGAGTTCAGGGAATATCGAAATGTAACTACAAAGTGACGGAACGGTAACAGGCAATGACATAACAGCTATCTATGAAACCAGAGTAATTTCTTCATACAATAACAATTAATCTTACTTTCAAGATTCATCAAAAGAACAGACAACTAACGTTACAGTCACAAACAAGTCACTTGTCTCCTCAGCAATCACACACCCAGGTAAGTTTCGGAATACCTGAATGTCCCAATTCCAAAATTATGTCATATCCAAAATACATCTATGTACAAACGTATACTTTTTATCATATCTGACTGGCAATGTTTAAAATAAATGTTAAAATAAAAATTTAAAAATGTTTGAAAAGTAATTGCAGATAATTTCGAGAAACATACCACTAAGCCGTAACAGCTACAATATCCGATGGTAACACATCTCCTTAACTGATCCCATACTACTCAGTACATAAATGTTGTCCCTTTACTTGAATGCAACAATGTGTTTATTCTTGAGAAAAATACAATGTGTTATTACCCTACATTATATTGTTTTCTGTTTGCCATAACAGACAGTGGAGGAATAGGACTGATGGTGCTATATGTTCTTGTGTCGGCGTTTGCTGTTATCCTTGTTTTCACACTGCTCCATCTCTTTTTATCAGGTAATTTTGCGAAAAGCTTTGATCGATTTGTTTCTTATGGGCCGAGTTTATACCAACGGGATATGGATCTGGAAAGACGAAAGTTTATGTTACAAAAAAAGAGGCAAACTATTCGAAAGTGGAGTGAAGTTAGGAATTAAGAATACAAGAATACATGTCTTGCCAAATGAACATAACGCAACACAATTATCTTTAATGGAAATGAGTTATAAAAAAAAACTTACTTATCGTAAAGTTGTCAGCTGCACTGACAAATTACCACTTACTTCTTTTTTACTAAATTTACATCTGTATATTGTGAAACATTAACGATGTGCGATCTTCCATGGAACATAATTTAAATGTATGGTTAACATGGCACAAGGAACATTTAGTTTAATTTAGTATTATTTGTTAGATAATTGATAGCTAGATAAAACAAGAATGGTTATCATAAGATAATAACAAAACTTAATATTCTGATTTATTCTTGAATGAAATGTCAATTGTTAAGTTGGATTTTAAAAGACATGTTACCAACCATTTGTATACGTACATGTACGTGTACTCGAAAACTTCAATGCCTTACAACTAATCTTGCTCTTCTATTTCTAGATCGGAAATGTAAATGCCAACACTCTTCTTCAAACAACTGTTCCGAGTCGCATCACACCGAGAGTCACCGCATCAAGCGAGCAGGAAGTAAAGTGATAATCATTCACGCCAGAAACATGTCAAGTGTCCCTCCTCACAAGGACATAGGAGACCATGAGGCAGCCTATCTTCATCCTGAAGATCCTACCGATGGCAGCATGTTGCAGAACCAAGGCCTTCACACTGAACCCGTCTATGAGGAAATTGAATAGCTAACACTTAAGGATGTAGATCTGAATGTACGATGTTTCATTATTCAGCCATGCTGTCACTTAAAATCTGATGTTTCAAGACGTGTGAGTGACGGTGAGTGACATAGCTCAACTGTACAATATCAGTTTTCACGAGAAGGAGAAAGGTGTTCCATGCATAGAGCATGAAACGAGAATCGACGTAACACTCAAGCACAGCCAAAGGTTACCTGCAGAAACGGTTGTCTACCTGAGCACACGTGTTTCTATACTTTGGCGGTGCAGATTTGTTTTCAATGTTGAAATAAGTAGCTTGTTTGACTTTCCAAGTTGACATTTATAGCTTATGGACATCATGAAATTGTGTTTGCATTTATGACTATCATGTTTGATTTACAGCCACCTGCATATGCATAAGACAAAATAGAAGATGTATTTTAGTATTGTATTTTGTTTATTGTGTGTTTAATATTTTTTACGTGACAAAAATATAGTATTTATTTACCTGGTCTATTTCAAACAGAATAAATTATCATTGGCACAAAACTGCATTTTGCCCTTCAAACTAGAGTTTCCAAAATGAAAAAAAACATCACTTATGAACTCATTCAATACCCACTGATATATAATGGGGTCATCTGGGCAGCTTGTAACATGTGGCAAATGTCCTTTTTAAATTATCATGTCCTCATTCCTCACATTTATGTTTAAGCATAAGCATCCGACACATCAAGCATAGAAACAATTCGTCCAAATGTGATTGACTGTGTGCCGGAATGTCCAAAAGAGTAACTTGTGTACCCCGCCAAGGTCTGAGTTTGGCTGAATTGCACATATCATAAGTTTTATATGCACGTTTTCTTTTGATTGATTTTCCATGTTATCTCCAATCCATATTAATCATGACATATTTTGAAAGTTTGAGTAGAATTTGTACCGCCATATTTTACATTCCTGGACTTTTGTTTGCAAATGCCAACATTATTATTTGTAACTTAACTTCTTCATTGTAAAATCGGCATTTTCGATGATTGCGTTATAGCTCTGCTCTCTGTATTTGTCATGTGGAATAAATGCGCTTGTAAGTTTTCAAGCTGTAAATAAGAATATAAAAATCGATTTTGTAGCTGTCCATTACACAAAACTTGCATCATTCTCAGTATCCGGATATGGTGCTCCCTGGAGACTGAAGTGTAATGTCCACTTGTTGCTGTTCATGACATAAAAATAATGATTTCAGATTTCATTATATTTTATTGTCATCGAGCAGATAAACTTTCTATATTTTGATATTTGAATGAGGTAACTGGTATATGGTGACCGACATTAATTTATTTGAAATCAGTTGATTGTTCGGTGAAGAATCCCGACACAGGTCGCACTCCATTGCAGCAATCGTCTCAACCATAGTATCCCATTTACCCCTCTGAGAACCAACAGATCGCGGTGCCTGTTACAACGTCATCATGGCGGAGTGAGTGAGTACGGTTTAACACCGCTTTTAACAGTATTCCAGTTCCATTATGGCGTGTCAGCTTTATGTGGGAGGAAAGCCCGAAGTTATGCAGGTCTCAGACCTTTATCACTTCGGTGAAACCCACGAGCACGGGTATGGTGCTGGCGAACCTAGAAACATAATCGGGGCGAACCGGGAATAAATGTATTGCCCACCACATTCCACACATAAAACAGTATATTACTCAGAGGGAGGTATGTAGTTAACAAGACATTTCCTGTAGCTATTAACACCTTAGCCTACAACATCCAGGTATTCCCTTATTGTAGCCGGGCATGGAAAATATATGTCCAGCCACTTGGCTGCTGGTCAAAATACGAAGCAGATGATGAACTTTTATTGCTGAAAGTGATGTGTTGGATGCACAAAGAGCCATCCCTCCAATACAGTTCAGGCAGAATGGATGGGAGGTGAGTAAGGAAGAAGAGGACCACAGGGCCAATCAGGAGACAGGTAGCTTAGGACAGGTGTGAAATGAGTGAGGTGAAATGGGGTTTAACGTCGCGTCCAAGATTATTGCACTTATATAGCGACGTGCATGTACGTGTGTGTGTTTGTGTGGCTGCTTGTACTAGTCCGGACTGATGCCGATTTATAGTGCTAGCTCACTGATATACCATGCCGCAGTTTAACATGAATACCCCACTCAGACACAGTATACTGACTCCGAGCCGACCAGTCCTTGTTTTAGCCCCTTAATGCCGAGCGCCAGACAGGGTAACAACAAGTACCATCTTTTAACGTCTTTTGGTATGACGCGGTCGGTGATCGAACCCCGGACCTTCCAATCTCCTGGCGGACGCTCTACCACTAGACCACGGAGGCGGTCCAGGTGTGACATGAAATCAAGAGATATGGCAATAGACAGACGCCCAAGTGAAGCTGGAAAAATCACAAGAGCAGCACAAGGAATCAGAGTTGATATTTTTATTGTTAGTTGGATGGCATTCATTCGACAAGGACAACATAAGACAACATTGCATAATGATAATGATGATGATGATGATGATGATAATGATGATGATGATGATGATGATGATGATGAAAATGGATATGTATAGATGAAAGTGTGGAACTTAAGCAGTTAACTACCATTCAAAGAAGAAACTGGCTGAAATTGACCTTGCTTCAGAAACCGACTGACCGATGTAAAGTTTTAAAACTTTGATTCCTTGTCGCAGCAAATGTCATAAAATGTGGTCACTCTTTTGGGAAGAAGTTAAAGGGTGCGTTTCACATGTATCTATTGTATCATCCTCCTTGGTAAATAAATGAAGGTCGGTAATGTGACGTTTCGACAGTTGCGCCTCCTCCTCTTTGACGATGTGGTTATCTGCACTGGAACATTGTCTTCTATTGCCTATATGAAAAATACCAACTGTTAAATACACATGTTATTGTTTCTGCAACTGTTAGTATAGCTCTTATAAAGTAACTTACTGCCGGGCAAAAGAAAGAATGTACATTGTGGTAGTGGCTAATAATGAAACAAACATGAAATGGTTATTCGATGATGTTTTCGGACCTTACATATGCAGTGTTTCGGCGACTGTTTTCAACCAAGTCCCGTTTTGATAACGGTTGTCACATCCAATATGCAAGGTAAAGTAAAGTGATAATCATTCACGCCAGAAACATGTCAAGTGTCCCTCCTCACAAGGACACAGGAGACCATGAAGCAGCCTATCTTCATCCTGAAGATCCTACCGATGGCAGCATGTTGCAGAACCAAGGCCTTCACACTGAACCCGTCTATGAGGAAATTGAATAGCTAACACTTAAGGATGTAGATATGAATGTACGATGTTTCATTATTCAGCCATGCTGTCACTTAAAATCTGATGTTTCAAGACGTGTGAGTGACGGTGAGTGACATAGCTCAACTGTACAATATCAGTTTTCACGAGAAGGAGAGAGGTGTTCCATGCATAGAGCATGAAACGAGAATCGACGTAACACTCAAGCACAGCCAAAGGTTACCTGCAGAAACGGTTGTCTACCTGAGCACACGTGTTTCTATACTTTGGCGGTGCAGATTTGTTTTCAATGTTGAAATAAGTAGCTTGTTTGACTTTCCAAGTTGACATTTATAGCTTATGGACATCATGAAATTGTGTTTGCATTTATGACTATCATGTTTGATTTACAGCCACCTGCATATGCATAAGACAAAATAGAAGATGTATTTTAGTATTGTATTTTGTTTATTGTGTGTTTAATATTTTTTTACGTGACAAAAATATAGTATTTATTTACCTGGTCTATTTCAAACAGAATAAATTATCATTGGCACAAAACTGCATTTGCCCTTCAAACTAGAGTTTCCAAAATGAAAAAAAACATCACTTATGAACTCATTCAATACCCACTGATATATAATGGGGTCATCTTGGCAGGTTGTAACATGTGGCAAATGTCCTTTTTAAATTATCATGTCCTCATTCCTCACATTTATGTTTAAGCATAAGCATCCGACACATCAAGCATAGAAACAATTCGTCCAAATGTGATTGACTGTGTGCCGGAATGTCCAAAAAAGTAACTTGTGTACCCTGCCAAGGTCTGAGTTTGGCTGAATTACACACATCATAAGTTTTATATGCACGTTTTCTTTCGATTGATTTTCCATGTTATCTCCAATCCATATTAATCATGACATATTTTGAAAGTTTGAGTAGAATTTGTACCGCCATATTTTACATTCCTGGACTTTTGTTTGCAAATGCCAACATTATTATTTGTAACTTAACTTCTTTATTGTAAAATCGGCATTTTCGATGATTGCGTTATAGCTCTGCTCTCTGTATTTGTCATGTGGAATAAATGCGCTTGTAAGTTTTCAAGCTGTAAATAAGAATATAAAAATCGATTTTGTAGCTGTCCATTACACAAAACTTGCATCATTCTCAGTATCCGGATATGGTGCTCCCTGGAGACTGAAGTGTAATGTCCACTTGTTGCTGTTCATGACATAAAAATAATGATTTCAGATTTCATTATATTTTATTGTCATCGAGCAGATAAACTTTCTATATTTTGATATTTGAATGAGGTAACTGGTATATGGTGACCGACATTAATTTATTTGAAATCAGTTGATTGTTCGGTGAAGAATCCCGACACAGGTCGCACTCCATTGCAGCAATCGTCTCAACCATAGTATCCCATTTACCCCTCTGAGAACCAACATATCGCGGTGCCTGTTACAACGTCATCATGGCGGAGTGAGTGAGTACGGTTTAACACCGCTTTTAACAGTATTCCAGTTCCATTATGGTGTGTCAGCTTTATGTGGGAGGAAAGCCCGAAGTTATGCAGGTCTCAGACCTTTATCACTTCGGTGAAACCCACGAGCACGGGTATGGTGCTGGCGAACCTAGAAACATAATCGGGGCGAACCGGGAATAAATGTATTGCCCACCACATTCCACACATAAAACAGTATATTACTCAGAGGGAGGTATGAAGTAAACAAGACATTTCCTGTAGCTATTAACACCTTAGCCTATAACATCCAGGTATTCCCTTATTGTAGCCGGGCATGGAAAATATATGTCCAGCCACTTGGCTGCTGGTCAAAATACGAAGCAGATGATGAACCTTTATTGCTGAAAGTGATGTGTTGGATGCACAAAGAGCCATCCCTCCAATAGAGTTCAGGCAGAATGGATGGGAGGTGAGTAAGGAAGAAGAGGACCACAGGGCCAATCAGGAGACAGGTAGCTTAGGACAGGTGTGAAATGAGTGAGGTGAAATGGGGTTTAACGTCGCGTCCAAGATTATTGCACTTATATAGCGACGTGCATGTACGTGTGTGTGTTTGTGTGGCTGCTTGTACTAGTCCGGACTGATGCCGATTTATAGTGCTAGCTCACTGATATACCATGCCGCAGTTTAACATGAATACCCCACTCAGACACAGTATACTGACTCCGAGCCGACCAGTCCTTGTTTTAGCCTCTTAATGCCGAGCGCCAGACAGGGTAACAACAAGTACCATCTTTTAACGTCTTTTGGTATGACGCGGTGGGTGATCGAACCCCGGACCTTCCAATCTCCTGGCGGACGCTCTACCACTAGACCACGGAGGCGGTCCAGGTGTGACATGAAATCAAGAGATATGGCAATAGACAGACGCCCAAGTGAAGCTGGAAAAATCACAGGAGCAGCACAAGGAATCAGAGTTGATATTTTTATTGTTAGTTGGATGACATTCATTCGACAAGGACAACATAAGACAACATGGCATAATGATAATGATGATGATGATGATGATAATGATGATGATGATGATGATGATGAAAATGGATATGTATAGATGAAAGTGTGGAACTTAAGCAGTTAACTACCATACAAAGAAGAAACTGGCTGAAATTGACCTTGCTTCAGAAACCGACTGACCGATGTAAAGTTTTAAAACTTTGATTCCTTGTCGCAGCAAATGTCATAAAATGTGGTCACTCTTTTGGGAAGAAGTTAAAGGGTGCGTTTCACATGTATCTATTGTATCATCCTCCTTGGTAAATAAATGAAGGTCGGTAATGTGACGTTTCGACAGTTGCGCCTCCTCCTCTTTGACGATGTGGTTATCTGCACTGGAACATTGTCTTCTATTGCCTATATGAAAAATACCAACTGTTAAATACACATGTTATTGTTTCTGCAACAGTTAGTATAGCTCTTATAAAGTAACTTACTGCCGGGCAAAAGAAAGAATGTACATTGTGGTAGTGGCTAATAATGAAACAAACATGAAATGGTTCTTCGATGATGTTTTCGGACCTTACATATGCAGTGTTTCGGCGACTAGTCCCGTTTTGATAACGGTTGTCACATCCAATATGCAAGGTACAGTTCCATTTGCCCGGCAGTTTATGCTAGTGGCCATGTTGTAAAAGTGCTGTTCACATATCATGACGTTGGACACAGACATTTTATCTGGAAACCATCCCAATACTAAATGCCAATTAGAAATATAACTTGTGAAATGTTAACATGTAGCATGAGTAAAGTGTTATTGTAGAAAGTAATTGGAATTGTATCTTACACGTTTATCACTTCAGGAAAACCAGTGAGCTCTGGAATGGTGCTGGCGAAGGTAAGAAGCATAATAAGGAATTCTAACACCCCAAAACTACGCGTCTCTGCTCAGCGAATTGTGCCCCCCCACCCCCCCCCCCCCCCCCCCCCCCCCCGTGCCTCCCTTATCAGGCGTGGAGTTTGGAAGGCGTCATATCGTTATACCGATTGGAATATGGTATTATCCATAACAATAAACGTGAAACATGTAAATAAATCAAAAGCTCCCACATTATTAAACCAATTTTGGCACGAATTATAATTATACTAGTGGCACGCGATTCTAAGCTTTGAAAATGGGCATTCGGTGGTTGGTTTCGTGATACTGTATTAACATTACCCATTATCGTCGATAATACAAAGACGCAGTCCAAATACGATTTCATGACAGTATAAATAATCTGAGAAATGCAAACAGGGTAACCGTCGATGTTTGTTTCAGACACCATTAGACCCGTGAAGATCCGGGGTAGAATGGGACTTCAGCAACCAATGCTTGCTGTAAAAGACGACTGGCGACAAAGGGGATCGGGATCTCTTTACCTTACCACGTACCCAAACGGGCAACTTACAAGAAGATAAAAAGGATACACATTTATTAAAATATACGTACTTATGGTTCTCAGCACTGTGAGTACAGTTGCGATAGTCACGACAGAGCAGAGCCCGACGAGCATGTATGTCGTATAGTTGATGTGCGTGACATGACCTGAATCAAACAGGGCAAGTATTTAAAAGTTATGACATTGATTAAGGCTTGAGGTGCATAGATTGTGACTGAATCATCATCTTAAGGCTGACATTAACTCATTATCTCATTTCTAGATGAACGTATATAATTCATAATTTCTTAAATGAAGGAATACCTAATACAAAAAAATTAGTTCATCCAGCAGGTTATCGAGAAATCGAGATTTGCAAACAAATAATTGTTTAAAAAAAGCTCACCTGGTGTAGACGGGAGTGTTTGATCCACATGCTGCGGTTTCATGGACATTGAATCTGTGTCTAAAATTTGTAAAGTATGTGGGTATGTAAATAAAATGCATGAGAGTGACGAGACTCATTTTTTTAACACTTAAAAAACGAAGTTATTGTGTTTCGAGAGTAAGGTTTGACTAATTATATATGCATTTTTGTGTGTAAAAGTGTTGATTGTTTAACGCCGCACTCAGCAATATTCCAGCTATATGACGGCGGTCTGTAAATAATCGAGTATGGACCAGACAATCCAGTGATTGATATCATGAGCATCGACCCACGCAATTGGGATACGATGACATGCATCAACCAAGTCACCGAACCTGACCACCCGATCCCGTTAGTCGCTTATACGACAAGCATAGTCGCCTTTTACAGCAAGTATGGGTTGCTGAAGACCTATTCTACCTCGGATATTCACGGGTCCCACGCTACTGGGATCGATGACTTGCATCAACCAAGTCAGCGAGCCTGACCACCCGATCCCGTTAGTCGCCTCTTACGACAAGCATAGTCGCCTTTTACGGCAAGCATGGGTTGCTGATGACCTATTCTACCCCGGATCTTCACGGGTCTTTTGTTTTCAAAAAATATATAAAACGTATACCTTCGACAACATTATCTTCAACATCAATTGTGACAGTTCTGTACGCATTGCCCAGTTGGCAAGTAACGGTTGAACTCATATAAACTTCAAATTCGAGAAGACTTGAGCAATTCATTACTCCCTCTGCAACAAATTGGCATCCTTCTTCTTCCGATTTGTAAACTGTTTCATTATTCGTGAAGTACCAATGCCAATCGGATGTTGCATGGTGTACCAGCATGAAACACGTTATTCTCACGATATCCCCAATCTTGTAAGCACTCATCGGGTAAATGAATGTGTCGATGAACCGACAAGATTCACCTGAAATGAACGTGCAGTCTATCATTGATACATTCGTTGAATGTCATGTATTTATTCTTTGTATCGCTACTTCTTTCATAAAGACACCAACATCAGAATAAGTAAGGATGAGATATATGGATGAACAACTTCTTTAATACAATTAGGAACGACGTTCGGTGTAGGTTCTAACACCTTTATCAAGCAAACGAAAACGTCTCTCCTAATTGTAATAAAGAAGTTGTTCATCCATATATCTTATCCTTACTTAGTAATCAAAATTCTAAATAAAAGAGGTTAACGTAAGAATACCATTCAATATGCAGCCAGTTAACACATGAACAGTTGCGACCTGACTGATCTTGCTGCGACATAATGTGGGATCTGTATTGCTTGCCAGTACCCTTGGCTGTGACTGGGGCCCATCCCGACCAAGGACTTTGGGCAAAATATTCTGGCGTCCGTGTTACCGTGCTAGCTAATGCCAGCCGATGCCGAGCTGTGGCCCTTCAGGCTACCTCCCGACCAGGGACAAATTAACTACATTCATGCATCAAAAGTTACCAAACTGTTGCCATTCTCCCATTGACTTTCATGCTATTGCAATATTTCATTGAAGCCGGTATTGAGTGCAAACAAACATGCACTAGTACCATTTATAGTGTTGTCTTCACGCAGAGCTACAGTTACGGCCATGGCATGCTGTCAGAAGAATTCCAGATCTCAGATTACATAACTCCATGGCCAACAGACGCTAACTGCGTGCCTTAATGTTGGCAGGGAGCCGAAACTGATAAACCGAGAAAGGGAATAAGGTTTAACTACTGAAATTATATCATTGCGTGCCAAGGAAAGCGACAAATCAATATCTTATTTAAGCTTATCCGTGATGATAAAGCAGGGCTTTGAACCAACGTATAATGGATTGTCCTGTATGGGACGCAGCTCTGCATAGGCTGGTAACTGGGTCACCAGTAACTATATGAAATAGAGAGGAATGGACAATGTACCTGTGATCTTCAGATATTCTTCAACAGGACCCAATTTGAGACTTCTATGATTTTGTCTGACGGCCATACTGCAGGAGTAATCGCCCCTGTCATTACACGTGACAGTTGGCAACGTTAGCTGTACGTAGGCATCCGATGTTGAGAGTGATGAGTTTATTGTGGCGTATTTCAAAGTTTCATCATACACATTGGTCGTACTGTCTGTAAATATAACAACGAGTGCAGTGTTTCTTCTCTTCATCATAACAGAATACACCTGGTCAGTTTTTGACAAGCGCAAATTAAGGCTACATCGGATAACGAGCTTTGCATCATTTCCAAGCCTAATGGCCTCCGGGGTAACCGTCAACTCTATGGCACAATCTGAAATGACAGAATCCATTTATATTGAATTTATCAATTTCTTGAGACATTAAATATTTTGCTCTTAAATTATGCGGATGATCAAATAGACTGTAAGCGTATACTATATATATATAGACCTACATGTATGTAGAAAAAGCACAGTAAAGTTCTAACTCTCAGGCACAATATAGTAATAATTAAATAAGTGGAGTAAGTTTGAACACACTTTTAATTGGCTAGCGCTCACAAGGCCATACTTGAATAACGGACATGAAGTAGTAACATATAGTTACGTGACGTCATAACATTTAGCATACCAAGGTGACAATGGACAAATAACTTTCGCATTTACATTTAACTTATGCGCGTATTTATGAATGAAATGTTGCTCTTTTTGAAACAATGTAGGCTCATTATTAAAATTTAGCTTATATAGCGGGAAAACTAAAAAGTTGCCGCTTCCACATGTCTCTAAATGTTCACTGAGTGGAATCGTGCGGTTGTGTGGCTGCTTTATTTGTGAATGGTGAAGTACATTTGTTACAAAGGACACTAAAATTACTGTCAAACAAAATATGCCTTGTGATACCAGAAATGTTATTTAATTGATTGTTTGTAGTGGATGCAATGAAAAGTATATCGGAAAGACAGAACTTAAATTACAAAGACGAATGAATCTTCACCGTTCACAAATAAAGCAGCCGCACAACCGCGCGATACCACTCAGTGAACATTTAGATATATGCGGATATATATATATTTAAGTTCTGTATATATATATATATATATATATATATATATATATATATATATATATATATATATATGACGCGAAAATATGAAAGCTTGTTAGAGGTTTAAAAAGAAATACGGTACCTACACACATTAACGATTCCGTTAGAAAAGTATAACGTCGCTTTCAACAGTATTAGGTGGCATCACGGCGTGTCAGTTTGATGTGGGAGGAAACCGCCCAGTGGTGCATGTCTCAGACATTTACCACTTTGGTGAAACCCACGAGCACGGCTCTAGCGCTGACAAAGCTAAGAACATTAACAGGGCAACCGGGATTCGAACCCAGTCTGGTTTCTGTAACGTCTGAAGGTCGCAGTCTGCACTGCGAAAGGCGGCGCATAAGACGAATTGTTTACCCGTGGCCCCTGGTTATGAGAGAACTGTACACAACGCTGTATAATCACAATCACATGACCCCAATACAGGTACACATGTATGAAACGCAACGCCATTAGGTCAGGCTGACATTATCCCGACATTAACCGACATGAGGCCATGGCCTACAGGTTTGATAGGACTTTTTACATTTAACCTAGATACACCAACAATTGTTCAAACCGAAAGTAGGATCTGTTGTCTCAGAAATGTAACCATTAAACACAACATAATCTGTTGAAGGGAACTAACACACTGAGTACTATGTTAAATGTTATACTTACATGTTACTGATGATAGGAGTGAACACAGGAGGAAGAAAGACAGATCCATGTCAGAGCTGTATTTCTCCTTCCCCTCCACTCCGCGTCACGGTTAAATCGATCCACAAAGTATGGAAGCTCGTAGTCGACAAAGTCTCCCCACTCGCAGTTGCGTTTTCTATCACTGAAAGCGAAACCGTTCTGACGACGAGCTGCTACACCTCTTTCCCAGTAATATTCAAATAAGTTACTGGTGGGGAAACATGTTCTGTAGGTGGCATGTCGCTACGTGAATAAAAAGCATTGTTTAGCAATACTTGTGTGGCTTAACCACAGACCCGGAACGCGTCTATGTTCCTATTTGGAATTTCCCTGAAAGAATAGGTAAATACCCTAAAGTTATTTCTTTCAGCAATAAAGCCGCGTTATCGTAACAAAGAGTTAGTGAGTATGGTTTTACGCCGCTTTTAGCAAAATTCCAGCAATATCACGGCGGGGGACACCAGAAAAGGGCTTCACACGTTGTACCCATGTCGGGAATCGAACCCGGGTCTTGGGCGTGACGAGCGAACGCTTTAACCACTTGCCTACCCGACCGCCCCGTAACAAAGAGTGAAATTAAGGGCAGGGTCACATCACGGATAACAACCCACGACACATAAAGAGGCAGGTGACCCCGGGAGGGGGCTGTATAGAAAATTATAATTTGTTCAAGAAATTCCTGGAAAGAAATAATTCCTCCTTCTCACAATAACGAAAGTATCCAATGGATGTCCTGAAAAATACCTTTTTCGGATTTTTGTTTCGGGTAAAATTATTTTCATGTCGAAACATCAGACAGATAAGTCCGGTACATTTTAATAATGTCTCCCAACTGCACAACAATTCCACTTCAAATGGGCACACATTATTAAACTGAGGTGAGGTGAAAGGGGGATTCACCTTTTCGAGAGGCCCTGGTATCATCACTATTTGATAGTGATTCATTTACACATGCTCCTGATAAAGACGAAGTCGTATACTGGATATTTCTATTTGAATATGGAAATGGTTTTGTCGCTTTTATTAACGTCGCGTTCATGATGATTGCTTTTAAATTAGCGATGTGTGTGTGTGTGTGTGTGTGTGCGCGCTCGCTTGTACTTGTCCGGACTAATGCCGGTGTGACAGTGCTAGCCCACAGAGATACCATGCCTCGGTGTTAACATGAATACCGTACTTAGATACAACATACAGATACTGAGCCGAACACTCCTTCTTTCATCCACTTAATGCTGAGAGACAGGCAAGGTAACAACAAGTACCAGCTTTTAACGTCTTTTATTATGACGCGACCGCAGATCGATCACCGACCTTCCGCTCTCGGGCAGATGCTCTACGACTAGACCACGGAGGCGGTCTGATAAGACGTACGATAGGAAGCTGACAGTAACACGTAAACCTGAAGAAGGAGCACAGTGGTATAACCGACAATTCAATCGTACCGCGGATACAAGAAGGAGCACAGTGGTATAACCGACAATTCAATCGTACCGCGGATACAAGAAGGAGCACAGTGGTATAACTGACAATTCAATCGTACCGCGGATACAAGAAGGAGCACAGTGGTATAACTGACAATTCAATCGTACCGCGGATACAAGAAGGAGCACAGTGGTATAACTGACAATTCAATCGTACCGCGGATACAAGAAGGAGCACAGTGGTATAACTGACAATTCAATCGTACCGCGGATACAAGAAGGAGCACAGTGGTATAACTGACAATTCAATCGTACCGCGGTTACACGGGATCACCATACTGTGCACCTATACAGGGGAGGTTATACTGGTCTACCTAACATGTAGTGTGCGCCTGATAAATATAGCCACGCCGACTCGCAATGCAACTGGCAAGGGACTGCGTATGGCTTGTGCAAATAGATAGTTTGTTGTAAAAATGTGAAGTTAACTCTCTCTGTAACAGTGAGTATACATTTCAAAGATGTCTCTGTGTCCTAGTTTACAAGTATTTGATGTGTGAATGGGAGAGAATTGACATTGTGACATACATATCAATTTTACACTGGCAACAGATGTTCTTTACCTTGTGATACTTACCGTTAGTCAGCAATTTGATCTACAGATTGCCATACTACAACAACACAGATCGGACAATGAAATACACGACTCAGTTGGAGGCATTGCTGCCTTGTGTCATGATGACATTAGGTATGTATAACAGCTGTTTATCTTTCACGGACATATCGTAACCTTGAATTATCGACTTGTTAGCGGGAGCGGGTTTGTTTGTTTGTTGTTTAACGCTGCACTCAGCGGACTGCACTCGGCGGCCTGTAAATAATCGAGTCTTCACCAGAACACCTAGTGATCGATATTGTGAACAACGACCTATACCTTCGGGGTACGATGACACGCTGTTAACCAAGTCGACGAGTCTGACCACCCGATCAATTTGCTCGCTACTAACGACAAGCATAGGTTGATCGGGACGTATTCTGACCTGGAATTTCCTCGGGCTGGAGGGGGCAGGTAGCCCAACAAATTGAGTCCTTAGTCGTTCCAGGATCTGAATCCCATGGCTCGAATTCTCGATTCGTCCCGATTTTGAACCCTGGTTTTGTTTATCAATCACCAAACTCATAACTGACAACACTTTGGTCTTTGACTTAAGCTGACACGATTCAACTGAAACACTGCTCAGATAAAACTAAACTCTTTCACTTCAGTTTCATCTTCAGTAAGAGGCGACAAACGGGATCGGGTGGTCAGACTCGCTGACTTCGCTGATGCATAGCATCGCAACCAAATTGCGTAGATTGATGCTCATGATGTCAATCACTGGGGATTGCCAAGTCGAGATTATTTACAGACCGCCTTCATATAGCTGGAATATTACTTAATGCGGCCCTTACCAACAAACAAACAAACAAACAACATTATATTATTTGTATGATCCGAATGCTGTCAAACCAAAACTGTATACTTGCTTAAATGAAAGTGTATTTTGTTTCAGTTTTAAAAGTCAGTGTCACAACCTGCACTGTTGCCAATGTGACGTGTAATGGAAGCAGTCACGTAGAACAGTTTTACCAGGTGTACAGTCGGAGTATTGTGTACAATGGATCTCAGATAGTTCACATGGGTAAAGACGGAATCCTCGCAGCTGTCCCGAATACTACAGTCCGAGTGGAGGATGTTTACAAGATTGATGAAAATATCATTACTGCCACCATCAGAGTAAATTGTACGGAAGTGACCCAGATTCAGTGTGAAGTGTTTGGGCTGAAGAGAAACTATCGAAATACTACTTTTGTAAACCTTCAGTATAGGTATTCACCAGCAATTGAATTTCATGGTAAGTTGCTTTTGCTATGTTACCTATAACTTACATACATATATTTCGGCGCTTATACACAAACACAGTAGACCCGTGCAGATCCGGGGTAGAATAGGTCTTCAGAAACCCATACTTGCCGTAAAAGGCGACTATGCTTGTCATAAGAGGCGACTAACGGGATCGGGTGGTCAGGCTCGCTGACTTAGTTGATGCATGTCATCGATCCCAATTGCGTGGATCGAGGCTCATGATATTAATCACTGCATTGTCTGGTCCAGACTCTATTATTTACAGACCGCCGTCGTATAGCTGGACTATTGCTGAGTGCGGCCTTAAACAACAAACCAACCAACCAACCAACACATACACAGTAGAAGGAATTAACTGTATACAAATATTTCAAAAGTGTTTTGTGACAAATCGTTTGACAGGATACACTCACGTTTTCACGAAGACCGGATATCATCATTATTTGTTGTGAAATAAGCTTATGTTTGTGATATAGCCGGAATCGTAGAACCACAGTGGACTCTGCTTTAAAGATTTAATATAATTATGAAAAGGATTTTTTGTCATTTATAATCTCACCAAATCGTCAAACTTCATCACCAATACTTCTTTGAATCGCACAATATCGGCTTACAATTAAATGCAATAATTACTCACATGAACGTGGTAAAGGTATCTCGACTTTCGTCCCTTAGCCCCAGCCCCACCCGGAAACAAGTGTCATGTTTCTGCACCCCCCCCCCCCCCCCCCCCACCCCCCCCCCCCCCCCACCCCCCACCCCCAATGTCTTTAAACCAAGGGTAGATAACGCTAACCTGCTTTCTCCAAAACTAAGAAACTAAGCCGTAAAACATCTAAGACCTGCATCACCATGAGCCTTCCTCGTACATCAATGTGACACTACCATTCAAAGAGGCGTTAAACCAAACTGTACTCTTATGACAAGCCTTGGTTGGAAGCGTATTTTTTACAATCTGTAAATAGCTTCCCTTCAGTCACAGACCTTATTACTTTAAGTCGCTTCCCCCTCGTTATGTTCACATGTCGTGATATAAATACTGCAAGGCAGTTCTATTGGACATTTGACCCGGTGGAGAAAAGGTCTTCAGCAACCCATGCTTGCCGTAAAAGGCGCCTATGCTTGTCGTAAAAGGCGACTAACGGGATCGGGTGGTCAAGCTCGCTGACTTGGTTGAAGCATGTCATCGATCGTCGATCGATGCTCATGATATCAATCACAGGATTGTCTGGTCCAGACTCGATTATTTACAGACCGCCGTCGTATAGCTGTAATATTGCTGAGTGCGGCGTAAAACAACAAACCAACAAACCAAACTACTGGACATTTAACCGTTCATTCCAGTTGAGCCCACAACGCCCATCAGAAAAGATCCAGCACAAGATATACACCAGGTCCTGACTTCAATCACGGTTTACTGTGAAGCTGTTGAAGGCAGCAAGGCACATGTCTGGCAGTGGGAGATGAAGAACTCTACACAGGAAATCCACTGGCTCAGCATCAAAGATGGCGTCAGTGAATCACAACCTCGCCTTGTTTCGTGTGCATATCACACGACAAGCCAGCTTACATATCTTCCCACTGTTGAAGGTCAACTGCATTTCCGTTGTTTTCTTGGAAATATTGAAGTTGGTAATGTGCATACTGAGGTGTTAGATTTAAAAGGTAAGCTAGTTTGTTTGTGACAAAGCATGAACTTCCATTGTTGATTTATATTTTGTATATTCAAAATCTTAATTATTTAAGGGAGTTCTCTTGGTCGCTGTAACTCGCTCTGCAGAACTGCTGTGCCACAAATCGTGGGTTCAAAATCCAGATTCTCCCTGTTAATGTTTGTTAACACCAGATCCGTACTCACGGATTTTACTTAAGTATGCTGTGATGCTTTTGAGCCCTTTAAACTTCTCAATAACTTTTAGTGAATCTGACGGGAAAATACTTGTAAAATGACAGATATATTTCGGCGTTTTTCAACTTGCCTTAGTGAAAAATTCAGTCATTTTACAAATTGACTGATTTTACACATTGACTGTAAAATATATCAGGGGGTTCTGTTGTAGGTACATTCAGCTTCCACCTCTTTCTCACCAGCATCCTGTTTGTATACATCCAATTTATCATCATTCCGCTCGTCTGGACATGCTTCCCTAAAGGATTGAAAAAAATTAGGCGACCTGGTATGTTTTCATTCCTGATTGTGGGCTTGTAATGAATTATTTGAAGTCATCTCGTGAATTATTAAACACATAAGGATACTTAAAAGCGATCATCATGATTTCATAGATTTGTATCTATTCTTTCCAGAGAGGACCGATATACGGATATTACGAAGCTGCGTTTCATTTCTTTGGAGTATTGCATTCTTCGTATACTGGATCGTCCTATGTTATGACTATGGACGTCATCCGCTAGCAAACGGTAAAATCGTGTCGTTAAATGTGCAGGGGTCATAATGTTGAAGTAATGTGATGCATTCATAACATTTTCACCGCTTAAATGTAGCTGTGATGTAATACTACACCATTGTAACTTATATTGTAATGGGGATCTTTAAGTTCCATGCTAAATATGCAGTGTAATATTCATAATTTTTTTGTTTAAGGATATGTGGCATTTGCGGCAATAGAAACCTCCATCCTTTTAACATATGCGGTGCTGCGGAGCGTTGTGGTGTACATCAGGAAGCCCGGTAGTTGTTTTGTTTTGACGATTTAGTACACAACACATGTCGTTTATCCCCCGAGTAACCCGCCATTTAACATTCCACACACTCAATACTAAAGTATACCGATGTCGAGTCTGTTGGTACCATAAGTTTTACACGAGACATGTATATCCAGTTTTGCATTCTGCGCACATTCTCTGTTTTTGTCATTTAAGGCAAATTAGAATCACTAAAAATGACCTCTCAAAATCTGTGATTTATCATTTCACCAATGATCTGAAACGTCGCCGATAACCCAAGGATCGTTTAGAATGTTTTAGAAATCACAGAAACATGGACACCGAAGTGAACTTTCCGCGATACTAGATAGTGTTTACCAAATCACGTTTCGGTTATGAGACGTCTATTACATCACATATATTTCACTCTCAGTTGCAGTGCATGCATCCCAGAAATGCGTATACACATTAGCATCAAATGACAAATTGTCTCTGTCTTAGTATTGATGAAACCCAAAATAAAGCAAAATAATTTAGGTGTGAAAATGGAACTGAACATGTTTGAAATGTGAACAAAGCGAAATTCAGATTTGTGTATTATTTTCTTCCATTTTGATATATCCATTGGTCTCTTCGTCCCATTCTTTGGCTCATGGTTTTAGCATATCCATCGGATGGGTATCGTAGGAAGAACTGGAGAATTGGGGGATTAAAAATAGAAATATCACAATGATTTGGTAAATACAAAAGAAATTGTCAAAGTTTCCGGTCTGCGTGACGCTATTACTAAAATAAAACCAGCACAACCACGACGGTCATACATGTATCTGTATTTCTTACCAATTCTCTTGGTTACAATGGCAACTATTACTATGCAGATTGTCTGATTGGCTTTGATTAATTACATGACAAATGTACATACAATCCCTGAATCAAAGAAAGTCCTCCTCTGAAAATATCGTTATGATGTCAGTGAACACGCACTTTTGTTGTACGTATTTGGTAAATTTCTTTCAAGTGAAGGTCAGTGAATGAAAGTACACATTATCATTCTATCCTGCTTCTTACAGTTTCCGTCATGATGTTGAGTTTGTATCTTCCAAATATTTGTTCACGCAATGAATTCACTGCAGAAATTTGTTCTTGTTCCATACCATGTCATACGTAGATCGAGGCCACACAATTAATGAATCTTATGTTTGATGAACATCATTTACATCAGAAATATACTGTCGTTTACCATATTTATTATCTTTAGACACATCTTATCTCCGAGAAGATGAAATGTAAATGTAAATGCAAAATGTAGGTATTTCCTTTGGGTTGTAATATTCAATATTGTAATTTTATATAAACAGGTTAATGAAAAGCCATTTTATGATATAATTAAAGATGATAAATATTATTTTCATCAGATTGGGCATATTTCTACTGCATATATATGCGCGTATTTGTAGAAGGAAGTGTCTTGGTCTTTGAATTGCGTTTGGTCATTTAATTTGATTGCTAGAACGTTAATGTCTAACGATTTACCAGTAGTGCTGTAGTCACAAAAGATTTTCGAATTACTCCTCTCGTTTCCCATATTATAATCAATTGTTTCATCCCTTATTTAATATTGTGACCAAGGGAATATTTATCTTTTTATTTAATTTCTATAAGAATTGTTAAACATAACACATGCCCTGTTCCCCGATGGTCGAACTGTACACGAGCATCCTGATTATTCCATGATTTAAAATGAGCGTTTTCAATGGAGTTGTACGTTTTCTAACTTACCAACTTCTACAATGCTAATCAAACAGTTAAAAAGAGCTTTTTTCGCATGTCTCATTGTATAATTATGACACTAAATGAATAACCTACTTAGAATGAACAAATGCATACATGTTCACTATTAAAAATACATTTGTTTGTTTTGTAATATTCTTTTGGCCATACAATTGAGTTTATACAATTTATTCCCCGTGAGTGTGTTGACCTATTTGACGTCATAGGTATTTATGGCAAGTTTTTTTCCGTTAAGATGTTAAATAAAAAGTTATCGCAAAGTACTTGTATCGGTGATACCATAAAAAGGGTGAACATTGCTAGGAGGTTTCTACGCATAACAAAATCTCGGAAGACACTTTGCATTGTCTGTCTTTCAAACTGGTTTAATATTTGCAATTTAATATACACCTTGAGATAATATTCTACATCCCTGCATAAATTTATAGTCGGAGGTAGACTCAGTGCCGAGCCAGCGCAATTCTCGCACAGCGTTCACTTTCCAGATCTTATTAAAAGGTGTTTCAGAAATCACCTCGGCATAAAGAGGGTTAACGAGATTCACTGTATCAAACGAAAGGCACTTTGCAATTGGTCTCCTGATCTTGTTTTCGACGTTTTTATATCAGTGATGACTTGTAGGCTTAATAAGACCAAACATACACAACGAAAACGATACAAACTTTAACTACACAGCAACTAATCAGCGAAACGTAATAATTAATAATTTTAAGTATATTGTTATTGAGCCAAATGTATACGCATGGCGAGACAGGATTAATAAAACAGGCATGATATAATGAAACACAGTTCATGCTAGGCCGAAGTAGTGGAACAGATGTGTTTCCACTATGAAATGGATGTATTCCCAGTCCACTCTTGAAAGAAGATGGAATGGCGGGTGACAGTTCCAGTTCTTGCAGCAGTTGGTTCCATAGTGCATACGTAGTTGTCCCAAGCTTCTAAGTTCTCTGAGCAAATCATTTCAGTCTGGTTGCAGGGGTTTTAGACCCGTGAAGATTCCGGGGTAGAATAGGTCTTCAGCAACCCATGCTTGCCGTAAAAGGCGACTATGCTTGTCGTAAAAGGCGACTAACGGGATTGGGTGGTCAGGCTCGCTGACTTGGTTGAGGCATGTCATTGATCCCAATTGCGTGGATTGATGCTCCTGATATTAATCACTGGATTGTCTGGTCCAGATTCGATTATTTACAGACCGCCGTCATATGGCTGGAATATTGCTGAGTGCGGCGTTAAACAACAACAACAACAACACCAACAACAAGCAGGGGTTTTAGTCGAAGTTTGTTGTCAGAACAGAACGATCTTTAAGGTGTATATTTCTCCAAGAGCTCAGCGAAATATTCACTGGTTTACAGTTACAGAAAAACGCCATCTTTACAACGCCCGTGTTGCTTTGTCGTATGGAGCAGTGCTTTGTCCGTGCATATGTTGGACCATCTTGAGGGTGCAAAGTGATACAGAGGTGTCCAAAACAGGCGAGTTTATCTTTAAGGTTAACAACGTTAAATGTTACTCTGAGGTACCGACCATTTGGTATTCAGGTGGTGGTGGGTAGGGATTTTGTTTCGCTAAACATGCTGGATGCCCTGAAATGGGTTTTCGGAAAACGTATATTTACCTTAGTTATATTTTGAAGCAGTATGACCGAAGGAATAACCAGGATCGTATAACAGTGAATGAGTGAGTTCTAACATTGTGTGATGGTGTTCTAACAGTGAATGCGTGAATCCTAACGGCGAATGCTTGAGTACTAACAGTGAATGCGTGAATCCTAACAGTGAATGCGCGAATCCTAACGGTGAATGCTTGAGTACTAACAGTGAATGCGTGAATCCTAACGGTGAATGTTTGAGAACTAACAGTGAATGCGCGAATCCTAACGGTGAATGAGTTAGCTGGGGTTTAACTCACCTTGGACAGCACATACATGTTGATAAACTTGTTGTGGGAGTTAAGTACACAGTATTCAGGCTGCATAAGTGGTAAATAGGTAAAGCCATCTACGTGTCCAAATGACGATTAGGGCAGAGATTCGATGAATTTATCAATAGCATTTGGTGATCACCTTGTAATGCAATGTTTTCTATATTGCAGAGATTGTTTTCTGGGTGATTGCCGCTCCTTCACTGGTGTTGTCTATCTACGTTTCACATGACAGAGAGGGGAAGGACTGGGAAAAAGAAGACTAATTTCTGCAGTCATATATATCTCCGTTTGTTCCTCGTTTCACGCCGAACTCAGCAACATTCCAGCTATATGACAGTGGTCTGTAAATAACTCGTGTATGGATCAGACAATCCAAAGATTGACATTATGAGCGTCGAGCTACGGAACTGGAATACGATGACAACCATAAAGATAGGACAGTGCCTTGGGACATTTTGTGAAACTGATATAGAGGACGAATACCATGTTTTAATAATGTGCTTAAGATATATGGAGTCAAGACGGCTGCATTTGCCAAATTACTCATATGTACATCATAGAGTTTTCAATTCTGTCCACTTAATGCAAAACCGTCGCAGAAATGTCATTTTTCGATTGGCAAAGTGTGTGTACCAAATTATTAATGAAAGAATGGATGATGATCAAGATATGAAAATATTTGTAACTGTGTGTACACTTAGGCAACTAGTGCGGTGGATGGGTCAGATTTGTAACTGTGTATACACTTAGGCAACTAGTGGGGTGGGTGGGTCAGCATTAGTAGGGGGGCAAGTCTCCAGTCTTGTTTCAGCTGAAATGTCGAGCCGCGCGTTGTGCGCTTGGGTGTATGCTGTGTTTAACTTACCATTTGTATCTGGCCTGATAGTCGACAAGCCGGACCATCCGATCCTTTCAGTATCCTTTGACGACAAGCATGGATTGCTGAAGACCACTTTCACTCAAGAAATGTCATTGTTATTTATGTCCGATACATAGAGGTTATCACGCGAGTGTGTTTGGGGATGGTAAATATTCTGCATTAGGAATAAACATTGTATACATAATGTTTATTTCTTAACATGTCATATTATGTCATTCTTTAATTCTGTGCTTGAAAATTGCTTTCCCTCTTTCACAAACATTAGCGAAACATTGCGAGTTTTCCTGGAATGTGCGCAATTATATTTATTACGTCACAGGGTAAGTGGTGTGTCAGTCGGACAGTGACAGTAGCCAATATAGTTCCAACTGAAATCTGTTCTTATACAGTGGCGAAGCAACATATACGCAAAACAACAATTGTTTTTACTTGCATTTCGCGGCAATCCATCGGTCTGTCCGCTAGAGTCACTGCCCTTTCCCAAAGGGAAGCCACTCTAACCCTAGTCTATGAGACGGCACGGCCACGTTCAGACGTTGTTGACAGTCGGCCTGTCCTGTCATAACATTTAGTGCAGATGTACACAAAGAGGTCTACAAGCACAGATATGGCTACTGATCCCGCTTGGCTAGGCCTAGTGCCCTCGCAAAGTTGTTCGAAATTTATATGTCTAAAGTTGCCAAAAACCTTAGCTACGTCAGTTAGACACTGATTTTCAGTATATTAGACTGAAAGTAGTCCCTACTTGACTTTTGATATTTGCATCTCTATCCGCACATGACCAGACCCGTGAAGATTCCGGGGTAGAATAGGTCTTCAGCAACCCATGCTTGCCGTAAAAGGTGACTATGCTTGTCGTAAAAGGCGACTAACGGGATCGGGTGGTCAAGCTCGCTGACTTGGTTGATGCATGTCATCGATCCAAATTGCGTGGATAGATGTTCATGACGTAAATCATTGGATTGTCTGGTCCAGACTCGATTATTTACAGACCGCCGTCATACAGTTTGAATATTGCTGATTGCGGCGTAAAACAACAAACAAACAAACCAACCAACCCAACGGATATCATTTTATCCGTTGGCTTTTTCCTGCCGAGAAATCTACCAATTATATGATAAATAAATGTACGAGGGCTGGCTGAAAAGTTCTAAGCCTAACTGTGAAAGACCCGTACCAAGTCGATGGTTTTCATTTATTTCTCCACACACATTTCTCTTCTTTACACTCTTTTGCCAGCGATGGTGCAAAGCCTGGATGCCGGTCAAGAAGAAATTTTCTTCAACCACCCTAAAAAATTCATTCAGAGCGGGAAATGACGTCATCATTACTAGGAAAATTGCGACCGCCTTGTTCCTTTTTCATTTTGGGAAACAGGTGGAAGTCTGACGGGGCCAAATCGGGTGAATAAGGGGGATGGTCAATGAGTTCGAAGCCACAATAATGGATCGCTGACATGGCAACCACCGATTTGTGAACAGGAGCATTGTCTTGGTGGAACAGGACTCCTTTAGTGAGCATTCCCCGTCGCTTAGCTTTGACAGCTTCACGCAACTGTCTCAGTAGGCCAGCATTATATCTTCCATTGATAGTCTGGCCTTTTTCAAGATAGTCAATCAGCAGAATACCCCTGGAATCCCAAAAGACTGAAGCCAACACCTTTCCAGCTGAAGGAACCGACTTGGCGTTTTGGGGGGCTAGTGATTCCGGATGCTTCCATTGTTTAGACTGAATTTTGGTTTCTGGTTGAAAGTGGTGAATCCAAGACTCATCCATGGTTACAAATCGGGCCAAAAAATCATCGGGATCTGCTTCAAAACGGCATAAATTGTCACGGGACGTCAGGAATCTGACACGTTTCTCATCCGCTATCAAGAGCTTTGACACCTATCTTGCAGAAACTTTTGTTATTCCCAACTCGTTGGTGATAATGTGCTCAACCCTCTCATGAGAGATGCCCACGACACCGGCAATATGTCGAGTGGTCAATCAGCCATCACCATGTCATGCACCCGGGTAATGTTTTCCGGAATGGTTGCTGTTGAAGGCCATCCTGGACGCGGGCCATCGTCACGGCTCTCTCTGCCACGCTTGAATACCGAAGCCCACTTCTTACCATGTCAGCATGTATCTGTGTTGGAGTTGGCCCTTTCAGTTGCAGATACTTGATGACTGCCCTATAGCCAGTTTTGTCCATTTGTGGTGATTTCAATGGGTAGGTTCACAAGATGTTCTGGTACAAAGACAATAATAACACTACAGTTGCAGTTCTTATGTCTATGATTCATTAAATGATTGTACTTGTTTGTGGCAATCCGATTGAGATATCCCATTTAGGCTTAGAACCTTTCAGCCAACCCTCGTATCTGTACGTTTTTATGTCATCTTTTTACGTTAAAAGGAAGTTACTAATCGTAGGACGTCAAAGTATAGGTGAACACAATTGTCAATACAGAAAAAAACATTTGATCGTTTTCTTGTTCAGAAAGTGTTTATTATCTACAAACATTCCGACAAATAAAACAATATGGTTATAAAAATGGATATTTAATATGTAATTATAATATCATATAAGTTGGTTAGTACGGAAGTTTTGTTTTGGTTACGGTGAAATAGGTGTGTTGAGTTGCGTCATTCAAAGTCACGTTGGTTCTTGGATTAAATCCCTACTATGATCATTTCACTGCATGTATAATACGCCCCGTAAAGTTCCGGGGTGGAACAGATCTTCAACATCCCAGACCGTAAAAAGGCCGTACTATGCTTGTATTAAGAGGCGACTAACGGGATCGACTGGTCAGGCTCGGTGACTTGGTTAATGCATGTCATCGATCCAAATTGTGTGGATCGATGCTCATGATGTCAATCACTGGATCGCCTGGTTCAGACTCGATTATTTAGACCGCCGTCACATTTTTTATATTGCGACTAACGGGATCGACTGGTCAGGCTCGCTGACTTGGTTGATGCATGTCATCGATCCTAATTGCGTGGATCGATGCTCATGATATCAATCACTGGATTGTCTGGTCCAGACTCGATTATTTACAGACCGCCGTCATATAGCTGGAATATTGCTGAGTGCGGCGTTAAACAACAAACAAACCAAAATCATATTGCTGGAATAATGCGGCGTGCGGCGTTAAACAACGAGCAGTCAAACAAGAAGCATGGATTATACATTTTCTTTTATTTTGACTGTGAAGCCCCCGCCGTGATATTGCTGGAATATTGCTAAAAGCGGCGTAAAACCAAACTCACTCACTCACTCACTCACTCACTTATATTTTGACGCAATTTGGATTAATTTGGAGTAAAATGCAATGTGTTTCTTTATAATTTAAACACGAGACTTCCTTAAAAATGTGAATTGTATGTACATATCTGAACAGTCTCAAGAAAGTATCTTTTTGGACTTTTGGAGCTTATTCACTGAACATCATTTACATCACTGCTTGTGTCGGACAACTGCGATGTCATTAGCTGTACCAGGTAATTTCTCAGGCATATGAACTTTGTCAAGCGCGAGTCCTCTATTTGTGTCTGTGTATGTTAAGGTGATGTCCACACATCCTGAATCTAGAGCTCCGAGAAAGTCATATTTTGGATGAAGAATTTCCTTTTCGAACAAGAACTTCATCATGTAAGAAATTATTATCAACCCGAGTAACGATACAACAAAGGCAAATGACCTGAATGGAAACAGTTGCTCGGGCACGTCATGGTCATAAAATGGGTAGTATATAAATGGAGGGAGATCCAAGAAGCTTTCACCAGCACCAATCCTCAAGACTGTGCCGAGAGTAAATCCCACAATCCCGCCATATCCGTTCGTTGCTGGGAGGAACAGGGCACATGTCAGCTGAGGTAACACAATCACAAAAACAATGTCCGCGGCTAAGACAAACAGTCCCCACACAGTCCTCACGAAGATGGAGAGCACGGTGGCTATTATTCCGATTGCTAAGATTGATAGTCTTTGAACCCACATCAACTCTTGTTCTGATGCCTGAAATGAAGAGGAGCACTGAGGGATTAAATATGTGTGAATACTTTTGTCAGATAGTTATTATCTCACAAGGGTTGACGGGTCATTTTCCATCAACTATAATCAAGATGTGAATTGACTGTTACATGTGACCCGTGAAGATCCGGGATAGAATAGGTCTTCAGCAACCCATGCTTGCCGTAGAAGGTGACTATGCATGTCATCGATCCCAATTGCGTCGATCGATGCTCATGATATTAATCACTGGGTTGTCTGGTCCAGACGTGATTATTTACAGACCGCCGTCATATAGCTTGAATATTGCTCCAGTGATTGACATCATGAGCATCGATCCACGCAAATAACAAACAAACAAAAAAAACTGTTACATGTAGGTATATGAGTCTAAGCTAACGCTAGAACAGCCGTTTTTAAATCGCAAACCCGTTCTAGAAAATATTTAAATATTTCTTATAGAAATGTGCTTCAGTTATTTTATTTTTCGCAGAGAGGTTCCAAACCATATTTTCAATACTGACATCAGCTTAAGTTGTAATGTTCGTATGATGTATTATTCCCACATTAACCACATGCATGAACAATAAACAGTGCCAGTCACCATGTACAACCCAAAGCAATAAAACGACTAAAGGTAAACGAATGCAATCCAAAAGAATCCACATTTGGAAGTATTCTTTGGTATTTATTAAAACCCCTGGATATTTTGGAACAAGCGTTACACACTCAACACATTGGAAGTGAATGTCATGTTTTTGCCGTTGCATGCATGTGTTTGTGATGGGTGCCACCGGTGGAGTAGGATACGCTCTTTTCGCGAACGCCTGGTGTCCTCACTCTTTGATAATGAATCATAAACACATGCTATTGATATAGTTCGATATATCTGTTTTAAATATGAAAAGGGTGTTGTCGCTTTCATTTACCTGCGCCCTGATGGCGGTCCTGTACACGTTGTGGGTGAACATGGAGCTTGAGCCGAGGATGGAGCTGTCCATGGAAGACATGACTGCAGCTGAGATCGCCCCAAGACCTTACCGAAACATCATATGTACATTAAACATCCTATATAAACATCAGTACATGCAATCAAGTACCACCTGTATCAGCAGCTTAAAGGCTGGGAACTAATAATTACCGTTCGCTCCTGACCGATATGGTTGTTATTATTATCAAATCAACACACAATTACATTGTCAGTCATCGCAAAACTAAATCAGGAAAGGCACCAACAACATATTTCGTTTGACGAGGCACAAGACAGAAACAAGACATTTTAAACCTTGCTGTACGGGGTTGTTTTCGAATGATTTATTTGGTCAGGTAGCCTACACCAAAGCAACTCCAGTCCAATACAATTCCATGCAAATCTACATTCAAATTGGGGCGGTCGGGTAGCCTAGTGGTTAAAGCGTTGGCTCGTCACGCCCAAGACCCGGATACGATTCCCGACATGGGTACAATGTGTAAAGCCCATTTCTGGTGTTCCCCGCCGTGATATTGCTGGAATAGTGCTAAAAGCGGCGTTAAACCCTCACATTCAATTTATCATGCATATCAGCATCAATTCGACTTAGCATATTGCGGTCATCTCCAAATATAAAGATTGAATAAATTTTCATACCATATTGCTCGTCACTATATGGCTGAAATATTGCCTCACTCACTCACTCACTCACTCATACCATATTGCTTCCAAATATTTAGATAGTTTTTTTCCTCCAGAACTACTCCCGATGTTTAGGTGCTATACTACCCATCGTTTGGGTGTTTGTACCTATGATGGACACAGCACTTGGCGTGAACTCTTTCAGGACAAGAGGCAGGATCATGCTGCTCATGTTGGCGCTCACAGGGTCAAGGCCACCAGTCAGACTTGAGTTGGACCAATCTGAAATAGATGCAAGAAGGTTGGTTTGGTTGGTTGGTTTGTTGTTTAACGCCGGACTCAGTAATATTCCAGCTATATGACGACGGTCTGTAAATAATCGAGTCTGGACCAGACAATCCAGTGATTGACATCATGAGCATCGATCCACGCAATTGGGATCGATGACATGAATCAACCAAGTCAGCAAGCCTGACCACCCGATCCCGTTAGTCGCCTCTTACGAAAAGCATAGTCGCCTTTTACGGCAAGCAAAACCCCGGCGTCTTCACCGGCCTACCCCGCCGTGAGTTGGGTTGGGCTTGTCATCGTTTTGAACACTATTCCAGTTATATCACGGCGTGTCAGCTTGATGTGGGAGGATCCTGCCCTGGAATAGTGCTGAACCAGCGCTAATGGTGGTTCATCAATGGTAACCATTATATAATGCAAGGTGCTCTGTTATTTTATTGAAAAGTACTTGGCATACCAGCGGCCGTGCTGAGGGCGCCGATCAGGAAAGGGGGCACAGCGAGGACCAGAGTTCCCATTCCCGCCAGGACAGACAGAATTTGGGCCTCTCTCACACTCCGGACTGACAACACGCGCTGGAAGTACGACTGCCAGGGAATAGTGCCGAATATCTGCAACAGGCAATGGAAATGTATCGCCTCTGTTTGTACTTTTGCAGGAAATACGATGATACATATGCCTGTCGGGGATGGTGTTTGAAGTTTCCTATTGTATATTTGCAGGAATACGATCATATATAACAGGCACATACTTCATATAGGACCCGCGAAGATCCGGGGTAGAATAGGTCTTCAGCAACCCATGCTTGCCGTAAAAGGTGACTACGCTTGTCATAAAAGGCGAGTAACGGGATCGGGTGATCGGGCTCGTTTACTAAGTTGATGCATGTGATCGTATCCCAATTGCGTGGCTCGATGCTAGTGATGTCAATCACTGGATTGTCTGGTCCAGACTGGATTATTTACAGACCGCCGTCATATCGCTGGACTATTGCGGAGTGCTATTGCCCGGATCACGTTCACTGTTAAATCAATATACATGTAAGTAAAACACATCTCGACAAATACATCCATCTTGTACAATAGCATATATGTTGTACCTACCATAGCAAGGGCAAGGTCAACCCAGGCCACAGCATGTCGGCCATCCAGAGAGCCAAGCCATGCGTCTGACGTGGTGCTGACGTCACCCACACGCTCGTCCGTCACCACGAATGGAATTGCAAGCACCTGCATCATGACATCATGACATCATGACCGATAACATAGTGGCTGTGAAGTGGTTAAAAACATGACATTGTCTATGGCAACAATATGACTCACATTTTAATGTTTTGTACAAATAGCTCTAACACTTCTCACTGTCCTTAGAAATTGATTGTGTTATGGTTGGATAAGCAAGCAAGATATCTTAGTGCCGTAGATGTCTGCCTATTCACACACGACAGTAAAATGTTATTTAGAAATTACAAACGGCAAGTAGTTAATAAAATACTGAACGTGCTTTCGTGTAATACTCATTTTTATGAATATAGTGAATATTCCTTGTATGAGTTGACCAAATGAATCGGAGTTGAAACTATGTGATGGTTGCACCAAGTGTTTGTTTTTCTTTTATATCTTTATGCTGGTTCAGTTTGGTGTCGTGTCAGCAATATTCCACACGACGGCCAATAAATAACCCAGTCTAGACCATACACACCAGGGATTGATAGATTGAGCAACGTCCCAAGCGTCCCAAATGAGGACATTCTATCAACTTCGTCACATAGCATCACCACCGATTCATTTGGTCACCTCTTACAAGAGTACGGGGCGGTCGGGTAGCCTAGTGGTTAGCGCGTTCGCTCGTCACGCCGAAGACCCGGGTTCGATTCCCGACATGGGTACAATGTGTGAAGCATATTTCTGGTGTCCCCAGCCGTGATATTGCTGAAATATTGCTAAAAGCGGCGTAAAACCATATTAACTCACTCACTTACAAGAATACGTTTCTAGGGGTATCTGTGTAATGTGTCTTTGTTCAATCAAAATAATTCCTGGCCAGAATAGACCCCAAACACTTGATACTTTTCGTAAGAACCAAATAGTTACACGGTTTGGTCGCGTGGTTGCACATGAACGTCTGATGGAGCATTGACGTTACCTGACGGTGGCATCGTCGCTGACCAAATCAGACAATACTGTATGAATGAAGGATTGATAATCCCAACCCAACAAGCATATTCAAATTCAGAAAAAGAAAGATTAAACTTTCTAACATCAGATCCCCTCGACGACAAGCACACGTTAGTGGTGATGGCCAGATAAACCGCCGGACAAAATAAAGTATACGCTTAACAACTGGTTTTGACCAAAACATTACAAACGTTATAAAAAAAATACTTCGCTTAAAACAGTCGCCGAAACACCGCAAACCTGAGGTCCAAAACACAACTATGGTACCCGTATTAAATAAATCACCATAAAAAAAACAAACATTACTTGTCTGTTTCAGTTTTGATCAGCTTCGAGCATGAGTGTATACTTTCTTTTGCACGGCAGTGTATTCATATCTGAACTGATAGCCGTGGGAAGGCATTTCCAAGGAGAATGAGTGAGTGAATGATTATGGTTTCACGCCACTTTTAGCAATATTAATATTCCAGCAACATCACGGCGGGGGACACCAGAAATGGGCTTCACACATTGCACCCATGTCGGAATCGAACCCGGGTCTTTGGCATCAATGAGAATGAATTGTTCATACCAGGCCGACGGTGATCAGAATTAGTTGTACTATGTCAGTATATGCAACTGATATCATCTGACCAATCATGGTATAGAGGACAGTGATACTTGCGGACACCACAATAGCCGTCTCCACGTTGATACCCAGTATTATACTCAGGCTGGTGCCTGCAAAGAGACAAATAAGTAAAATAATAATATATAATTCATGAGTGTTCAAGGAAGAAAGTATTAATATAGGATATCTTATATGAAATTCACATATGTGAGACCGCCTCCGTGGTCTAGTGGTAGAGCGTCCGCCCGGAGAGCGGAAGGTCCGGGGTTCGATCCCCGTCCGCGTCATACCAAAAGACGTTAAAAGATGGTACTTGTTGTGACCCTGTCTGGCGTTCGGCATAAAAGGGCTAAAACAAGGACTATACTGTGTCTGAGTGGGGTATTCATGTCAAACTGCTGCATTGTATCTCAGTGGGCTAGCACTATTAATCGGCATCAGTCCGGACTAGTACAAGCAGCGCTAGCCATACACACACACACACACACACACACACACACGTGCATGCTCGTTGCTATATAAGTGCAATAATCTTGGACGCGACCTTTAACCCAATTTTACCTCACCTCACCTCACCTTCACATATGTGAAGGCTTTTATTTACGCTATCAACAAAGCAAGGATCAGCTAAAACTGACTGATTTTGCAAGTCACACCAACAGTGGCACGAGCATTATTATATGGGAAAACTTTACAAGCAAATATGGTCTTAATTACATGGGATATGATGGGCAATATATGCATAAACCGTTTTCCAAGAAGTTATCCAAATTGTATTTTGTTATCTTTCTTTGTGATGTAAATCATTATTCCGCCATGTTGATGTTATCATCTGTCAGAAATGAGCGGCAGTTCGGGTCTTTGAGTGCGTGGTGTCTGCGTTTGGTCTAAATATTCTTAAACATTCTATAAACATTTGCAGGTCGATGTGTACAAGCACCTGGACTGATCGCATCCAACATTTGTAATTTGTATGAATAGTGACATTAAATACAACTGATCGGAGACTAGATTTAACTTCCATTTATCTGATATTTCGCCATTGCTGACTGCGGTAGACTTCTTACCCAAGGCGTTGAGGATGGAGGCTGTCCAGAAGACGTCACCACAGAGTGTAGCCAGGTACACGAGGCACGCGACCACGCGGCCATAACACTCCTCGATTGGCTGTAACATCGTGACGTACTTCCTTTCACGCATGCGTCCTGCATATATTATGCCCCCTAGGAACCGGATGTGAATTCATTATTATAAAGTGTCTGAATATATAGAACTTAACGTTAGTTTGGCATAGAATGTAAGGGTGAATACGTGTGGAGTCTTGCACCACTTTGAACAATAGTCCAGCAACAGGGTTGGAGAATACAAAGATTGAAGTTTACAAATCAAACAGAAATTGGTGCAAGATGGCAGGCACAACCTGTTCGACAGAATATACTGTTGTCATAGACGTACTGTTTTGTTCTCAAGGCGTCTTAATTCTTACTTTTATTTATTTCTAGCAACATTTTTATGGTTTCTCCAGGGTCTGATCCGGATATAAAGTGTTAAGGGCCAGAAAAGACATATTATTCACATGATTGTGTCAGCTGAGTTGAACAGTGGCACGGCGGTACATGAGGATTTCTGTCACATACTTGTGATAATAGGGGCAAAGAACTGTTGTAAGTATGAACATTATGTTTATTACCTTCTATTTTCGTCACGAGGGATACTATTTGTGCTGCGGCCTGAATCATTTCTTGTGAGTGTTATACACATGAAATAGTAGCGTACTGCTTAATTTAATTTAATGGGCTGTAAGGTAGGTACGTTGAGATTTAAGATTCCTTGTTTAGTGTTCAACTTGAATCGGTTCAACGAGGTGCCAACGTGTTTCAACACATCAACACGAATAGCAACATAATAATTCATGCTTTAAACTTGCTTTTTATGTAAATATACGACTCAGTGCCAGATAAACCAGTGGTTGACATTAGGAGCAAGGTCCCATGCTGTCGGGTTACAATGACCAAGCCGTACCACCAAATCTTTGTGGAGAAAGCCTTTGTTCATTTATGGATCTTAAACATGTTAGTTTGTTGTTGTTGTTGTTGTTGTTGTTGTTGGTGGTGTTTTTACATCGCAATCATCAGTATTCCAGGTATATGACAGTGGTCTGTAAATAATCGAGTATGGACCAGACAACCCATTGATTGACAACATGACCATCCATCTACGCAATTGGGATACATGACAAGCTTCAAACAAGTCAGTAAGTCTGACCACCCGATCCCATTAGTCGCCTCTTACGACAAGACTGGGTTGCTGAAGATCAGTTTGTTTGTTTGTTTGTTTGTTGTTTAACGCCTCACTCAGCAATATTCCAGCTATATGACGGCGGTCTGCAAATAATCGAGTCTGGTCCAGACAATCCAGTGATTGACATCACGAGCATCGATACACGCAATTGGGATTGATGACATGCATCAACCAAGTCAGCAAGCCTGACCACCCGAACCCGTTAGTCGCATTTTACGACAAGCACAGTCGCCTTTTACGGCAAGCATGGGTTGCTGAAGACCTATTCTACCCCGGAATGCTGAATTTGGAGATCATTATGCATAGCATGTGTTAAATACACTACGCACATAGTTAACAGTGTGGGCAGAAGATGCGACACAACACAAGCCGGTTGCAGTAACTGATGATAAGTCAACTCACCCAGGACAAGACCCACAAAGATAGCCATGGGGGAAATCGTCCAGGCAAGACCACCTGTTGCTATGGATTCCGCTGTTCCGTTTATGAAGCCACCCCCAACGGTAGTAGCTGAAAGACAATCACCGAATACATGTCATTTTGTAGTGAGTGAGTGAATTTGGTTTTACGCCGCTTTTAGCAATATTCCCGCAAGATCACGGCAGGGGACACCAGAAATGGGCTTTACACATTGCACCCATGTCGGGATTCGAACCCGGGTCTTCGGCGTGACGAGCTAACGCTTTAACCACTAGGCTCCCCGACCGCCCCCTGTCATTTTGTAAACATAAAACGTTATGTTTTGTGTGTGTTTCTTTTGTAAACTGTTTTGTTTGATATCGCTATTGTACCGATTTGCGTTTTTGTGTATTTGTGTAGATTTTACACTGGTCTTCCTTTCAAGAACAGATCACACTGTGTGTTTTCTAGTCGATGAACAGAAGGATGTGACATCAGGTGTGTCTCTTGACTACATGTATTTTAATCACATGATACAACTGATATAATTGCCCCTTGTGATTATAATATATTATAATTATTATATATTTGAAAAAAGCGTCATTATATTACAGTCCGTCAACCATCATTTGGTATTTCTAGTTAGGTCAATAATGAAACTAATTGTGAAAAAAGCTGTGCCATAATGATTGTTGACGGACTATAGTGAGTAACAAAAGAAAAATAACTGATTTAAACATTTAGGGTTCGGCATCCGGGATTCTATTCAACAGGATTCGGCATCCCGGATGCCACTAAACAGGGTTCGGTGAGTGGGTGAGTTGGGTTTAACGCCGCTTTTAACATTATTCCAGTTATATCGCTGCGTGCCAGCTTAATGTGGGAGGAAAGCCCGAAGTGATGCAGGTCTCAGACGTTTACCAATTCAGTGAAAACAACGAGCACGGGTATGGTGCTGACAAACCTAGAATCGGGGTGAACCGGGATTCGAATCCACAATCATAGGTTTCAGGCGTGTCCAGGGGACGCAACTCTGCACAGCGAATCGCGATGCCTTAGACGACTGCCCAAGCTGTCTATGAAATTCTCACAAGGAAAGCTAGTGTTTTTAATGCAATTTTCAAATATCTGGTTATTTTTATTCTTCATTAGATATAAACTGCGTTTTGAAAGGGATCAGCAATACGCATGAAAACGACAACAAGCCGCCCTGTTTGTTTGTTGTTTAACGCCGCACTCAGCAATATTCCAGCTATATGACGGCGGACAAACAGCCCTGATCTGTCCTGGCAAGTACTTTATGTACACAGAACAAAGATCAAATTCTGCAAATGTCAGCCTATGTCATCATGGTGATAACGTATTTTCAAGTTATATTATCACATTAACTTTTGACTAGGAACAAATATTTTAAATTGATAAAATTTTATCACTTTATGGTTTCATGGGACATAAATGTATTGCATATATCCTCACCTATCATGGTGAATATGCCCACAACACCATAGAGTTGACGACCAGCAACTGAGGCCATTTCAGATTTATTCTCCTCGTCTATTTTTACACATTTAGCCGCCGTGACTCCGACCACCAAAATGATGACGTAGAACACAATCAGCACGACCAAACCAGCTACGTTGATCTCCATCTTGAACGTAGATGAACTGAAATTTGAACAAACTCGGGGGTAAGTTATGTCAGAGTGAGTGATCGGGGGAGGTAATTCACTGCAAACACGAAAACGTCGTTTTTTTTCGTATAAGGTCATTGGACGAAAAAACGACGTTATTTGGACGTTTTCAGATCATCGTTTTTCCGTCCAAATAGCGTCGTTATTTGACAACGGAATTTACTGGGAGAGAAGAATATCATCAAGCTCCTCCCTTTCTTGATTGACATTGTCAATCAAGCAACAGCGTCTACGGGTATTCCTACTTCTCAGATTTGAATGGTCAGTTCTCGCGTGTTAGATTACGGGCCCGAGTTTGACGCTGTACTGGTGATGTCTATTCAGACTAATGCTCAGTCTCTAAAACTGTATAGTTTTGAAAGAAACAAGTAACTCCATTTAAATTGAAGAAGAGCCCAAGTTATATGGGAGATTCCGAGATGAACCTATTCTATGGATATCTAAGCTGCCACCCAAACCGATCCAAACGGGACCCGAAAACTTATTGTATGCTTTATAGTCACATGGAACTGCACCAGAATTATACATTGTATTCCGGACGATTGTGTTCTTTCATTTACTTTTAAGTCAGAAAAAAAGACTTAAAAGGAGAGTTGTTGAATTGAATTATCAAATGTTGCCTATACACTAATCTGGACGTACTACTCATTGTTCTATTTATGTCATCATATATATATCAGATATACATTAACGCATGTTACCGTTCTAAAGTCATTCTCTCATATAACCTTATATTGTTCATAGTATCAAAGTTTAATCAAAAATGCCAAGAGCAGCAATTTAAACTACTGAAACACCCAAACACAAGGCTGTTATCAAGCGCTAGTGCAGACGTGATGCATCGTAAAAACTGTATCGTGATGTCTTCAGAGATACAATTTCTTGCAACATTAAGGAACACGGGGTCGCAATTTCACAGTACACAGGAGTGATATTAAAATGTCTTTGTACGCCATTGTATCGTTGCTAGTGGTGCGAGTTACCAGTTTGGGCTAGATGAAGCATTGACGAAGCAAAGAGTTTAATCAGACGTCTCCTTGGGGGAGACTGGTTTCACTTCTGTGATCCCTGGCGATAAGAAATATGGCATTGCATAGCAGGCCAGCAGTTAAACGTATCAACTTATAATCGTAAAGAAATACAGAACAGAGTCGCGAGAAAGAAGATCAGGATCTGGCCACACCCTCATTAAAGGACGCCATTGAAGGACTATCCAACCAAATGGTAACATTGACATCGACTATGAGGACAATGAGTGAAACACTGACAGCCCTGAAACTCACAGTTGAAGAAAATAACGCACGAGTGAGTACACAGTTAGACGATATTCAGAAAGAAAACTGTGAACTTAAGTCTGTTGTGTCCAAACAATCTATTAAGATTGCGGCCTTAGAAGACAAATTAGATAGAAGCGAGAATTACTCAAGAAAAAATAATCTTATTTTCTTCGGCATTGAAATGGACGTGAAGGAAGAACCGTATGAAACCAAGGAAAAAGTGAGAAATTTTCTGAAGGAACAGCTTGACATGAGCAATTATGACAACATTCATTTTGATACGGTTCATAGACTGGGTGCTAAACGTGAACAAGGATCGAACCCGCCTATAATTGTAAGGTTTGTGTCAAGGGATGATAAAGCATCTGTATACTTCAAAGCCAAGGAACAGTTAAAGGGAACTACCACCTACCGTGTGTCAGAGGACTTTTCGTTCAAAACCAGGGAAAGAAGAAAGAAACTTGTCGGGTTCATGATAAACGCTAGAGAAAAAGGTCAAAGTGCATTTTTGAAGAATGACTATTTATTTATCAATGGTGAAAAGTTCTATTTCGATGATCAGACAGAAGACCTTATGAAAGTAACGAAGGAAAGAGATTATGGGAAGTCACCGCCCAGTGATCTTTCATCTGACACACGTTACGAAGACTTATAACGAGAAGGCCCTGACCCAGAAATAACTTCACCAGATGACGTCAACACGAAATGCACGTGCACTTCTCAAGCAGAGCAACCCACTTCTGTGTTGTGTTGGAATGTGAACTGTTTATACTCCAAGATAAACAATAATGACTTCCTTGACTTTGTGTGTGAGCAGAATATCATCTGTTTAACCGAAACGTGGGCAAAATGTTTAGATGACTTCAAGTTTGTTTTTCCTAATTTCATTTCATTTCAGTCAGTTCGACCTAAAGAGAAGAAGGCAGGTCGATACAGTGGAGGTGTCGCGGTATATATTAGTGATAAACTTTCATCGTATTTTTCAAGGATACATGACGAATGGGTTGACTGTGTTTTTGTTGTATCTAATGATGTACTCATTACTGGTAGAAGGCTAATAGTGGGATGTGTGTACTTGAAACCTGAAACATTGGGCTATAATGAGGGTATTGAAGTTTTAGAAAATTTCCTTGCAGTGCTCATGGACGAAATCCCGGAAAGTGACTACATCTTGTGTGGTGATTTTAATAGTAGAACTGGAACCGAATTAGATTATATTGATTTTGATGCAGTTGATCATCTACCAATGGATGATATTGTGTACGATCAGTATGACAGCCCTGCAGGGCGAAAGAACAAGGACCAAGTCGTTAACAATTATGGGAAAGATTTCTTAGACGTTTGTAAGACGTTTGGTTTATATTTACTAAATGGCAGGTTTTCTGATGAAGGGGATTATACCTATGTTGGAGCAACAGGTGTTAGCTCACCAGATTATATTTGTGTGTCAGCATCCTTTTACAAGTATGTAGAGGACTTTAAAGTTATAAGTCGCACTGAATCAGACCATCTTCCCATATTTGCTTCTTTTTCATCATTGTTTAATGTAGTAGACACTCTAGATCAGGATTACAGCCTAGGTGAGGACAGGTGTAGATATATATGGAACGTGAATAAGAGTGAAGACTATATGAATAATTTTGAAAGTGCATTAGTGCAAGAAATGTTAAATGAATTTATAACCTGTGTGGAAATTGATGTTGATAAAGCCGCAGAGAAGTTACAGCACATAATACAATATTGTGGAAGGAATATGAAAGTAAAGAGGTCCAAATATATAGGCTTTAAGAAACAACCAGAATGGTTTGATGAAGAGTGTGAACACTTGAAGAGGGAAAAGTATAAACTCCTGAATACATTCAGAAAGGTGTCTTCTTCGGAAAACTATAACTTATACAAGAACATTAGAAACAAATTTAAATCTTTATGTAAACAAAAACAGACTCATTTTAAGCAGAGCATTACAAAGGCATTAGTCAATGCTGCGAATGATAGCAACTGTACAACATTTTGGAGACTTGTTAAACGTTATATAACCGCACGCTCGCAGGACTCTAGCATCGCACCCGCAACTTGGGTAGATTATTTTAAGGAATTACTTAATCCAGTGTCAATAGGGGATGAGAATTTCTCAACTAAAGTCAGTGAGTTTCTTCAACATCATAATGATAGCTTATGCCCAGACTGTCAAAATCAAGATGATATTTTATCGTGTGATTTTATCGAACAAGATGTCGTAAACGCTCTTCACCATTTAAAGTGTGGAAAATCACCTGGTGATGATGGACTCCCATCAGAATTTTAAAAATCAGTTGAAAATGTATTAACTCCATATCTTGTCATTTTGTTTAATGCAGTGTTGACCAGTGGACATTACCCAAAATTATGGTCAACGGGAATAATAATGCCACTGCATAAAAAAGGTAGTAAAAGTAATCCTAATAACTTTCGTGGTATATCACTTCTCAATATAATGGGTAAAATGTTTTCTTATGTTCTGAATAAAAGACTACAATGTTTCTTAGACTACCAAGGCATAATTGGTGAATATCAAGGGGGGTTTAAGAAAGATCATTCAACTATTGATAACATTTTCATTTTGCAAGCTATTATACAAAAGTATACCACTCGCAAAAAAGGAAAAGTATATTGCGCTTTTATCGATTTTCGAAAAGCATTTGATATGGTTAATAGGAGTAAGTTAATGTATATTTTATTGCAAAATGGTATTCATGGCAAGTTTTTATGTATTATCCAGAGTATGTATAATCATGTTAAAGCAACTGTAACATACGATTATGGCAAGAAAATTACTGAGTATTTTGATAGTTCATGTGGGGTAAGACAAGGTTGTACTCTTAGTCCAGTACTGTTTTCTTTGTTTATCAACGAATTAGTTATATGTTTGGAAAGTAAATTCCAGGATGGTGTTTTTATCTCAGAGGAAATGTTAAATATAATTGCCCTGTTGTTTGCCGACGATTTAATACTTGTTGCAGACAGTGTATTAAAATTACAAAAGCGTCTTGATGAATTATATTTATACTCTGATAAATGGGGTATGGATATTAATACTGAAAAGAGTAAAATTATTGTGTTTAAAATGGGAGGACCCTTGTCAAAAAATGAGAAATGGTATTATAACGGTGAACGTATGAATACGGTTAACGCCTATAAATATTTGGGACTTGTTTTCACTCCCAAATTAATTTGGACTAAGGCCTGTAAAACTCTATGTGAGCAAGCAAGCAAAGCACTTTGGTCAGTTAAATCGTTAATATGACGTTATGACATTTCGGTTACGGAAGCATTCTTTATATTTGATAAAAAAATTGTCCCGATATTAATGTATGGTGCTGAGATTTGGGGATACCAAAAATGGAATACGATTGAAATTGTTCACCGCAAATTTTGTAAATTTTTACTTCACACGGGCTACAGGACTGCAAATGCAGTAGCCTATGGTGAATGTGGTAGGTATCCACTTCATACTATTTATTATGTAAAATGCATTAAATATTGGTTTAAGATTTTGCAAATGAGTCCTAACAGATACCCATACCAGTGTTATAAAATGTTATTATCCATTGCTGATAGAAAACGTCCTAACTGGGCATCGCATATCAGACTTCTGCTAAGTCATTTTGGTTTTGGGGATGTATGGGCTGCACAAGGCGTTGGCAATGCAGAATTATTTGTACATATGTTCAGCGAAAGAGTTAAAGATTGTTCTTTTCAAGATTGGCATGCATCTCTAGGCAGCAAGACCCTCTCATTCTATAAACTGCATAAGTCTAATATCGTTTGTGAAAAATATTTATCAAATATTAAGCATTGTGAATATAGAAGGCTAATAACCAAATTTAGATGTGGACAGAATACTCTTGGTATTCAACTTATACGTAGGGGTGTTGCTAATATTGAGGAGGATGCCGTCTTATGTAAGCACTGTCATGTAATTGAGGATGAACTTCATGTTATATACAACTGTCCTCTTTATGCAAGTCGGCGGGAAATGTATATCCCAAAGACAGTTAATCACAACTATTTTTGTTTAGAAAGACTCTGTCAAATATCCAACAACGATGCAATGATAAATTTTGCAAAATTTCTAATGTACGTGTTCTCAACACATACACACACACAAAAAAAAAGTATCAATTAGGTAACTCTTAGATAAATAAAATGTAAATGTATTTTGTACAATGGGTCAAATGGCCTTATACAAATAAATCTGTCTGTCTGTCTGTCTGTCTGTCTATAATCGTAAATTCTCCTCAGCGTAATATATACCTTGTACGTGTGTAAACAGGGTGTGTTTGGTAACTTGAGTAGGAAGCACAAGTGCACGAATGGATGTTATTTCAGATGACAAATGAAAGAAGACAGAATGATTGTGACGCAATCACACACACACACACACACACACACACACACACACACACATTTTGAGTTACCAATCCCTGAATTGAGAAGACTTGCGTTACGAAGCCCCTTCAAGTCGTAATCAATATCCGTAAATATGTGTGATATTATTACCCATCCAAAGCCGAATATATATTTATTGTGCTTTCTTGACAACAAATATTATAATTGGGATAACACTTTCTTTGTAAAGTACAGATGCCCGTCCGGGATTTGGACCTACACTGTGAGTGAGGCATCCAATCACCAGCACACAAAGTCAGCGATCTAACCCAGCCACCGACGCTTCCGCCAAAAATAAAGTCCGACAACTGTAAGTCCAGATCACGTACTTTGTGTACCCCTCTGACAAGTGAAAAATGGCACGGCTCCCATGGCCGAAAGCTTCGAACACACAATGCCATTAAGAACGTGGTCAAATGTAACAAATGTTATATTTGGATAACACTTTCTCAGTAAAGTACAGATTCTCGTACTTTTTAGGGTTGAGATAATAGACGTTGATGGTTGATTATCAATGGACAAACTAAAGCCAAAACTTATCTTATGAATTATTGGTAATGGGCAATGGACAATGGGCAAACGAGAGGCCGGGGTAATTAGCGCCAATTACCTGTTGGCTTCCCTTGTTACGTTTCCTCCTTTGCTATCTTTTTACTTTTGTTGTTCTTACAGGTACATAATTATATATGTTCTCTGCCTCATAGCGTTAATTCACCTGATGAAGGAGTAAGTTTTTACTCCGAAACGTTGTGTTCCTCATAATAAAGACGTTGACATCCATACATTTTCTTCCTTATGTGTATCACTTCTTAATGCCTTCAAAGCCTCAATCTAGCTTTGTTTTTAAATGTGGAGATATTTGCGTGGACTATAATATGGTCATGCCTATAAACATTTGGGTGTTTGTCTACATGAGCATTTAGACATAAATTTTATAGCTAAGGAAATTGTTAAATCTGCAGGAATGAAGTACACTTTATAGCAAGCTGTGATCTTTATTCACAATTTAGATATTCGTAATGGAGATCTGAAACTGAAGTTTATCGCAATTTCCCGCAACTCTCACCTCCTGACCAGCTGAACGTCTTAGTGCATTCTGATGCCATTGTCCAGGCTGCCCTTCTTTCTGTGATGTTTTGATGGATGAAATCTATTGCATTATAATACTCTCTGTTTGGTGATATTTAATATGTACATACTGTAAAATATTTACGATATTTTAAACGGGTAATTCAATGCATGCAATGTGAACATGAGTGCGGATGCATGAAGGCGGTTATAGTTATAGATATAGTGCGATGGATGTAGGGGAATGGTAGGAGGGTGTATGTATGTAAGCACGAATACCGATACATGAAGGCGGATATAGTTGTAGTTCGATGGATGTTGGGGAATGGTGGGAGGGTGGATTATGTATGTAAGCATGTGCATGTGTCTATGATAGCTGGCGTAGACATAATGAGATTGTTGTAGGGATAATTGTATGTGTCCCGATATTACTTCGGAACTTGAAAACATTGTCTTTCTGAAAAACAGTTAAGTGTTGTCACATGAGGAATTGTATAAATGTGTACCCGCACCACGGTACTGTTAATATTACACTTTCGCACATAAAATGACACTCTTCACCCCACTGATTACCACAGAGTTCCAATTAGGCTTCATATCTCTGTATAAGTAAGTGAGTGAGTTAATATTTAAAGCCGCATCGGCGATATTTCAGCCATATAGTGACCATATCAAATTATACAATACATAAACTCAGAATAAAAAGCTGTCGACAAAGGACAGCAAAAGAACTAGAATATCACAGACATAGGTTTAAAACTAGTAAATGACCATAAACCTTAACTTTTCATAACAACACAATACACAAGCGGGCTATATGTCACCAGCAACCAAAGGTAGGCCACCATACTGGGGACCATGGGGACCTACAGTACCTTTGCAACCTGCATGGACACAGCAGGACTGACACATCACTTTAGTCACAAGTGATTATGGAGAAGGTTTGCCACAGATTAAAACAACAACATATTCATCGATTAAAAAAACAAAAAAAACAACACTGGTATGTATAAAATACTTTGAATGAAGTGAGTTTACGTACCCTCTCAGGGGGACAATGATATCACGCTACTTCAACCCCCATCAAGGGTACAGTCACTAACAATCTCAGTTCAGAATCATGTACTACCAATTTATAAAATATACAACATTCTACATCACTTTATAAAATGTCAAAATTTTATGATCTTGCCGTTAATGATTACTTCAATTACGAAGAGATAAGATCTATATTTCAAACATGCTAGTACAGTAAAGTACGGTTATAACGAACTCAAAGGGACTACTAATTTTAGTTCGTTATAACCGTGGTTCGTTATAAGCATATATACAGCATAACTACAGCAAATAGTCGGGACCAAAAAAGTAAGTTCGTTATATCCGTAAGTTCGTTATAAGCGTGTTCGTTATAACCGTAGTGTACTGTATTACAATGTGTTGACTTTGGCTGAAATGGATTGCAGACCATGGGTCAAGACGTCCCAGCACTAAGATTACCTTGCCGTGTATAAACCTTGCGAGTGGCAAGTCACTTACCTGTTTGCTGGGATAAACGAGTCCAAGCTCCCTTTGGGTGTTGTCTTATCACGGGTCCGTCTGTTGAAATCAGTATAAATCTCACTGACAACTCACACGGCTTTCTTAATGCATGCTACGTGGGTATACGACAGTAAACAGCAATACCCACCTGTGATTTCAACAATGCGGACATTCGTGGTCTATGAAAAGAATGAGGGTCCCGAGGGGCCAGGAGGTAAAATTGATCCACCTCCTTCAGCCTCCTTGTTCACAAGGGCCATGGGTTCGCTGTGAAGAGGGGAGTCCCTGGGGCACACCAGAAACCTATGGTAAACCGTGGCGTGATGCAGACTTACAAAGAAACATACTCTGGACAAATCTGGGATTTCTAACCAACGGTCATAGGTTCCTGGCACGACAAAGGGACGCACCTCTGTACATTGATTTAGGTGCATTAGAGGACTTGGCCATCAGAGCCCACTAAAATGTGAATGAAATGCAAGTGATTGTAAACATTGCATTACAGCAGTCGGTTATTTGACAAAGATGATATTTTTCAGCGGTGTTCGTGACCCCTAGTGTTGAGCCTCACTTACATGTCATGGAGCTAATACCGCTACAGCCTTGTAAACTCATGCATGGTCGCTCGCTCGCTGAATCTTGCTGTGGAGATGGTCTATTTTTAGCAATTGAAAGGCATTTTGTTTATGTCGGTGTATTGTTATGTTCTCAAACACATGTCAAACACACTTGTCAGGGAGGCGGCCATGCATCCCCTTGTTGGTTCACTGCTGTCTCGTAAAGATCCGGGATAGAATAGGTCTTAAGTAACCCATGCTTGACGTTAAAGGCGACTATGCTTGTCGTAAGAGGCGACTAACGGGAACGGGTGGTCAGGCTCGCTGACTTGGTTGATGCATGTAATCATATCCCAATTGTGTGGATCGATGCTCATGACATCAATCACTGGATTGTCTGGTCTAGACTCGATTATTTACAGCCCGCCGTCATATAGCTGGAATATTGCTGAGTGTGGCGTTAAATAACAAACAACAAACAGTGCTGTCTCAAGCATATGCTTGAGGTGAATGAAATTGTGTCGTCCTAGCCCGAAGTCGTTGCTGACAGTATGTCAGTGGTTTACCTGGCGCACAATTTGACTATCGCTGACTACGGCGTTAAACAATAAACACGTAGTCGAGACATGTTTGAATAGGACCCTTTACATTACAGTTTTAAAACAACTGAACTGAATGTGACAGAATGTTGTTGAGCACCGCGGTCCAGCCTGTCCCGACCACGCAAGGCCATCCCTTTCATCCTTTCATGTCATTTGTTTTGTGTGTGTGTGTGTGTGTGTGTGTGTGTGTCCGGTGTGTGTGTGCGTGTGTGTGTGTGTGTGTCTGTCAATTTCAAGATTTCACGGATTCAAAGCCAGAGTGTGAAAGAAATGAGACATTTGTGGCCCAGAAATAGTGGTTCGTATATTATTTTTTTAATTGTGCGTGTTCTGAAATGAAGTTTGACTTCAATGATGTCGTGACATTGTTTTCGTTGCTTTGCGAATGGACGAGTGATGGACTTTCAAATCCTCTTCTGCCAAATCCTTGCGATGGTGGTTGTAAACAAGGTTTGTAAACAATATGTTGTCATGAAAGAAATATTTCAAGCATTTTTATAATGTTATATTTTACTTTCGTTGTCGGTTGTTTCAATGAGGAAATAGCTTAAATTGTTCCGATTCTGGTCACCATAGAACATGTCTGTAACAGTTTCATAAACATTTCATTTGTAGCAAAAGATATGGCTTCGCTAAATATTTTAATGTCATCATCGAAGCAGTCAGGGTTGCGGCCCAGAAAATCCCAAACATCCGATATCAAACTACCATATTTCTTCTATTTGACGCTATGCTGTCTATTAATTTCGCAAGAGCCCTTGACTCGGCGTGTATTAGAGACCTGGCTGGTATTAGAGACCCAGCGTGTATTGGAGGAAATATAGATACGTTTTACAGTTCATATTGGGGTGATCGATCGGCAGCCTTTTTTTATGTATTTTAATCATACGCACGTATTTTTGTGTGAAAAAGGCTCAATATATTTGAAAGGGGTTTCCGTAGCATAAATGAAACCTCTTTTTAACCAATCAGAATCAAGCATTCATCAATGTCATGGTAGAATTCTCGTTACCGCACAACAAAGATCTGCGGACATGCAATTATGACCTTTCGCGAACTTTGACCAACCAATGAAATGACTAACAAGAAGTCGACATGAGCCAATCAAAAATCACCTTTCTGGAGCGGTATGGCACAAGTCTCAAACTTTCGACTTCTATTTCAGACTACGCTTTGAAATACATTTTGACAAAATTCTCGATTCAAAATTTTAAAACTGAACAAAGAACATTCTGAATGTTTAATAGATGACCGATATTGTGTGGCAGTATTCCCTACGTGATGTGTAACGCATCTTTTTGTTTATCCCATATCGAAGCGAGCGATAGACGAAGGTTTTGACGGAACTAGTCGTACAGTCCGTAACTGTATTTCGGAATACCGCGAGGTTGCATGATTAGAAAACCAATTCCATTTGTCTGTCTGTCTGTCTGTCTGTCTGTCAGGGTAATCCGACTCGGTGACTTCGTTGATTGCGTGTCATATGCAAAATCCATTTTTGAACGATTTATTTAAAATCACGCTTAACCCGGGGTTTCCGTCTCATGAGTTATGCATTATCAAAGGGACAAAAAAAGAACTTATACACGCTTATGTACTATCTGTGTTATGAAACCATTGATTAGGGGCATTGAGCATGACATGTACATATGTATTTAGGTATTTAGAGTTTGGCTTTTAGTCACTCTTCAAGTTTCACCACAAACATATTTTTATCTTTGTCGTATATTTTGGCGTTTCTAATTGTTTTTTTTATGTTTCAGAAAAACAAAGTCTCACATATAATCGGAGAGAAGAAAACGACATATTCCGAAAAGGTGACGTTTTGCCTTCTATTTCAATGAGATCAAAACTTCGACTCTACTTACTAAGAACGATATGATAATTGCATCAAAAATAGTCCAGATCTTATCATTTTTGCTTAATGGATTACGTTTTGCCCTTCAATGACTAGAAGATTTCTGAACGATTCCCCAAATGTCTCAAACACTAGTGTTGAATTTTCACGAAGCGTCTTGCTATCCAGAACCCGTAAAAACCTAAAACGAAAAAAGACATGAATCATACGCATAATCTTATGATAACAATTCTGACATTGGCTTTTAATTTTAATACATATTATCTTTCTCTGCCTGCAATAAATGCCCCCTTTGTTCTGTCCATTCTGAGAATGTCCATGAACTTCCATCTAATTACTGACGTGGGTACCTGTTCAGCGAAATCGGGCATTCGCTCACTCACTCACTCACTCTTTCACTCACAAACACCCACTTACCCACTCACTTACTCACAAACACCCATTTACCCACTCATTCATACACTCACTTACTCACAAGAACCTATGTACCCCTCACTCACTCACTCACTCACTCACTCACTCACTCACTCACTCACTCACAAACACCCACTTACCCACGCATTCACTCCACATTTCAGAGAAGAATATGGAAGCTCTTCCTGAAAAAATGGTCTTTCTTTCCAGACCCGGACACGACCACTGTCAATGCCCATATCCCCCGTCCCAGGACCTGTATATCACTAATGTTTTGTAATTGTTTGTGAATTTTTAAAAACTCAGAAAATCATCTTTTTAACTCGATATAATCGGTACTCTTATTGTCAAAGTGGCTTCACGCGAAATATGGAACCATGGGTATTTTTCGATTGTACAGAGGACATCGAGTTAATTGAAGGGTTTTTTTTCTTTACATTAGCATGATATATTCACCTGCCATATGTTAAAAAGATCTTGTTATCTGTGACTGCTAGACTGGAGATTAATTTCCATCTGTGTGTATCAGTGAGTTTGAAGTCAGTTGTCCTCGCCCATCCTGGGAGTGAGTATCTATTTACCACCGACGGTGACACAGTGTATGTACAATACAGACTGGAATCTGAAAAACATGTATCGTTTGATTTTGCTGTAATTATTTTCTTTAACATAAATTGTAATATTAGAATATTTCTTTGCATAAAGAATGTTTTGTCAAAAACGTACAGTACAAAAAATCGACATCATTTGACATCATATTTTAGATTCATATTTTGGTGCGTTTTTGTATTACGAACCCGTGCCAGTAGGCTTTGGTAAATATATATAACATCTACGTCACAATCAATCATGCCTTACCGCCTCCTCGGTCTAGTGGAGCAGGAAGGTCGGGGGTTCCTTCACCGTTTGCGTCATACCAAAAGACAGTTAAAAGATGGTTCTTGTTGTTACCCTGCCTGGCGCACGGCATATTAAAGGGCTAAAACACGGACTGGTCGACTCGGAGTCAGTATAGTGTGTCTTAGTGGGGTATCCATGGTACACTGCAACATGGCATCTCAGTGGACTGGCATTAGTCTGGACTAGCACGCACGCACGCACGCACGCACGCACGTCGCTATATAAGTTATCGTGAACGCGACGTTTAACCTCATTTCACCTCACCTTCATTCCTAGTCGTGTGCACCACTCAGGCAGTCAACCACTCAGCAAGTGACAACCATACCACATAACGAATTTAGGAGGTGTTTATATATGTTCTAACAAACCTCAGCAAAGAAATGTTTGGGTGGGTTTTTTTAGAAAAAATGCACTGTATGGTATGCCAACGACCACAACTCACGTGACTGTCCAGAGTAAATGACAACGTCCCTGACAGGATATTCAATGGAGAATGACGTCAGAAACTTCCCAGAATGGTCATACTTCCTGATGTCCCTCTTGTACCGGCCATAAACGTAGACAACACTGGCATGAGAATAATGGTTCTATGATGCAAATACTTCGCTTGTAGGTGTACAAAAGATGTCGTTTTGTGTTTGTTTGTTTATTTGTTGTTTAACGCCGTACTCAGCAATAGTCCAGCTATAAGACGGCGGTCTGTAAATAATCGAGTCTGGACCAGACATTCCAGTGATTGACATCATGATCCTGACCATCCGATCCCGTTAGTCGCCTTTTACGGCAAGCATGGGTTGCTGAAGACTTACTCTACCACGGGTCTTCACGGATCATGTCGAGTGGGAGTGAGATGGAGCAACGAATCGCTGAACAGTTTTCCGTTTTATCACTACATTATATAGGACAGCCCAAAGTGATGCAGGTCGAAGACATCCATGTTGGTCAAACCACGAACACAAATAAACCAGTGACGGATATCATGAGTACCGCCCAACGCCACCAGGCAGACAATCAAACGACCCTGACTGACCACATGATCCATTTAGTTCTCTTGATGTTTGTTTGTTGTTTAACGCCACACTCAGCAATATTCCAGCTGTATGACGGTTGTCTGTAATTAACAAGTCTGGGCCAGACAGTACAGAGCTTGACAAAATGAGCATCGATTTAAGGAATTGGGATACGATGACATGCATCAACCAACCAGCGAGTCTGACCACCCGATCCAGTTAGTCGCCTTTTACGCCAAGCATAGTCACCTTTTACGCCAAGCATGGGTTTTTGAAGACCTATTCTACCCCGGAATCTTCACGGGTCGGGATACGATGACCTATGCTTGTTGTAAGAGGCGACTAACGGGATCGGGTGGTCAGGCTCGCTGGTTGGTTGATGCATGGGATACGATGACATGCATCAACCAACCAGCGAGCCTGACCACCCGATCCCGTTAGTCGCCTCTTACAACAAGAATAAGTTGCTGAAGACCGAGCCTAACCCGGATTTTCCTGGGTCTGCCTCTTGTTACAATCTTCGGATGCTGGGAGCCCCCGATACCCAACAGGGCACAAGCACATATGGTGCGAATAAAACATACACATCTATATAGACAGTGTGCCTTAGACTACTGGTTCACATGTCCCATGACGGGATTGCCTAAAAGTCGGGCCAAGAAAAGTCGGGCCGGGCCGGGCCAGCGGGTAATTGCAGAATAATAAAACGAAACGCGCATATCTAGGCAGATCTCAAATGTCTACAAACGTATAGTTTTGCTCATTTAATTGAGTTTGAATAAAAATGCACCTTCAACAATGTAATTAACTGATGATTATGACTACATACCGTGAGTCTCGTAGAAAAGTCAGTGTCTTGACTGTGTGTATTATTTGATTAGAATGTTTCTCACCGACCTTAAGCGTGTAGGGATGTGATGTCCTGGGCAGGAAACGACAGTGTTTTGACTACTCTTCTTTCATTAATTAACGTGTTAAGGTAATTAACCTTTAGTAATTCGTGTTAAACCAACACAGGATGTTTTCTGGAAGTGGATATTCGCGAATGTCAAAAGACTGACAGGACACGTGTTAATAACTGTCCAAGCACTTCTAAAGTTCCTAACATTATTTATATCTAAAGACTAGTATTATAATAAAACCACTTTATTGTGTCATATTTCAGTAGTTAAAGAAAACACAGAGCTCAAAGTGAAGCCTTTTTCACTCTACATTCTCAACATAGTCTCTATCAGAAGTGTTTCGCTTGTGTTGAGTCCGACTTGGCCCGGGCGGTCATTGTTATCACTACAATCAATTTGGTGATCTGCGAAGTTTTCAGAGGTTCAGATACTTACTGTTCCCTTGTTTCAACGATGACCCGAATTCTATTCGCCCTTCCTCGGAGAGCGACTGGGAGTTTCGTGATTATTTTACTAACAAGGTTGTAAGACCACAGCCCCGAGGAGTTGATGAAAAAAGCTCGAACCACAACAGGGTCCACAGCCACGCTTGTACATGCCCCTATTAAGAAAATAGAAATTAGAAGTTAGTCTAAATGATCCGCCGAAACAGATTAAAGTTTGGCGTAACGGGAAAAATAGTTGCAAATATGTTATGAATGGACAACTGAAAATCAGTGATGACACCAGGTCTTTGCAGCCGCCATTCACACAATTTGCAAAAAAAAGTAACTTTAAATTGCCTGACGTCATACAGCAGTACTCCTTCCATGCAAGGAACCAGACACGATGGTGCATTTACTGATTTCGTTAAAACAAGCGACAAAAGAATTTCCATAATTATAGGAAATTATGTTACACGCAGAGTCCAGTGTACGATTCTAACTGTATCACAAGATGTGTTCCCAATCAGAATCACATGGATCACAATCAATTAATGATGATACCAGGTGCTCGCGATATGTTTAAATGGTCAACCGTGGCATAAACACATGCAAAGGCAAGTAAAGGAATCAAAACAAACAAAAATCAGAATACAGAAATCGTTCAGATACAAACAATATAATAAAATGATTCATTCTTTTCATAATTTGAATGAATAGCTAGGAATGTACAGGCACGAGCGTGTGCATACATGTATCTTTCTAAAGACATTATGATCGGTTCTCCAAGACTAGTACTCGTTCGTTGTGTTGCATCTGAACAGGCTTTGGGGATGCTGATGTGTTTATAATCGGGGCACGTGATCAACCTAGCCGTATATGTGGATGATATCATAAAACAGGTTTTTATGTCTTGTCAACAAATTTTTTAAAAAAACATCAATTCAATCAAAGTTTTATTCAAACAAGATAGTTCTTTTTTATGTTTATTTTTTTATATGACATTAAAGCCTGCTTTACGATATCATACACAAATGCATTCTTTTTATTCTTTTGGCATTGCCTCAAAGCGATGAAGTCTAACTACAGTAGTAGAAAAGTATTTTGGTCTATAGCATTTCTCCACAGACTGTTCTCGTCTAGATCTTACAGTCAGATATCTAGACGGATACACAAGCGCTATGTTATATAACGGTTTTGCGTTGAGGGGTTTTTACACACACACACACACACACACACACACACACACACACACACACACACACATACGTACATACATATTGGGATTTAACATAGTCTTCAGTAATAAGACGGAGTGACTATCCCTTGTTGTGTATTATTTGAGTGTCAGTGAGATGATGTTTTGTCAATATACTTAAATTTTTACATATTTTTAAATATAACATTAGAGGAACATCCAACGCGTGATATACTTTTTGCGGGTACAAGAAATATTTGAATGATTGCAAGTCGTTATATTCAGAGAAATCGGTGACCCAAGCCCATATTCTATAATCACAAATGAGAGGAAGTAATTACTATTTTAGTTTTCAAGACATAAGGTTCCCGGCCACATCCTTATCCACATCCTTATCTACATCCTGCTGTACCGGGTGTTGCCAGCTACTAAACAACACTTATTATAACAGGCATGTTTGCTGGTAGATCATAGGTCGTCAGTCACCTTGTCCTCTTGTAAGATCATTTACGGTACAATTCTGCATATTAGAGTTAAGATCTTTGCATCAGCCCGAACACATTTGGGTGTCACGTTAAAAACAGTTCGCTGAAAATTTGCAACGTAGTGCCTTTATAAAAAAAAAACATTTACCTTCTTAGCAACAGCGAGGAAACTGTGTACAGTGGGCGCCAACAGAAACAAAAGACAAGTATATGGAGAAAAATCGAGATAACATTTTACTTCGTAAACACCTACCGTCAATTATTTTCTCCGGCTTCTCTTGATTGCGTCCAACTTGAACATGTGTCGTAAATAATCCACCAGGATTCTTCTGGCAGAGATAGAGAACATTTTCGGAGTAGTCCATGGCAACAACGTACCCTTGGAACTGACCAGCGGGCTGCCACTTGTCAGAGTCCAGCTCAAGGACGAAGAGTTTGCTCGTCGAAATTGAGATACTGTACATGTGGCTGGTAGTCACAGTCAGTAGTCTTTGTTTCCCTGAAAGGCATGATGCTGATGGGATGAAGAACTGAGTGAGTGAGTGAGTGACTGAGATGTGTTTAACGCCGTTTTTAAAAGTATTCAAGTTATATCACGGCGTGTCAGCTTGACGTGGGAGGAAATCTCGAAGTGATGCAGGTCTCAGACGTTTACCACTTCGGTGAAACCCACGAGCACGGGTATGGTGCTGACAAACCTAGGAACATAATCGGGGTGAACCCACAATCATAGGTTTCTGGCGTGCCCAAGGGACGCAACTATGCACAGCGAATCGCGGCGCCTCAGACGACTGGGCCAACCGTTCCCCCGGATGAAGAACTGACTGAACACCAACAAGCTATATGACTTTATTCATATGCATTCGACTGCCTTTATATTGTCATAGTCAATGAGTGAATATTACTTTATGCCGAGGTCAGCAAATAATAACTGAAACTGAACCATGTGCACCAATGGTGAACAGCCCGAGGAATGATCCACGTTTGCGGGGCGGGATGACACATTGTAATCTCCCGGGCCTCGTTAGTCTGTGCTTATAAGCAGTGGACATCTGTACACCCGTGAAGATCCGGGGTAGAAAAGGTCTTCAGCAACCCATGCTTGCCGTAAAAGGCGACTATGCTTGTCGTAAGAGGAGACTAACGGGATCGGATGGTCAGGATCGCTGACTTGGTTGATACATGTCATCGTTTCCCAATTGCATGGATCGATGTTCATGATTTCAATCACTGGATTGTCTGGTCCAGACTCGATTATTAACAGACTGTCGTCATGTAGCTGGAATATTGCTGAGTACGGCGTTAAAGAACAAACAAACAAACATAACTGGATATTTGTAACAGCTCCCGACCTTAGAATGCCGACGGGGATACGTCATGTTGGACTGGATACGAGCATGCTGCTCGTCTTACAAAGTGAATGAACTATAAAATCACAGTGCGGACAGCTTGTCACGAGGAGTAAATTGACACTGATTGTGGTTCAAATCCAAATGCTGACCCTTTCTATGAGCATCATATCGTGCTAAACATGGCAAAGGAGTTGATTTTCAACATTAAAAGACCAGGACAAAACTGAAATACTGTTCAACGTGACATGTAATCAGTGACATGACACGCAGGCTTACAGTAAACAATATTTTATTCATTGAAGTATTTTCTTCTCAAGACTTCACATGTAGTTATAAATGTATCAAATATTACTAAAACGCTCAGTTGTTAATAAAAATGAGCGGTCGGGTAGCCTAGTGGTTAAAGCGTTCGCTCGTCACACCGAAGACCCGGGTTCGAATCCCAACATGGGTACAATGTGTGAAGCCCATTTCTGGTGTCCCCTGCCATGATCTTGCTGGAATATTGCTAAAAGCGGCGTAAAACTCACTCACTCACTCAAGACTTCTGAATCATTTCAGGCTCTATTGTTTAAAAAACTGTTTCTCGCCCTTACTTGATATGCCAGATGCTGGCTTCTTTACTGTTGCTCTATACTAAGCTGAAAGGGTGCTTCCATTGAAACAGGGGTTTACAATAAAAATACATTAAACTGCCTCGAAAATCCACATGGTTTACAATATCACGTACACAGCGATACTAGTATCTACAGGTACAGCGTCTTAAGTCAAATAGACGATCAAAATTTATCATCCAAAACTGGCTCCGACAGGAGCTATCACTTGGGTGAGATCAAGCGATATCTACACTGTAGATATTGCTGCAATGAAATTGCATCACAATCTTTTGAAAACCATTGTGACATCATTGGTTACCATGATGTCACAATCAAAGGACATCACTAATGGCTGTTAGCAGTACGTTTTACACTTAAGACACTGCTTATTACTGTCAACAACCTGAAAAAGTTGGAAGAATGATGTTGGATGATAAATAAAATCTCACCCTCGTGTCTTTTGATATCAAATATATCAACAGTTGTTGATAAAAGTGGAAAAGATCCTCGGCAAGCCTCGGAGTTTTCCCACTTTTATCAGCTCGTGTTGATATATTTGATATCGAAAGACACTCTGGTGAGATTCTCTATAGCTATATATTGGGACTGGTAGCCAAGTTGACTCTGTCAATACTGATCGGCTGTCCTGCCTGATATATGTAATCTGTGAGCAAATACTGTTGAGGGTGGCTATGGAACGGGCCTACGTGCAAATTTAACTGAATTTTAATTGACATAATGGTGACAGTGTACTTTTCTGCCGGGCTTTCTTGACAAAATATGAATTGCTGATACACCCAAGTCTAGTAGGTACACCATGACATAACTGAAATATACTCGCTAACTCAATCACTCACTCATTATTACTGATCTTTTTCTTAAAAAATGTATTTATAAGCTTACAAACCTGATAGTGCCATCTTTGGTCTTGGTGTAGCTTCGCTTCGGGTTGATGCGTCTCCTGTGAATCAATATTTATTCATATTACAGAAGGAGAAGCATATACGGGGTATAGTCAGGAATGTTAGGCTAGAAATACGAGTTTCTTTTAAACATTATCAGCAATAATGAGAGACCCGTGAAGACCCGGGATAGAATAGGTCTTCAGCAAACCCTGTTTTTCCGTAAAAGGCGACTATGCTTGTCGTAAGGGGCGACTAACGGGATCGGGTGGTCAGGTTCGCTGACATGGTTGATGCATGTCATCGATCCCGATTGCGTGGATCGATGCTCATGATTTCAATCACTGGATTGTCTGGTCCAGACTCGATTATTTACAGACCGCTTTCATATAGCTGGAATATTGCTGAGTGCTGTGTTTAACAACAAACGCAATAAAGAGTGAATGAGTGAGCGAGTATATCTCAGTTATATCACGGTGTATCAACTAGATTTGGGAGTATCAGCAAATATATTTTGTCGAAAAAGCTCTGCAGCAAAGGTCACCATTATGTTAATTAAAATTAAATTAAACATAGGCAAGTGCCATCGCCAATTTAAACAGTATGGTTCACAGGGGTGTTGCTTCTTTCACTGAAACGTGGATTTATATGTTAACTGAGGTCTTGTAAGCGGGAACAAAATACAAACTGCTTATGTCGGGTAGCCAGGCGCTTGCTGGGACAGATTGGATGTATTCCAATTCTATTTCATCTGTTTACGTTTATGCATTCTACAATGACAGTATCTAATACAGACTTAACACATTCGGAAATACTCCATTGGGTCAGTTTTGTAGCATACGCATCGACCGCATTATAATTATTATATTAAAGTTAGGAGCCAAGCTGATAGCAGGGTGTTTATGGTATTTTGGTTCATATTTGTTAATAACTGACGAAGATTGCTATTGTCACCATTAGAGCAGAGAACACCCACCATTCCTTCCTCTCTGTCTGTGATCATATTGCTTGATTACCTCCCAGATAGCTATATCCAATGTCTAACTGAAAAGCATTGTAGACCGTGATTGGGGTGTGAACAAGGTTTTACACATTTCTAGACATTCTGTTTGCTGCATTACTTCCTGCTATACTATACTATTTATATCAAATCTGCGGCCTTTTGTCGCAATTATGAATAATGCCAGATGTGTCTATTTTAATTATTTGCTACATTTGATTTATAAATTGTAATTTGCCTTTTTAACAATTTTGTGTTCATTATTTGGTAAATGAATATAATGTGTATTTAGCGTTTATTGTGGCGTTTCATTGCTTCAGTGAGTGAGTGAGTGAGTGTGGTTTTACGCTTCTTTTAGCAATCTTCACACATTGTACCCATGTCGGGAATTTAACCCGGGTTTTCGGCGTGACGAGCGAACGCTTTAACCACTAGGCTACCCGACCGTCCTCAGTGATGATGACTACCCCCTGTCTCGGGATTACACATTTGTTATTCATCACACAATGGAGAAACGACTACCCATACCTATCACTTACCACCGAACGAATCCCTGTTTGTCTTCGCGGACGCAGTACCCGGATCCACGCAAGTGTAAGATGCCTTCCGTGTAAACATCCACTTGAACATTAGAGGACATTCCACGGTTCTGTCACCTGATGCCTGATGGTAGAGAAGAGGTCTGACGTTAACTTTCCCTTTATGTCGGATATATTCAAACATATCCCGATTTAACAGAGCGCCCAGTCTCATTAAAACCAGACCTTAGTTCTCGCTACCGCTAAACAAAGATCTGAGGACTTCCTATTACGGGTCACGTCAGACCGACCTTTCGCGAACTTTGACCGACCGATGGAATGACCAATCAGAAGGCAGCTTTCTCGTGCTTTACGGAACTAATTTCAAATTGGCGACTTCGCTTCGAAACATAATTTTCACAAATTCTCGATTACAAATTTGAAACCTAAACAAAAGAACATCCTGGAATGGCTAATAGATGGTCTAGATTGTATGGATTCAGTCGTTAAACCCGTACCTATCGTTCGGAATACCCCGTCTTAAAGTTTTCGAGGTTGTATGATTAGAAATCACATTCCGACTGTCACTTTCATGATCTGGTAAGCGACGTTCTGATTGGTCGGATGAAAGGTCGTTCTGACGTGACCCCTAATGGGATGTCTTCAGATCTTTGTTTAGCGGTAGCGAGAACTAAGATCTGATTTTAATGAGATTGACAGAGCGCCAAACGACTCAAAAGTTTGATCAGGGCTACAGCATTCAAGGTCTTAGCAACGTTTCACGACCTTTTAGGTCCTGACATTCGGTCAAATTGATGCATCCATTACCAAAACTGTTTCCGATGCAGTTCCATAATTTAACTTCTAACAGATGTTCCCGTGTTTGTCTTAGTGAACCTTGGCATGTGTTTGCAGCGGTTTCGGGAACACCTGGTGTCATCACTGTTTGGTGGTGATTCACAAGCATCTGCTCATGAAGTAGTCAGATTCGTACAACCGACTCGTCTTTAAGCAGAGATTTCTTATGAATATGGCAATGGTTTTGTCGCTTTATTATTTCCAGGGTTGTGTGACAATTGCCAAAACACGAACAGAGATAAATACAGTGCGTGTGATGTTTGAATTTAACTTATGGTGTAACGGGTAGGCTCGTCACGTTAAGATTCAATTTCTACACTCACTCATCAGGGTAAGCAGAGCATATATCGTGTACCTCAATGTCACAGAAGCTATCTATTGAATGTCGTAGTCAGCATTTGGAAGAGACTAGTCATTCGATCAAATGTCAGCTAAATTAGCAAATGTATCACTTACGACTTTTGGGGGCGGTCGGGTAGCCTAGTGGTTAAAGCGTTAGCTCGTCACGCCGAAGACCCGGGGTCGATTCCCGACATGGGTACAATGAGTCAGCCCATTTCTGGTGTCCCCCGCCGTGATATTGCTGGAATATTGCTAAAAGCCGCGTAAAACCTCACTCACTCACTCACTCACTCACTTACGACTTTTACGTCCAACCTTGTGGCATGTGGTATTCTTGAGCTGAAAGACCGTCCCGGAAGCAAATAACATTGCAGGTACTTCAAAACGTAATCGATCCTGACGCATCCGATGATTCCTTGACACCTTTGTTTACACATCATCACTCCAACTGGATCATAACTATTGCTACCAGTTGCCACCACTATGAATATAACAGGTGAAAGAAGCGGAAGAAAACATGCACTTCGCATCATGTCCTCAACAATCTTAACCTGACGACCTACGTATCATGAAATAGCATGTCTTTACAAACTGTATTCATACAGTATAAATACTGCTCATAAATGTGGCAACCTTTAACCTATTTATTCTAATGGCTTTGTTAATTATTCATCTCTTAACGATTCCCCTATCCTGACCTGTCACTGTTAAGATTAATAATTTATTCGAGGGCCGTTATGTCCAGTCCACACGAAAACAAACTGCTGATGTATCGATACAGTGTAAGTTATGTGGTATTTAAAGATTCACTATGAACAAGTACAAGCACCAGACGCTATGTCCAAAACGGGGTACTTCACACTTCCTATGATTAAGGAGGGAATGAAACACTACACTTGACATTGTTTGGCTTAACAGATTAAATCAAATCAAACAATTTCACCAAATAGATGTATGTATTGTAAGAGGACTAAAAGACAGGCTTTAATATAATTTATTGATGTGACAACCTTTTCTCAACTGTCAAAAATGTGCTTGTGACACCCTTCCTCAAACACCTGTTGTCATCACTATTTGATAGTGAGTCATATATATATATACGTACCATAACGAGGACACGATCGTACCCACAGGCTACAACGTACAATAGTAGGAACAACCGAAAAGATGTCCGCGAAAATATGTCCCTCGTCACAAAACAAACAAATGCAAGTTAATTGTTCACCTGAAAACACCGGAACATGTGGTACAAGTGAAAAATGGGATTTGCATCAGATATCATTTTTGTCACTGAACCTTCAAGTTTGGAAATGTCGTCTGACCGACTACGATAAAACCCTTAGAAAGTTTTCTAAGGTCTTGAAAGTAGTCAAACTACATTTGTCGTAAAATTATAATGCTCGACTGTACCTCAAATGTAGACACCAAAGGTTGCAGCTGCCGGAATATTGTTCGACGTAAAGGGAAAGTTGCAAATTTGAATCTATTCGAATAATTTGAATATTAAATCTCATATGAAACACATGAGGCGGTTTATTTCCAGCTCAGGGCCTAGATTTTCGAAACGATCGTAGCCCTAAAATTATCGTAAAGTTATCGTAAGGAAATCGTAGGCTATCGTTGCCTGTTTTCGAAACTGTCGTAGCCCGAAGATGTCTTAAGTTTGTCGTAAATCTAAGATAGCCCCATACCTGTCGTAAGTTTATTTTATCTTCATCCAAGATGGCGGCATACTTTGCCATAGATATTTTGCCAAACAATTAGTCTGCTTTACGTTCAAACATTGACATTTCATTTTGTTAAACAGTGTGATTCAAATTGACACTTCGAAAACAGGAAGATCGCATAAATTATTTGACGTCAGAAATATTCTTAATCGCGACAGCGATCTACATAACTATGGAGTCGAGAGCTTAAAATATATTTCTATCCAAGTTCATGCTGAAGAAGTGTGAAACAACGTACCTTTTCGATAATTTGGGAAGGATTGAAACGGAAGGCTATAGTAATGACCGTGACCTTACTGATAACTCAGGGGCAGCTAATCTTGGTTCATACTCTATTTGAGAGACGTTTTCCTTTGTATTCGTCCGTCCGAGACTTAGTTCAATGTTTCAGTTTTCATAGAGCGCAAAGTTCCGTGGTTATATTTTGCATTCAATAAACCTATTTTAAAATAATAATTGATTTTGGCCTTTTTAATATTTAAGTGTACATCTGTACCCGTTTCATGTTTCAAGAAATATAGATACTTGAGACCATTCAGACAATAAAATCCTTGTAAAGTATAGGGTCAACGGATAAATACTAGTAAATGATACTCAGCAGCGCTGTCAGACAAGCCAAACATCATCGAACTACGTTCTGGAAAAGATTTGACACATTTACAATGTATTTCGCTCCTCAGTCAGATTTGAATGACATCAGACAAATCAGTTTATTAGCTCTTCTTAATGCAAAAGGATACTAGTAAAGGACTACATTATATGTATGTTCGCGTTAATTTGTAGAGCTGGATAGACCAAGTATACATCACGTAACATCTTACTTGAACACGCATCTTAAATGCTGAACGCCTGCTGTTCGATCAAAGGTCTCGTCTAATCATTGGCATTTAGAATAACGTTCCCTACTTTCGTCCTTGACTTTGTACGCAGTGGGTTTCCGAAAAGTTCGGCACGCTCGCGAAAGGACCACTTGAGAGGAAAATAGTGAAGTATCTTTTTGCACATTATTTCAATTCTAATAGCTATAGTGTGGTAACACTACACATATTGATTACAATATTTCTTGTGTTTGAAAAATGTCTTTGCATAGCACACGAGTGTTATTTGTGTTCGGGTTGTCATGGCATCTTTTATCATAAGAACAAAACGTCTACATGTAGAATTGCACTCAAATAGTTGCGTGTTAAACAATATGACCAGACAATGTGATCATGAATCACTTCTCCATGTTGTTATTGTCAGCGGTTCGGAAATCCCCGTGACGTCAATTTGAAACACCCCGCTTTTTCAATCTCCAACACAAATGAGTTCTCTGTCAGAACTACCATAGGTATCATAGCTCTGTACGATCTGTGAGAGGTTTACGATTATTTCGAAAATCTATCTTATCTTAACCTTAAGGTATCTTATCTTTGAACGTAAGTTGTAAAGATTTATCCATTTTATGATCGTTTCGAAAATCTAGAACCAGATGGGTAAACTGAAGTAGTGGAAGGGAATTGGCTATTTGACCATCACTGAACTATGTCAGATCATCGATATACCTGAAGTTAATGTTAAACTTCCCTTGTACAGTAAACTACGGTTATCGCGAACTCAAATGGACCACGTCACAAAGTCTAGTTCGTTATAACCGTTCGTTATAACCGTATAAGCATATATACAGCAGATATACAGCAAATGGCAGGGACCTAAAAACCAGTTCGTTATATCCAGCAGTTCGTTATAAGCGTGTTCGTTATAACCGTAGTTTACTGTATTTATTTTGTAAATCGGGGCAGGTATTCTGACTCGACCGCCCACGTCTACCCAAATTTCCTATCCGCAAATGCCACATGAATATAAACCACCGCAGTTTTCGTGAAGACAAATACCCAGTGTGCCACCTCTGGGCCACATTTATTGAACGTTCTCAGATTATACATTATTCGATACCATTTTTAAGCAGATCATTACATAATACTCTCTGCAAGAGATCACACTTAGTACTTTGATTCTATCATCATGGACTTTGAAGATCATTGACCTCTGATACCAATATCCACCGCAAGCGACATATAAGACGAAAGGTTTCAGAACATTCCAGGATCAGGCTATCGAAAAATACCAACGAAGGCATCGGTCAAGTCCAACATTCTTGTGAACTAGGGGCGGTGGGGTAGCCTGGTAGTTACACCTTTCAGGCGCCACTCCGAAAGCTAAGGTTCGATTCCCGACATTGGTACAATGTGTGAAGCCCATTTCTGGTGTGCCCCTCCGTGATATTGCTAGAATATTGCGTAAAACCAAACTCACTCACACACACACTCTTGTCAACTGTCAGCGGCCTCTAGAAACTTGAGATTTTACGTGCGCTTTGGGTATATGTACTCAATTTTCGATTGGACCGCCTCGGGGTCCCATCCTGATTGTAGTAGAGCATATTCTTTGTTGGTTGTTGGTTTGTTGTTTAACGCCACATTCAGCAATATTCTAGCTATATGACAGGGGTCTATAAATAATCGGTCTGGACCAGACAGTCCAGTGCTTGAAATCATAAGCATCGATCCACGCGATTGGGATACGATCAGCCAAGTCAGCGAGCCTGACCACCTGATCCCGATAGTCGCCTCTTACAAGCATAGATGCCTTTTACGGCAAGCATGGGTTACTGAAGATTGCTACCCCGGATCTCCACGGGTCTTTATGGTTGGCATGGCGAGAGTGATATTTATGGACAGAAATCAAATCCGTTCAGATCATGCATGCTCACCCCGAAATGGCACTAACGCCATTAAAAATGAAGTCATTGAATTACACCCCTTGAACATTTTGATTTGTTATTTCCAATTATACCATTAGAGTGAGTGAGTATGATTTTACGCCGCTTTTAGCAATATTCCAGCAATATCACGGCGGGGGACACGACAAATGGGCTTCACACATTGTACCCATGTCGGAAATCGACCCCGGGTCTTCGGCGTGACGAGCTTACGCTTTAACCACTGGGCTACCCGACCGCCCCTATACCATTAGACTGAAGAGTAGACTGGAAATGCAGTTCCGGGTATTTCTGTACCCGTTCCGGGATTTGGCATATCGTGTATTAGACGATACGCTTGAAACAAGTATACACATAACACATTTGCATCAATGAACATATAGATTGAAATTTAAAACCGAAAAGTCCTAATTCCATTTTCTAAAAGGCGACTATGCTTGTAAGAGACGACTAACGGGATCGGGTGGTCAGGGTCGCAGACTTGGTTGATGCATGTCATTGTATCGCAATTGCGTGGGACCCGTGAAGATCCGGGGTGGAGTAGGTCTTCAGCAACCCATGCTTGCCGTGAAAGGCGACTATGCTTGTCGTAAGAGGCGACTAACGGGATCGGGTGGTCAGGCTCGCTTGCTTGGTTTGAAGCATGTCATTGATCCCAATTGCGTGGACCGATGCTCGCGATGTCAATCACTGGATTGTCTGGTCCAGACTCGATTATTTACAGACCGCCGTCATATAGCTGAAATATTGCTCAGTGCGGTGTTAACCAACAACAAACAAAGACAAAAAAAATGTAAATCAAAATCTGCTCAATGCATCGTGAGGCACGACATCTTCTGGGAATACTGGAAAACGCCGGATTGTCTCCCGTGGTATCTTTCGCCATTCTTCGTGTAAGGCCTACTGTTGCAAATTCCGAGAACGCCGAGATCGGTTGTGAAGTCTTCGGCCCAGGAACCCCACAGGCGTCCAATCGGTGACATGTCTGGGGATTTGGCTAGCCAGGGCCCGGACCATGAGGCTGCCACCACCGTACCTATCGTGCTTTTGGACTGTTGCCGGATGGTATCTCTCTCCACGCCTAGTGTATCTCCAATTCAGCTGTTGACCATTTCCAAACGGCTGTTCCTACTGTCCGAGGCGCCTTTGATCATCTGAAAGGTCGCCTTGACATAAACGTGTTTCGTATCGTTGACGCCGGAAGTCGGATTCTTGTGGCAAGCCTAATGTTGTCCCTCAGTTCTGGTGCAGAAATGAATGCATTCCTCAACGCAATGGTACGAGCATATGGATCTTGCCTGTCTTTCTAGGCCTTCCTCTGACCACCCTAATCTTAACCCCCACCCGTTTGCTGATATCGTTCCATCAGTCGGGACATCACACGTTTAGATTTACTAACTGCTTGTCAGCAACCCATGCTTGTCGTAATATGCGACTATGCTTGTCGTAAGAGGCGACTAACGGGATCGGGTGGTCAGGCTCACTGACTTGGCTGATACATGTCATCGTATCCCAAGTGCGTGGATCGATGCTTATGATGTCTATCACTGGATCAATTATTTACAGACCGCCGTCATATAGCTGGAATATTGCTGAATGCGGCGTTAAACAACAAACAAACAATGTATGTACATTAAGAACGCCACAACAGAGTATTGATATCGGGAAAATGTACCTTTTCCGCGTATTGTTAACCTAAAACACATTCACACCGTAGGAGGGTAACATATGTCATAAAGCAATGTCCATGTAGAAAGAGGATAACAAAGACTTAAACTATTAAATATGACGTTCATTGCTTCCTAATCTGACGTTACTGGGACATACGTTTATCAAAACTAAGTTTGCAGTATATCGGCTACCGATTTCAGTCCAGTAAAGTATGTTATTTTTTGTTCAAATCCAATTTTCAAGTGTACTTGTACACTTTCTTTTGCCCGGTAGTTTACCACGATGTAAAGAAAATCTATGCATTTATATCCATACATGTATCTCTGTAACCGGCCCCTACAGCAAAGTAGAGGACGTCTTCTTGTCAGCTTGTAACACTGCTGCTAGTTCTACTAAACCGTTCACTACGTGATATACGCACAGTTTATTATTAAACCTTCAGGCAATATACCGATCAAAACACAAACTTGAAGTACATTAATCCTATTACAGGCGAGCGTTTTCAGCTCCAACGAGCCTCTTCAGGCTGTACATAATGGATAATGTGTTAACGTGCGTGACGTAATAACATCACAGAATATTGATTCCACATAAAAGCAAGAGATATACATTTTTACAAATGAGTACATAAAGATATAATGCGGTTGTACGGCTGGTGCATTTGTGATTTGTGCAAATGCATTGGTACTTTTAGCTAAAGCTCCGATGTATTTTTCAATAATGCCGGCATGACATGTACAATACTTTTGCTGTTAAAATAAAGATTTTTTCTGACAAAGAAAGTCTAATCATTTGTTATCTGTACAGATAAACCTTCAAATATGTTTTCACAGCTCAGAAAACGTGACATAGCACCGTACCTTTAATTATAAGTTCCCCGTTTTACCTTTACCGTCAGCCACCCTGTGAAGTGTGAAGCAGATTCATCAAATTCTCTATCAGGTCCATAAACAACTTGTCCAGTGTTAGAGTTGGTCTTCAGGAACCCATGCTACCGTAAAAGGCGACTAAGATGAACACTAAAAATTACTTTTCATATGTATCCACTAGAGGTATATCAGTGGTGATTTATTGTTTATGTTGATTCGTTCAGCGATTTTTCTGTGTTGTGAGACCTAATGATGTTGCTGTAGGGCAGGGTGTGTTTGGGATATTGATCCTCAGTCTATTTTAAACTCGATCAATCTAACGAACATCTCGCTTCCCACAAGAACTGTACTCAGCAGCTCTCAGCTTGGAAATAAGAAGCGTCATGATTGTAAGCAATGATGGACAATCGAGCTATCCACTCTATGGAACAATATGTGCCCAGCAGAGAAACCCTGGTCTAAATGTCGTGGGCCATGAAACATCAACCGAAGCATGTATACGTACGTCGGACTACGTAAGAACGTAAGATAAACACCACAGGATCTAGAACATCTATGTGGATCGGACAGTAATGAGTGAGTGAGTGAGTGAGTTGGGTTTAACGCCGCTTTTAACAGTATTCCTGTTATATCGCGGCGTGTCAGCTTAATGCGGGAGGAAAGCCCGAAGTGATACAGGTCTCAAGACGTTTACCACTTCGGTGAAACCCACGAGCACGGGTATGGTGCTGACAAACCTAGAAACATAATCGGGGCGAACCGGGATTCGAACCAACAATCATAGGTTTCTGGCGTGTCCAAGGGACGCAACTCTGCACAGCGAATCGCTGGGCCTTAGACGACTGGGCCACCCGTGCCCCCCGGACAGTAATGAGTTTTGGAGAAAGATAGGAAAGGTCGGAGTTTGGTTTGACTGGCAAACTATTCCCATGTAAGTATAACTGCCTGGTACATGGAGGGACGTGTTCTCAGACCTACTCAACTGTAACGTCAGTTCAGTCTCCACTCCCCAAAGTGATACAGACTGTGACAGTGACAACGATATAGACCTTCACATTTCCATTCGAGAGATACGTAGACTGTTGCAGGCAGCAGAGAAAGGCAGATTTCCAGGTCGATTCAACAATGACAATCAAAATGGCAAGAGGAGAGGTCGACCCACAACGGAACATATACATAATCTTACTTCTATTTAGGAAACCAGAAAAATGCAAAAGAAATCCACGTTTGTTATTTTTATTGATTTTAAAAAAGGCATATAACTGTATTGACAGAAATAAGTTATGGGAAAAAACTGTTATCGCACGATGTATATAAAAGGTAAAATGTTAAATGCTTTAGTATCTATTTGTAACAACGTTCAGTGCTGTTTTGTTTAAACGGTTTATCCACCCCCTGGTTCGATGTTATGTGTGGACTTAAACAGGGCTGCCTGTTGTCCCCACTCCTTTTTAATTTGTCTGACAAATTGTTGTGTAAATTAGAAAGCTTATCTTTAGGTGTCTCCATATACGAATCCACCATTAGTCGTCTAGCCTATACTGATGATCTAATTTTAATGACTGAATCGGAACCAGATCTTGTCGTTATGCAAAGTCAGGTCATTTAGTCATCTGAATAAGTGAGTGAGTATGTTTTTACGCAACTTTTAACAATATTCTAGCAATATCACGACGGGGGACACAAATGGGGCTTCACACACTGTAGCCTTGTCAGGAATCGAACCCGGGTCTTCCGCGTGACGAGCGAACGCTTTAACCACTAGGCTACCCGACCGCCCCTCACGGGTATTAAGTAACGAATAGTGTTTTACACTGGAAAACCTCTTCTTCGTTGAGTACATGCTATAAAAATCTCAATTTTGTCAGTTATGAAACTTATACATCAACAACGTTACAAAGCCACTATATAGCTAACACACAGACACATAATCATCTCCTTGTTTCCTTAAAATGGCGAGCGTGACACCAAGGCCAAGGCGGGAATGAGGAATGTCACGTCATCTTGATGCCGAAACTGAAACAGGACACCCCTTCTCTCCAACGTGATATTTACCAGTCTTTAGCATCTTCGTGCAATCTACTAGGCAGGATAGTTATTTCGCTGTTTACTAACCTTCTGGCCGCTGTTACTAATTAACTTCTTAGAATTCACGAGACATTTTTTTTATCAGGTAAAGACCAGTGAAACCGCTCCCTCTATTTAATATGTACGAGTACATATATGATGAGGGATAAGTACAAATTTTCCAGAAGTCAATTTTCCCTTTATGTCACGCAATATTCCAGCAGCTCCAGCCCTTGGTCTACATGTCAAAATACTTGAGCATTTACAACTTGTTCTTTCTTTGAAGAATTTAAAGAGCGTCATACGACTCTTTCTCAAAAGTTGTTTGATCAGGAATACAGCATTAAAGACCGTAGAAAAGCTTTCAATCATTTTTATGGCAAACATTTCGAGTACATTTCCAAATTCATAAACTCGCTTATGGTGTAATCGGAATCGTCCAAAGGACACTGGATTTCGTATGATGGTGGAAGGGGTTTTGATGCTCTTTCTTTCAAAATGAACTGATGTTCTTTGAAGGCTTTGTCATTTGAAACAATAGCTGATGTCTTGAAAGAACTGTATTTTGTGACAAGAGTGTTCTGTACTCGTAGAAATATTGACAGTCCATCTAATAAATATGTCACATATGGATCTGATCCACTCGAGAACACATCCAACTGGTTCATGGTCAAACACTTCCAGGGACCACTCCGACATAAGTGTTTAAGAGAAATATGATCAGTCATCGAGAGATCACCAGGTGCACAACAAAGCGGAAGCTTTAGCATTCACATTTGCCGGATGTGCCATCGAATGTATTCAACTGTGAGGTTGTGTGTGAGTTGGATTTGACGTGGAAGGAAAGCCAAAAGTGATGCATGTCTCAGACGTTTACCACTTTGGTGAAATCCGCGAGCACGGGTATGGTGATGACAAGCCTAAAAACATAATTGGGGCGAACCCGGGATTCGGACACAAGATGATAGGTTTCTGATCACGATTTACAGATAAAATAAAAATGCAGCAAAGAGGGTTTGAGTGATCCTGGCACAGTCAGGCTGGTTAGGCTCATCATCAGCTCAGGGCCTTTGCCCCCTCTACACGCAGCCCAGATAGCGAGTGGGACTTCTCCCAGGAAGCGCTGCCTAGTCGAACCCACCCAGACCTTTTCGGAGAATGTGAAGATTCCCCAACTCTGCAGCCTTCTGCATTACCCAGATTGTCAGAAGGGCTTTATTCCTGGTATCAAACACGGGTATACTCTCCCAATGTCAGTCAACAGATTGGGACGTACCAAACCTAAGGCACTGAAAACAATGGGGAGTCGGACAACTTGGTACTTGGGATGCAAGCGTGACATTTCGAAAGCGAGGTCCGCATATTTGTTTTTCCTCAATCTTGACAATCACATTAGTGTCAAAGGGGACAGAAAATTCAATGATATAAATGATTTCATTGGATTTATCAAAAAGGACAAGATCAGGTTTGTTCGCCTGGATACGTCTAAGGCTGTAAATGGGCCTATTCCAAATAATTTTGTATTTTCATTTTCCATGACGCCCTCTACATATTCCGGGTCGTACCATGGGTGGACCTCTGTGTTAAAACCACAAGCATGGCGAAGACGGTTATAAAATGATCGAGCTATACCATCATGTCGTTTAAGATACTGTGTTTGTGCCAAAGCTGAGCATCCACTGACACTGTTTTGGACAGTCTCGTTAAATTCATTACATAATCTACATTTAATATTCATTTTGATGCAAAATGACACATTGACGGTTTCGAGTTGGGAGTGACTGGTTCAGAGCAGCAAACAGAAAACCTTCTGTTTCACTTTTCAGGCCAGACGACTTCATCCAAGTGAAGGACTTTGCAGGATTGCTGATCTTCTCAACACACTGCACATAAACTCGATGCAGTGGTCGTTCAGAAAGCCTCTCCTTGAAAAATTGAGTCTGGGCCGATTTGATATGGCACTTCACTTGGTTGACACTCACTTCTGTACCGTCCAGCAGTACAGAACCATCAACAAAATCAACACCGGCTCATTTTAGAAAACTGTGGATTATTATTATTATTATTATTATTATTATTATTATTATTATTATTATTAAAACATGTTGTTATTCAAAAATATATTTCAAGTAAAGGATGTAAGTTCTTTGTTATCTGTATGAATATTTTTTATTAATTCGAAACGTGCCTTGCACATATTCGATACTCTCATAATTTGGAGACCAGTGAGGATCCGGGGTAGAATAGATCTTTTAATTAGCAACCCATATTTGCCGTAAAAAAGCGATTATGCTTGTCTGCTTGTCATAAGAGGCGACTAAAGGGATCGGGTGGTCAGGCTCGCTGACTTGGTTGATGCTTGTCATCGATCCCAATCGAATTTTTCGACGACAGAATTTTATACAGTTCAATTAAATATATATTATTATTGTCAAATTTTGTCTCGTCACGATATTGCTGAAATATTGCCGATGTGACGTTAAACTTTAACTCATTCACTCTAGCACTAAAATATATGTGGTCTATATCTTGAGCTGTGTACATGTATGAAGGGCCTATACGAACGGAAAATCAAAGACTGATTGATAATGCAAACAAACATTCATTGAACAACATCAATTAGTGTACCTGTCATAAGGGGTAACCAGCATGCAGCGACAGGAATACTATCACAATATGGTCTCGCGAATTTACTATTTCATGCGAAGCACCTTTATCAAACTAGGTCTGTGATTACAAATATCAAGGTTTAAATTATTGATTTTCGTAGAACCTTTTTTCATACAGTAGTAAAATCTGTCTGTCCTGACAGCTTTCTGTGTGGTGTCGATATGACGACGGATGTGTGGACATACACACTCCACGGGTTCCATTAAAGCCTAAGTAGCAATTACCTTGATCTTATATTATGCAGCAACCCATTGTGAGTTTCCTTGGTGAGAATTACCTGAAATGTCATGACAGTCTATCCTTGTCTCCTTCTAAAAATGTATTTGTCTATTGATTTTGACAATGGTAACTGCTTCAATTGTTTGGGACGTAGTCTGTGCACTTACCTACCAATTGCTGGAATTCGAAGTAATTTCATTAATTTTTATATCAAGAACTGATAAAAAATATTTTTCTCAAACATTGTTTTCGTAAACATTAAACCACAGTTAACCAGGATGACTGAGAGATATACGGATCTTACTCTACAATGTACAGATAATCTACTTCTTGACGAACTGTTTTTCAACAAATATCACAGTGCTAATATCGAGGAGGAAGTCCAGCATTTCACAGATTCCTTTCTCAGTAAACTTCAGATGACATTTGCTGTCATGGTTTACTAATTGGGATTGAGTACTTTTGCAGGACCAAGAATACAGCTCTCTTTGTACGGATCTTATCAAGCTTTGGAATCCATCACAAAACAGGAATGGACATGCCTTTAGGGTTTTGAGTCAAGTCAAAAGTTGGTTTTGGTAGATGTCTTCCTCAGTTAACACACTGGTCTTATATATGACATTATTTGATATATCACTTATACCATGTTCCATTAATGCAGTGATGTTTTAACCACTAGGCTACCCGACCGCCCTTTGAGTCAAGTCAAAAGTTGGTTTTGGTAGATGTCTTACTCAGTTAACACACTGGTCTTATATATGACATTATTTGATACTTCACTTATACCATGTTCCATTAATGCAGTGATGTTTTAACCACTAGGCTACTCGACCGCCCTTTGAGTCAAGTCAAAAGTTGGTTTTGGTAGATGTCTTACTCAGTTAACACACTGGTCTTATATATGACATTATTTGATACTTCACTTATACCATGTTCGATTAATGCAGTGATGTTTTAACCACTAGGCTACTCGACCGCCCTTTGAGTCAAGTCAAAAGTTGGTTTTGTTAGATGTCTTCCTCAGTTAACACACTGGTCTTATATATGACATTATTTGATACTTCACTTATACCATGTTCCATTCAATTCAATTCAATTCTTTATTGTATGAAAGGCCACAGGCCCATATACAACGGAGTTACATAACATATTTTATAAAATACAATGTCAAGGTAACAATTCACTTCGTAACAAAAACGCATTATGTATGTACAAAGCCAGTTGATGTTGTGTTATAAGATCCTTGCAAGACAGTAATGAAGACAATCTTTTAGCATTAAAATGAGATAGAGACCACTGCGGTAAGTACTTGTTTCTTAGATTTTCGTATATAGGGCAAATAAACATGAAATGGTATTCATCTTCGACAACAATGTCACAAAATGGGCATAATCGTATCGATTTCTCAATAGATGAAAATCTCCCTGTGTGAATTTTTAGATCATTCAGGCAAAGTCTAAAACGAATAAGGGTGTTACGAGAATTCCTGTACCGTAAATTTGATAAATAAGATTCTGGTTCATCCATGTTCCATTAATGCAGTGATGTTTACACGCCAGTGGGAGAAACTTTTTATCATTTTTCAGACAGACTTTGTGAGGACAGTTGGCTGGGACGGGATGGGTATATGACGGCGGTATGTATAAAGGCGAGCCCCAAAACCAGTGTTTGATATTATGAGCATCGTCCCACACCGTCAGGGTATCGTGACACGCAATCAAACAAGCACCTGAGTCTGACCAATCAATCAATGGAATTATTTCTTGCGGCCAACATGAATTGCTTCAGACCAACTTTAATCAGGAATCACTTCGTGGCTAGTTATGTGATACAGTGCGGGTTTGTACAGTAAAGAGGGGCACGGAAGGCCAAGTCGTATAAGGCCCAGCGATTCGCTGTGCAGAGTTGCGGCCCTTGGGCACGCCAGAAACCTATGATTGTGGGTTCGAAGCCCGGTTCGCCCCAATTATGTTTCTAGGTTTGTCAGCACCATACCCGTGCTCGTGTGTTTCACCGAAGTGGTAAACGTCTGAGACCTGCATCACTTCGGGCTTTCCTCCCACATTAAGCTGACACGTCGTTATATAACTAGAATACTATTAAATGCGGCGTTAAACCAAACTCACTCACTCTTTGTACAGACAGGTAATTGGATGTTCTACCTTATTTGACAAAATATTTAACTTGAGCATCTATACATCAAGCATGCCTACACGTAATGATTTAGAAAATGCATGTTTTCTTTGATTAAACCATTTGTGTTGAAGTTACGTGTTTTATCATCCTTATCATAGTTCATATATTTGGTTTTAGTATTCATTATATATTTCTAGTTAGATTTAAATTTGTGATAATTACCTAGATGTTTACTGTGTGTTTTTAATAAACGAATAATATTTTCGCTTCGCCATATGGCACACACACACACACACACACACACACACACACACACACACACACACACACACACACACACACACACACACACACACACACACACACACACACACACACAAACACACACACAAACACACACACACACACACATACACACACACACTCTAGCGCACATACACATACTAAGTCACACCTTAAACCATACACCGTTGAAATATATATCCTACAGTAAGGGTGCTCTTGAAGCACTGTTTGTGCCAATGGTTCTACTAACTTTAACGGCAATCTTAATGTCTTATACTTTAAATTCATATGATCAAACGTATGTATCATGCCTGGTTAATTTAGCAAGGCTTACCCTCGATGGGCAAACATCTTATATTTAGAAATAACCGACCCGATCGATTCGCTTTGTAGATGCAAGTTAACGAAGCAAAATATCGACGGGCGTCGAACTGTTAATCCAATGGAAACACGACCTTGGAAATAAATAAACAGAGTTCAAACGCTTTAACAGATCCATACAGTGTTTGGTAACGACAACACAGTTGGCGGCAGAGGAAATCGAGCTCGGACAGAGATTTACTATGGCGTTTTTTGGGAAAAAGTGTGAACAAGACAACACGTCTTTCAACTGCTAGTGCAGAGGGATACTCTTCGCCGCATTGTAAGTTGGACATAATCAAAGATGTATGTAGTGTGACAGAAAGTTGTTGCTTCATTGCTTTTCCACAGAACGTAGTATTTGGTCACCCGTTGTAGTTCAACACCGCGCTATAGACATGCTGCTTAGTTGTGGAATTGAGCATTTTCTACATTTTCTGTCAATGAAGACGGTACCGTCACCAGTGAAATTGTCCACATTAACCATTGTCCGGATTTATAAATAAGTGTAACCTTGGTATGTTCCTAAATCACGGAAACTGAGTTTCAATGTATGTTCCTAAATCACGGAAACTGAGTGTCAATGTATGTTCCTAAATCACGGAAACTGAGTGTCAATGTATGTTCCTAAATCACGGAAACTGAGTTTCAATGTATGTTCCTAAATCACGGAAACTGAGTGTCAATGTATGTTCCTAAATCACGGTAACTAAGTTTCAATGTATGTTCCTAAATCACGGAAACTAAGTTTCAATGTATGTTCCTAAATCAAGGAAATTGAGTTTGAATGTATGTTCCTTAATCAGCTATACGGAGATTCAATGCATGTTTCTAAATCGGGAAAATTGAGTTGCAATGTATGTTCCTAAATCACGGAAATCGAGTTTCAATGTATGTTCCTAAACAAAGGAAAATGTACTTATTATAATATTTTAGTTATAACTGTTCCTTCGAACTGTGGGAGCAGTTGTCTGAGGCGCCGCAATTCGCTGTGGTAAACGTCTTGGACCAGCACCCTTTTTGGTTTTCCTCCCACATTAAGCTGACACGACGCAATATATCTGGAAACTGTTAAAATCGACGTCAAACCCAACTCTCTTACTCACTAATTCTTCAAATCACTAATTGGTATGAAGGGGAAACAATGGATTGATGTATTTAGGTATTATGGAAGTGAAAAAATCCTATTCGATAAAATGCATAATTTATTACTTCAGAAATTCAGTCTGTCAGTACCGATTCTGTCAGAAAAGCATCTTCCGGACTAGTTCCCAGGAAACTTTATGCTTGTCCTGAGAGCCGACCTAAGTGGGGATTCGGCGGTCGTGTTCTGTGACTGGGATGACTGGTTGTCCTGATGGCCTGGCATTGTATTTATTTCGTCAATGTGACGTGTCTGTTAGACAATCGTCAATTTAGTTCATCATAAATATAATTGTTATCTAATTGAGACATTCAGTTTATGCTATTGGAAAATGGTTTGTAACGTCTTGCAAAAACAGAAATAGTTCTCCTGAAGACCCCATAGAACCATCACCTACTGCTATTTCCAAACACCAGTGAAGATCCGGGGTTGAATAGGTCTTCAGCAACCCATGCTTGCCGTAAATAGTGACTATGCTTGTCGTAAGAGGCGACTAAGGAGATCGGGTGGTCAGGCTCGCTGACTTGGTTGATGCATGTTATCGCATCCCAAATGCGTGGATCGATGCTTATGATGTCAAACACTTGATTGTCTGGTCCAGACTCGATTATTTACAGACCACCGTCATATAACTGGAATACTGCTGAGTGTGGCGTTAAACAACAAACAAACAAACAAACAAACTATTTCCTAAGTGATACCGTTGCCATTGTTTTGGTGAAGTATCTAAAGCCCTATGCTCCCAACTACTTACAACCAAAACATGTGTTGTGTGTACAATAAAGTTCATGGGCCAAACAAATTACCAATACACAGTGAGACATTGTATCAAACACTATATCAAAATGTAAAAGAACAAGACGATGTTGGAAAGAAAAATATTTGGTAGCGTTTCCATAAAGTATGGTTGTGCAAACGAATCCGATTCATTTTGTGGCTGATTGGTGTGTTCTCAGGGGCCATGAAGACATCATAAAGGCAATATCAGCTGTTCCGTACCCAGAACATGGTTCATTGTTTCTGGTTAAACACACGGGTGCTATTGCAAACATGTTATTCCAACACTGAGGTTACCTTGGTTACCAGTGACCTTGGCCTTCACTGAAGGTCGCTCGAACCTTGCCGAATACGCACATTACAGTCTACCTTACTACTTCAATTATCATCAGTGAGTCTGACTTTTAATAACAGTTGCAAATATACCTAGAACAGTCTTAAGTGCTATTCGGCACTACAGAAATCATTTTATTATATCCTTGGTGTGGAATTATTCAGGAAACAACAAGAATATGCTATTCATTGAAAATAGGTTACTGTGACCTACTACTGATATGAGAATCTAATCACTTGTTGTACATACGTACACAAATAATGTAACCACTCCATGCATAAGGCTCTAACATATTTACAGAAAATGGCATTTTTGTGAAAACTGCAAAAAAGATTTAACGATCGACCTTCACTTACATACAGATTGACATTACTCATGACCGGTTCCGATTTCGGCCCAGCAAAAGGATGATATATACCAAGTTGACTGACCTGCAGTAAAACTTCGAGGTGGGCGGCAAACAAGCTTATTCCAGGCTATAACGTTTAGGATGACCTTCAACCTTGACATGACTGATCAGTGTGTCGAGAAAGATTCCCAGGGTTACGATGTTAAACAACAAGATATGATATCCCTGAAATGCCGAAGCATCGCGTGATTTCAAGGATAAGGGCGACGGCAGTGGCAATCAAATTGAGGCGAATCATTTCACATGGGGGCTTCTAAAATTCGTTCTCAATCAAACGGGAGATACAGTTATTCTAAATACATTTTATAATTGTCATTGAATATGAAGATTCGGTTTATACTGCATACGACTGTCCATCAAACGGGAGATTCAGTTTACGTTAAATATCATTTTCATTCTGCCATGAGTTTAGAAATACTTGATTCTGATTGGTCCGTCAGAGGTATCAAATCCCAATACACGCCTCTGACTGAAACTACTGATTTGACGATCTCATCACGCAGAAGATAATATTAATAGAAAAGTACTTCTCAGTCATTGTCGGTAGGCATTGTTAAATAATTAATGTACAATTATTTGTTAAAAATTCAGATTTGCGGTACCTACAATGTTCAAAGTTTGCGTGGCGATACATTTTATGCAGAAACACGACAGTAATCGCTTGAGAGAGTTCATTTTAAGATAAAAGTGTATTCCAACGGTCATAATAATGACATGCGGTGTACAACCAGTGTTCGAAACAGCTGCCTGTCAGCTAACCAAATGGTATTGACTTTTAACTTAGCCTTATAGCATTTCTTCTTCAGGGATGCACCTTATGCTGGCGAAGGTTGCCTGTGTCATATATGCGAGTAAAGCATATTTAATTCATTAACATTAAGTGCTTTACTTTGTTGAAGGTTATTATCGGTGTTTCCTGGATTAAAATCGAAAACTGAACCTATGTCGCTTCAATCAATACCTTTGCTAATCTTCCGCGTGATCGGTTTCAAATTCAATTTTGTGCAGTCATAAATAGAGATAATCTGGCTCTATATTGAAAACACGGTACATCTGTCTATTGATTCCAGCGGGACATTCGTCGTGTTTTGCACGCATGCCATGCAGTGCTTGGGTACAATAATAGCGGCAGGAGACAAAACAGGAATTTATTATAGTAAAATAGGCCGTGTACATCTGAGTATTAACTTTATTCCAGTTAAGTTAATAGTTCTGTTTTAGATATATTGCATGTCAGTATTTGAGATTAACAATGTGTCATGGTGGGCCAGTCTTCTAAGGAGCCGCATTTCGCCGTGTAGTTGCGTCCCTTATCTTAGCTGGAAACAACTCAGATTTGTCCTGACTGTGTAGCCAGGTTTGTCAGCACCATACATTGCTCGTGGAGTTCAATTGGTTCCCGTCTCAGACCTGCATCACTTCGGGCCTCCCACGTCGTGATATAACTGAAATACTGTTCATAGCGACGTTAAACCAAACTCACTGACAGAGTATACCTCCAAAGGTTCATCACAGAGTTCATCAAATGTGCTTCTGTTGACGGATAGTTAATAGTGAGCGAGTGAGTGAGTGAGTGAATATGGTTTTACGACGCTTTTAGCAATATTCTAGCAATATCACGGCGGGGGACACCACAAATGGGCTTCACACATTGTACCCATGTCGGGAATCGAACCCTGGTCTTCGGCGTGATGAGCGAACGCTTTAACCACTAGGCTACCTGACCGCCCCGGATAGTTAATAACATAAATATTCCCAAAGAGTCACGAACGACAAAATAGATCAGGTGGTCATGTTCGGTAATTCAGTTGATTAAGTGGCATCGTACGTCTAACGCGTTGGGGGGCGGTCGGGTAGCCTAGTGGTTAAAGCGTTTGCTCGTCACGCCGAAGACCCGGGTTCGATTCCCGACATGGGTACAATGTGTGAAGCCCATTTTCTGGTGTCCCCCGCCGTGATATTGCTTGAATATTGCTAAAAGCGGCGTAAAACCATACTCACTCACTCACTCTAACGCGTTGGATGTTGTTCATGATATCACTCACTGGTTTTTCCGGTATATGAAATCCCTAAGTTGTTATTAGTCATCAGTCATGTTGTGTCGCCATCTGGTGATGTATCCATGGCCGCTGTCCATGTGTTGTGGACTTCAGCTTGAGGCAGGAGGGAATGGCCACCCAGATCAACATTTCAACGTCTGGACCTTCTTTGTACTGGACAGCTGAGCCCAGGTCCTGGGTCTTCCTCCAAATGGCCTGACTGCAGTAAAAGAAACATCCATTCACTTTCGCATCCTCAGCAGCACGGACTACTGCCAGTTCATAGTCATTTATTTCACAGAAGACTAATTACGGAATTTGATCTGTTTCTTTGGTTTAATATAGAAACAGGCAGGAACTTGCTGATGCAATGGACTCGCTGACTATTTTCTGGGGTAAAGTTGTACTTAGTGACATTCGTCACCACACAACCTACCGTAGAAGCCCTACACTTGCATGCAAAGTTGATACAGGGATACAGTTCAGTCTGTCTACATTCTTGTTGTGCAGGTAGTCACCAACTACTACTTGAGTACTTCATTTGTCTACATTCTTGTTGTGCAGGTAGCCATCAACTAGTACTTGGGTGCTTCATTTGTCTACATTCTTGTTGTGCAGGTAGTCATAAACTAGTACTTGGGTGCTTCATTTGCCTACATTCCTGTTGTGCAGATAGTCATAAACAAGTACTTGGGTACTTCATCTGTCTACATTCTTGTTGTGTAGATAGCCATCAACTAGTACTTGGGGACTTCATTTGCCTACATTCTTGTTGTGTAGATTGCCATCAGCTAGTACTTGGGTACTTCATTTGTCTACATTCTTGTTGTGCAGGTAGCCATCAACTAGTACTTGGGGACTTCATTTGTCTACATTCTTGTTGTGCAGATAATCATCAACTACTACTTGGGTACTTCATTTGCCTACATTCTTGTTGTGCAGGTAGTCATAAACTAGTACTTGGATACTTCATTTGTCTACATTCTTGTTGTGCAGATAGCCATCAACTAGTACTTGGGTACTTCATTTGTCTACATTCTTGTTGTGCAGATAGACATCAACTAGTACTTGGGTACTTAATTGCCCTACATTCTTGTTGTGCAGATAGCCATCAACAAGTACTTGGGTACTTCATTTGCCTACATTCTTGTTGTGTAGATAGCCATCAACTAGTACCTGGGTACTTCATTTGTCTACATTCTTGTTGCGCAGGTAGCCATCAACTAGTACTTGGGTACTTCATTTGTCTACATTTTTGTTGTGAAGATAGCCATCAACTAGTACTTGGGTACTTCATCTGTCTACATTCTTGTTGTCCAGATAGTAAACCAACTAGTACGTGTGTTCTTCATTTGTCTACATTCTTGTTGTGCAGATAGCCATCAACTAGTACTTGGGTACTTCATTTGTCTACATTCTTGTTGTCCAGATAGTCACCAACAAGTACTTGGGTACTTCATTTGTCTTCATTCTTGTTGTGCAGGTAGCCATCAACTAGTACTTGGGTACTTTATTTGTCTACATTTTTGTTGTCCAGATAGTCACCAACAAGTACTTGGGTACTTCATTTGTCTTCATTCTTGTTGTGCAGATAGCCATCAACTAGTACTTCGGTACTTCATTTGTCTACATTCTTGTAGTGCAGATAGTCATCAACTAGTATTTGGGTATTTCATTTGTCTACATTTTGGTTGTGCAGGTAGCCATCAACTAGTACTTGGGTACTTCATTTGTCTTCATTCTTGTTGTGCAGATAGCCATCAACTAGTACTTGGGTACTTCATTTGCCTACATTCTTGTTGTGTAGATAGCCATCAACTAGTACTTGGGTACTTCATTTGTCTATATCGTGTTGTGCAGGTAGTCATCAACTAGTACTTTGGTACTTCATTTGTCTTCATTCTTGTTGTGCAGATGGCCATCAACTAGTACTTGGGTACTTCATTTGTCTTCATTCTTGTTGTGCAGATAGCCATCAACTAGTACTTGGGTACTTCATATGTCTATATCGTGTTGTGCAGGTAGTCATCAACTAGTACTTTGGTACTTCATTTGTCTATATCGTGTTGTGCAGATAGCCATCAACTAGTACTTGTGTACTTCATTTGTCTACATTCTTGTTGTCCAGATAGTCACCAACAAGTACTTGGGGACTTCATATGTCTACATTCTTGTTGTGCAGATAGCCATCAACTAGTACGTGTGTACTTCATATGTCTTCATTCTTGTTGTGCAGGTAGCCATCAACTAGTACTTCGGTACTTCATTTGTCTACATTCTTGTTGTGCAGGTAGTCATCAACTAGTACTTGGGTACTTCATTTGTCTTCATTCTTGTTGTGCAGATAGCCATCAACTAGTACTTGGGTACTTCATTTGTCTACATTCTTGTTGTGCAGGTAGTCATCAACTAGTACTTGGATACTTTATTTGTCTACATTCTTGTTGTGCAGATAGCCATCAACTAGTACTTGGATACTTCATTTGTCTACATTCTTGTTGTCCAGATAGTCACCAACAAGTATTTGCGTACTTCACTTGTCTACGTTCTTGTTGTGCAGATAGCCATCAACAAGTACTTGGGTACTTTATTTGTCTACGTTCTTGTTGTGCCTATATCCATCAACAAGTACTTAGGTACTTCATTTGACTACGTTCTTGTTGTGCAGATAGCCATCAGCAAGTACTTGGGTACTTCATTTGTCTACATTCTTGTTGTCCAGATAGTCACCAACAAGTACTTGGGTACTTCACTTTTCTACATTCTTGTCGTGCAGATAGTCATCAGCTAGTACTTGGGTACTTCATTTGTCTACATTCTTGCTGTGCAGATAGCCATCAACAAGTACTTGGGTACTTTATTTGTCTACATTCTTGTTGTGCAGGTAGCCATCAACTAGTACTTGAGTACTTCATTTGTCTACATTCTTGTTGTGCAGATAGCCATCAACTAGTACTTGGGTACTTAATTGCCCTACATTCTTGTTGTGCAGATAGTCATCAACTAGTACAAGGGTACTTCATTTGCCTACATTCTTGTTGTGCAGATAGCCACCAACAAGTACTTGGGTACTTCATTTGTCTACATTCTTGTTGTGCAGGTAGTCACCAACTAGTACTTGGGTACTTCATTTGTCTACATTTTTGTTGTGCAGGTAGTCACCAACTAGTACTTGGGTACTTCATTTGTCTACATTTTTGTTGTGCAGATAGCCATCAACTAGTACTTGGGTACTTCATTTGTCTACATTCTTGTTGTCCAGATAGTAAACCAACTAGTATGTGTGTTCTTCATTTGTCTACATTCTTGTTGTGCAGATAGCCATCAACTAGTACTTGGGTACTTCATTTGTCTACATTCTTGTTGTCCAGATAGTCACCAACAAGTACTTGGGTACTTCATTTGTCTTCATTCTTGTTGTGCAGGTAGCCATCAACTAGTACTTGGGTACTTTATTTGTCTACATTTTTGTTGTCCAGATAGTCACCAACAAGTACTTGGGTACTTCATTTGTCTTCATTCTTGTTGTGCAGATAGCCATCAACTAGTACTTCGGTACTTCATTTGTCTACATTCTTGTAGTGCAGATAGTCATCAACTAGTATTTGGGTACTTCATTTGTCTACATTTTGGTTGTGCAGGTAGCCATCAACTAGTACTTGGGTACTTCATTTGTCTTCATTCTTGTTGTGCAGATAGCCATCAACTAGTACTTGGGTACTTCATTTGCCTACATTCTTGTTGTGTAGATAGCCATCAACTAGTACTTGGGTACTTCATTTGTCTATATCGTGTTGTGCAGGTAGTCATCAACTAGTACTTTGGTACTTCATTTGTCTTCATTCTTGTTGTGCAGATGGCCATCAACTAGTACTTGGGTACTTCATTTGTCTTCATTCTTGTTGTGCAGATAGCCATCAACTTGTACTTGGGTACTTCATATGTCTATATCGTGTTGTGCAGGTAGTCATCAACTAGTACTTTGGTACTTCATTTGTCTATATCGTGTTGTGCAGGTAGGCATCAACTAGTACTTTGGTACTTCATTTGTCTTCATTCTTGTTGTGCAGATAGCCATCAACTAGTACTTGTGTACTTCATTTGTCTACATTCTTATTGTCCAGATAGTCACCAACAAGTACTTGGGGACTTCATATGTCTACATTCTTGTTGTGCAGATAGCCATCAACTAGTACGTGTGTACTTCATATGTCTTCATTCTTGTTGTGCAGGTAGCCATCAACTAGTACTTGGGTACTTCATTTGTCTACATTCTTGTTGTGCAGGTAGTCATCAACTAGTACTTGGGTACTTCATTTGTCTTCATTCTTGTTGTGCAGATAGCCATCAACTAGTACTTGGGTACTTCATTTGTCTACATTCTTGTTGTGCAGGTAGTCATCAACTAGTACTTGGATACTTTATTTGTCTACATTCTTGTTGTGCAGATAGCCATCAACTAGTACTTGGATACTTCATTTGTCTACATTCTTGTTGTCCAGATAGTCACCAACAAGTACTTGCGTACTTCACTTGTCTACGTTCTTGTTGTGCAGATAGCCATCAACAAGTACTTGGGTACTTTATTTGTCTACGTTCTTGTTGTGCCTATATCCATCAACAAGTACTTAGGTACTTCATTTGACTACGTTCTTGTTGTGCAGATAGCCATCAGCAAGTACTTGGGTACTTCATTTGTCTACATTCTTGTTGTCCAGATAGTCACCAACAAGTACTTGGGTACTTCACTTTTCTACATTCTTGTCGTGCAGATAGTCATCAGCTAGTACTTGGGTACTTCATTTGTCTACATTCTTGCTGTGCAGATAGCCATCAACAAGTACTTAGGTACTTCATTTGTCTACATTCTTGTTATGCAGATAGTCATCAGCTAGTACTTGGGTACTTCATTTGTCTACCTTCTTGTTGTGCAGGTAGCCATCAACTAGTACTTGGGGACTTCATTTGTCTACATTCTTGTTGTGCAGATAGTCATCAACTAGTACTTGGGTACTTCATTTGTCTACATTCTTGTTGTGCAGGTAGCCATCAACTAGTACTTGGTTACTTGGGTACTTCATTTGTCTTCATTCTTGTTGTGCAGATAGCCATCAACTAGTACTTGGGTACTTCATTTGCCTACATTCTTGTTGTGTAGATAGCCATCAACTAGTACTTGGGTACTTCATTTGTCTATATCGTGTTGTGCAGGTAGTCATCAACTAGTACTTTGGTACTTCATTTGTCTTCATTCTTGTTGTGCAGATGGCCATCAACTAGTACTTGGGTACTTCATTTGTCTTCATTCTTGTTGTGCAGATAGCCATCAACTTGTACTTGGGTACTTCATATGTCTATATCGTGTTGTGCAGGTAGTCATCAACTAGTACTTTGGTACTTCATTTGTCTATATCGTGTTGTGCAGGTAGGCATCAACTAGTACTTTGGTACTTCATTTGTCTTCATTCTTGTTGTGCAGATAGCCATCAACTAGTACTTGTGTACTTCATTTGTCTACATTCTTATTGTCCAGATAGTCACCAACAAGTACTTGGGGACTTCATATGTCTACATTCTTGTTGTGCAGATAGCCATCAACTAGTACGTGTGTACTTCATATGTCTTCATTCTTGTTGTGCAGGTAGCCATCAACTAGTACTTGGGTACTTCATTTGTCTACATTCTTGTTGTGCAGGTAGTCATCAACTAGTACTTGGGTACTTCATTTGTCTTCATTCTTGTTGTGCAGATAGCCATCAACTAGTACTTGGGTACTTCATTTGTCTACATTCTTGTTGTGCAGGTAGTCATCAACTAGTACTTGGATACTTTATTTGTCTACATTCTTGTTGTGCAGATAGCCATCAACTAGTACTTGGATACTTCATTTGTCTACATTCTTGTTGTCCAGATAGTCACCAACAAGTACTTGCGTACTTCACTTGTCTACGTTCTTGTTGTGCAGATAGCCATCAACAAGTACTTGGGTACTTTATTTGTCTACGTTCTTGTTGTGCCTATATCCATCAACAAGTACTTAGGTACTTCATTTGACTACGTTCTTGTTGTGCAGATAGCCATCAGCAAGTACTTGGGTACTTCATTTGTCTACATTCTTGTTGTCCAGATAGTCACCAACAAGTACTTGGGTACTTCACTTTTCTACATTCTTGTCGTGCAGATAGTCATCAGCTAGTACTTGGGTACTTCATTTGTCTACATTCTTGCTGTGCAGATAGCCATCAACAAGTACTTAGGTACTTCATTTGTCTACATTCTTGTTATGCAGATAGTCATCAGCTAGTACTTGGGTACTTCATTTGTCTACCTTCTTGTTGTGCAGGTAGCCATCAACTAGTACTTGGGGACTTCATTTGTCTACATTCTTGTTGTGCAGATAGTCATCAACTAGTACTTGGGTACTTCATTTGTCTACATTCTTGTTGTGCAGGTAGCCATCAACTAGTACTTGGTTACTTCACTTGTCTACATTCTTGTTGTGCAGGTAGCCATCAACTAGTACTTGGATACTTCACTTGTCTACATTCTTGTTGTGCAGATAGTCAACAACTAGTACTTGGGTACTTCATTTGTCAACATTCTTGTTGTGCAGGTAGCCATCAACTTATACTTGGGTACTTCATTTGTCTACATTCTTGTTGTGCAGATAGTCACCAACTAGTACTTGGGTACTTCATTTGTCTACATTCTTGTTGTGCAGATAGTCACCAACTAGTACTGATGTATAGTCTAAGACTTCTTTCTTCTTCACTTCGTCTTCGTGTTCATGATGGCTCCTCTGCCTTAACAATTTCGGCTGACCTGCCCTTCGTTTGGCCTCGTGTGTGAGAGGATTATTGATAATATTTCTGTTTCCTGTATTGACATTATTTCTATTTTAGAACTGAAACGATGTTTGTTTTTCAGAAGATGGGCATACCTGAGACTGAGGCGTGAGAACTATCATTCATTTGAGTAGCTTTATGTGGATTTTGTGTTGAATTTTAAATAGCCGTCTGCCTATTTTGCTTGCGTCACAATTGGCTTGACATTTTGGGGTTATGGGGTTAATTATTTGGCTGTTTATCTCTGGTTTGTCCATCTATGTGAGACATGATCCAACATAGATCCACCTGTGTGCCCTCATCAGATACGTTTGTATATTCGTATAAAATATCAATGACTGTATTTAGTCTACAGTCTGAGTTTCTGCCGCTGATGGCTTGTAGTGCTCTTAGCGAATCTGCTAAAATGACTGCCCTTGCCTCCGGTAGTTCCGGTGTGAGTTTGAGCGCGTGATGAATTGCCTCTCGGTCAGCAGGGAATACTGATCGTATTTGGAGCTAAGTATATGAATCCCGTACCTAGCAGTGTTGTTGGTAGGATCCTTGTCTCCATCAGTGTATATATGGGCCCAACTGTCCCAGGTAGTTTGAATCTTAGTGACTGACGGCTTCTGATTGTAGTAGGGTTGGGTTTTCTTTCTAGTGACTGCAGTGCAAGTAAGATTTAACCCTTTGTAGTGACTTTCTTGTGATGAGTTCACGTACTACAATCACAGACGGCTTATGTGAAAAAAATTTCCGAACAAGAGCTTTATCTTGGGTGTTTTTGTTCTACTATTTCATTTTTACCAAAGGCTTTGCTGTTCGTCCCGAGCACGCTCTTCAGACTGAGTCTGTTTTGTGATAACACTTATGTAACATTGTAATCTTAATCGCTTTCAGGTTTCTAAGTTTGTTACCTCTATGTGTTAAATTTGTTATTGTTTAGTCTTAACATCTTAACCATGTTTTCATTTTGCTCGATACACATAAACACATTACTGTCACAGATTCTAAATGAATGCCTCTCAGAGAAGAAACACTTAAACCCTTATGAGCACGTGTAACTGTTATTACTGCACTGTTTGTAACGTCTTCTCCTATGCTGCCATCTCCTTGGCTGTTCTATTGAAGCAGTAGGATAAATCTCTTTGTTGTTTTAACTAAGTGTAAAAGTTTTGGCGTGCTGAAGTTTTGGTTCACTCTCACTCTGCCTACATCTCAGTCTGCCTACATCTCAGTCTGCTTACACTGTAAATTAAAGTGTAGGCACAATGAGAACACCCTTATTTCAATAAAAAAAGTGTCCAGACTGTTAGACAAACAAAAAGAATGTGTAATATTTAATGTTATTTAATAGCAAAAACTTTGTGTTGAGAAATTGGGCCCAGATCTATCAATAGTTCACATCGTCATCTTAGTTCACAGTTCACATCTTCAGTTTCAACAGGTGATGGCAGCATCTAAGAAGTTCATTGAGGTCATCTGTCCTTGCACAAGCTTCACTTTCAGTGTCTGAAGACGCGAGTCTAAGTCTCTGTATACCCTCCTTCGGGGAGCTTGCTGGCCGCCGTGTTGAAGTTGAGCTCTTCGAATATTGTCAATCTTCTCAAATTCCTTCAATTTTGAAATAAATGCATATTCAAATTTGGATAGGCCTTTCCCATCGCTTGGATCAGTTGGCAGTGCTCCAAGCTGATTGAAGACATTTAACAAACAAAAACTTCTGCTGAGGCCAAAAAAATAATAACTGCGTTTCAGGAGACAATGAGTTGAGAAGACAGGTAAAAAGGAACAGATTTGTTTTCTTTATTAAATTTTATTTTAATTGAATTATATACTTCGCCATCCGGGTTCTAGAATACAAAGTTTTATACTGTTGTAGCCCTGGGTCGTTGCAAACTGTCAACGGTCTTTCAACTCTATGTCCGCATTAACCGAGTGAGTGAGGATTATAGATCTACATTGTTGCAACTATCAACGCTCTTTAATGCTTCATGTCTGCAATTTATGAGTGAGTGAGGGGGGGGGGGATTTTATTGAATTAAACTTGTGATTAAAAGCATGAATAAAATAAATAAATGAAAGCAACACAAACAGTTCATAATAAGAATAAAAACGGCATAACCCTTTTCCATATTCATTGTGATAGTGATGACCAGGTGTTCTCGAGGTGCGTGCGTATCTTACCTCATCGGTGGCACCGAACATATGGTACACTTCAAAACAGGGAGTTTAAGTGGACAAAACCTGGTGTTTCGCCGCGTTAATAGAATATTGGTTGAATGAGTGTAAAACCTTATTCACTCACTGTTTCAGAAGGGCGTTGAGTCATGCTTGTATGTAATTATTTTGTTCTTTTCAGGAAGATGGTTACGTATATTCTCACCATTCATGGTCAGTTGGTCATTGCGTCAGTGCTGGTCTTCCATACAGTCGTTGTTTACACCAGTACAGAGACAGCTGGCTTCATGGGACTACCCGGATGTAGCCTCGGTGTGATATACCCAATCGACCCCATCCACTCAACCACTACACTGAACGCCATCGAGTGCGCAACGATATGTGCACGTACGTACGGATGTTTCTCGGTGAACGCATGCACTAGGGATGACGGTGCTGTGACGTGCGACATCCTGGGAGACGTGTCCGGTTCAGGATGTGGCGGCATGACCTCCAAGAACAGATGCAGACACCTACAACGCAAGGATGCAGTAGCCTTGGTATAGAATCTCATCTCGTAGCTTAATATCATGTCTGTGCAGAGTGACCCATGAAGATTCCGGGGTAGAATAGGTCTTCAGCAACCCATGCTTGCCGTAAAAGGTGACTAACGGGATCGGGTGGTCAGGCTCGCTGACTTGATTGATGCATGTCATCGATCCCAATTGCATGGATCGATGCTCATGATATCAATCACTGGATTGTCTGGTCCAGACTCGATTATTTACAGACCGCCGTCATATAGCTGGAATATTGCTGAGTGCGGCGTTAAACAACAAACCAACCAACCAACTGTGCAGAGTGGCTTCCGTTAGGCGCAGGTCGTTGTTGTCGAGCGAGTCGTATTTAACGCCGCTTTTAACATTATTTTATTTGTATCACATCTAGTCAACTGAATGTGTCATGGAATTCTAAGTAATGCAGGTATCACTACTGTGATGAAACGGGCATGGTGACCAAAGAAACTGTCAGGGCGAATGAGACATTTGAACAAACCGCCCAAGAGACGCAACTGTGAACAGCAAATTGCCTCAGGCGTTTTGGTGGCACTGTTATGTCCCAATTTGCCTATTTTCCCACTTCTGTTTTGACCATTGTCCTTCTTCAATGAAGTACCACACGCAATATTTCTCCCTCCAATCTTTTTAAGTTAACCATGGGCGTGTGTTGATGACCGGCCGATGGAAATTCCGGGTAGGAATATAGGTCCCCAACAACCCCTGCTTGTCATACGAGGTGACTAAATGGATCGGGCGGTCAGTCTGGGTGATTTGGTCCATTGCATGTCATCGTGTCCCAATTGCGAGGATCGATGCTCACGACGCCCACCACTGGATTGTCTTGTCCAGACTTGATTGTTTACAGACCGCTGAAATTTAGCTGGAAAATTGCTGAGTAAGGCGTTGAACAACCAACAAACAAGTAATCTAGTGGCCTTCTGTGTTGTAACAGCTGTCGACTGTCAGATATTGCGTGTTTCCCAACATGAGTAAGACCGCCTCCGTGGTCTAGTGGTAGAGCGTCCGCCCGGAGAGCGGAAGGTCCGGAGTTCGATCCCCGGCCGCGTCAAAAGACGTTAAAATATGGTACTTGTTGTTACCCTGTCTGGCGCTCGGCATTAAGAGGCTAAAACAAGGACTGGGCGACTCCGGAGTCAGTATAATGTGTCTGAGTGGGGTATTCATGTTAAACTGCGGCATGGTACCTCAGTGAGCTAGCACTATAAATCGGCATCAGTCCGGACTAGTACAAGCACACACACGTGCATGCACATCGCTATATAAGTGCAATAATCTTGGACGCGACGTTTAACCTAATTTCACCTCATCTCAACATGTGTATTTATATTCTTCACACCTTCATCTTCAGAGAGCCTCGAATCCATGTAAAAATGGCGGAACGTGGACTGGAAGCATCTGTATTTGTATTGCCGGATATGCCGGGCAGTACTGCGGAAGATATATTCACAGTAAGTCGTGGACTAAGTAGTATTCGTAGTTATGTAATTAGCCATGGAGAACTATTCAGCAGAAACAACCAGACGAGTAAAAGGTCAGTCAAGGGTAGGACGGTGTTATGGGAAATAGACAGAATGCGCATTACACAACATTCATTAAACGTAAACGTGTATACAGTAAACTACGTTTATAACGAACACGCTTATAACGAACAGACGGATATAACGAACTGGGTTTTTTGTCCCGGCCACTTTCTGTATTGATGCTATAAGTTTAAAGTATATATATAAATATTTCGTAAGTGGATTGAGACCGCCTCCGTTGTCTAGTGGTAGAGCGTCCGCCCGGAGAGCGGAAGGTCCGGAGTTCGATCCCCGGCCGCGTCATACCAAAAGACGTTAAAAGATGGTCCTTGTTGTTACCCTGTCTGGCGCTCGGCATTAAGGGGCTAAAACAAGGACTGGTCGGCTCGGAGTCAGTATACTGTGTCTGAGTGGGGTATTCATGTTAAACTGCGGCATATCTCAGTGAGCTAGCACTATAAATCGGCATCAGTCCGGACTAGTACAAGCAGCCGTACAAACACACACACACGTACATGCACGTCGCTATATAAGTGCAATAATCTTCGACGCGACGTTAAACCCCACCGTAAGTGGATTGTAGCTCAGAATGAGCTTTCCTTTTCGCGAACACCTGATATCTTCACTATGTGGTAGTGATACAGAAACACATGCTTTATGAAACAGTCGGATTCGTACACTGTACACTGCGTTTAGTAAAGATTTCTTACGATTGTGGAAATGTTGTTTTTTTAACCGTAGTCAGTAATATCAGGGGTATAGTAAAACATTGAATGTCGGGAGGACATACGTGTCCCGTATCTTCAAACCTCACTTTGAGGTTGAATGAAAACTATGTCCCGCACAATAAAACAAATCCACAACTTGAAATTCACTGCTCCGAGATATTATTCACAGCATTTTAGACAAAGCGGAAATACTGTAAATCAGGTACATCGTCAATATCGCTATTTTCCCGATCGGTATGTATTGAAATATGAATACCGGAGGGTTCACATTAGTGATTCTGAGTGCATTATCCTAATCAGTATGAAACGTTGCGAATAATCTTGGAATCGTTAAGTGTGTTTCACAAATTGCTTAAGCTTGAACAAAGTTAACAATCCCCCATAATGGTAGGGTGTGTGAGATAACATTTTATAATCTTCCGCGATACATATGTCTCTGAATTCCTCATAAATGTAAGACATACAAACTGATAGTATAGACAGTAATACTTTCTCAACACTAATATTTGTAACTTATGTAATAATGGTTACACATTGCAAAGATAAATACACAGTCTGATGTGTCGAACTTTGATGTGTCGAACTTTGAAGTGTCGAACTTACGGTCGTCTGTGCTTGTACCGGTGTCATGACTTGGGCAGGATACGCTCACCTTTTCGCGCACCTAGTATCATCACTATTTGATAGTGATTCATAAACACATGCTTTTGATCATGTTGAAATCGAACAACGGACAAATGTTTTTCTCGCTTTTATTTGCACAAAAACACAATATATTAATGTTAATAAAACATCATATATCAATATTCCAGGCTGCAGAGAGGCAAAGGAGCTCGGAGTGACGGGCACTGGGTTTTATAAAGTTCAGCCTGCAGCCTCTCCTGTTGCCTACACCGTGTACTGCAACTGTAACGCGGGGACGGTGTGGGTGTTCCGGAGGAAGAACCCCGTCCCCTCCTGGTGCCCCGGCATCAGCTACAACAGGACGTGGGCGGAGTACAAACACGGCTTCGGCGACGTCGACTGCGAGTATTTCCTCGGACTGGAGACCATCTACCGCCTCTGCTTCTACAACCAATACCAGTGGAACATCTACAACGAGGTACAAGGCCCTCCTCCTGTTGCCAGTGTATACATGGAAAGTGCCACCTTGTCACCGGAGTCTACTAACTATCAACTGGATATGATCCGCATTTTCTCCAATCCTTGGGAGCTGGGGGATGACGCTTTTGATGACAATGACAAGCCCCGGAGGTTCTGTACGTGGGACCGGGACTGTTGGGGGTGTGCCAAGACGGTAGGAGGGGGGTGGTGGTTCAAGTCCAACTGTCAGGGAGGAGCCTTGACTGTTTCTCAGGACCAGTTGAAGTGGCCTGTCTCTGGTGTGGACGAGGTCATAGACGAGGCGTTTCTGCAGCTTGATCAAATGGACTATGTTCCATAATATATTAAAGTCAAATAACCAACTAATACTAGTGTACGACATCCCGCGCTATTATTATATGGATCTGTGTAGTGAAACGTCCCTTAATCGTGGCAGATTCGCTGAGTTCGAATTCCAAATTGATGTTTCTAATCCTTGGTTGTCATCTTCCAACCAACCAGGGGGGCACGGGTGGCCCAGTCGTCTAAGGCGCAGCGATTCGCTGTGCAGAGTTGTATCGCTTGGGCACGCCAGAAACCTAGGATTGAGGGTTCGAATCCCGGTTCGCCCCGATTATGTTTCTAGGTTTGTCAGCACCATACCGGTGGTCGTGGGTTTGACCGAAATGGTAAACGTCTGAGATCTGCATCACTTCGGGCCTTCCTCCCACATTAAGCTGACACGCCGTGATATAACTGGAATACTGTTAAAAGCGGCGTTAAACCCAACTCACTCACTCCAACCAACCCGACCATATCTTCAGAAAGGTGGACAAGATGTTACTACATTGCTGTGTGACTGTGAGTATGGTGAGTTAGGACAATGTAGTAAGACGGAAATGTTTCGTTTTGAGTCCCTTATCTGATTTTCTACCGAGAAAGTATAACAAGCCGTGTTTTATTTCCACAAACTCTAGCTGGGGTCGGGTAGCCTAGTGGTAAAGGCGTTAGCGCTGAAGATACAGGTTCGATTCCCGACATGGGTACAATGTGTGAAGCCCATTTCTGGTGTCCCCCGCCGTGAACTTGCTTGAATATTGCTAAAAGCGGCGTAAAACCATATTCACTCACTCACTCTAAAATCTCTAAGATAACTCAGAGCGGCATTATATCCAACTCTGTTGATCATATATCAATATCAACTAGTGAAGATCAGGGCAGGAATTGATCTTCAGCAACCCAGACTTGTCGTTAAAGGCGACTAACGGGATCGGGTGGTCAGGTTCGCTGACCTTGGTGATGCATGTCATCGTATTGCGTAGATCGATGCTCATGATGCCAAGTACAGGATTGTCTGGTCAAGACTCGTGTGTTTACAAACCGCCTTCATACAGCTGGAATATTGCAGAGTGCGGCGTTAAACAACAAACATACACACATGCAAACATTTTATGAATATCACAATCCCACTGGATGTAAGACGTAAGGAATTCAAGTACATGTTAGAGTATTTGTCCTTATTTCACTTTCCGGTGGGGATTATAGGTTAAAAACCGATTCTTGACATAAGGATCGACGTATATGGATTTGAATCGCCAGGTGACTTTGTTAATTAGGTTCTGATCGGTGACAATGTGCGACGTTGCTCATACCATCAACCACTGGTTTGTCGGGCTAATAATCGATTATTTACATGGAGCACTGATATAGTTGGAATAATGCTGACCGTGGCATAAAAAAACATTCACTCACTCACCTTTTTCAACATGCTGTCCTTTAAACATATTGGGTATATCGACAACTAATGTTGCAAACTAATTCTTGAGAAACATTATAAGAACTTATAAATTCAAAATGTCAACGCCAAAGAACTATCAGTTTCGATTATCCGGCGAAACAGATTCCATTAAGCATAAAAGGCAAAATAGTGATGAAAATGATTTGAATAGAAAAATTTATGGATTATGGAATGGATAAACATATATCTATCTTGTCATCTGACAAAGAGTGTACGTTTTGCAAAACGAATGGAAGACTCTGCAATATATATCAACTATCATCTTGGTTTGGTAATTAGATGTACGTTTTCACAACACTTGTCATTACCACGCTGGCACAAACATTTATATATATTCTTCTCGCTGTTTGCATCTCGCGCTATTGTCCGCACCAACACGAGAGTAGCAATAAAAAAGTTGTCATCCATGCACTATTCTTGTTGTTACCTTACACACAGATACGAACACACACATACACAAACACAATATGCAACTTTAAAGACATATAAAGACATATAAAGACAAAGACATACAGTAAACTACGGTTATGACGAACTCGAGGGGACCACTAGTTTTAGTACGTAACAACCGTAGTTCGTTATAAGCATACGTAGTTCCTCATACAGCATGTACACAACAAATGGTCGGGACTAAAACAAAGTTCGTTATATCGGTCACTTCGTTATAAGCGTGTTCGTTATAAACGTAGTTTACAGTACTGAACAAAAAATGATAAATATTTTTAGTTTTATGAGATAGTGTATTCAGTCTTCCCCACAAAATTTCCCTGATCCCTAACTTCATTCGTTCAGTATACACAATACTGACGATAAAACTCAAACAAAACACTTGTCTCCTTCTCTGTAAAGTTATAAAAATGTTTCATATCGAAAACGCATTGTAGCGTTCAATACGATATGTATTGATTATAGGAAAATCCTTCATATTGTTTCGAACTGAATGTATTCGACCCAATGCATTGCCTAGGGTTATGTCATACATCGACATATCGATCAGTCGATAGACTCCATCTTTCAGTGGCACCTGGAGACTGATATACAGCTGACAATACAGTATGGGGAATCAATTCAAAGTTTTTATTTAATAGATAAACGACGAGGGGGCGTTGTTTATCGTATTCTCCCTGCAGTGTTTTATGGTAGATTAACAACGACCACGAGTCTATTATTTCTTATGCCTCTTTAAGCATGTTAAAAACATATACAAGCTTTACAAACATTTACTCTATTTAAAAAATGACGACAACCTGAATACAATCCGATCTCAGCAATGTCGGATAAGTCCATTTAATAAACATGGGGGTAAGTTTTTTATTTCCTGAATATTGTCTCAATTCTCACGACTATTATCTGTAACTGTTCTCGGATCACATATTGTTATCTCTCGCAAACGTTTTGAAAAGATTATGCGTTTTTTCTGTGTTGCCCAGCTACATCTTAGGGGGACAACTCACTTCCCTCTAAAAATAGCGTTGTCCAATTTACGACGTCATCAAGTTGCGATGTATGTTCGAATCTCCAGAAATGATGTCATAATAGGACAATGTTTTATCGTGAAATAAACGGCGCCTCGTTCGTCCTTGTTCGTTGCGATTCATCGCGTAGCTATCTAATATTATGTATTCAGTGTATATCTTAAAATATACTGAACCGCAAAAGAAACGTCACCCCAAGTAACATTGCATGAAAAGTTGTCATTTAAATATCTGGGTATTTTTTGTCAAAGATTCTAAAATTTAACATTACCATGTCCGGGAAAATGAAATATTATAGTAAAAAAAACAAAGCAGATTGACAGGAAATCAGCGACATCAAGCCCTTGCAAGCTGGACAAACCGCCCGGCAAGTAGCCAATGCATTTTAAGTCCACGTAAGGACCATATACAGGCTCCAGCAACGGTACCAGACCACCAACACTATAGATGACCGACCACGTAGTGGAAGACCAAGGGTCACCACCAGACGTCAGGGTCGTCAGATTGTGCGACAGCATCTTCAAGATCGCTTTGTTACTGCTGCGGAAACTGCTCGACAGATCTTGGGGACACTCCAGCGACACATTAGTGCGTACACCGTGCGTCGACGATTGACGAGCACACACCTCCACTGTCACAGGCCACACCGAGGACCCATTCTGACACCAAGTCATTGCCGGGACCGTCTTCAGTGGGTAACATAGCACCAGCATTGGCGCCACGAGCAGTGGAGAAGAGTCCTCTCAGACGAAAGCCGTTACTGTATCTCAACAGCAGATGGCAGAGAGAGAGAGTCTGGCGACGCCGTGGGGGACGTTATTCGGATGCTTGTGTTGTTTAGAGAGACTCGTGGGGTGGTCCGAGCATCATGGTGAGGGGTGGAATTGGTCTTGCACAGAGGGTCGGCCCTGTGGACTTCCAGAACATCGGTCCAGGGAGAGGCAATGGTGTCACAGCTGCACGGTACATTGATCATGTCTTGAGACCACACGCCATGCCTCATTTGGCACGTCGCCGCAACCACGAGTTTCAGCATGATAACGCCCGTGCCCACTCTGCGAGAGCAACAAGAGTATACTCCAGCAGAATGGCATCAGAACCTGCAGTGACCCTTATTCCTGATTTAAATCCCATTGACCACCTGTGGGACGAGACGAGATTCAAAGACGTCTGAATGACGTCCGACCAAGGCCGACAACTGCAGCTGAACTGCGTCAGGCGTTCCTCAGAGTGTGGGCTCAAGTGCCTATGGCCTTCATCAACCGACTCATCCATTCCATGAATCGGCGTTGCACGGCAGTCATCAATGCACATGGCGGACACACGAGATACTGACTTGTCATGCCATTTTCTCAGAGGCTAGTGTTGTGTTTCACTCTAAGAACATTTGACACTTTAATTTCAACCTTGATGATCAGTTTTGCCAAGCGTCATCTTTTTAATATGTCTCAAAGTATGTTTACAGTGTTTGGACAAATAAGGTTTCTCATATATCTATCAATGGTGACGTCTCTTTTGCGGTTCAGTATATAAGATCGATATTTCACTCGATTGAAATAATATGTGCGGTGAAATAACACTTAATCCCGGCTCTACTTTCAGTCTACCTGATTTACACTGAGGTGTATAGACTTTGAAAACACATCAAGATTATAACACTGAGGTATGTGACAACGACAACAACACAGGGGGTTTTAGAAGCCGCCTACCAGCTGTGCCTGTTCCTGATTGATATAAACTACCAGGCAAAAGAAAGAATACACCCATGTTCGTTGATGGCAACAAATGAAACAAACAAGAAATGTTACTTAAAACAGGAATCATGGGCGATGTAACCTGCATCATATCAATGAGCATTAGGTGAAGTGTATGACGTCTCAAGAAATAGGGGAGTCGCAATTTCACATAAATGAGTGAGTGGGTATAGTTTTACGCTGCTTTTAGAAATAATCCAGCAATATCACGGCGTGGACACCAGAAATGGACTTCACACATTGTGCCCATGTCGGGAATCGAACACGGGTCTTCGGCGTGAGGAAAGAACGCTTTAACCACTGGTCTACCGACAGCCCCTCACATAAATGAGCAGAGTGAAGCAGGTTTTGTCACGATCAGTTTGCGTTGGATCAGCAATGTTATGCTGCCTCTAAACGTCTGTTACAGCACGTGCAAAACGTGGGCGTGCATTATCCTGCTGCAATATGACGGTACGTCCCTGAATTTGCACAAAGAAGAAAACATGACCTCGAACGATGTCGTCCCGGGAGCGTACGCCATTCAAATTGCTGTTAACAACGATGAGTTGTGTTCTCCCACGAGTTGTGATGACACCCCATTCCATTACACTGCCACTCCAAGTTGACGACGTTGAGTAACGCTAGCGTTGCTAAAGGTTCTCCTGTACGCCTGCAGACTCTTGCACGACCACCAGAGATGACCAGGTGGAACCTGGACTCATCTGTGAAGAATGAGAACTTGTTTCTTAACTTCGGATGCTGTCTACATCAAACCAGGCGTGCATGACGGTGACGTGGAAGCAAAATTGTGCTGGGCGTAAGGGCCGGATTTTGAGCTCCCTAAAGCGGTTGCGTACGTTTCTGTCACTGTTCTGTTCCTGTTCTGGTCACAACAGGAATTGTTCAAGCTGTTAATGTGACAGCTCCGTATCGAGCCACCAGCCACATATGGTTGTCTCTCCCTTGACGTCACATGTGGACGACCGGCCCGTAGCAAGTCATGAGTGTTGCCCTGTTGTAGAGAGATAATATTGTGTTTCGATGGACATCAACATTTCTGGCAACGTCGCTCCACGCCATTCCTGTAGCATACCTACGGCGTGCAGGCGTTGTCTTTCAGGAAGACGTGGCATTGTGTAAGCTTTATTTGCCGTTAAACAAAAGTGTTTTTATGAGCATCCGATGCCTATACAATCAGTGAGTGTTATTCACGTTAAAAAACACGTATGTGAGCATCATACTCCTGACAACCACGCACGCCACATTGCGCGCCATGCATTAACATATAGATGTAAACTGTGAATCATTAGACCCGAGGTGATGTCTTTATGAATATATATTGAAAGATGCATTATTTAATTTGAGGATCAATTTCTTTAACTGATCTATATATGAAGCACAGTTACTTTATTCCGCTAGTATATGTCAAGCGTAATTTTAGTTTAAATCAAAATGTGTATCAACAATATAATGTTGGCGCTTAGGTTTAAATTTGTATTGTATCTACCTAAAAGTTATAGTGTCACATTACATCCTACATTAAGAAAGCAAGTCAATAAATTAAAGTAAGCCATTTTCCTCTATCAGCATATTCCAAAAGGCGGACCAACACATGTGATGAAGGCTATGTTGAGTATATAGAGAAAGAGGAGCTCACGTTAACGAATTCGTTTAATATACGATGCATCAAGGTAGATATGATACTTGTCAATACTTCTAAAAACTTTCCATGGTAGATATGGGTTGAGTGAAACAAGTGAGTGAGTATGGTTTTACGCCACTTTTAGCAATATTCCAGCAATATCACGGCGGGGGACACCAGAAATGGGCTTCACACATTGTACCCATGTCGGGAATAGAACCCGGGTCTTCGGCATGACGAGCGAAGCTTTAACCACTAGGCTGCCCGACCGCCCCGATTGAAACAATAAACAGGACTTAACTTTAATGCATGTTTTCGTTTAAAATACCATGTACTTTGGTATTACAAAGTGGTACTAAGGTATTTGAAATCTATTAACAGACATACCTGAAATGTTAATTGATTGTGACACCCACACCAACCAAGCTAGTGTTATAAGATGCATCTCAAAAACATTAGAAAATGGTAACAAATAAAACCGTTATAGCTGCAATGAGGAGTTGCATAAGATATAGTTTGTGACAGAGAACCTTTTCTTCGAAAGGAATCAATAGATAAAAGACATTTCACATTTATCACAAGTGTATTCTTGACATTTCATATTTATCAGTGGATTGGTTACAGGTTATCGTCCATTAGTTAATGAAACAAGCAGAGAATTTCAAGATATATTTCATTTGGAGCATCCGGGGCGAGTCACAAAATCAATAGAAAGATATGAGCAATCTAGCGCGTAGGCTTCTGTATTTTTCTGATTACGACACACATATGTTCATGATCAGATCAAACTTTTAACCAATCAAAATGAGGTATTATGACATTTGACAAAGACAGACCAGGCCCGAACACTATAAAATGATACTTTAACATTAGGAGAAGAGAGCGAGGTTGGCAAACGATCGAGTCGAATCCCGATCGTTCTAAGTTTTCCCCATTTAGTGACTGGCCGGTTTGATCCTGTCCTGTATTGATAGATGGGCTGAGAGTAAGTAAAACTATGTGAGTATAAAGCTGATGTTGCGTTTCTTTATTATGCGAGTATGAATGTTGATAGAGACAACTTGGAGCAAGCGTCGTTAGACCAATCCCTCCTTGACGGAGCCGAGCCGCTGCGGACAAGGCGAGTGGCAAAGTCATGGCGTAATTGACCATGATGACCAGGAACGGCAATACATTGAGTAACTGTAGTAGTGTCGCACATGACGCCCGAAAGCAGTTACGACACTAGGAACCATCAGAAAGTACCTTACAAAAAAAAACATAACGTCTTGTCCTCTCACTTGTCAAAAGCAGAATTGAATACTGAAAGAGTCTCCTTGTACCTTGCCCCTTTATATCTGAAAAAGAAGTTTCAGCAGATTCAAATTACAGCTGCTGGGATAGTGGCCATCAGTCACAAGTACGATTACATAACTCCAGTACTCTCCCGCTTACCCTGGCTTCTTGTGCGTAACAGAAACACTTCTCAACATTCTCACCTTTACCTACCAGTGCTTGCACGGTGATTATCTATGCTACTTACGTTACCTACTTTAGGGGTTCCAGGACGTACCCTCAGGTCTGAATCTCACCATCTGCTTTGTGTAGTCACTGGTAAAGACTGTCAACTATGGCTATCGCTCATTTTCTTTGCCGCTGCAACTGAATGGAACAGCATCCCACTCGAAAGTAGAGGGGTTTTTTTCAACTTTCCAGAGCCGATTACCAGGAAGCGCTGCCTAGTTGACCCACCAGGAACTTTCCGGAGAATGTGAAGACTCCCCAACACTGCAGCCTTCTGCATTACCCAGATTGTCAGAAGGGCTGTATTCCTGGAAGCAAACACGGGTACTCTCCAAGTGTCAGTCAACATTTTGGGAGGTAACAAACCTAAGGCACCAAGAACAATGGGGAGTCGGACAACTTGGTACTTGGGATGCAAGCGTGACATTTCGAGGTCCGCATGTTTGCCATGTTTTTCCTGAATCTTGTCAGTCACATTAGTGTCAAAAGGGATATAGAATTCAATAAAATATATAATTTCATTGGATTTATCAAAAAGGACAAGGTCAGGTTTTTTGGCCTGGATAGATCTGAGGCCTGAATATATCTGTTCCAGATAATTTTGTATTTATCATTTTCCATGACGCCCTCCACATATTCTGGGTCGTACCATGGATGGACCTCTGTGTCCAAACCACAAGCATGGTAAAGACGGTAATAAAATTATCGCTCAACTCCACTTAAGATACTGTGCTTTTGTCAAAGTTGGGCATCAACTTACAATGTGTTGGACAATCTCATTAAATTCATTGCAGAATCTACACTTCATATTTACTTTTTGATTCAAAATCACACAGTGGCGGATTTGAGTGGGAAGTGACTGGTCCTGAGCAGCAAACAGAAAGCCAAGTTTCAGTTTTCAGACTTCATCCAATCGAAGGACTCTGCGGAGTTGCTGTTTCTATCATCACACTGCACATAAACCCGATGCAGTGGTCGTTCAGAGAGTCTTCCCTAGAGAAATAAACTTGAAATAACAAGAAAAAAATCGAAATTTCGAGTTTTTTAAATAAACGAGAGAAACGAGAGAAAAACTCGAAGTAATGATAATAATTGAAATAACGAGAAATTTCGATTTAAAAAATATACAATTATGGTACCAAAGTGGCATCATTAGGCGTCCGTGTGTTTGTGCCTTGGAGTACACAGTAGAACAAACGAGTTCTCTGTAGCTCTCAAATGGAAATTGCACGTTGTACAATGACTTTCCATGGGTTACTTCATCAATCATGTAAAACACACGTTTCGAGGTCACAATCCCGGCGATGCATTCTGTAAAATATGGAAAATTGAATTCCATTTGCAAGTTGATAATAAGCATTAATCCAAATACACATTATTCTGCTTGGTTTATACCTTATCTATCTGTGTCATTAATGGACGCATGCATCTGATTTAGAAGAAAGGAATCGAAGTAGCTACTCATTCAAATCCTCAATAGCCCACAATCTCCACTATTACCGGGGCGGTCGGGTAGCCTAGTGGTTAAAGCGTTCGCTCGTCACGCCGAAGAACCGGGTTCGATTTCCGACATGGGTACAATGTGTGATGCCCATATCTGGTCTCCCCCGCCGTGATATTGCTGGAATATTGCTGAATGCGGTGTAAAACCATACTCACCCCACTATTACCACTATTAATCCTCTCCATGTCATGGTGTATCTTCTTCACTTCGCTTCATTTATTCTCAAAGACCACCAACGGTGGTATAGGAGCGAAATACAATATACGGCATATTGATGTAAACAATTTACCAAGATGGTCGCTACCACATTTCACATTGTTTTGCTAAATATCTTAGACAGATGGGCAATAATTCGCGACAGATTTTCCAGATTTCTCGTATTATTTTTTGTCAGCATTTTTCTCAATTTAATGAATTGTCTTCAATTTAAACAACTAGTAAAAGTCGCCACCAACTGTAGAGATTACCTGGTCCAGACTCGATTATTTACAGATCGCCGTCAAATAGCTGGAATATTTCTGAGTGCGGAGTTAAACAACAAACAAACAAACAAATACATTTTTTTATTACATTGTCTTCTCGGGGTACATTAATCCAACGGTCAACCTCAACAGGCATGTAATGGTTTATGGTTCTAAATCTGAGTAATAACAAAAATATGTTGCTAGGGAGGAGTAAATCATTTTCACATTCTGATAGTTGTTTAAAATATGTTTAAAAAATACCTTGGAACTCGAGCGAATGCCACATTGCCAGTTTTGAACAGACTGAATCTCGTCAACTTCCGAGACCAGTCCATCTTACCGAGGCAAGAGAGTTAACTGACTATAAAAGTCCAGTTTCAACCCTTGCCGAACTAGGCTGGTATTATGGAGTTCGTAAACTGTCGTGCAGATTTCGGCCGATTGCAGGGTTTGCAAAGCATGTGCACCGCGAACTCGTTGTCAGCAGATATTGATAGACTTGATAGGTAAGCCTATGCCCAACGAGAATACACGTTTATATATTTGAATATTTCGGATCGAGTTCACCAACAGCATATATTTCGGTGTGAAATTTCGTAAGCCAGATGTAAAATTTGACAAACTTTAGATGAATTCTTTCTACAATATTTTCATTCTTGAAAGCCAATACTTCATGATCATATAACAGTATTGGTACAACCATAGTATGAAATGAAGTGAGCACACGAAAGATTTCGGGCTTTCATCATTGGTCAGTGTATGGCTTTAGTTGCAATTTCAGTTGATGATTTTATTCCCTTAAAAAATCTCCTGTCGCTTGTAAACTAATTCCAAGATATGTATAACAATAATCATGTTCTGACAGTTTACGGGCGTAGTAGCAACTTAAATTACCAACAACCCCACAACCAAATATCAGATTTGTATATTTTAGAGATATGAACATTTAATATCCGTGGGTAACAATTATCATAAAATGCATTAAAAGCGTTTTGTAAAACAACAGAATTATCATGTGAATTTAATAAACAAGTAATTGTAACCAAGATATATCATTTTCACTAAGCCTGTCAAGATCCCCTTCACATCCACGCGAATACAGGTTTGCTTCTGTGTCATTGAGAAATACTGGGTGAGTATGGTTTTACGCCGCATTTAGCAATATTCCAGCAATATCACGGCGGGGGACACCAGCAATGGGCTTCACACATTGTACCCATGTATGGAATCGAACTCGGGTCTTCGGCGTGACGAGCGAACGCTTTAACCACTGGGCTATCAGACCGCCCCTAGGAATACTGAGAATACATGTGGTGACAGTTTGTTTTAATGAGCGATTAACTCGACCGTGGTGTTTTACATCAGGTGACATTGTACATTGTACGTAAACACTATCGATAATACTAACGTCTGTCCAACATATGTCAAATGTCTATAACTCAAGCGATATGTTGTTTGGGGTAAATGTGAATAATCCTGCCATTTGCATGACGTTCAAACCCTAAGGAAACAGTTGAGATATTTTGTTATTCAAAACTGTCCGTATGTGATTTTGATGGCAGGCACTTTCTTATTTTACGACAGTCTGAATAAATATTTTATGCAAGAATGTTGGAGGACAAATTTTTTTTCGATGAAATCCCAGCCCCCTAGATAGTCGGTCACTAAAACTGATCAGATAACATTTATTCACCCCGTTAAGCACCGTTAGGAATAAATAAAAATATACTGAACAGCATTGAAAACGCACCAGCGATAAATCTTGAAATATTACAAAAACAACCTAAGCAATGACCGATTTTAATTAGAACAGACATAGACGGATTATTAAGAAAGACGACAAAGGAAACAGGAATACCACAGAGTAATTACATTTACGTCATCAGTGTGAGGAAGACACATAGGGTTAAAATGAAAAGTCAATATCTGGTATGTCCGCTATTGGCAGAAATGCTTCACCACACCACCATGACACTCCCCCCCCCCCCCCCCCTCAATGTGTCTGTACAACGCAGTCATTGTGGTAACGTTCTCCACGTCGACGCCACACTCGCAGTCGACCGTCAGCATTCCGTAAATGAAAACGGCACTCATCAGAGAACAGCACACCATGCCACTGTCGCAATATCCAATGACGATGCCTTTCGTCCCAACGCATTTCGATGTCGATCAGTGAGTATGGGTCCAATATGGACGTCGAGCACGTAGCCCAGCTGAGCGGAGACGTCGACGTACGGTGTCAGCGCTGATCAAACTCCGTCGGCCTTGAACGGTTGCTGCAGTCCTGGTTGCCGGAAGTGTACGATCACGTAGATGCCGACGAACAATATGGCGATCCTGACGTGGTGTATTTACACGACGTTGACCCGGACGTGGTCGATCTCTGGTGGTTCCTGTCTGCTGGTATCTGCTCAGTAACCTGAGGACTGTTGAATGATGGCATTGAAACCGTTGTGCAACGACTCAACCTGACGTACCAACTTGAAGCATGCCCAAGGCACGTTCACGTTCCTCTGCTGTTAATCTTGGCATTTCTTGTGTCAGTACCCTTTGCGTCTGCAGCAACAAGTGATGTGGCTTTTAAAAGTCTGTCTTGTATAGCCCTATTCTGCATGCTTCCCGTGAAACAAAACACGTTTTCCATGATGTGCACGCAAGTTGTTGCGTTTTGGCGTTGTCGCTCACAAAAAAATTAGGAATGTGTTTTGACGAGCTGTTCTTCTCTCTCTCTCTCTCTCTCTCTCTCTCTCTCTCTCTCTCTCTCTCTCTCTCTCGCTCTGCCATTTACTGAGATACAGTAACGGCTGTTGGTTTCACCAATGCTGGTGCTGTGTTGCCGACTGAAAACGGTCCCGGCAATGACGTGGTGTCAGAATGGGTCCTCGGTGTGACCTGTGACAGTGGAGGTGTCTGCTCGTCAATCGTCGACGCACGGTGTACGCACTAATGTGCCGCTGGAGTGTCCCCCTGTCGAGCAGTTTCCGCAGTAACAAAGCGATCTTGAAGATGCTGTCGCACAATCTGACGACCCTGACGTCTGGTGGTGACCCTTGGTCTTCCACTACGTGGTCGGTCATCTATAGTGTTGGTGGTCTGGTACCGTTGCTGGAGCCTGTATATGGTCCTTACGTGGACTTAAAATGCATTGGCTACTTGCCGGGCGGTTTGTCCAGCTTTCAATCGCCTAAGGGCTTGGTGTCGCTGATTTCTTTTCAATCTTGACATGTGGTAGCAATTAAAAAACGAATGAATGTTATCCGATCTGGGAGGATTTTTATAGGCCAAGGAATGGGGGAATGCATGTGCATTTCAATTTTCATGAAACTCACGTGCATCGGGTTACCATCGGTTTAACCTGAATACCCAACTCAGACACAGTATACTGACTCCGAGCCGACCAGTCCTTTTTTAGCCCCTTAATGCCGAGCGCCAGACAGGGTAACAACAAATAGCATCTTTTAACGTCTTTTGGTTTGACGCGGCCGGGTATCGAACCCCGGACGCTCTACCACTAGATCACGGAGGCGGTCGGCAGATAATCGAGTTTTATTGGTCTGTAACAGACACGCGCCACTTCTTCCTTGCAAAGCTGCAGTATGTATTTTTCATGTATGATGGGCACACGTGCTCGTGGGTTTCACCGAAGTGGGAAACGTCCAAGACCTGCATCACTTCAGGCTTTCTTCCCACATTAAACTGACTCGCCGTGATAAAAGTGGAATACTGTTCACAGCAGCGTTAAACCCCACTCACTCACTGACTCGTTGTCAAAGGGTCATAAAATATATCTACTTTGTTATATATGTTCGCTTCCTAGCCCAATCCAAAATGTATCATTCCATTCCATGTATCGTCTAAAGCGACATATACTTTCAACTAATGATGCTTGAGCTGGAATACTGTTTAAAGCGGCGTAACACCAAACTCGCTCGTTTTACTTATGCTGGAAGAGCGACGTGGCCGCAAAGACGTGAATTATTGACAGCGGAGAAGAAAAGAATCGTGGCTGATGCAAATGCCATTGACAGTGTTGCACAACCATTGTATCTGACTTGGCGCTACAGTATAAGTGACCATTACTAAGTGGAATGCCCTATTCCACGTTCAGATTGTAAACAGCCATATGCCTATTGTCAACATGTGCTTATCAGGAAGTATTTACTGTACTGTGCTAACCCCACAAACCAACTTCAAACATTATAACCCAACAAGAATGTGTTTTTGTAGGAGGCACTGAAGATGTACTGACTCACCTTTCAAAAGGGTTGACACGCGATACGTCTTGCATGACATGTCGACTTCCTTCCTTGCAACAAAGGCCAAATCGATAAATGTTCAAGAAACAGCAAGACAGGGGACAAATATAGCCAAGTACAGCTACAGATTCACATTTCTTGAATACATCCACCCTCAGGCTGCATTTACAGCAAGCCGATCGCCAAAAAGAACGCAATAGTAGGGGTCTCTCATAATGCACGATCGACGCTTCACATAAATTCGATCTGAAGAAATACAATACAGAAACATTTTCCTTACGAAACTCATGTATGTATTCAATCGACACAGACTCGAATAAACATCATCATTATCATTGATCACTAAATCAGTGTTAGAAGGAACGAATCAGCCCCAACACCGTTCTTTGTCTGCTATAGAATTTGGGGTCTTCTATGAGAACAAATTTTCGCAATTAAATCCTTCAACTCGCCGACTTGACAATAAATATGAAGTCAAGTTACTATTTTCGATATATTTGTAGACTTATGGTATGTAAGAGAAGTGGAATTAAAATGTGGATTTTCAAAATATCAAAGGATTTACATGAATGTTTGCGGTTTTACCTTAATGGTAAAAGTGAGCACAACCAACGTATTGGATGGTTTGGGGGTATTCTACGAAAACATGTGTCATAATGTTGGATGAACTTGTTCCAATCCTTTCAACATAAAGAGAACACTCAATTCTTGGGTGATCTATTGAATACGAGTATAAATACAGCACTGCTTTATAGAACTTGTGCATATAAGATTTTATATTATACTTGTTTGAAGTAATAGTGTTATCTGTTTTCAATATATCCGTGGGGAGTTGGGAGGTGGGGGCTGGTGAGGAGGGCAAGGGTGACTGTGTTTTGTTGCGTCCCGTCGGGACGCCAGAATTTAATGAGTGGGTTTGAATCCAGGTTCGCTCCGATTCTGTTTCCAGGTTTGTCAGCACCATACCCGTGCTCGTGGGTTCTTCTTCTGGCATTTCCCCCACATTAAGGCTAGGTGAAAAAGGGTTTAAGGTCGCCACAACTTAACCTAAATATCCCACACAGACACAGTATACTGACTCCCAGCCGACCAGTCCTTGTTTTAGCCCCTTAATGCCGATAGCCAGACTGGGCAACAACAAGTGCCATCTTTTAACGTATGCTAGTTTGACGCGATCGGGGCTCTAACCCCGGACCTTCCGCTCTCCGACAGCCTTGTTAGACAAGTTATAATAGCTGGCAATCTCATTGTTTGTTCTCGTTCATTAACTGCAGTAATACGACTTTATAATGTCTGTGTTTGCAACGACGCGATAGAGAATATTTAATTATGTACACTGGACACACTCTGTATTTTTATAGAACGACCTGGACAGCCTGCAAGCCACCTGGAACACTCACAGAGTCTCCTCTCAGACCAATCGGATGCGGAAGCCAAGAGAACGGTCAGGATATAGAGTCTCCCAGAACTAGTCGACACGACAACAGACCGGTCAGGATATAGAGTCTCCCAGATCTAGTCGACACGCCAACAGACCGGTCAGGATACACAGTCTCCCAGAACTAGTCGACACGCCAACAGACCGGTCAGGATATACAGTCTCCCAGAACTAGTCGACACGCCAACAGACCGGTCAGGATGAACATTCTCCCAGAACTAGTCGACACGCCAATAGACCGGTCAGGATGTACATTCTCTCAGAACTAGTCGACACGACAACAGACTGGTTAGGATATACAGTCTCCCAGAACGAGTCGACACGCCAACAGACCGGTCAGGATATACAGTCTCCCAGAACTAGTCGGCACGACAACAGACCAGTCATGATATAGAATCTCCCAGAACTAGTCGACACGCCAACAGACCGGTCAGGATGTACATTCTCCCAGAACTAGTCGACACGCCAATAGACCGGTCAGGATGTACATTCTCTCAGAACTAGTCGACACGCCAAATGACCGGTCAGGATACACAGTCTCCCAGATCTAGTCGACACGACAACAGACCGGTCAGGATACACAGTCTCCCAGAACTAGTCGACACGCCAACAGACCGGTCAAGATGTACAGTCTCTCAGAACTAGTCGACACGCCAACAGACCGGTCAGGATGTACAGTCTCCCAGAACTAGTCGACACGCCAACAGACCGGTCAGGATATACAGTCTCCCAGAACTAGTCGACACGCCAATAGACCGGTCAGGATGTACATTCTCTCAGAACTAGTCGACACGCCAACAGACCGGTCAGGATGAACATTCTCCCAGAACTAGTCGACACGCCAAATGACCGGTCAGGATACACAGTCTCCCAGATCTAGTCGACACGACAACAGACCGGTCAGGATACACAGTCTCCCAGAACTAGTCGACACGCCAACAGACCGGTCAAGATGTACAGTCTCTCAGAACTAGTCGACACGCCAACAGACCGGTCAGGATGTACAGTCTCCCAGAACTAGTCGACACGCCAACAGACCGGTCAGGATATACAGTCTCCCAGAACTAGTCGACACGCCACAAGACCGGTCAGGATGTACAGTCTCCCAGAACTAGTCGACACGCCAACAGACCGGTCAGGATGTACATTCTCCCAGAACTAGTCGACACGCCAACAGACCGGTCAGGATGAACATTCTCCCAGAACTAGTCGACACGCCAATAGACCGGTCAGGATGTACATTCTCTCAGAACTAGTCGACACGACAACAGACTGGTTAGGATGTACAGTCTCCCAGAACTAGTCGACACGCCAACAGACTGGTCAGGATATACAGTCTCCCAGAACTAGTCGGCACGACAACAGACCGGTCAGGATATACAGTCTCCCAGAACTAGTCGGCAAGACAACAGACCGGTTAGGATATACATAGTCCCAGAACTAGTCGACACGACAACAGACCGGTCATGATATAGAATCTCCCAGAACTAGTCGGCACGACAACAGACCGGTCAGGATATACGGTCTCCCAGAACTAGTCGACACGACAACAGACCGGTCAGGATATACAGTCTCCCAGAACTAGTCGGCAAGACAACAGACCGGGGACACGCCAACAGACCGGTCGGGATGTACAGTCTCCCAGAACTAGTCGACACGCCAATAGACCGGTCAGGATATACATTCTCCCAGAACTAGTCGACACGCCAATAGACCGGTCAGGATGTACATTCTCCCAGGACTAGTCGACACGCCAATAGACCGGTCAGGATGTACATTCTCCCAGAACTAGTCGACACGACAACAGACCGGTCAGGATGTACATTCTCCCAGAACTAGTCGACACGCCAACAGACCGGTCAGGATGTACATTCTCCCAGAACTAGTCGACACGCCAACAGACCGGTCAGGATGTACATTCTCCCAGAACTAGTCGACACGACAACAGACCAGTCAGGATGTACATTCTCCCAGAACTCTTACAGCAAGCATAGTCACCTCTTACAGCAAGCATAGTCACCTCTTACAACAAGCAAAGTCACCTCTTACAGCAAGAAAAGTCACCTCTTACAACAAGCATAGTCACCTCTAACAGCAAGCATAGTCACCTCTTACAACAAGCATAGTCACCTCTTACAGCAAGCATAGTCACCTCTTACAGCAAGAAAAGTCACCTCTTACAGCAAGCATAGTCACCTCTTACAGCAAGCATAGTCACCTCTTACCGCAAGCATGGTCACCTCTTACAGCAAGCAAAGTCACCTCTTACAGCAAGCATAGTCACCTCTAACAGCAAGCATAGTCACCTCTTACAACAAGCATGGTCACCTCTTACAGCAAGCAAAGTCACCTCTTACAGCAAGAAAAGTCACCTCTTACAGCAAGCATAGTCACCTCTTACAGCAAGCATAGTCACCTCTTACAGCAAGCATAGTCACCTCTTACAGCAAGAAAAGTCACCTCTTACAGCAAGCATAGTCACCTCTTACAGCAAGCATAGTCACCTCTTACAGCAAGCATAGTCACCTCTTACAGCAAGCATAGTCACCTCTTACAGCAAGCAAAGACACCTCTTACAGCAAGCATAGTCATCTCTTACAGCAAGCATAGTCACCTCTTACAGCAAGCACAGTCACCTCTTACAGCAAGCATAGTCACCTCTTACAGCAAGCAAAGACACCTCTTACAGCAAGCATAGTCATCTCTTACAGCAAGCACAGTCACCTCTTACCGCAAGCATAGTCACCTCTTACAGCAAGCAAAGACACCTCTTACAGCAAGCATAGTCATCCCTTACAGCAAGCATAGTCACCTCTTACAGCAAGCATGTCCATACTGACCACTCAATTAATGATGCAAAGGGAGTCCACTAAAATTGTAACACATTCTTCTTTTGAAGAAATTTACTGAAGATTTTTTTCTAAGATTGTTTCTTATCATTACTCTATTTAAATTAATATCTAGTGCTCGTAATAAAACTGAACTTCAGCGGACTTGACATAATCAGCACGGTATCACTCTTTGCAGGGCCCTCTGCGCACATACAGGCTTACACCTATTCATTCGGGTGGCCCAGTCGTCAATGGCAATGCGATTCGCTGTGAAGAGTTGCGTCTCTTGGGCACGCCAAAGACCTATGATTATGAGTTCGAATCTCGGTTCGCCCCGATTATGTTTCTAGGCTTGTCAGCACCATACCCGTGCTCGTGGGTTTCACTGAAGTGGTAAACGTCCGCGACCTGCACCACTTCGGGCTTACCTCCCACATTAAGCTGACACGCCGTGATATAACTGGACTACTGTTTAAAAGCGGCGTTAAACCCAACTCACTCACTCACTCACTCACTCAGTAGTACAGGTAAGGCGATCGGATAGCCTAGTGGTTAAATTGTTCGCCCGTCACACCGACGACCCGGGTTCAATCCCCTTCATTTCTGGTGTCCCCCGCCGTGATATTGCTGGAATGTTGCTAAAAGCGGCGTAAAACCATATTCACTCACTAAACGATATGTGATTAAATGAGACTTTAACAGATGCATTTACCTTTGTTAGATTTGAAAATACAACGACAACTGGCATATGGCTCCAAAGGATGTAAACCATCAGCTACTAGAAAAATACAAATCACACACTGTAGAATGAGTCTTAGTTGCAGCTACCAGAATGGATATCATTTTGGTTGTTTTATTGCTACTGATCCTAAGTGTAGTCGTGGTCTTTGTTATGAACATAATCTTCATTATCAATTTCAATGTGAGAAAAATACGGATGTACGATTAAATTGTTTCCTTTATAAAAACAATTATAATCTAAAAACCGTGTTGTTTGAAAGCATACCTCTGTCACCTGAAGCAAATATGACACTAATAGAATCTGTTCATGCATATTTTACCCTAACAAAGCGCGTTGAAAGCCTTTAAAGTGTATTAGACGTTATGTACATTGATAAATATTTGATGTTGACCCTTTTGTCATCCACTTTGTGTTGTGATATGTTATATTAATATTTTTGTATGAGAGAGGTCTTCGAAAAAGGTATTCCGTTTTTTGCCCAATCCATTTTGAAGAAAATAAAAATATTCTTCGATGTGTTATTTTAACTAAAGGGGTGTCTTTATAGATATTTAATTGTGTGTTCAGAAATTCCCTTTCATGTAACTTTTGTTTCCTGAATAGAAAACATGGAGTAATTGTCACCTAAGTAGAAAGGCAATAGTGGTGGTGAAATGGGGTTTAACGTCGCGTCCAAGATTATTGCACTTATATAGCGACGTGCATGCACGTGTGTGTGTGTGTGTGTTTGTGTGGCTACTTGTAATAGACCGGACTGATGCCGATTTATAGTGCTAGCTCACTGAGATACCATGCCGCAGTTTAACATGAATACCCCACTCAGACACGTGTACTGACTCCGAACCGACCAGTCCTTGTTTTAGTCCCTTAATGCCGAGCGCCAGACAGGGTAACAACAAGTACCATCTTTTAACGTCTTTTGGTATGACGCGGCCGGGGATCGAACTACCACTAGATCACGGAGGCGGTCTAGAAAGACAATAAGTTAAATACAGACTGAGAAGTAAAGTGAGTGAGAGAATATGGTTTTACGCCGCTTTTAGCAATATTCCAGCAATTTCACGGCGGGGGACACCACAAATGGGCTTCACACATTGTACCCATGTCAGGAATCGAACCCGGGTCTTCGGCGTGACGAGCGAACGCTTTAACCACTAGGCTACCCGACCGCCCCTGAGAAGTAAAGACACAAAGTAATAGGATATTGCATCATTTCGGAATACAACAGGTGTATGCGATGACTACATTAGATGTTTGGTGTTGTTTAACGCCGCACACAGCAATATTCCAGCTATATGACGGCGGTCTGTAAATAATCTGGACATGACAACCCAGTGATTAACATAATGAGCATCGATCAACTGAATTGGGATACGATGACATGCATCAACCAGCTAGCCTGACCTCCCGATCCCGTTAGTCGCCTTTTACGACAACCATAGTCACCTTTTGCAGCAAGCATGGGTTGCGGAAGACCTATTCTACTCCGGAATCTTCACGGGTCTTTTGAGATGAGGTTTTGCTTTATTGCGACACACTGTGTATACCCGTGATAGGTAATACTTAAAGTGGGCATCTCATATAAGAAATGTGCTGTTTAGTTACGGCTTCCGGCATGTCTGGATACTCCAGTGAGTTGGTACGGGCGTTCAATAAGTTTTGCAACTTCAATATGAGACCAAGTCGCAGAATATCTTTTGCACTTTTATTTATCAATATTATCTCCATTCACCTCAATACACTTATTCCATTTGTCCTTCAAGCTTTTAATACCACTTTAATAGAAATAAGCAGATTGGCCCTCTAACCACGCCTCTGTGTCAGCCTTTCTGTCCTCGTCATCCTGGAAGCGTCTTCCACGTAGGGCAGATTTTATTTACCGAAACAGGAAATAGTCACTGGGGGCTAGGTCTGGGCTGTGGGGTGGATGATTTAACTGTTCGAATCCACATTCACATAATTCGCATATGGATTTCTTTTGCTTTGCATCCCTCCTTGGTAAGGAACTTTATTACAGCGCGTTGTTCATGTTTGAGAGATTCCATGATTGTGACCACCCTTAGGTGAATGAAGCCATCACATCTAACTTATTGTTGTGTCTGGAACTTGTTATGACAAATGTTAACCTGATGTTATGACTAGTGTCACACCTGCCACAAGTTGACATTGTTTTTGTAAACACAAATGCCCAAGTTGCAAAACTTATTGAACGCCCCTCGTACATTAAATGAAGAAGCATTTATCTTTGTTCTGAAACAATGTATCCTTGATAAACTGGCTAAACTGATGTAAATAAAAGGTTTGGGTCTTGTATGACATTATATGAGTGTGAGTTAGGTTCTACATAGATGTAGCATTACTTTCATGAGAAGGGGCACGGAGAATGCCTTTCCATATTGTACATTCGATTCGAACCGGGTTCTCGGCATGTTGGAATATTTAAGAAAATTTAATAACTGAACATGTCTCTTCAACCTGGGCGGTGGGGAGCCTAGTGGTTAAAGCGTTTGCTCGTCACGCCGAAGACCAGGGTTCGATTCCCTACTTGGGTACAATGTGTGAAGCCCATTTCTGGTGTCCACAGCCGTGATATTTCTGAAAAGCGGCGCACACTCGCTTTTCAAACTCGATTGTTCGTGTCGTGAGAGCATGGAGAGTAACATGTTCTGCAATAAGGACTTCTGTTTAAACCGGACTAAACGCCCGGTTGGACAGATTCAACTGATTATCACATCGTGTCCATCCGATCTGAGAGTGAGTGAGTGAGTGAGTGAGTGAGTGAGTGAGTGAGAGCACGGGGTACAGCGATAGTGTGCTTAACACATTCAACCCGTGATTGTTATCGAATCCGGGACTTCAGCGTGACGAGCGAACGCCTTAGCCAGTAATTACGCACAACGTGAGGCAGGAAGTTATGACTAACCGTCTCTACCCACAATCCACAGCACCCCCACCCTAAGCCCATCCCCCATCGATCCCCACCACCCACACACCCAAGAAAACCCATACCCTAACCAACACCCACCCCGGGGTGATGGTAACTCATTGCGGTTATGTCAATAAATCTATGTTGACATCTATAAAATATGCATTTCCCCATTACACGAATGCCTGGTCTTATGGTTTAAAGGATTGCTTATTCTGCTGGAAATTCGGTGGAACGCTGAAAGCTTGAATATTTAGATAAGATTTGTTTAAGAGTTCTTTCCCTAAGCCATAGGGTCCTTGGTCATAAACAAAATAATATTTGAAAAAACGGTTTTTCGAAAATGTACTCTCTAAAATGATGATGATGATGAACCGACTTTTAGTAGATGGGCCGACTGTTAGTAGATAAACCGATTGTTCTTGGATGAACCATTTGCTACCACATGAATCGGTTGTTAGTAGATGAACCGACTTTTAGTAAATGGGCCGATTGTTAGTAGATGAACCGACTTTTAGTAAATGGGCCGATTGTTAGTAGATGAACCGACTTTTAGTAAATTGGCCGATTGTTAGTAGATGAACCGACTTTTAGTAAATGGGCCGATTGTTAGGAGATGAACCGACTTTTAGTACATGGGCCGATTGTTAGTAGATGAACCGACTTTTAGTACATGGGCCGATTGTTAGTAGATGAACCCATTGTTACTGGATGAACCGATTGTTAGTGGATGAACCGATTGTTAATGGATGAACCGATTGTTAATGGATGGGCCGATTGTTAGTAGATGAACACATTGTTACTGGATGAACCGATTGTTAGTGGATGAACCGATTGTTAATGGATGGGCCGATTGTTAGTAGATGAGGTGAGGTGAGGTTAAAATGGGGTTTAACGTCGCGTGAAAGATCATTGCACTTGTAGATGGGTCCTTTCTTAGTAGATGAACCGTTTGTCAGGCTAAGTTAAAACAATGTTCTTTTTTCCACTGATCAACTTTTTCAGTAACCATAAGTTAGTAGATGAACCATTTTCTACCACATCAGACGGGTTTTACCAGACGAACCGTTTGTTAGTTGGTCGTCCGTTTGTTATAGATGAACCATTTGTTATCACATGAATCCGTTGTTACCATATTAACCGCTTGTTACCAGATGAACCAATTGTTATCACAATTTAGCCGCGTATGTGGCAAGTGGTCAAACGGTCTGTTATGACGTATTGGTGTTTGACGTGACGTCACTTGCTTATGAAGCCACACGATTGGTCGGTGTGGGGTTTTCGGTGACATTGTGCAATATCCCCACTCCAGAGCGTTTGTGACAAACACGAGCCTCTCCGAGACACGTTAAGGATGGATGTGAGCGGTGACAAATACACTCCAGTGCTGCCCGAGGTAGTATGTTGGTGGCGGAATAAGTCGAATGGACCGCGGTGAACTTTGACAGAAGTGGGCACGTTATACTGTGAATTGGAGTGAAGCATTTACATGAGGTTTACATATTACATATAAGGTTTTCACATGTGCACTTAACCTCACATCCAATGTTGTAAAGAAACGTAAAAACTAAACTGCCCGGACAGGAGAAAGTATGCACGTATGTTGGCTAAACGAAACAAGTTAGTGAGTGAGTGAGTTGGGTTTAACGCCGCTTTTAACAGTATTCCAGTTATATCACGGCGTGTCAGCTTAATGTGGGAGGAAAGCCCGAAGTGATGCAGGTCTCAGACGTTTACCACTTCGGTGACACCCACGAGCACGGGTATGGTGCTGACAAACCTAGAAACATAATCGGGGCGAACCGGGATTCGAACCCACAATTATAGGTTTCTGGCGTGCCCAAGGGACGCAACCACAGCGAATCGTGGTGCCTTAGACGACTGGGCCAAGTGTTTCGGCGATTTTTTTCAGCCTTGTAGCATTGTTTTAACGTTTTTTTAATTTTTTGGTCAAATTTAATCTTCAAGTGTGTACTTTCTTTATCCCGGGAGTTTAAATAGACTTTAGTATGGAAAACGTCATCGATTAATCAAAGATTTTGCCGACTATAAATCTTTTTTTTCTCTTCCATGTATTGATCACAATATCTGAAAGTAGCATATATACATTTTTCACAACATATAATTCCACATCGAAGTAGCACTCTTCGATTCCTTTTTTTGTGTAGACGTTCTCATTAAAACGAGCCACTTTTTTCAATTGTATGGTCGAAACATTGCCTATGTCAAGTCATTTGCACTCACCCAGTCACCCCGTACAGCTGTAAACCCGTCCTTGTAACGCCGACTTAAAGATGCGGTCGATTTTCCTATTTTACACGTTTTCTGAGTGAGTGAATGTTGTTTAACGCCACAGGCAGCACTATTCCGGCAGTATCACGGTGGCTTATAAACAATGGAATCTTGACCAGTTAACCCATTGACTGAAGCAATAACTCACCAACCGCCCACACCATCAGGGCAGTCAGATACATGTACGTCACAGCGCCTGACCACCCAATGTCCATTTTGATACTGTGTTTGTTTGTTTGTTTGTTGTTTAACGCCGCACTCAGCAATATCCCAGCTATATGACGGCGGTCTGTAAAATAATCGAGTCTGGATCAGACAATCCAGTGATTGACATCATTAGCATCGATCCACTCAATTGGGATCGATGACATGTATCAACCAAGTCAGCGAGACTGACCATCCGACCCCGTTAGTCGCCTTTTACGACAAGCATAGTCGCCTTTTACGGCAAGTATGGGTTGCTGAAGACCTATTCGACCCCGGAATCTTCAGGGGTCTTTGATACTGTGGTGAGGTGTGGTGAGGTGTGGTGAGGTAAGGTGAGGTGAGGTGCATTGGGTTTTAACCTTGTGATCAAGGTTATTTCACTTATATGGGGACGTGCATGCACGTGTGTGAATGGCTGTCTGTACCAGTCCAGACTAATGCCGATTTTATAGTGCTTTATGGGATACCATGGAACCTTCCACTTCCACTGAAGATATCCGATATCTACACAGTTGCCGAGAATCATCATTTCTAAACTAAAATGCCCCCAAGCTCTAAGCACAATTTATACTATGACATATCTGAATTCGGTTTGCCGTTTTTGAAATGTCGACTAAATTCTAGGTCAATGCTTATTGATTTATTTGTTGTTTAGCAGAATTCCCACGGGGGAGATTTTGATTGATTTATATGACAGAAATCTACTAACGATCTGTAAACATCAAAGCAACATGGCATGTGGACAATGTATTTTGTGATGTCAAAACTGGGCCGTTAAATTTCTACCCGACATTGAGAAATGAACCAGTTCTGTTTTCAACGTTAGAAAAATTACCCTTATCACTGAAAAATGATCCGGCGTATTTTCCAATGCTAATAGTGCTCTCGGGATCTTAATTCAACGTTGTTTGGGGCGGTCGGGTAGCCTAGTGGTTAAAGCGTTCGCTCGTCACGCCGAAGACCCGGGTTCGATCCCCGACATGGGTACAATGTGTGAAGCCCATTTCTGGTGTCCCCCGCCGTGATATTGCTGGAATATTGCTAAAAGCGGCGTGAAACCGTACTCACTCACTCACTCACTCACTAATTCAACGTTGAATAATGAACCAAAAATTAAAATTGTGTACTCTAATCATGACCCGCATCAAACTAACATGTAGTCGTCTTACAATTCAGCGCTGAAGAAATATCCATAATTAAACGTAACTTATACATCCTGCACTCATTCTTCTCCGCGACTTGGGGGCGTGATAGCCCTTCTGCCTGCGGCCCAGGGGGCAAGGTATCTTCTCTGCGGTGAAGAACAGTTCTATACACAGTAAGGATAGCGTGCAGTGCTGCAGTGCGACGCAGTGTAGTATCACCCTTGGTTCGCCAGTACCAATGCAATGCTGGCTGGTTTTACTGACACACATAACCACCGTAGTGTTGCAGGTCTCCCCCTGCCCTAACTCTGGCCGCCTTGGTATGACTGAAATACTGTTGAAAGCGGCGTTAAACCCCTTACTCACTCTTCGCTACTAACGGGGTATGGGAACTAATATAGACCAATTGTCACTTTTATTGCAAGGGAGCCATATAAGCCCTCAATAATCTTTTAATTTAGATTAAATCTACAATGTATGTGTACACATAAACTAATGACCATTCTTCTTTCAGGAGAGAGTGAGTGAAAGAGAGTGAGAGAGAGTGAGGGGAGAATGAGAAAAATAGAGAGAGAGTGAGTGTCAGAGTGAGAGAGAGAGAGTGTGTGTGTGAGAGAGAGAGAGAGAGAGAGAGAGAGAGAGAGAGAGAGAGAGAGAGAGAGAGAGAGAGTGAGAGTGTGAATAAGAGAGTGAGAGTGAGTCGAAGGACAAATCTGTTATTCTTTCAACTGAAATGTTCGCCTTCACCTGTCACTCATTAAACTGGCAACCCACAGTGGTCTATCTTGGCAAACCTCGAGTATTTGAGGGGTGATTAATTTGTACCATGTAGTCTCAGTGTGACGTCATACAATAATGACGTCACAAACTAGGTTTTGTGGGATATATCAGTTTGCCGCACACAGCCAGATGACATTGATATCAGAGCAAACGGACAGTCGAAATAAACAATGAAACGCATCTACTTGTAATTTCCATATCTACATGTATAACTACACCGCTTGCTTTCTCGGTCAGCTGCAACAGAAATCATTATACCACTTGGGTCTGCTAAAAAATTTGATAGATAACTGATGCTGATTTGGTTGGTTGGTTGTTTTACGCCGCGCACAGCAATATTCCAGCTATATGACGGCGGTCTGTAAATAGGAGTCTGGACCAGACAATCCAGTGATTGATATCATGAGCATCGATCCACGCAATTGACATGCATCAACCAAGTCAGCGAGCCTGACCTCCTGAACCCGTTAGTCACCTTTTACGACAAGCATAGTCGCCGTTTACGGCAAGCATGGGTTGCTGAAGACCTACTGGTGCTGAAGGCGTATATGATCAACTGTGCTGGTTGCAGTGGTCATCATGGACATACCATGATGTGAGCATACCGTGATATGTCGCCATACAATCATGGTCTGTCTACGCATACCTCTCATACATAGATGGGGTAACTATACCCAGTTTCAGTGTCAGTCATTGTGTTCCAAGTAAAGTACACCTTTAAGGAAATATCTACAATACCGTTTCCGTAACAATTCCAGTGGTATCTTTTAGTTACAGGCCCAGGGGGTAAAACGTCTGTTGTCATGCTTGTATTTTAATACAGGAGTTTGAGATACGCCTACGGGACTGATATCATTTTAGCCCCATGTTTGTATTGTGTTTAATATACGTTTCTATAGATTGTATAGATATGTGTCTCACGCGTGACCGTATCGGTCACAAAGGCGGAAAATGGTGCTGTGGTGGACGTTGAAGTGGCGTGTAACAGAAGACTGCGATTCCCCTCTTTTGATACGTCCTATGGCAATGTTCCGATCGGCAGCGTGGGTCTCTGCATTTTCGAACTTTAAAAATGTTGGCAATTGAATGACAAATTATTGGCTTGTGCCTGCCTTTTTATAGCCACTAACACGAGTTACGAAATATCTGGCCACCAACATTTTCCAATAACATATATCCAAACTTTTATACCGAATTTTATGTGTAGTCAGGTTCAATAAACTACACACTACCTGTGGGTTTCTTTTTTTTAGATTGTATGGTCGCCTTTGACGGCAGGCATGGGTTGGTGAAGACCTATTCTAACCCGGATCTTCACGGCTACAATTCATCAATGAAAAGTACTGGAGCCCAGTCCTGGTCTGTCCAATCTTCAATCCAGTCAAACGTGCCTGTCTGTGGAAAGCCTCATGGAAATGATTACGCACTGTCTGAGTATAAACGTTCCACAGTTCATTTCTTAGTGTGATGGCATTCACGAAGTGATGACGTCTTGCTGCAATCAGGAGAAACTGCCTTACAGCTGTGTGGTCGAATGCAGTCGATCACCTAAATGTCACTCAGTAGCTGATCCAAATATCTGATGTAGATTGCATGCCCTGCTGATCAGACGTTTGAAGCATGCATCCTTCAATCCTAATCCTTCAATGTCTTTGACCCTGAGGGGGCATAAATGCATACAGTTGTTGCATTCCTCACGATACATACAAGCACAGGTTTTCAAGCATCTCATGCACATCATGCTCATGTTTCAATTTTTATTTGTTGGATGACTTTTTGAGATCGTCAAAACTTGATCCTTAGCAAACTTTGAGTAGTATACTTGTATTCACAAACAATTGGGGCGGTCGGGTAGCCTACTGGTTAAAGAGTTCGACTCCCCACATGGGTACAATGTGCGAAACCCATTTCACTCTGCCCATTTATGTGAGGGACTGTCGTGTAGCCTAGTGGTTGAAGCGTTCGCTCGTCACGCCGTAGGCTCGGCTTCGATTCCTGACATGGGTACAATGTGTGAAGCCCATTTCTGGTGTCCCCCGCCGTGATATTGCTAGAATATTGCTAAAAGCGGCGTAAATCCATACTCACTCACTCATTCACTCTGAAACAATTTCCACGTTTTCACTTTCCCTCTCCACTGGTGCAATTCACGTTTCTTGCTTCTAAAATCAACAATAATTTATTTTCTTTTTCACGGTTAACCGGAGATAATTGTCTACACTCCAAGTAACAAAATTATTTACAATGTATTTCATATCTGTAATGATGTTCATTGTCTCTAACCAGACAAACGTCGTCCGCGAGCAGTCAATCAATCTGACGAATGGCTCATGCAGTCATTAGTATTCAGAGTGAAGAGAAAGGGCTAGATTACACAACCTTGTGGTGTATACAGTAGACGAATTAGCACGGTTCACTTGAACAAATTGTGGCCTGTTGATTAAAAATATTCCGATCCATAGTGAAGAGGTCTGTTAACATTCATATATTATGAAGGTCTTTTCAGTGAAATGTGAAGCTGAATAGAAAACACAAAAGTCAATCAAAACAATTCGGGCGTAGGACTTGGGCAATTCTGAGTGTTTATAAATATTTGATGAAATAACAACTTTAGCGTATTCAACTCCACGACTGCCTCGCAAGCAACTTGTAGGGATATAAGAGATATGTTACATCGCTTAGAGTGAGTGAGTGAGTGAGTATGGTTTTACGCCGCTTTTAGCAATATTCCAGCAATATCACGGCGGGGGACACCAGAAATGGGCTTCACACATTGTACCCATGTCGGGAATCGAACCCGGGTCTTCGGCGTGACGAGCGAACGCTTTAACCACTAGGCTACCCGACCGCCCCACATCGCTTAGAAGAAAGCTGAGCACAATTCGTACAAAACACTTCTTTGCCATAGATGTAAGAAGAACTGGTTAAAAACAATTCAGTGAAGTAGAGTCGATTTTCTTCGGTACAGGAATATTTTTTAAGGTTTCCAGGCAATCGATAGCTGAAACCATCTACTGAAAACCTGACAACTGATCACAATACCGTTCCAGTACAATTCCATCCAAACCGTCTCGACCTTGAATGCATCCCGCAAGACACTTAAGGCTCCCCTATTGCCTACAGTGTAACAAAGGCATGCCGACTGGGAGAAAAGCCGGAAGTGATGGAGGCCTTAGACGTTAACAGCCTTGTCAAACCCACGGGTGTGGTTCTAACATGAACATATTTACAGCGAACAGAGATTCGAATCCAAGCCTTAGGGAAGCAACTCTGCTTAGTAACCCTGCTTGTCCCCTGGGTCGTTATGAGAGGAATGAATATGCATGATTTAGCAGCGGGTCGCGTAGCCGGGTTACGAGATGGGGTACCTAACAGTGCAAAGTCTAGATTTGGGGCTACTACGGTACAGTTGAGTTAGACTAAAATCTAGTCTCTGAAATGAACATATCGTACATAAAAAAAACAGTTGTTCAGTTATCTTAATAAAAATATAATAAAAAGGAGCCCAGTGACTCTCTTCATTTTCAGTGATACTGCAGTGATCTAGACTTGCCAAACATTATAGACTTGCATGGGCTGCATTTGATATATATTTGTATCAGGGTCTGTAAGACAGACTACAGTTGAGTATACAAGGGTACAAGGTAACCTGTGCTGGCACAGACTTGATGGGATCTCCAGCATTACGAGTACCGGAAAGATATTTTACCGTCCAGAACTGGCTTGCACAGGTGATCAATGCTGTGAAGAACATTGTGACATCATCGGTAGCGATCCCCTCTATCCCCACTCATCCCTCTACCAATGAAGCTAGTTAGAATCTAAACATCATGCCTTTGAAACCTCCTCGGCAAAACTTATATCCACTCGTGTTTATATACGAGTATTTGATATCGAAAGATACTTGGAGGCGATTCTCTATCTGTATACTGTCCGGGCAGAATCCTATACATTGTTTCCTGAATAACAACTTTCCTGTTAAGGGTGTGTGTTCGTAAGTAAAATTTATTTGTGTTCACTGCGATACTCAAAATGACATCTAACAACATATTTTGTTAATGATATCGCCTGAATGAAGCTGTGCAGACGAAAATCATTGTCTTTCAGTTGTAGCCTCAAAGAAAGGGGGTTATATAACAAACAAAACGTAAATTAATTCCCATTTTACGACATGTCGCTTAAGTACGGCGTCACTGCGTTGTAACCATGTTTCGTGACGTCATAGCACTGTATGACGACCTCAATGGAATGCAGCTGCACGTTAGAAAAAGGGAAAAGGCGCACGTTTTTATCCATGCGTAAGATAAAAGCATAATTACAGATCGAATTTATTATGTTTTCTCACAGATGACGGTTTTATCCTTACGTGGTTAATGTTTAAAAAGGTTAGAAACTGTTAATTATACTTTTTGTGCAATTCTAAGAAGAAGGTGTTTGATTCACCTATATGATTCAATTGGTTGAACAATAGGTACAAGAAATATTTCTGTTGATTATTTGGTTGAATAATAGATAAAAAAGAATTATTTCCTTTTGAACTAAAACGCGCCCTATCTCTCAGTCAACGTGTGCTCATAATTCCACTTGTGCGTCATCAACATGCCCAAAACAACATTGCGGTATCTACGTGCATGTATTACACTGTATCCAGTCTACGTTCACGTATAACGCCGCATTGTATCAAGGAACCTGTATAACTCTTTCATCTTAACGTCTTTCGTCTCACCTACACAACAACTACAGGAAATAATTATCTTTCCTAAACCATGCCGCATCTTGCTACATGCATCGTTTATGTAGCGACAACTGGTTCCTTTGAATAAGATAGGCATGTCAACATAATCAGGTTTGTGTGTTTTGAAGATTGATAATACCATTGTCAGCCTGGAAGGTGTGTTGATTGTTCGGGGAAAAGTATAAACACCGTTGGAGCATTTTTTATACCATTTTATTTTCACTTCAAAACAGCCGTCGCTGTGGGCGAGGTATAATCAATAACGCTTGGGTCTTTATAACAATTCAATGACATTAACAGAAATAACACAACAACAAGAAAAGAAATAACACAAAAACTCAACAAAAAGAGTACAATGCACGAAGAAGCAGATCGCGGGTGATCACCAATTAGCATGTCGAAATGATGCTGTGAAATGAAGAATACAACAAAATGGTTTGTGGGTTTACAATTAATTATATTAGAATATTTGTATTTTCAGCGTAATTAAATTCGATTCCTCATTTGAACCTAACCATTAGTCGATCTGAAAGTGTGTTTCACGCTGCTTTAAGCTGTACTCATGTGATCAAGTACTACCACGGCGGAACCCGTGAACATCCGGGGTAGAATAGGTCTTTAGCAACCCATACTTGCCGTAAAAGGCGACCATGCTTGTCGTAAAAGGTGACTAACGGGATCGGGTGGTCAAGCTAGCTGATTTGGTTGATACATGTCATCGATCCCAATTGCGTGGATCGATGCTCATGAAGTCAATCACTGGATTGTCTGGTCCAGACTCGATTATTTACAGACCGCCGTCATATAGCTGGAATATTGCTGAGTGCGGCGTTAAACAACAAACAAACAAACAAACGGCGGAGGACACCAAAAAGAAACCCGGATCTACGCTGAACGCTGTAACCACCCGACTACTCTCTGAGAGATGTATGTAACCAGTGCATAGTAATAAAAGTCAATATCAAACTTTAACGCTAGAGAACAACCAGTCTTGATTATCCGCCTGAACAGATTCTATTGAGCGTAAAAGGTAAAATTGCGTTGAAAATTAAAAAAATATTATATGAATGGATCACTGAAAATCAGTACTGACACCAGGTGTTCCTATATATTATTTATGTTGCTCTTAGACTATCGATTGCCCGCGGTTATCGTGTAACCTGAATATCGGTTTGTCTACAAACGGGCACCCGACAAGTAAGCATGAGATCTCTCCCTCCATTCCTGGACGGTGTGATTGAGCTAAGTCAAGTTCAAGTCAATTTGAAGACGAGGCACGGTTGGCCAAAACGCGTAACGCGTTGTAATTCACTGTGCATTCTATGATCGTGGGTTCGAGTCCCAGATTCGCCCTGATTATAACCCTTGGCTTGTCAGCGTCATGCCCGTTCGTAGTTTTCAGCAAAGTGGTAAACGTCTGAGACCTGCATCAGTACGGATTTCCTCTCACATCAAGCTGACACGCGGTGATATAACCAGAATACTGTTATAAAACGGCGATAAACCCAACTCACTCAAATCGTGGATGGTGGCAGAACATTTTTATAACAACTGTATAGTGACCTCGACCTTCACTGACGACAGTGTAGTGACCTCGAATTTCAGTAAGAATTTACCAATGTAAGTGAAGGTTCTCCACTTTATTTATTACTTCTATTTATGTTTTTGGTTTTTGGTTTGTTCCTTGAGATAGATCATGACATGAATCCTCTTGAGCCAGAAACGTTCCTACGTACCACTCAGTAATAGATGACAGTTCTGTATAACCAAAGCAAAATACATTGAATATTATAAATAAATATGTATGGCCTTATATTCTTGGGGATTGGTTCACGGATCCAGCGACCTTAAAACTCGAAATATCAGAAGAAAATCAAATCAGAATGACAAGGTTTGTTTGAACTGACGACGATAAAGATCGCTTTGACAATAAAAATGCCAGTGATTGCCGCGGTACGTTCTTTTAAACCAACCAAAGTTTTTATATATTTTTTACCAGTGTCTGGCCCAAATCAAACTTTAAAGATGATTACCAAAATACTGCACAACCCATTTTGTAGACATACTGAGCAAATCTTCCACAATGAAAATCCTTGAACCAAAAAACAAGAACCTAGCCTAGGGGTGGAACAATTCACCGAACGAACGTTCACCGAGTATCGTGATATCATCTGTCGATGCCACACGAAACAGGTATATGCATTTCATCATATAATGGGTAGGTTTCTCGGCAGGATAAAGCCTACGGATAAAAACGATATCCGTTGGGGTCATATGCGGATAGATATGCAAATATCAAAGGTCAAGTAGGGACTACTTTCAGTGTTTATAAACAAAAATGGCGTCGCCCTCGTCATTCGGCAATCGAGTCAGAATTAACCATCGGGAATCTTGATAAACTACAGGGATAATTGCTATCAGTGTCAAAAGAACAGTCTAATATACTTAAAATCAGTGTCTAACTGTGACGTCGCTAAGGCATTTTATAAGTTTTGGCAACTTTGGAGACATAAATTTCGAAACAATTTTGCGAGGGCACTAGGCCTAGCCAAGCGGGATCAGTAGCCATATCTGTGCTTGTAGACCTCTGCGGCTTGAAACCTTTTCCACAAATTAAAATAGTTGGATTTTGCCGAAATATGTTTAAATTGTTACCTTGTTTCGTTTTGTCGCTGTGTGTACATCTGACTACACTTCTTAACGTTATGACAGGACAGAGCGACTGTCAACAACGTCTGACCGTGGCCGTGACGTCCCATACACTAGGGTTAGGATAGCTACCCTTTGACAAAGGGCAGTTACTCTAGCGGACAGACCGATGGATTGCCGCGAGATGCAAGTAAAATCAATTGTTGTTTTGCGTATATGTTGCTTCGCCACTGTATAAGAAACAGATTTCAGTTGGAACTATATTGGCTACTGTCACTGTCCGACTGACACATCACTTACCTTGTGACGTAATACTAGTAAATATTAATGCGCGCATTGCAGGAAAACTCGCAATGTTTACGCAATGTTTGTGAGAGAGGGAAAGCGATTTTCAAGTACAGAATTATAGAATGACATTATATGATAAAGAGGTTATCAAGCTTGTGTATTATGGGATGGTAAATATCCTGTATTAGGAATAAACACTATGTATTTAGCTCTCCAAGGCTCGCTAAATACAATGTTTATTCCTAATGCAGGATATTTCCCATCCCCCAACACACTCGCGTGATAACCTCTATATATGTTCACACATTGATAAAAGCTAAACACATCTTACGATACTTCCATATTAAGTACCCATACTTTAAATCGTTGTCTGTGGTGATTTTCGGACGAAACATGTTTGTGTTTGTTTACAAAGTGACATTCTCTATTTGCCAAACAGAATCCGAAATCAATTATCGTCACTGGTCTCCATGGCAATAGTAATTTGACCACCCTCCCAATATAATCCTCTGCTTCTTTGCATCATGAAATGACCCTGCACCTGCGACCATCTGGAGGAACATGCGATGATCTTATACCAACTGTCCGGTATGCATCGGTGGCATCTTACACATTTATCAAAATGAGATCAATTTAAAAAGAAATTGGACGGAAGTTCGGGATGTAGAAAAATAAAGAAGGGATGGTGAATAACATATTTCAGGTGAAAAATATTCCCTGTCGGGCAAAAGAAAGTTTACACCCATGTTTGAGGGCTAAATATGAAACAAACAAGTTATTGGACGATGATGTATTTGAAACAGGTATCATAGTTGTGTTTTGAACCTTATGTTTCGTCGACTGTTTTCAAGTTACGTTTTTGATTGCTTTAATTCTTTTTGGGTCAAATGAATGGTTTCTTTTGCCTGGCAGTTCAGCTAACGTAAAATTTGTTTAAATGTTGTTGATTTTTTCTGGAATACTACATACAGGGGATTTCAAGCCACTCCCATCAGTTAATACAAATCTACCAAATATGATTCGGTTGGTCGTCTATTCATCCCCCTCTGATAACTGAGTCTTCTGTCATGGCTTGTGTCAGTTTCCATGTGTCGTATCACGAATTTACGATCGAGATATGTACCTGTCGCGACGAAACGTATCGTCACAGTCCTAAAATCAGCACTCGGATTCATCAACGGATGATTGGGCGAGTGCATTACAAATCAGTTCCTGTTTTTGCTGAGTCATGACGACGTTATTTCCGCTGGTGAGTTTCACCTTCACAGACAGTTCATCTGAGAAAGGATGAACACTAAACATACGATATACCGTTTGTTTGAATACAACATCAGTCTTATGCAGAACAACGTATCTATCCAGGTCAAAGAAGGCAATTCTGCCTCTGTGAACGTCCAGGGCAATGCCGAAGCTAAGGGTCGCACTGGTTCCGGGAGATCGAGGCATAATGTTATTGAAGGTCACAAGGTTCCCTCTAATCCATATCTGAGTACAAATCACCCGCTTACAATCTGCCACCCGTATGCACCACACACCCGCCTGGCGGTAAAGAGACATATTGTCCATCGACTCCTCTTCCGCCACGCCAATCTCCAGACACGTCTTCCATTTCCACAACTTATCCAAGTCTTTTACATCTACCAGGGCCTCGGCCTCCCAGTATTGGGCTGGGGAAAGGGGCGTGGCAGTAGTCGTGGGCAGGGGGATGCCAGGTGTTGAACATGTCCCAAAACATTTCTGAAACCTCTGTAGTCCTTGCTGGCCATGGTCAGTGGGTGGACAGTTCTTCAGCTGACCGTCATCAGTGACATGACAGCACTCGGTGTTGACCCTACTCGTGTCCAGCTCTTGGTGGGGACCTGGAAACAGATACAGCCCCGTGAGTCCGCAACCTCTAAAAAGGAACCTGTTTCCAATACGAACATACACAAGTGCAAAAGTGAGCGTGGCTCACTAATACCCCCGACCCGTCTAGTGTGTCAGTAGTTTCAAATTAAATAGCTAGGATAGGGTTAGGGTTTGAAACGTCATAAAAAATGGACAATTAATTAAAAAATTATAAAAATAATATATCATAAATAATTCCTCGTTCCTGGCGTGTTAAAGAAAAAACCTGGAATCATGACAGAACAATATTTACTTCTTTCAGGGTGAACGTTTTTAATTTCAGAAGTGATCACTCACAGTCGAAAGGTTTGAATGAATACAAACAGCTAGACTTTTCCAAATTTAAGAGAGGGTCCGCGACCAAAGATGAATGTTTATCATGTGTGCGTACTGTCAGTATTTAGATAGCCTAAGAAAATCAACTTGGGTCAAAGTCTTGGTCATATTCATTGATTGGAAAAAGCTTCCTGGTAACCTGTAAAAACCGCCTTTCAGTTTAGCCATACCTTTGCATTTAGTGTTATAAGCCTAATAAATGCAAGTGTTGGATTCGATTAGGTGATCGTAGTACAAGCAGCCACACATATGCATTACGTCGCTATATGTGTGCTATAATCTTGAACGCGACGTTAAACCCCATTTATCATCCAAAACTGGCTCCCACAGGAGATATCGCTTGGATTAGATCAAGCAATATCTACACTGTAGATATCGCTGCAATGAAATTACATCACAATGATTTGCAGACCATTGTGACGTCACTGGTTATCATGACGTCACAATCAAATGACATTAATGGCTCTGCTACTGAAGCTGTTATCAGTACTTTGTACACTGAAGACACTGCTAATCACTGTCTACAAATTGAAAAAGTTGGAAGAATAATGTTGCAAGATAAATAAAATCTCACCCGAGTGTCTTTTGATATCAAATATATCAACACTCGTTGATAAAAGTGGCAAAAATCCTCGGTAAGCCTCGGAATTTTTCCACTTTTATCAATTCGTGTTGATATATTTGATATCAAAAGACACTCGGGTGAGATTCTCTATTTCACCTTACCAGCAGCACTACGAACGTCTTGTGGATCCTGTATTTCAACATATGTTCAGGGACTAAGGAACTAAACTGTGCAAAACGTGCCACAACACCTTCATCCACTGGGACCCTAGTCATGCCAACCCCACACATCCAGCATCATCCCTCATCCCCCATCCACCGGTAACACTTACACGTGATAGAGATGCGCGACAGCCCCTGGACATCAGACAGAACGTACACCGGACCCGCTTCCGCCACCCGCTCCGGATACACACCTGCAACATCAGCACTGAACATCCAAACAAACATCGACTCAGAGCTCCAGAAAAGTTTTTGGTGTTGTGGGTATTTTACCCATGCATTTTAAAATCATTGGGTATCAGTAATTCTATCTGGGTATTCAAATTTCTGTACCACTAGTTTTAACACATGTTGGTATTTAAGTTAAATATTTAAAAACACTATTCATCTAGTCCCTGCAAACTGGTGTCGTGTGGGTTCGAGAGCTTTATAGGACTCAAAAATACCACGTTACTTCCACAAGAAAGTGTGATGGCAAATGATCATGATGTAACGTCATCGTGGAGTTCGTCAAGGTTGACGGAATGCCCGTTTATAATTTCAAAATAAGTTGCTGATTTGCTAATCGAATACCCAGGGTTATACTTCACAATATTTTGATGATACGCACACGTTTTATTTTTGTAGCGTATCTGTAATATTCGTTGCGTATTTGATACGCTTGGGTTATATTTTACTGCGTATTTCTGCATTTCTGATGCGTATTTTACGCAGACACGCAGCTTATCTGGAGCTCTGTAATCGACCGTATCTCTGGTTTGGCTTGTTTGTTGTTTTACGCCACACTCAGCAATATTTCAGCTATGTCACAGCGGTTTATATATATTTATATACTGGATTGCCTGGTCCAGACTCAATTATTTACAGACCGCCGTCATATAACTGGAATATTGCGGAGGGTAGTGTTTAAACAACAAACAATCAAACAAACAAACCATATACTTACGCTTTGTTTAAGGAGTAATTTTCAAATAACTTGGAACAGAACCGTCCGGAAGTCGCGAGTTTAAAACTTTTGCTCGTGACACTAAACATTCAGATTCGAACCTAATTCCAAGCCCCTTTCTTGTGGAGTATGTTCAAAATAGGCGTAAAATCTTTCTTACACCCTTCAACGCATCAGCAACCCATGCTTGCCCTAAAAGGTGACTATGCTTCTCGTAAGAGGCGACAAACGGGATCGGGTGGTCATCGTATCCCAATCGATGCTCATGATGTTAATCACTGGATTGTCTGGTCCACACTCGATTATTTACAGACCGCCGTCATATAGCTTAAATATTGCTGAGAGTGGCGTTAAACAAGAGATAACTGTAGGAGGTGTTGGTGTAACCTTCGCATAGCCTTACCTGGAGTCTGAGATTCTTTATCCTTCAGCACGGCAACATCTACAACTAGAGACGTGTACTACATGAAGCAGCAATACAGTTTAACCTCGCTAATCCGGACACCCCAGCTTTCGGACGCTTTTTGTGTATAAGATTCGAATGTTTTCCCAAATTCATATTACAATTTACACATTACTCTACTGTGATTGGTCAGAGGTTTCAAATCACAATATAACAACATGTGATTAACCAGCTGATTTGACGGTCGCAACACCGCGGAAACTAATATTTAACGAAAGGTTCTTCCTTGTAAATAAGTGTCAGTATTTTAACAATTATATGTACACTTTTAGCTTACAATATAAAGATTTACTGTTATTACAAAATTGAAAGTATATGTTGCAATACATTTTGGGCATTTTAGGTACAACAAAAAGCTTTTGCTATATTCGACTGTGATGTCATATAGTTTGCGTCACAATGAGCGATATGACGTCATAATAGTAACGCGCGGTGTAGGACTAAACCTTACAAGGAGTGCTTAATTGTCTTTAAGGGTACCCACTTTATGTTGGCTTACTAAGTACCTGTAACATATGCGAGTGAAGTATAATAATGTACAAATGTGTGAGCATATTCTAAGCTATATTCCGAAAAACCACTGAACTCAACCAATGTCCCTTCACTCAATATCTTCCCCCACACCAAAGAGTTCGCGTATTAATTTGCCAGCTGGTTAACTTCGGCACACCAGCTTATAAGATTAGGTGATTATTCAGTAAGTCTGCAAAGTTAGGTGAGTTGTGTAATCCTTTCTTAAGCTGATTAAGAAAATAATACAAGCGACAAAACCTTGTCCATATTCATTAGAAATCTCTGCTAAAAGCAGATTCGATTGCACGATTCCGACTACTCCATGAGCACGTTTTTTTATGAATCACCATCAAACAATGATGATACCTGGTGTTCGCGAAAAGGTGAGCGTATCCTTCCCCACCGATGTGCCCATCACAAACACATGCAAGGGCAAGTCAATTGTTCAGCTGAACAATCACTGGAACACACGGTACATGTCAAAATAGGGAATTGCATCGGGCATCATTTTTAGCACTGATGCGGCAAATTTGTAAATGTTATTCACATGTCTACCATAAAACCTTTTGAAAGCTTTAGTGAGGCTTGGCTTTAGAGGTAACCCTTGTTTCAATGGGGATGTTTTTACAAATGACTGGCCTGACTCAAACGGATTTCAGGAAACTCATTATTAAATGTACATGTATTCATGTATGATTTGATTTTGACTAAGTAGAATAGCTTCCCTGATTAAAACGCTCAAATCGTCCTTTACAAATGTTGGCGTTACAACCAGGGTAGACTGATCAGTGTTTTCAATGTAGAGCTAGGTTACTTGTATATTTTAAGGGCGCTAAATTAAACATTTGAAACCTCACTCTACGCGTTCAAGTCAAAATTCCAACCTGGCTTAATCTACGGGTAACCTGGCACTACATTGTAAACGCATTACGTCTGTCTCCTAACCATGGTTCATGCAGTGGTAGGTGTAACATTTGTGATACGGTGGTAAATGTATTGTACAGTGCGCTTTTGCTGGTGCTGTACCTGCACTCGATGTCTGTGTCTCTGCATCCGTCTTCACTACAGCATCTGAAAGCAACATCGTCATTATTGATCGACGGTATTCACTAATGCAACAATAGCTGGAAAGATGAAGACTGAAATACGCACCCGGGCAAAAGAAAGCATGCCCCAAGTTCGATGGTCGCTAAAAATGAAACAAACAAGAAATGTTTATTCGATAGTGATGTATTTGAGACGGATATCATAGTTGTGTTTTGGACCGTATGTTGCCGTGTTTTCAGCTTGTAATGTTTTGATAACGTTTGTTATAAAAAAAAATTCAAAGTCAATTTTCAAGTTCCCATTTTCTTTTGCCTTCCTCCGAAGGTGATAAACTTCTTTTGATTTTTTTTTTTAAATTTCCTCACACATTAAGCTAACGAGATATTATAATTTCAACTTAAATGCTGTTCAAAGAGGCGTTCAGTATTCTCACAATGCACAGACACACAAAACACCATCATGTTAAATCACATAGCATAAGTCGTCCTGTGAGAGATATAGTGTCGTGCTCAAGAAGACTGATATGGTGAGATTTTATGGCTGCATCTTTCGAAACGGTGAGAAATTTATGTACAGCTCGTCCCGGCAAGGAAACATTGGTCGACTGATTTTAATTCAATTATATCGCTAACTCATTGAGGCAACATTATGAGATATGAAGAACGTTCATGTATATACTTTGATTATTTGATAATGTTGACATGGTAATGCCGTAATATAATAGGATAATAATTACTTAACCTTTGATAGTGATCATCAGATGTCAGATGTCATCCTATTTAAATATACACTTGACATATTATATTACGGTAAAGAGGTTCCTTTTTAAAAGTGGAGAGCATATCAACATGACTACAGAACTGCGAGGTGTTTTCCACCATTATTTGAAATCTAAAAATTGAAATAAAGAGACAAATCCACAATGTTATAAATTAAAACATATAAATATATCAACAATTTTAAACCATATGTGCGAATATATATGAATATGCGCCGTTATACTATCAAAGAATTTGACAGCGTGTTTTCCACTACTATTTCAAATTGTTAAAAATGAAGTAAAGAGACAATTCCACGCTGAATAGAAATACACAAATCCTCTGCATAAGAACATTTTCGGGACCCATGTGTAACCTCTCTGTCGTCTTTTGACGTCATAGAGGAAAATCAGTTTTCGTCATTTACGGCAGGCTATTTTTTTGTATTGAATGTATTACGTTATACATAAGCATATAAATCCAATTTGATATAAATTTGTGGCTTTCAGATATAAGGCAGCATTTTGTGTGCTCACAGTTTCTGTAAAACAGCTAAATTAAAACAATCGTCGCACAGTATATCGATGTACGATAAAAGCGGCGAAATTTGCTGTTTCTCAACGCAGAATAAATTCTCGGACAACACTTAGCAGTGTCTTTTTTTCAAACCGATTTAATATTTGCAGTTAAATTTACACCATCGGATAGGAAATTTAATTTTCTACATCTCTGCATAAGTTTATAGCCGGAGGTAGATCCAGTGCTGCGTGAGTGCAATTCACGCACAACCTTAACTTTTCAGATCTTAGGAAAATGTGCGTCAGAAAAAAAGAAAACTCGGCATCCAGAGGGTTAAGATTGGCGTTCAGCAACCCATACATGTCGTAAGAGGCAACTAACGGGATCGGGTGGTCATGATCGCGGAATTGCTTAATGCATATGATCAAATCCCAATTGCCTGGATCATGATATCAATCACTGGATTGTCTCGTCCAGACTTGATTATTCACAGATCGCCGTCAAATAGCTAGAATATTGCTGTGTGTGGCGTCAAACAGCAAACAAACAAACAAACAAAGCATTTTTTCGGATTTGTAAAATATGTTCAATCTGTCCACGTCTACAGTAGTTATCCGGACAATCATAGTATCAGTGTCGTCACCTTTCGTTCTACTTCGCCTTGTCGGTAGTTTCATCTTTTTCTTGATGTTGCTCAGCACGGTCGAGATCTGTTTACGTTTCTCTGACCTCCCCAGTCTGCTGAGGTTCATCCTACTGGACAGGGACCTCCAGTTCCTCCTCATGCTGTAGGCAAAGCTGTTGCCGTTACCCTGCGGTTCGTCCGTCAACGACACCGAGTCCAACATCTGGGTCAGCTCTTCTTCTTTCTAGTTGAGAAAAAGGGTGAAATGCATTTCAACAAGGCATTGACAAACTGTACATGTGTCGTTGGTAACATGGTTTCAAGTGGGGATTTTCTACAGGGGCACTGGTTACATGACGCTGACATACCAAGGGTCATAATCAGAACCAAAAATGGTATCGGACCTACGATCAGTGACTCCTGGACCCGTGAAGATCCGGGGTAGAATAAGTCTTCAGCACCCACACTTGTCGTTAAACCCGACCATGTTTGTCGTAAGAGGCGACTAACGTGATCGGGTGGTCAGGCTCGCTGGCTTGGTTAAAGCATGTCATCGTATCCCAATTGCGTTGATCGATGCTCATGATGTCAATCACTGGATTGTCTGGTCCAGACTCGATTATTTACAGACGGCCGTCACAAACAGTGGCTTCTGGCAAGGCCTAGCGACGCATCAAGATATTCGGCGCAATAGATCATTGAGTAGCCCCTGCTTGCATGAAGAGTGAGTGATTGAGTTGGGTTTAACGCCGCTTTTAACAGTATTCCAGTTATATCACGGCATGTCAGCTTAATGTGGGAGGAAAGCCCAAAGTGATGCAGGTCTCAGACGTTTACCACTTCGGTGAAACCCACGAGCACGGGTATGGTGCTGACAAACCTAGAAACATAATTGGGGGGAACCGGTATTCGAACCCACAATCATAGGTTTCTGGCGTGCCCAAGGGACGCAACTCTGCACAGCGAATCGCGGCGCCTTTGACGACTGGGCCACCCGTGCCCTCGCTCGCATGAAGAAAAGAGATTTACGACAGACCACCTTATCACGGATACATCAGTATGTCCTGGACCAGAAAACCAGTGGACCAGACGAGTCGAACCACAATTGAATGATGATAGTAGATCTAGGTGACCACCCATCCATGAGCTATTTAGATATCCTCATTATGTTTTGGGACATCCTACTGTTATGTTATTACAGCACGGGGACTACGCTGTTGCTGAGCCACCTACTCCATGAGGTCAGCGATGGGAAAGTGCAAGAGGAGAGACAATTTACAAGAGTCGCAATACAAACTGAGAGGTATTGCATTTCTAAATATGAATTTTATGTATGATTTTCATGACAAGAGAGGGAGTGAAGTGTCGCGGAATAAATAGCAGGAGCATCATCTGTCTTGTCATTTGAGGACGGGCAATTTGCTAAAAATGATTTCACTTCATCATGCAACATGGCTGACCGTTTAAACACCTGGCTAATCGAATGCACACGTTTATCACAGTAAACGTGAGTAACTTATTTCATACTAAAACTACAATATGACCTGATCTAACCCACCCTCGCTATATCATACTCAAACTGCAATATGACCTGATCTAACCCGCCCTCGCTATATCATACTCAAACTGCAATATGACCTGATCTAACCCGCCCTCGCTATATCATACTAAAACTGCAATATGACCTGATCTAACCCGCCCTCGCTATATCATACTAAAACTGCAATTTGACCTGACCTAACCCGCCCTCGCTATATCATACTCAAACTGCAATATGACCTGATCTTACCCGCCCTCGCTATATCATACTAAAACTACAATATGACCTGATCTAACCCGCCCTCGCTATATCATACTAAAACTACTACATGACCTGATCTTACCCGCCCTCGCTATATCATACTAAAACTACTACATGACCTGATCTAACCCGCCCTCGCTATATCATACTATTACCACAATATAACCTGATCTAACTCGCCCTCGCTATATCATACTAAAACTACTACATGACCTGATCTAACCCGCCCTCGCTATATCATACTATTACCACAATATAACCTGATCTAACTCGCCCTCGCTATATCATACTAAAACTACTACATGACCTGATCTAACCCGCCCTCGCTATATCATACTAAAACTACTACATGACCTGATCTAACCCGCCCTCGCTATATCATACTATTACCACAATATAACCTGATCTAACTCGCCCTCGCTATATCATACTAAAACTACTACATGACCTGATCTAACCCGCCCTCGCTATATCATACTAAAACTACTACATGACCTGATCTAACCCGCCCTCGCTATATCATACTAAAACTACTACATGACCTGATCTAACCCGCCCTCGCTATATCATACTATTACCACAATATAACCTGATCTAACTCGCCCTCGCTATATCATACTAAAACTACTACATGACCTGATCTAACCCGCCCTCGCTATATCATACTATTACCACAATATAACCTGATCTAACTCGCCCTCGCTATATCATACTAAAACTACTACATGACCTGATCTAACCCGCCCTCGCTATATCATACTATTACCACAATATAACCTGATCTAACTCGCCCTCGCTATATCATACTAAAACTACTACATGACCTGATCTAACCCGCCCTCGCTATATCATACTATTACCACAATATAACCTGATCTAACTCGCCCTCGCTATATCATACTATTACCACAATATGACCTGATCTAACTCGCCCTCGCTATATCATACTATTACCACAAAATAACCTGATCTAACCCGCCCTCGCTATATCATACTGAAACTACAATGTGACCTGATCTTACCCGCCCTCGCTATATCATACTAAAACTACAATATGATCTGATCTAACCCGCCCTCGCTATATCATACTATTACCACAATATGACCTGATCTTACCCGCCCTCGCTATATCATACTAAAACTACAACATGACCTGATCTAACCCGCCCTCGCTATATCATACTATTACCACAATATGACCTGATCTAACTCGCCCTCGCTATATCATACTATTACCACAAAATAACCTGATCTAACCCGCCCTCGCTATATCATACTGAAACTACAATATGACCTGATCTTACCCGCCCTCGCTATATCATACTAAAACTGCAATATGACCTGATCTTACCCGCCCTCGCTATATCATACTAAAACTACAATATGATCTGATCTAACCCGCCCTCGCTATATCATATTATTGCCACAATATAACCTGATCTAACCAACCCCCGCTATATCATACTATCAGTACAGTATAACCTGATCTAACCCACCCTCGCTATATCATACTATCAGTACAATATAACCTGATCTAACCCACCCTCGCTATATCATACTATTGCCACACTATAACCTGATCTAACCCGCCCTCGCTATATCATACTATCAGTACAATATAACCTGATCTAACCCACCCTCGCTATATCATACTATCAGTACAATATAACATGATCTAACCCACCTTCACTATATCATACTATTGCCACAATATAACCTGATCTAACCCACCCTCACTATATCATACTATCAGTACAATATAACCTGATCTAACCCACCCTCGCTATATCATTCTATTGCCACAATATAACCTGATCTAACCCACCCTCGCTATATCATACTATTGCCACAATATAACCTGATCTAACCCATCCTCGCTATATCATACTATCAGTACAATATAACCTGATCTAACCCACCCTCGCGATATCATACTATCAGTACAATATAACATGATCTAACCCACCCTCACTATATCATACTATCAGTACAATATAACCTGATCTAACCCACCCTCACTATATCATACTAAAACTACAATATAACCTGATCTAACCCACCCTCACTATATCAAACTATCAGTACAATATAACCTGATCTAACCCACCCTCACTATATCATACTATCAGTACAATATAACCTGATCTAACCCACCCTCGCTATATCATACTATCAGTACAATATAACCTGATCTAACCCACTCTCACTATATCATACTATTGCCACAATATAACCTGATCTAACCCACCCTCGCTATATCATACTATCAGTACAATATAACCTGATCTAACCCACCCTCGCTATATCATACTATCAGTACAATATAACCTGATCTAACCCACTCTCACTATATCATACTATCAGTACAATATAACCTGATCTAACCCACCCTCACTATATCATACTATCAGTACAATATAACCTGATCTAACCCACCCTCACTATATCATACTATCAGTACAATATAACCTGATCTAACCCACCCTCACTATATCATACTATCAGTACAATATAACCTGATCTAACCCACCCTCACTATATCATACTATCAGTACAATATAACCTGATCTAACCCACCTTCACTATATCATACTATCAGTACAATATAACCTGATCTAACCCACCCTCGCTATATCATACTATCAGTACAATATAACCTGATCTAACCCACCCTCACTATATCATACTATCAGTACAATATAACCTGATCTAACCCACCCTCGCTATATCATACTATCAGTACAATATAACCTGATCTAACCCACCCTCGCTATATCATACTATCAGTACAATATAACCTGATCTAACCCACCCTCGCTATATCATACTATCAGTACAATATAACCTGATCTAACCCACCCTCACTATATCATACTATCAGTACAATATAACCTGATCTAACCCACCCTCGCTATATCATACTATCAGTACAATATAACCTGATCTAACCCACCCTCACTATATCACATGTTCGCGAACATCTGGTATCATCATTAATGATAGTGATGCATAATCACGTGCTCATGATATAGCTGGAATCGTAGTCTTAAGGCTTCTCATGAACGTTGAAAGGGTTTTGTTACTTGGTTTTATTTCAGTGATTCAGAAATTAATTCTCGGTAGGGGGATATAAAAACGGTAATGTGTTGGAAGTTAAAGAAGTTACTCCACTTCCTCCACTGATTTACGGGGCGGTCGGGTAGCCTAGTGGTTAAAGCGTTCGCTCGTCACGCCGAAGACCCGGGTTCGATTCCGACATGGGTGCAAAGTGTGTGAATCCCATTTCTGGTGTACCCCGTCGTGATATTGCTGGAATATTGCTTAAAGTGGCGTAAAACCATACTCACTCACTTACTATTGATTTACGTTTAAAGACACGTTAAAGAATCCACGAGTCTGATCTGATTTACCTGTTGCAGCAGTGAGATGTCCTCTTGCAGCTGTCTGTTCTGAAAGTCCTTTTCCTCCAGTTCTGTGAAGACAAAGGATTTGCTTCCAGATCAAGACCCTTGGTAGATGGAGCTTTTCCATCAGTCCTGAATAGTAGCTCAATGCTATGGAATACAGTAAACTACGATTATAACGAACTCAAGTATAGTTCGCAATAACCGTAGTTCGTTACTGTAATGGGCATATGTCGCGTTCTATTGATCACACGATCCCGCATTCTCGCACTTTTTGAGAATTTAGCTGGTTTCCAAAGATCGAGATGAGATCGCAAGAATGCGAGAATGTCCCTTCCAAAAATATGCCATACAAAACGTCTTGATGACCTTTTGTCCACATCAGAGTATAAGCATTGCCTCAGCTGGTACTATTTGGCAGTCCATGAAATAAGTCAATGGTTCCGCAGTTCGTTAGGATAGTTAGATAACTGCAATAACATTTATGTATTAACAATTAATATGAAACAAAACTGGAACAGTGGATCAATAAAAATAAAAGTAAAAGTATTGAACATGCAAAATACGAACTGGATGAAATCATACTACTCATTTATAAGATTGTGAAACCAATCATACAAGTTGACGATGGTGATTCTCTCAAGGAAATGCATAAATACATAACACGTCATACGTTTATCGAAGAAAGCGTTGCATTTGGTGAGCATTTGTATTCTTACGGTGTTCAAGATTGCGAATCTTTTCATGGAGACTGGCATGTTGTTGAGTTTCGTGAAGGTACTTCAAAACCTGAAGTAGATGAAGAAATACCCAAAAGATGTTAAACCAATTCCTTGAAATCAGATTGTTTTGTTTGTTTGTTTGTTGTTTTACGCCGCGCTAAGCAATATTCCGGCTATATGACGACGGTCTGTAAATAATCGAGTCTGGACCAGACAATCCAGTCATTGATATCATGAACATCGATCCACGCAATTGGGATACGATGACATGCATCAACCAAGTCAGCGAGCCTGACCACCCGATCCCGTTAGTCGCCTCTTACGACAAGCATAGTCGCCTTTTACGGCAAGCATGGGTTGCTGAAGACCTATTCTACCCCTTATCTTCATGGGTCCCTTGAAATCTGAAAAGGTACTGGTCCTTGTGAGACAAGTTAGTTTCTCAAGGACCTTGCAGATAGATCATCAAGACGTTCGCTTCCATCTGATGATCAACAGTAAACAGATTTTGTGTTTAAACTATGGTAATTATTATAAAACAATATATTATATTATGATCATTGTAAACACCAACCTGTGCATCGAGTCAGTGTCCGCGCCTTTTTCTTTTATCAGTAAAGCAAATGACTGTGAAACTGGACATAGAAACACGTCGACCTAAAGTCAAGTCTGGGTAAAATAGATACGTTGAGAACCACTTCATCCGAGTTTCCGTATTCATGTGGATAATTGTACGAGAAGATTTCTTTTAATAATCTGTTTAGAGATGAAGTATCAGACATTTTATGCCCATTGTAAGCAACATTGTTAACCAGTCTCACTCGGCCAAAACAATGGGACCTCATTTGTATTTACGTGTCAAATAACATGTTTTTTATCATCGAATGGTCTGTCAAAGTTCATATTTTTATGAGTGACGCAGCCAAGAGGGGAAATGTCAACTGTTCAGGTCGTGCTATTTGACAAGGCAAGATAAATTATCTACTTATTATATATCTAATCAGTGATATTCATGATCTTACTCTGAAAACACAATATGATTTCTCCATGATAGGACCGCCTCCGTGGTCTAGTGGTAGAGCGTCCACCCGGCCGCGTCATACCAAGGGACGTTTTAAGATGGTACTTGTTGTTACCCTGTCTAGTGCTCGGCATTAAGGGGCTAAAACAAGGACTGGTCGGCTCGGAGTCAGTATGCTGTGTCTATGTGGGGTATTCATGTTAAACTGCGGCATGGTATCTCAGTGAGCTAGCACTATAAATCGGCATCAGTCCGGACTATTACAAGCAGCCACACAAACACACACACGTGCATGCACGTCGCTATATAAGTGCAATAATCTTGGACGCGACGTTAAACCCAATTTCACCTCACCTCACCTCACCTCACCTCACCTCACCTCACCTCTCCATAATAGCACACTGACAATTGTTTCACCCGAGAGCAGTGTCGATGTTTTCAGACCAACGCAGTATTTCATTACTGAATGCAATATAAAGGTGGATCGATGTAACACGTACACATAAATGTACGATGAAAGATCACGAAACGTATTTTTATTTATTTAAGGAGGAGACGTTTTAGCTGCAACACATTTGCCTCGTGTGAAAAAAACAAGGAAATAATCATGTTGCTTAGGCACACTATATGAATAACTTACATCCCGGCATTGCTCCTCGGTGTTGTTTGCCTCTTCATCTTGTTCCCCCTGGGATGAATCTGAAAAGAGTGAGTGAGTGAGTGAGTGAGTGAGTGAGTGAGTGAGTGAGTGAGTGAGTGAGTGAGTGGGTGGGTGGGTGGGTGGGTGAGTGAGTGAGTGAGTGAGTGGGTGGGTGGGTGCGTGGGTGGGTGGGTGGGTGGGTGGGTGAGTGAGTGAGTGAGTGAGTGAGTGAGTGGGTGGGTGGGTGGGTGGGTGATTGGGTGGGTGAGTGAGTGAGTGAGTGAGTGAGAGGTTGAGTGAGTGAGTGAGTGAGTTATTGAGTGAGTGAGCGATCGAGCGAATGAGTGAGTGAGTGAGTGAGTGAGTGAGTGGGTAGGTGGGTGGGTGAGTGAGTGAGTGAGTGGGTGGGTGAGGTGGTTGGTGGGGGATGGGTGTGTGTGTGAGTGAGTGAGTGAGTGAGTGATGGAGTGAGTGAGCGAGAGCGGCATGGTGGTCGAGCTTGCGTGCGAGCAAGTGACACATGTTCCAGTTATTGTGCATGTAGTACTCACATCTGTGGAGGGTCTCTAACCTGTGTCAGATTGTCTACATGTGCCTGGTGGGGTACCAGGTTAAAACACGCTATTGCCCGTCGTTCGCGACGACTATAGAATATCGGAGGACCAGGCAGTGTGACTTGGTTGGTTGCAAGTCACTTTTTCTCGATGGCGAACGTTGCTCAGAATATCAATCATTAATGCCTCTGGTCCAGACTTGACTATCTGCACATCTCCGTCTCCAGGTACGGCGTTAAACAAACAAGGAAACACACTTGCTGTGAGACCCCCGTTTCGTAAGAGCTATTTGAAAGGGTAAACATCGCCAAAAGCTGTGACCTACATTTAATATCGTATCTGCAGGAGCACAAACCGTGCCCCACCGACTTCCTTCATACGTCAGTGGGTGTTACACCAGAAGGAAGCTTTCACATGCAACACAATATCTCTATACAGTGCCCCAACACGCTATCTCAACCATGGGCGACACAAGCTACGGCTGAATGACAGAGAACTCAGGTAACTATTAGTAACTAACCTTCGTCCAAGGTAAACTATGCCACAGGGTGAGGTGCCCTACCCATGTCAACACATTATGTCGATATATGTTATCAAATCTGAGCTGGCAAATAAAGTGTGTTTTCAATAAGTTGAATCATACTTGTTTGGCCTGACATTGACCCATTGCGTCTTTGTCAACATCTGCAGTGTATTCTATACCTGCATCTCCATTACGGGTGCTGTGTGATATTGCTTACCTTCCATATTCAACGATTTTCCGTCCCTGTAGTGTCTTAGTGTAGTACTTCTATACTGAGAGTATCTACGTTACAAGCTCGTCATAGGGGGCACCGGATATTGATGACAGCATACTGGTGACCAACGAGTCGGCTGGGGTACTCATTGACAAAGTTGATCCTAAAATAGAATTTACTGTTACCTCGCGTAGCCCTGAGGTAAGACACGCTTCTGCTACAGCAATGAAGCATACAAGTCACTCGCTGCCGGTGTCATTGTGCGTGTGTGAACAGGCGGTCAACAAGCTGAGACGCTGGCAGTAACAGGGGCCGGTCTCGAAACTCATAACACTGTACACAGTTGATATGGTTCATACGTGTGTGTGGATGTGCGTGTGTTGTGTGATGTATGTGGGTATATGTTGTGTATGTGTGCGTGCGTGCGTGCGTGCGTGCGTTCGTGCGTTCGTGCGTGCGTTCGTGCGTGCGTGCTTGCGTGCGCGCGTGTGTGTGTGAGTGATATGAATGTAAGTATTTAAGGTGTATGTCAGTGTGTATGTCAGTGTGTATGTGGTGTGTGTGTGTGTGCGCGCGCGTGTGTGAGTGTGCGTGTGTGTATATTTGTGCGCGCGCATGCCTGTGTATGTATATGTGTGATATGTGTTTGTGTCTGTGTGCATGTATGTGGCTGTGTGCATGTGCGTGTGTCATTACACAGTATGCATCAGTTGATATGATTCATACGTGTCTGTGGTTTCTGTGTGTGTGTTTGTGTGTGTGTGTGTGTTTGTGTGCGTGCGTGCGTGCGTGCGTGCGTGCGTGTGTGCGTGCGTGCGTGCGTGTGTGTGTGTGTAACTGTGCAGCACTTTGTGAAATGAAACAAACTGACGTATATCAGTTGGGATTCCCCGTGTAGTATGGCTACTCTGTATTTCTGCCTGTGGTGGGTTAAAAGTCTGCGTGAGAAGGAATCGAGGACGAAATGTATGAATATAGATTGGTGTGTATTGACTTCTCTTCCTGAACGTGGAGCGAGTTTCTGCCTGTGGAATATACGTATCAAACGCTTGGATTGTCCCACTAAGTTTGGTATTTGAGTGTCAGCTTGACATTGCTGTAGATCTACAGGTGTTATGCACACTTGAAAAGTAGGACACAAGGCTTACCTTTCCGTCTATTGATACAGGCGGCATATACTTCACCTGGTAGCACGTTATGTCGGGGAATGGGTGGAAACAGGCGGCATATACTTCACTTGTTAATGCGTTATGTCGAGGAACTGTTGGATGCATGATGCATATACTTCACCTGGTAATACGTTATGTCGAGGAACTGTGGATACATGTTGCATATACTTCACCTGGTCATGCGTTATGTCGAGGAAGGGTTGTATACAGTCTGCATATACTTCACCTGATAATGCGTTATATCGAGGAACTGTTGGATGCATGATGCATATACTTTACCTGGTAATGCGTTATGTCGAGGAACTGTGGATACATGTTGCATATACTTCACCTGGTAATGCGTTATGTCGAGGAAGGGATGGATACAGGCGGCATATACTTAACCTGATAATGCGTGATATCGAGGAACTGTTGGATGCATGATGCATATACTTTACCTGGTAATGCGTTATGTCGAGGAACTGTGGATACATGTTGCATATACTTCACCTGGTAATGCGTTATGTCGAGGAAGGGATGGATACAGGCGGCATATACTTAACCTGATAATGCGTTATGTCGAGGAACTGTTGGATACATGCTGCATATACTACACCTTTTAATGCGTTATGTCGAGGAAGAGGTGGATACAGGCTGCATATACTTCACGTGCCAGACGTTATGTCGAGGAACTGTTGGATACATGTTGCATATACTTCACCTGGTAATGGGTTATGTCGAGGAAGGGGTGTATACACTCTGCATATACTTCACCTGTTAATGCGTTATGTCGAGGAATAGGTGGATACAGTCTGCATATACTTCACCTGGTAATGTGACATTTGGCGATCGTGTCAAAACTCGGGTACTCGGGTCGGGTGGGTACAGAGTAGGACCCGGGTACCCACAGGACTAGCCGGACCCGTGGTTAGTCACGTGATTATATTGTTTAATGGCAAAATATATCTAGAACTCTATGGTTACTCTATAAGTGACAAATGTTCACATTTCTTTCCGACTATGCACACATTCCTTCTGACCTTTATAGGTTTGAATAAAGATAAAACTTCAGTCAGCTTCAGTGTATGCATGACCAGATCGCTAAATACAATGTTTATTCCTAATACGGGATATTTACCATCCCCCAAACACACTCGCGTGATAACCTCCATTGACTTTCGTTTTCTTTTATTACTATCATTTATAGTTCCTGGGTGAAAAGTTTAAACGTAAAAATGTTTGGAATTCGTCATATTAAATAAATGGAGAGATTTTTCAAAAAGACGTTTTGCTAAATTTTCTAAGTGAACATTTCAGTCATTTTACATATTTACTTATTTTATACATTGACTGTAACATATATGACATACCGACTCCCTCCCAAGACCTCTCATTTTAAACCTAGGATAGGCATGATACATTAAACTCTGCCATTGTCAGACGGTATGACTAACAGCCCATGTCAACGCTGAAATATGTTTCCTGTTTTTATTCATAGCTCAACCGAAAATGCAACAGATCACAGGTGGATCTCCCCCTGCTTATTGGCGATGACTAATGTTCGATTTCGTGTACAAACTGCTACGTGTTAAGTTGGTTCTTGCACTGCGCACAGAACTGGGGAATTAACCGAGTATCCTGCGGGGCCCAGCCAGAGCTGACAGTGTTTGATGGCGAGTTTTGTACTGACAGTGTTTGATGTCGAGTTTTGTACTGACTGTGTTTGATGGCGAATTTTGTACTGACAGTGTTTGATGGCGAGTTTTGTACTGACTGTGTTTGTTGGTGGGTGTTGTACTGACTGTGTTTCTTTGCGAGTGTGTTTGGCGGATTGTTAAACTGACTGCTTGATGGAATGTTGAACTGACAGTGTTTAATGGCGAGTGTTAAACTGACTGTTTGATGGCGGGTGTTGAACTGACTGACTGATGGAGCGTTATACTGAATGTGCTCGATGGCCGGTGTGGAACTAACTTTGTTTGATGGCGGGTGTTAAACTGACTGCTTGATGGAATGTTGAACTGATTGTGTTTGATGGCGAGTGTTCAATCTTGATTCTCTGTACAGCACAACACTCATCGCATGGCGGGACGGAGCGTGAACCCGGTGCCTAAGCCCCCAAGAATATTCACAGGTAAATATATATTTGGTGAATTGTTATTATCCACGTGGTCCTACCTGAACAAGTAACACAACAAATTGTTTTGAAACCCGTGAATACTGACACATTTTGGAATTTTATTGGCTGATGCGGTTCATGTACTTTGACTTTAAAGTTCTAAAGGGCCGACGGGTAGCCTAGTGGTGAAAGCATTCGCTCGTCACGCCGAAGACCCGGCCCGGGTTCGCTTCCCGACATGGGTACAATGTGTGAATCCCATTTCTGGTGTCACCCGCCGTGATATTGCTGGAATATTGCTAAAAGCGGCGTAAAACCACACTCACCCACTTAAGGTTCTACTTTTAATCCATTATGCATAAGTTTGTTTCCCAAACAAGAATTAATACCTTATATAGGTTTGTTCATTGAAACACATCTGTATACATTCATAAACGTTTCATGTGATACACACGTTTCCTTTGAAAATTAATGTTCAGGTCTAGATGAAGATAAATACAGATTCATTTGGAATCACCTGCTGTCTGATCAGTGGGGAAAATGGCCGAAGAAAGAAAATCATCCAGGCCTTAGAAATTCCATATATACAATATCAGTACAGATGAATCTGACGGTAGATTGTTATTCACTCCCGTTCCCATCCCACCAAATATCACCCCGAGACTCCCATATCAGCCCCGGCCCATGTGGGAACGAGTTCCGAGGGTTGATATGAGGTGTGAAATGAAAACTGCCATATTTCAACCTTTTTATCATATACAATAACATCAAATTGTAAAATGCATCTATTTGCAAGTAAATGTAAAACATGTTCACCTTGTTTGGAGGTCATTGTCACGGGAAAGCCAGCTGAGCAGGCGAGCAGACGACACAACAAAGGGACATAACTCTAATTTCTCATATACTCTGATATTCGCCCATTCAAAATGCATTGACAAGCTCTATGAGCCCAGCAAAGCGTGTAATACGGGTCAGGTTACCACACACCCTGTGATATGACAGTCTCCATGTTGGCGCTATCACACATGCAAAATGACTCATATTATTGATAGGTATATTGCATTGTATTTTATCGAATCGATAGTATTGTATTGTGTGTGATTGTACACAGGAACTCGATGATAGCGTGTATAACATAATATATTCGTATAGAATAAAATCACCCCTCTATATACATACGATGATAGCGTGTATAAACATCATATATTCGTATAGAATAAAATCACCCCTCTATATACATACGATGATAGCGTGTATAACATCATATATTCGTATAGAATAAAATCACCCCTCTATATACATACGATGATAGCGTGTATAACATCATATATTCGTATAGAGAATAAAATCACCCCTCTATATACATACATACGATGATAGCGTGTATAACATCATATATTCGTATAGAATAAAATCAGCCCTCTATATACATACGATGATAGCGTGTATAACATCATATATTCGTATAGAATAAAATCACCCCTCTATATACATACGATGATAGCGTGTATAACATCATATATTCGTATAGAGAATAAAATCACCCCTCTATATACATACGATGATAGCGTGTATAACATCATATATTCGTATAGAATAAAATCACCCCTCTATATACATACGATGATAGCGTGTATAACATCATATATTCGTATAGAGAATAAAATCACCCCTCTATATACATACGATGATAGCGTGTATAACATCATATATTCGTATAGAGAATAAAATCACCCCTCTATATACATACGATGATAGCGTGTATAACATCATATATTCGTATAGAGAATAAAATCAACCCTCTATATACATACGATGATAGCGTGTATAACATCATATATTCGTATAGAATAAAATCTCCCCTCTATATACATACGATGATAGCGTGTATAACATCATATATTCGTATAGAATAAAATCACCCCTCTATATACATACGATGATAGCGTGTATAACATCATATATTCGTATAGAGAATAAAATCAACCCTCTATATACATACGATGATAGCGTGTATAACATCATATATTCGTATAGAATAAAATCACCCCTCTATATACATACGATGATAGCGTGTATAACATCATATATTCGTATAGAATAAAATCACCCCTCTATATACATACATACGATGATAGCGTGTATAACATCATATATTCGTATAGAGAATAAAATCACCCCTCTATATACATACATACGATGATAGCGTGTATAACATCATATATTCGTATAGAATAAAATCACCCCTCTATATACATACGATGATAGCGTGTATAACATCATATATTCGTATAGAATAAAATCACCCCTCTATATACATACGATGATAGCGTGTATAACATCATATATTCGTACAGAGAATAAAATCACCCCTCTATATACATACATACGATGATAGCGTGTATAACATCATATATTCGTATAGAATAAAATCACCCCTCTATATACATACGATGATAGCGTGTATAACATCATATATTCGTATAGAGAATAAAATCACCCCTCTATATACATACGATGATAGCGTGTATAACATCATATATTCGTATAGAGAATAAAATCACCCCACTATATACATACGATGATAGCGTGTATAACATCATATATTCGTATAGAGAATAAAATTACCCCTCTATATTCATACGATGATAGCGTGTATAACATCATATATTCGTATAGAGAATAAAATCACCCCTCTATATACATATGTATATAGAGGGGTGTGATTTTTTTTCTATACGAATATATGATGTTATACACGCTATCATCGAGTTCCTGTGTGATTGTATTATGCTTGGAGCAAATAGCGTAGATACTCAAAAAGACGAGACAGTGGGGTAGCCTCGTGGTTAAAACTTTCGCTCGTCGCGTTGAATGCCCGTCGAAGCCAATTGTGTATGTCCAGTGCCGTGATATTGCTAAAAGTGTCGTAAAACCAAAGTCACTCACTCACTCAATCTGTTTCCAGACACAAAGGAAGGCCAGTGTTCGATTCCCTACATGGGTACAATGTATTAAGCCCGCTTTCGGTGTCCCCTGTCCCGGTATGGCTTGAACATTGCTGAAATCGGCGTGTCTCTATATTCATTCTCCCATTAAATATTTCCTTTCAGACACGAAATCCGCTTTCACAACGAAGGCCGGGGTTCGAATCCCTACATGGATTTAATGTGTGTACACATTTCTGGTGTCCCCCGCCGTGGTATTGCTGGAATTTGCTAAAAACGGGATGTCACCATACCCACTCTCCAAATAAGTATTTTCTTTCAAATACGAAAACCGGTTTCCAAACAAAGGGCCGAGTTCGATTCCTTTACATTGGTTCGACGTTTCAAGCCCATTTTTCGTGTAATAATACCATACTCATTTCTCATTAATTCAATCTGTTTCCAGACACGAAACCTGTTTCCGAACGAAGGCCCCCATCAGATGTGAAATCAAACTCCGAACAGACACTGAACATACAACAGAGAGAGAGTCCGACCAAACAGGCTGGTGAGTGGTCAGGTATGGGTGGAACAGCAGAGAAAAACTCATAACAGTTTTGCCGAATTATGTTGGTTGGTTGGTTTGTTGTTTAACGCCGCACCCAGCAATATTCCAGCTATATGACGGCGGTCTGTAAATAATCGAGTCTGGACCAGACAATCCAGTGATTAATATCATTAGCATCGATCCACGCAATTAGGACCGATGACATGTATCAACCAAGTCAGCGAGCCTGACCACCCGATCCCGTTAGTCGCCTTTTACGACAAGCATAGTCGCCTTTTACGGCAAGCATGGGTTGCTGAAGACCTATTCTACCCCGGAATCTTCACGGGTCGCTGAATTATGTTTATTTGGTTATCTTTAACGGGGGCGGTCAGGTAGCCTAGTGGTTAAAGCGTTCGCTCGTCACGCCGAAGACACGGGTTCGATTCCCTACATGGGTACAATGTGTGAAGTCCATTTCTGGTTTCCCCCGCCGTGATATTGCTGCGTAAAACTATACTCACCCACTCACTTATTGTTTAACGCCGCAGTCAGCAACCTTCCAGTTAATTGACTTCAAGTAACGTTATATGTAATGGTCGAGTCTGGACCAGGCACACCAGTGATTGACGTCATGAGCAATGTCCCGTTCCGTCGGGTGTGACATCGATCTCAGTCACCTGACCACGTGATCCTTATAATCCCCCTGGCATGAAACCACGTGCATGTATGCACACGTGTTTGATGGTGGCTAAAACTTAAACAACCCCAAAATGGTAAATCGATGGTGATGTATTTGACACGGATATCACAGTTGTGTTTTGGAGCTTACGTTTGCGTCGTTCCGGCGACTTATTGGATCAGGTGGTCAGGCTCGGTGACTTATTGGATCAGGTGGTCAGGCCCGGTGACTTATTGGATCAGGTGGTCAGGCCCGGTGACTTATTGGATCAGGTGGTCAGGCTCGGTGACTTATTGGATCAGGTGGTCAGGCTCGGTGACTTATTGGATCAGGTGGTCAGGCTCGTGACTTATTGGATCAGGTGGTCAGGCTCGTGACTTATTGGATCAGGTGGTCAGGCTCGGTGACTTATTGGATCAGATTGTCAGGCTCGTGACTTATTGGATCAGGTGGTCAGGCTCGTGACTTATTGGATCACGTGGTCAGGCTCGGTGACTTATTGGATCAGATTGTCAGGCTCGTGACTTATTGGATCAGGTGGTCAGGCTCGTGACTTAATGGATCACGTGGTCAGGCTCGTGACTTATTGGATCAGGTGGTCAGGCCCGGTGACTTATTGGATCAGGTGGTCAGGCTCGTGACTTATTGGATCAGATGATCAGGCTCGGTGACTTGATGGATCAGGTGGTCAGGCCCGGTGACTTATTGGATCAGGTGGTCAGGCTCGTGACTTATTGGATCAGGTGATCAGGCTCGTGACTTATTGGATCAGGTGGTCAGGCCCGGTGACTTATTGGATCAGATGATCAGGCTCGGTGACTTGATTGATCAGGTGGTCAGGCCCGGTGACTTATTGGATCAGGTGGTCAGGCCCGGTGACTTATTGGATCGGGTGGTCAGGCTCGTGACTTATTGGATCAGGTGGTCAGGCTCGTGACTTATTGGATCAGGTGGTCAGGCCCGGTGACTTATTGGATCAGGTGGTCAGGCTCGTGACTTATTGGATCTGGTGGTCAGGCTGGTGACTTATTGGATCAGGTGGTCAGGCTCGATGACGTGGTTCATTGCGTAGCACCGTCCCCCCAACGGCGTGGCACATCACGTCAATCAGTGGCCTATCTGGTCCAGGCTCCATTATTTTCAGACCGCCGTCAGATAGCTGGGGTATTGCTGAGTGCTGCGTTAACAATTGCTGAGTGCAGCGTTAACAACATGCAAACAAAACTAACATTAATAGAAAAGAATAACATAAGAAGTTTTGTTTACAATCTGACATCAACATCAAATAACTTTCCTGTATTATTCACATCCAATACATTTTGGGGAGAATAACCTTTCACTCAGTTCCATAAAAAACAAATTGTTTGAACTCTCGCTCTCCCACCTTTATTGACCCTTCCGTTTTTAAGATCAGAACCATCAATCTTTGTGTATAGAGATCGGAACCAAAAGCAATGTCATTCAAATAAGATACGACACCTTCCTGCTTGAAGACCGATAAGATCACCCCTGTGGGAGGTGACGTCACGTGAACTTTCTAATCAGCCAATTAGCGTCGAGGCCTATACATTTTCGGTAATGAGCGAAGCATTCAAACCAGCATATCAGATTTCTGTATCTAGAAAACGAAATAAAACTACAGCTTCCAAATGTAGATAAATAAGGTTGAGCCAGTATATTGCTGTAGATAGTTAACACACGTCGTCTTTTTTGTGCGCCTTTACATCTTCACCCAAAAAGGAAGTACCATCAAAGGAATATTTGTGTTCTGTGTGAGATTTCATTTGCACAAATCGAAATGTCCGTTTCAAGGTGGTAAAGAAATAAAGCCGAAACGTTTTAGAAAGCTCACATCTGATTGGCTCAAAAACCAACGCATCCTTCATTTATACTGGAGATCAAAGTTCGCTCTGGGTTCAGCTGACGCGACCCCTCATTGGTTTGTCCTCCGATCTTAAGAGATTGAATCAGCAAGTAATTCGGATTTCATTCGGGACATCAACATCACAACGATCAGAGCTGAAAAGTGGACCTGACAAAGTGAAATACTTGTAATAAGATAAACCCCATTGACGAACCGCCACCGTGGTCTGGTTGATAGAATGTCGGCCCGGAGTTCGATCCCCTGCCACCAAAATACAGTATGGTATTTGTTGTTACCCTGCCTGGTGCTCGGCATTAAAGGGATAAAACAAGAACTTGTCAGGGTCAGTATATTGTTTCTGAGTGGGGTCTCTATGTTTAACTGCGCATTGTATCTCAGTGGGCTGGCACTATAAAACCTGCACGCACACGCGCCCACACACACACACACGCGCGCGCGCATGCACGCACGCACACACACACACACGCACGCACGCACGCACGCACACACACACACACACACACACATGCACACGTATAGAAGAACATATGTATTCACGGTAAATGAGGGAATGTAGTGTATATTATCCCGTGAAGTGTTGACGATGCGTCCTGCGGGGTATGTACATGTAGAATGTTTGATTTCAAATAAATAGTATGTGTAACGTGAACCTGTGTTTATATTTCAGTTGCTGACCAGTCCAGAGTAACGCTGACCGCCCGAGAAGAAACACCTCAACCAGATACGAGTTACACCTCAAAAATGAAAAAGTTTTTTGAATCACAATAGCGGCGGGACATGTGTGTGCAATGGCTGAGTCAGGGGTCAGAGTGAGTGGTTGCTTTACACCGGATCCAGTACACCCTCGATTATCCAGTGTATTATCTATATAACAATCGAGTGGAGGTATGATACACTGGATAATCGAGGATGTCTGGACCAGACAATCCAGTGATTAATATCATTAGCATCGATCCACGCAATTAGGACCGATGACATGTATCAACCAAGTCAGCGAGCCTGACCACCCGATCCCGTTAGTCGCCTTTTACGACAAGCATAGTCGCCTTTTACGGCAAGCATGGGTTGCTGAAGACCTATTCTACCCCGGAATCTTCACGGGTCGCTGAATTATGTTTATTTGGTTATCTTTAACGGGGGCGGTCTGGTAGCCTAGTGGTTAAAGCGTTCGCTCGTCACGCCGAAGACACGGGTTCGATTCCCTACATGGGTACAATGTGTGAAGTCCATTTCTGGTTTCCCCCGCCGTGATATTGCTGGAATATTGCTAAAAGCGGCGTAAAACTATACTCACCCACTCACTTATTGTTTAACGCCGCAGTCAGCAACCTTCCAGTTAATTGACTTCAAGTAACGTTATATGTAATGGTCGAGTCTGGACCAGGCACACCAGTGATTGACGTCATGAGCAATGTCCCGTTCCGTCGGGTGTGACATCGATCTCAGTCACCTGACCACGTGATCCTTATAATCCCCCTGGCATGAAACCACGTGCATGTATGCACACGTGTTTGATGGTGGCTAAAACTTAAACAACCCCAAAATGGTAAATCGATGGTGATGTATTTGACACGGATATCACAGTTGTGTTTTGGAGCTTACGTTTGCGTCGTTCCGGCGACTTATTGGATCAGGTGGTCAGGCTCGGTGACTTATTGGATCAGGTGGTCAGGCCCGGTGACTTATTGGATCAGGTGGTCAGGCCCGGTGACTTATTGGATCAGGTGGTCAGGCTCGGTGACTTATTGGATCAGGTGGTCAGGCTCGGTGACTTATTGGATCAGGTGGTCAGGCTCGTGACTTATTGGATCAGGTGGTCAGGCTCGTGACTTATTGGATCAGGTGGTCAGGCTCGGTGACTTATTGGATCAGATTGTCAGGCTCGTGACTTATTGGATCAGGTGGTCAGGCTCGGTGACTTATTGGATCAGATTGTCAGGCTCGTGACTTATTGGATCAGGTGGTCAGGCTCGTGACTTATTGGATCACGTGGTCAGGCTCGTGACTTATTGGATCAGGTGGTCAGGCCCGGTGACTTATTGGATCAGGTGGTCAGGCTCGTGACTTATTGGATCAGATGATCAGGCTCGGTGACTTGATGGATCAGGTGGTCAGGCCCGGTGACTTATTGGATCAGGTGGTCAGGCTCGTGACTTATTGGATCAGGTGATCAGGCTCGTGACTTATTGGATCAGGTGGTCAGGCCCGGTGACTTATTGGATCAGATGATCAGGCTCGGTGACTTGATTGATCAGGTGGTCAGGCCCGGTGACTTATTGGATCAGGTGGTCAGGCCCGGTGACTTATTGGATCGGGTGGTCAGGCTCGTGACTTATTGGATCAGGTGGTCAGGCCCGGTGACTTATTGGATCAGGTGGTCAGGCCCGGTGACTTATTGGATCAGGTGGTCAGGCTCGTGACTTATTGGATCTGGTGGTCAGGCTGGTGACTTATTGGATCAGGTGGTCAGGCTCGATGACGTGGTTCATTGCGTAGCACCGTCCCCCCAACGGCGTGGCACATCACGTCAATCAGTGGCCTATCTGGTCCAGGCTCCATTATTTTCAGACCGCCGTCAGATAGCTGGGGTATTGCTGAGTGCTGCGTTAACAATTGCTGAGTGCAGCGTTAACAACATGCAAACAAAACTAACATTAATAGAAAAGAATAACATAAGAAGTTTTGTTTACAATCTGACATCAACATCAAATAACTTTCCTGTATTATTCACATCCAATACATTTTGGGGAGAATAACCTTTCACTCAGTTCCATAAAAAACAAATTGTTTGAACTCTCGCTCTCCCACCTTTATTGACCCTTCCGTTTTTAAGATCAGAACCATCAATCTTTGTGTATAGAGATCGGAACCAAAAGCAATGTCATTCAAATAAGATACGACACCTTCCTGCTTGAAGACCGATAAGATCACCCCTGTGGGAGGTGACGTCACGTGAACTTTCTAATCAGCCAATTAGCGTCGAGGCCTATACATTTTCGGTAATGAGCGAAGCATTCAAACCAGCATATCAGATTTCTGTATCTAGAAAACGAAATAAAACTACAGCTTCCAAATGTAGATAAATAAGGTTGAGCCAGTATATTGCTGTAGATAGTTAACACACGTCGTCTTTTTTGTGCGCCTTTACATCTTCACCCAAAAAGGAAGTACCATCAAAGGAATATTTGTGTTCTGTGTGAGATTTCATTTGCACAAATCGAAATGTCCGTTTCAAGGTGGTAAAGAAATAAAGCCGAAACGTTTTAGAAAGCTCACATCTGATTGGCTCAAAAACCAACGCATCCTTCATTTATACTGGAGATCAAAGTTCGCTCTGGGTTCAGCTGACGCGACCCCTCATTGGTTTGTCCTCCGATCTTAAGAGATTGAATCAGCAAGTAATTCGGATTTCATTCGGGACATCAACATCACAACGATCAGAGCTGAAAAGTGGACCTGACAAAGTGAAATACTTGTAATAAGATAAACCCCATTGACGAACCGCCACCGTGGTCTGGTTGATAGAATGTCGGCCCGGAGTTCGATCCCCTGCCACCAAAATACAGTATGGTATTTGTTGTTACCCTGCCTGGTGCTCGGCATTAAAGGGATAAAACAAGAACTTGTCAGGGTCAGTATATTGTTTCTGAGTGGGGTCTCTATGTTTAACTGCGCATTGTATCTCAGTGGGCTGGCACTATAAAACCTGCACGCACACGCGCCCACACACACACGCGCGCATGCACGCACGCACACACACACACACGCACGCACGCACGCACGCACACACACACACACACACATGCACACGTATAGAAGAACATATGTATTCACGGTAAATGAGGGAATGTAGTGTATATTATCCCGTGAAGTGTTGACGATGCGTCCTGCGGGGTATGTACATGTAGAATGTTTGATTTCAAATAAATAGTATGTGTAACGTGAACCTGTGTTTATATTTCAGTTGCTGACCAGTCCAGAGTAACGCTGACCGCCCGAGAAGAAACACCTCAACCAGATACGAGTTACACCTCAAAAATGAAAAAGTTTTTTGAATCACAATAGCGGCGGGACATGTGTGTGCAATGGCTGAGTCAGGGGTCAGAGTGAGTGGTTGCTTTACACCGGATCCAGTACACCCTCGATTATCCAGTGTATTATCTATATAACAATCGAGTGGAGGTATGATACACTGGATAATCGAGGATGCGGTCAGTAATAATTCAGTCATATCACGACTGGTTGGGCAGAGAAACGTGAACAACGAGCCACACGGCCATTGGTACAATGAAATGCAACCAGCCAGATCAGACTGTAACTGTCCTATCCCCAGTTTGTCTTTGACCAAAGGTCTTGACAATGACACTTGAACAGTGAAGGCCCACAGTGTGCGGAACATCTTTGACCAAAGGTCTTGAGATTGACACTTGAAACAGTGAAGGCCCACAGTGTGCGAAGGATCTTTGACCAAAGGTCTTGAGATTGACACTTGAAACAGTGAAGGCCCACAGTGTGCGAAGGATCTTTGACCAAAGGTCTTGAGATTGACACTTGAAACAGTGAAGGCCCACAGTGTGCGAAGGATCTTTGACCAAAGGTCTTGAGATTGACACTTGAAACAGTGAAGGCCCACAGTGTGCGAAGGGTCTTTGACCAAAGGTCTTGAGATTGACACTTGAAACAGTGAAGGCCCACAGTGTGCGAAGGGTCTTTGACCAAAGGTCTTGAGATTGACACTTGAAACAGTGAAGGCCCACAGTATGCGAAACATCTTTGACCAAAGGTCTTGAGATTGACACTTGTAACAGTGAAGGCCCACAGTGTGCGAAGGATCTTTGACCAAAGGTCTTGAGATTGACACTTGAACAGTGAAGGCCCACAGTGTGCGAAGGGTCTTTGACAAAGGCCCTAAGACTGACACTCGGAACAATGAATGACCACAGTATCGTAAGATCTTTGACCAAAGGTCTTGAGATGGACACTTGGAACGGGGAGATTAGGGTATTTCGGCTGGCTTGACGTACTGCACTGATGACACGGAATCACCATAGGCTGTGAAAATTAAAAAGTTGAACAGAAACAATGCCATAGATAATAATGGCGCTGATACTATCCTCGTTATACTACGAAACCGTATTTCCTCCATTAAACGCACGTGCGTTTATATCTTTCAGACACTATTTACCCCCGGCGTTTAATTGCAAAGATAATAATGCGCAAAACGATGTGCTTAAAGACTATCCCGTCTCCAACAGTCTCACTCAGCCAATCGGCTCGCCTCAACCCAACTGGTTTCATGATGTTAGTAACGGAATAAGCCGAGGGGTCCTGAATGAGTGAACACAAGTTCTAACGTCTATAACTCTTACAAACCGTACAACCCTTCTTCGAAAATCTCCAAATGTGGGAAGTCATGAAATGTAACTAACATATATTATGACAAATGTTTGAAATAAATATTTATTTTTAATTTCGTTTTCAATACGATTTGTTTGGTTGTTGTTTATCGCCAAACCCACCGATATTCCAGCTATGTGATGGCGGTCTGTACATAATCGATCTGGACCAGGCAATCCAGTGAATGATAAGCATAAGCATCGAAGAAACCAAGCTGGGATGCGATGACTGGCGATCAACAAAGTCCTCGAGCCAAACCACATCCATTTAGTCGCGTCTTACGACCAGCACAGATGCTAGGAACTTCTTCTAACCCGGAGTTTCCACTGTCCCAAAAGTAGTCGCCTCCAAAAAATAGCAGTGGGGGGACTCACTATCAACCAAGTCACAGAGCCTGCACAGACTATGAACCAAGTCTCGACCAGCGTAGGTTGCCGGGAGCCAATAGACTTACCCGGACTCCCCACGGAGAGCCAATACGAATTACGTGTTCTTAACCTACGTGTGGTTGAGGTCACCAGGAGCGTTCCGTATCCGTCAACAGTGCGTTTCATCACACATCATGTCACAGTTTCATCATCGGGAACCCCCCACCCCACCCCAAAAAAAACAAAAACATGTCTTATAGATCAAATCTAGTGCACAAGAGGTGTAGCAATTCCGTTCTCTACATTTCTAGGTTAAAGTACATGTATAAACACAATAATCACTTACAAAATACCCGTGAAGATTCCGGGGTCGAATATGTCTTCAGCAACCCATGCTTGAATCGATGCTCATGATATTCATCACTGGATTGTCTGGTCCAGGCTCAATTTGTTACAGACCGCCGTCATATAGCTTGAATATTGCTGAGTGCGTCGCAAAACAACCAACCAACCAACCTACACTACTTTTGGGCCACATGGAAGATTTTTCACCGTAATAAGCGGACAAAGTGACAAAGTGTGGCATTTATTGAAACTTACTTTTTTTCAAGGATCGAGAACTGAACCTTTTTTCGAACGAATGAACGAATGAACGAAGTCACTTGGCAATTATATACCCTTTTGCACTGATGTTTTCTGTACAAAATACACAAGGCAATATGGGCAGCCATGTATTTTTCTGCCTAAAACGGGATTGTAAAGATTGCTTGCAGATTGGTCTTGAAATTGGTTATAAGAGCGGGGCGATTAAAACGGTGAATACGGTAAGGTAAATGGCAACGCAGATTCGGAAGCGGCTGTAAAATTCCTAAATCGCCAAGTGATGATCGCCGCTCACCACAAACATTTTGTAAGTTGGTTGGTTGGTTGGTTGTTTAACGCCGCACTCAGCAATATTCCAGCTATATGACGGCGCCGTCTGTAAATAATCGAGTCTGGACCAGACAATCCAGTGATGAATATCATGAGCATCAATCCACGCATTTGGGATCATGACGTGCATCCATCAAGTCGGCGAGACTGACCTCCCGATCCCGTTAGTCGCCTCTTACGACAAGCATAGTCGCCTCTTATGGCAAGCATGGGTTGCTGAACATAAAACATGATATTGCCCGCATGAATGATTCTAAATGATAGTTTTTTGTTATTTATTCCTCGTATCAACATAAATGGTTTTCTGTTACGATTGAGTCAATCTGCTACAGATTAGACACACGCCAGAGATCGCAGATCAAGTTAATATATCTCAGATCTACCTTACATGTAAAATATTTGAATGACGTTTTGATAATTCCCAGGCAGAATCTACCCCGTAACAACGGTGGAAAACATATACCCGACTGTCATGACAACAGACATTTTTTTGCCGATGTCTGTAAGCTTTGCAAATTCAAACTCCTTACAGGGAAATGGAGTCGCACAAATAGAACCACAAGAGTAATGGTGCGGTTGATAGTGAGGTCAAATGCCTTTCATTTCCTGGAGTATCCTTCCACAATCTAAGAATAATCAGGAATGGAGGGGCCAGATCAGTTTATATGTTATTGTGAAACTTTCGCTTTCTTCCTTCCGAGAGGTTTGATCACATACGGAATTTCTGTACGCCGAATCAAATAATGGAGAAAAAAACAATGTACAGTCCTATAGTACTCGACACGAAGAATTGAACCTAGCTCATATATTACAGGGGCGGTCGGGTAGCCTAGTGGTTTAAGCGTTCGCTCGTCACGCCGAAGACCCGGGTTCGAATCCTGACATGTGTACAATGTGTGAAGCCCATTTCTGGTGTCCCCCGCCGTGATATTGCTGGAATATTGCTAAAAGCGGCGTAAAACCATACTCACTCACTCATATATTACAGTACGTGATTAACCCTCTTGGTGCCACGGGACCATATATGGTCCCACACTTTTCACACCCTCACAGTGCCACGACATGGTCCCGTGAATATGTCCCTTTTCAACTGTGAATTAAGATGTCAAACGCTGAGTGGGCAAAATCAAATTTATTACAACCATCCGCCTAATTATCTCAGCTTTAACATCATGTAACTCATATGTTATCAGTGCTACGGATTGCGATATATGGTGAGAGAAAAATAGAGTTGTTACCGTTCTTCTCGATCTTTTTCTGCCATGTTGAACTTCATGCGAATGACGATTATTTTGGTTTGTTATGAAACCATGTCACATACACGTAACTATTATAGCAGACAGCCAATTTGAAAATGAAAACTGATAAGACTGGTCAGAAAGATTTACTTTTCCCCACTGTGCTGTTATTGGTGTGAGACTACTGACGTTTAGTCTGCAACGGAAGTTTCTTGTTCAAGTGTGGCATATTTTTATCGAACGTGTGCCATCGCGATTTAGCACGGCTCTAGAGACGAGACCGCCTCCGTGGCCTAGAGGTAGAGCGTAGCACTAGCACTATAAATCGGCATCAGTCCGGACTAGTACAAGCAGCCACACACACACACGTGCATGCACGTCGCTTTATAAGTGCAATAATCTTGGACGCGACGTTAAACCCAATTTCACCTCACCTCTAGAGACGAAACGACAGTGCAGATTGTCTTTCTGTTCATGATGCTGATTTACAGAAAATATTCAAATCTAAGATATGGAAAGATAGCTATGATCGTGAATATTAAGGTGGTATAGTGTATGAAAAGCGTTAGTGCAAACTGTTTTAAGAATATGCTACCCACATTCATACAGTTTGCACATCGGTTTTTCGATTCATACCTCAATGAACCGAAAATCTTAGTCAATCCTTAAATATATAAATATGTATGTATATAATCTAGGATGTAGGGTAGCCTAGTGGTTAAAGCTCGTCACGCCGAAGACCTGGGTTCGATTCCCCACATGGTTAGAATGTGTGAAACCCATTTATGATGTCCCCCGCCATAGTGCTAATGGTGGCGTAAAACAATACTCACTCACTAATCTAGCATGTATACTCAACAACAAAAGTTCCTGTGACACCAATATTTTAGTGTATTTTTCAAACAAGTAAAGTTTGGTTTTCAATATTGTAGTACATATATATGGAATCAAGTCACAAAAACGCAACTACTACAGAAAAGCATGCATTCCATGCAAAAGTTGACTTTTATGCAAGCCCCATGCATTTCACTACCCAAGAATGGGTATAAAAACATGTGCGTTAACGGGATTCCATATGCATTGTTTAGCATCGTGCTGACAACAACCACTCAGAAAAAACAACAAAATTACGCAATTATTCAACATTACGAAATGCCACGCCTATCCGAAAATGAGCGTCTGTGAGCCATTGGTATGCTTAAGCAGGATCGAGTCAACGTGATGTTGCAAGACAATTTAACGTCTACAGAAGCACCATTTGGTGTTTATGGCAACGTTGGCAACAGACGAATGCAGACAGAGACCATACTCGGAGTGGTAGGCCACGCGTAACCAATAATCGACAAGACAACTGGATTCGAACAACACACCCACGAAATCGATTCCAGCCAGCAACAGTAACTGCAAGAAGCATCCCTGGCCTTCGAAGAATATCTTCACAAACCGTACGTCGTCTCCTCAGATGTGCAGGGATTGTCGCCAGAAGACCCGCCAGACGTCCCATTTTGACAGGAAACCACCGTCAAGCACGTCTACACTGGTGCAGACAACGTCTACGCTGGACGGCCATGCAGTGGGGACAAGTTCTATTCACTGACGAGTCTCGTTTTCACCTCAGCCACAGCGATGGACGGATTCGAGTGTACCGACGTCGAGGTGAACGTTACGTCAATCATTGTGTCTTGGAAGAAGATCGGTTCAGGGGCGGCAGCGTTATGGTATGGGGTGTGATTACAGCAAGACAGAGGACCCGTTTGATAGTGGTAGAGGGAAAACCGCGACAAGATCATCTGCCCTGTTGTTCTACCGTTTTTGCGTCGTCATGGCCCAGGCATTACCTTCCAACATGACAACGCCCGGCCTCATATTGCTCGACTTCTTCAGGATTCTCTTCAACAAAACAACGTGAATGTCATCCCCTGATCGGCTCGCTCCCCTGATCTATCACCAATCGAGCACATGTGGGATGAGATGGATCGGCGCCTTCGACGTCAACCACGTGTTCCACAGGCACTCCAGGAACTTCGAAACATGCTCCAGCAGATATGGACAGATATCCCACAGGACTTTGTGCGACGGCTGGTCCATTCCATGAGACGAAGATGTGTTGCTTGCATCGCAACCAGAGGTGGACACACACGCTATTGATTTGTAAATTGACATTTTGGCTTGTTCATGTTTTTATGAAATCACGCATTTTCTGAAGTGAGTTTGGCAAATTAAACAATTTGAACACTTACAGGAGTCTTTTTTCTGTTGCAAACCGAAATTGTTTCAGATTTGGTAAAAAACATAACTTTGCATTAAATCTTATTCAATGTCACAGGAACTTTTGTTGTTCAGTATATTAAGAATTGATGAACAATTCGGCATTGAATTTCAACAAACAAAAGGAAAAGACTTTAAGATGATTCATTTGTTCTGTGGAATCTGAATGAAGACAATTTACAGTGTTTGATAGATATTTTCCAGATACTCTATCCAAGTTTAACCTTTACATTAGAGATGAGCGATAAAAATAAATCGTGTCTAGATGTAATGGTTACAATATCAAACAATAACATTGAAACAGATGCACTGTATATTACAAACCAACCGATTACATTAGCACGTAGAATCTGCGCGATAGTACCTAATTCAGATCGTGCACAATATAGACTCGATGTGATCTTCTAAAACCTGAAGATAGACCTGACGAGAGTGTTCTCCCTTTTGTTACAACCCTTCATCCCCCAAACCCGGAAATATTGGGAAATGTTCGGGAGACACTGTATTCCTTAAATAAGTATAAAGAACTAACACAAAAAATGCCATTAAATAAACGTATTAAAAGTAAAATACAGATTCTTACTCGCGCTTCTTTCTAAAAAAAGAAGAATGTAAAACAGTACTTTCTATGTACCTGAAAACATCAATTGTGCTTCCAGAAACTTGATTTATGTCATACAATGTGCTGGATGCAAAGCCGAATACATTGGACAGACAGGGGATACCCAAAGAGCGAGTGTGAGAGTCCACCGACAACAAATTAAGGAACCCCTATCCCACTCAGTCAACACATTGATCAATATCAATAATCAATATTTTACCCCAACCCAGAATTAGCGGATAAAGGTTGTTTTTTTGTTTGATATGCATTACTTAGAAAAAAGCGATGTTCCTGTATAGATCCTAATACCGTTGTCAAGCAAAACTGCTGCGAGGGTGTGGAATCCAACCCAGGCCCGAGGGAGACACTGGGGAAGGGTGAACACCAAGCAGACCAAACTACCATTTACGGACCACACGGACGCTAGTGACTCGGAAACGGAGTGCTCGGACAGGGACGTTGTCGGTATGTTCAAACTTATAAGGAAAGAAAAGAAATCTGTGAACCAAAAATTTGATAATTTCACTCAAGAAATAAAGAATGAAGAGAAGCTGATACGAGAAGAAAATAAGAAACTTAAAGATAAAGTAGACTATCTAGAACTTAAGTTGGACAACGTAGAAACTCAGAGCAGGAGAAATAATCTGCTATTCCATGGTCTGGACGGGACAACGGGAGAACCGTGGGAGGACTCTGAGAAATGTGTAATGGACTTTATGCGAGATAGACTAGGATTGCACTATTCCCTCGGGGGCGGTCGGGTACCCTAGAGGTTAAAGCGTTCGCTCGTCACGCCGAAGACACGGGTTCGATTCCCGACATGGGTACAATGTGTGAAGCCCATTTCTGGTGTCCCCCGCCGTGATATTGCTGGAATATTGCTAAAAGCGGCGTAAAACCATACTCACTCACTCACTCACTATTCCCTCGGTGTCAAAATTTGATATCGGCACACCCAAACCAAGATGGCGGCAGTCATTCAATGTGTTCTAGATGCTGCAAGGATAATGTTGAAGGGAGAAAAGACTATTCATGTGACGAACGACTTTACAGTGAGAGTTAGGAATGTCAGGATAGGACTCGTCCCGTTACTCGTCGATGCAAGAACAGAAGAAAAGAAAGCGTATTTGTCATACGATAAACTTGTTATTTCCGACAAAGCTTATGTTATAGCGGAGGGTGGAGTCAACTTTGGGCAGGTGGGAAACAGGAGAAAACCGGCGGAGTGTTCCGGGGTATCCCCCCACAGGCGAGAGGATCACACGGCGGAGTGGGGCCACCCCGCCAACGTCACCACGCGACGGACAGTATGACAGCTAGGGACTCGGCAGTGACCGACATGACTATAACCTCAAAGGGAAGTTAGACTCTAATTTGAGCTTATTTCTCCCCCACACTCAATTGTTTAACATCTGTTCCTGGAACATTAATGGGCTGCTCGCAAAAACGAAATTACCGTCAGTCACGCTCTTTTTAGAAAAAAATGATATTTTCTTTCTTGCTGAAACAATGCAACAAGATATTGAAAAAATAAGATATTTATTTAAAGATTAAACATGTCATGCTTTTCAAACAAAAAAGGGTTAAGCACTTTGGTCGGGTTTTTTCCGGGGAGTCGCGCTTTATGTGCGCAAGACCTATATGTCCAGTACATGACAGAGTCCACAGTGGAATAACTGTGTGTTTCTGAGGCTTGAGTCAGACTTGAAGACCAGTGAAGATTCCGGGGTAGAATAGGTCTTCAGCAACCCATGCTTGCCGTAAAAAGTGACTATGCTTGGTGTAAAAGGCGACTAACGGGATCGGGTGGTCAGGCTCGCTGACTTGGTTGATGCATGTCATCGATCCCAATTGCGTGGATCGATGCTCATGATATCAATCACTGGATTGTCTGGTCCAGACTCGATTATTTACAGACCGCCGTCATATAGCTGGAATATTGCTGAGTGCGGCGTTAAACAACAAACCAACCAACCAACCAACCGACTTGAAACCTCTCATCCTGGGTGGACTGTATGTGCTTTCTTAAGGGTCCCCACTGTACCGCGATCTGGCGGGAGATGACAAAATTGATCAACTATGACTGTGATATCTTGTATTAAGTCTGAGTATGGCACAGACACTGATATGGTTCTATAGGGGGGCCTTAATGCACGAACTGCATCCAAGGATGATTTCATTATAGAGAATGAAAGTGATGTTGAATTGCTGGATCTAGGAGTGATTATGAAAAAGATATGTTCTGTGAAGGAAGAAAATCACAAGATGAGAAAACAAAAAAGTTTGGCTTGTCGTTATTAAAAATATGTAAACAGTGGGGAATTCATATTGTGAATGGAAGGACACCGGATGACTTGGGGGGCTGTTTGACGAACATAGGCCCAAATGCGACTAGTTTGGGAGATTATTTTCTTGTATCATAAAACAATTTTAATGCTATCAAAGATTTATATGTACACAGCAGAACGGAGTCTCACCATCTGTCCCTAGACTAACCTTTAGTCTCTGAAATGAACATATTTTAAAGAAAAAACAGTTGTTAAATTATAGTTATAAACTATAATAAAAAGGAGCCTAGAGACTTTCTTGATTTTACTGCAGTAATCTAAGACTTGCCAAACATTAAAGACTTGCATGGGCTTGGATATATTTGTTTCAGGTTCTGTATGACAGACTAATCTGCCCCTTTCCTGTCAATTGTTACATTCTATTAGTCAGCCGCCGTCATCGAGTGAACAGGAAACATTAATTACAATGGATGTTCATAGATATGTGTTGTCCGAGGAAAGATACAAGTCCTATATAGACAATGTCGCTTCTCCCCCAGCAAAAGCAATCATTAACAGCTTTCTTCATTGCGTTCACTTAAATGTAAACGAGGCTGCTGCCAAACGGTGTACTTTGTTTCAGATCATTGGTGCACACATGGAAAAGACGCCGACTAATTTTAAGGCTGCAAATAACCAACCTGGGTGGTTTGATGAGGAATGTTCAATCAAAAAACTGAATTAAATTTGATCGATTACATATTCTTCGAAAATCAAAAACGAAAACAAACCTAGAAGTGTATTTAGAGCCCAAACAAGATTTTTTTAAATCTCCCCCCATTTTATATTATATTCTCGATAATCACATGAACAACTGTAAAACATTTTTATTCACTTACTGGCTAAAAGACAACTTTATCTTAAAAACAAGCCATCATCTGACTCTGAGTATTTACAATTTCTGTGTGACGCCACACCCCCACGTTATAGTGCAAGTATTCGTGATAGAAATGTCTGAAAACCTATGCTGCTGAAAGCTCTGATCGAAAACAGGAGAATTCGCGACGGTTGCCCGGTTTTCGATCATATTTTTCGGAGTGTTTTTTTAAAACTTTGATTATATCTTTACGCGGAAGATGATTTTTTCCGAGAATTAATGTTTTAAAAAACGCGATATTCTGCGTTTCCGCGGAGATTTCACATCCCTGCATCAACCAATTTTTTAAGTCAGCGAGCCTGACTAGCCGATCCCGGTAGTCATCTCATAGACAAGCACAATCTACATCACAATTTGATACAGAAACACCGAATATGGTATCAGCTTGTTTCAGATCCAAATTATAAGTAATGGTAGGTTAGAATATAGGCCTTCAGCAACCCATGCTTGCCGTTAAAGGTGACTATGCTTGTCGTAAGAGGCGACTAACGGGATCGGGTGGTCAGGCTCGCTGACTTGGTTGATGCATGTCATTGTATTTCCAATTGCGTGGGACCCGTGAAGATTCCGGGGTAGAATAGGCCTTCAGCAACCCATGCTTGCCGTTAAAGGTGACTATGCTTGTCGTAAGAAGCGACTAACGGGATCGGGTGGTCAGGCTCGCTGACTTGGTTGATGCATGTCATTGTATTTCCAATTGCGTGGGACCCGTGAAGATTCCGGGGTAGAATAGGTCTTCAGCAACCCATGCTTGTCGTAAAAGGCAACTATGCTTGTCGTAATAGGATACTAACGGAATCGGGTGGTCAGGCTCGCTGACTTGGTTGATGCATGTCATTGTATTTCCAATTGCGTGGGACCCGTGAAGATTCCGGGGTAGAATAGGTCTTCAGCAACCCATGCTTGCCGTAAAAGGCAACTATGCTTGTCGTAAGAGGAGACTAACGGGATCGGGTGGTCAGGCTCACTGACTTGGTGGATGCATGTAATCGTATCCCACTTGCGTGGATCGATGCTGATGACATCAGTCACTGGATTGTCTGGTCCAGGTTTGATTATTTATAGACCGCCGTCAAATAGCTAGAATATTGCTGAGTGCGGCGTTAAACAACAAACAGACATGAGGTTCATTTTAGCATGATGGCGCATGCAGGGGGACAAGGTCAAGCAAGGTCAATGTTTACAGTGAAATTCTGTTCAATCCAGGGGGATCCAAATTCAATATGTTACCTATGAACACACAATGCTATTTAGAAAGTGGTCAAATGTATCAAATGTTATATTTGGGATAACGCTTTCTTAGTAAAGTACAGATTCTTGTACTTTTGAATGGTTGAGTCCCATCCGGGATTCGAACCCACCCTGCCAGAGTGAAGCACCTAATCGCCAGCACACAAAGTCAGCAATCTAACCCACTCAGCCACCGAGCCTGCTACAAACATTACTTCGACTTGTGCATAACCTCGTGTTACTTCCCGTAACATCAATACATGTTGAACTTGAACTATTCTTGTTTTGTAAATTATGTTAAAAAAACAATTATTCACCACAAAACGGGTGATACTATGTTTTATCGACCCAAGAAACTGATATTAACCTCGACCGCCGGCATCGGACTATATCAGTTTCTTGGGTCCGTAAAACATGTTTGTTTGTTTGCTGTTTTAACACCGCACTCAGCAATATTCCTGGTATATGGCGGAGGTCTGTAAATAATCGAGTCTGGACCAGACAATCCAGTGATTGACATCATGAGCATCGATCTACGCAATTGGGATCATGACATGCATCCATCAAGTCAGCGAGACTGACCACCCGATCCCGTTAGTCGCCTCTTACGACAAGCATAGTCGCCTCTTATGGCAAGCATGGGTTGCTGAACATAAAACATGATATTGCCCGCATGAATGATCCTAAATGATAGTTTTTTGTTATTTATTTCTCGTATCAACATAAATGGTTTTCTGTTACGATTGAGTCAATCTGCTACAGATTAGACACACGCCAGAGATCGCAGATCAAGTTAATATATCTCAGATCTACCTTACATGTAAAATATTTGAATGACGTTTTGATAATTCCCAGGCAGAATCTACCCCGTAACAACGGTGGAAAACATATACCCGACTGTCATGACAACAGACATTTTTTTGCCGATATCTGTAAGCTTTGCAAATTCAAACTCCTTACAGGGAAATGGAGTCGCCCAGTGTATATAAAACATTGACCATAGATGTACGTGATCCATTGATCCGCCCCTCCAAAAAACAAAACAAAAACAAACAAAAACAACAAAAACAAACAAACAACAAACCAAACAACTACAATAACAACAACAAACAAACAACACCAAAAAACAAAAATAAAAAGGGAAAAACAACTCAATTCTCAACTTCCCGGGGAGTATAACATATAGGTCATACTTGAGAACTTTCTGTGTTCTGTGTATCCATTGCGAGTGCACATGCTCTAAAATAGAAAATAAAAATCGTCGATATCTTACGTTGTGCATGTCAGTGATTTAATGGTTTAATATATTCGGCTTTATATCTGTTCAATACATATACACCTTTAAACACATCAGTCGCCATGTTATATATTTAGCAAAAGTAAAGTTTTCTTCATATACGCATTATTGGGACCCATAATTGTTTACATTGTGTTGTTTCAAGTTAGAACTGGCCAGGCATAAAAACCACATTGTACATTCCGCTGACAAGGTCGCAGTCTATAAATAGCCTGCTCACCATTAAGCGAACAGAAAACATAAACACTCGGAACACACTCGATGACTTTCTCCACCCGGTATTTCGGGTAGATTTTAATGACAGTGTAAGAATATTACCTGTCGTCGGCAATATCAAAAGGAGGTGCTCCTTCTCACCTTTAGGTCAAAGGTCAACAAACTTAAGTAAAGAATGTCAGTTTTAAAATATATGATCTTTCTCTATTAGTTACCAATAAAGTACATCACTAACAGTCTATTAGCGAAAGCGTGACATTTGGGCAGCATATAGCCAAGTTGAAGTCTGTATCGAAATCAAATTGTGTTTACGCCGGACTATTTCCTCACGCGCAGTGTCTCAATTTGATATCGGCACACCCAAACCAAGATGGCGGCAGTCATTCGATGTGGACAAGTGGTCACCAAACATGGTGCTACGTCGTGAACCGCGGGATTATAAGCTTATGTTTACATTTGGGACGATAATTTAAGGTCTGGATAGTTTATTAGTTAATGCAGGATATTGGCCATCCCCTTTAGCCAGAAAATAGCGTGATAGTTGTGCACTGTCATAGAGCTTACCTTGACGGAATCTGATTTGAGAATCCTGTTACGGAATGAAAATGGCTGGACACCAGCAGGTAAAACAAAATGTAAGTACATTTCTATACTAATTTAATCAATTTAGCCACTTTGCATTATCATTTCGTTATTTTAGTGCATGTTGGTGTCTTGCTACAAAGAAACGAGTACCATCTTCGAAACATCCCCCTCGAGACAGGTAGAGGAAGACATATTTGCACTAACTGGGACAAGTTGTCACCTGAAGAAAGAAGAGGTCAACTGACACTTTGTTGATATCTCAAAAGGGCGATGATTAATATAAGTAAATAATCATATATTTATATTTTGTTCATATTCACAGTAGTAGTGTCTACAGTTAGTCAAATACATCAATGTTGATGATCAGATTTGTTGACATTTTCTTGACATTCGCCACAATATGGGGTTGGGCCTTCTTGCTACTTGCAACTTTCACAGTCCTAACTGAGTTTACATATATAAGATATATCAAACTAAGTAAGATATCCCAAAGACTTATTGGATAACACAACATATACAAGTTAATGCATCATCATGGTCATGTTGTGAACTCATGACAGCCTTTTTCAAAAGTCACACATGACTACCCATGCTAAGTGTAACAGTCTGTCCTGCATCATTGATAATGTTATGCAGCAGTAGATGTATTTGTTCAAGTGGGTTTATAACAAGTAAAATACATGTGACAAGTTCCAGGGACATTGCTGTTGCTCTATTCAGCTGAGTGACAGGGTAAAGTACATAATGTGATAAACATTACATTTTTCAGGCCACCTTTGCAAATTAAAAAACTAACTTTTAGCAGTAGATGTCATTGAATCCACTAGTCCAAAGCCTGACTCTAGTAAAATCAGGTTGACTCTGGTAGACTCGTCTGATAATAGTCCACACTGTAACACTAAAGTCTTCTGAAAATGTTGTTAAGAAACAAATTCGGGCTACATTCCAAGGTTTTGGCATGTTGAGAAAATAACATCAGTTTCCTTGGTCGAATGTTCACATGGAACAGGAAGGAATAGATCTAAGATATTTTGACCCAAGATGTATTCCTTCAGTGAGTATACTACTGTATCTTGTAGGCTGATGTCACTGACATGGATCACTTCTGAGATTTGGTACACACATCACGAACATACAGTGTACCGATAATCAATGCTATGCTTGATTAATTCTCCAAACATGATTGTTAAGAGGTTAAAATGCATGTATTGTTTTCAATGTTTTACCACGCCAGAAGCCTATGTTGATGGATTTGACATGAGAGCACCCTACCTGTGCTTGTTGGTTTCACCAAAGTGGTAAACATCTGAGACCAGCATCACTTTAAGCTTTCCTCCCATATTTAGCTGACACTCTGTGGTATGACTGTAATTCTGTTCAAAAGTCATGTTTAACAGCCGTAGAAACTAACATTTCTTGTACACTAGTCCTTATAATGATAACATATAGCAAAATCCTAAAAAATTACAAATGCCTACTAGTCCTTATGATACCTTAACTATTAGGCAGTTTGGCAAGGACTGCAGGACTAGTGCCAATTTCTGATGCTGTTTAATAAAACTCACTGTTCTTTTAGTAAATGATCAAATTTAAATAATCAACATCAGGTGTTAGGCAGTTTACTGTGAAATCTTTCGCTGAAACACTCCCATAAAGACACGTGAAATTGTAAATAACTAGAAGTATTATTTCTAGATTATAACTGAAGATTCGTCAGTTGGATAAAAACAGTTGTGGCCATGAGTGATGTTAACATTTCAACCACCTACTAGAACAGGCGGCCCCCAGATACTTTTAGCTAAGCCCAGTAGATGAAAATGGCCTGTGGTGTTGCAATTTGCTGTGCAGAGTTGCTTCCCTTAGTCAGCTGTGCCACAGTATGCAGGTGAAGTTGTGGAGGGGGTGTGCAGGGTGGGTGTCCTTGAGGGTTGCTGCAGTCAGTGTGAAATAGTCTAAAAATATTGTTGGCCAGATCATGCAGATGCATGTCGTCAAAACAATAATAAACTCCTCAGGTGCTTAGTTTCAAAAACTGGTTTATCATGAGTTTTGATCTGAAATTGACCCATTTGTACTCGACCTCTTTAATGATCCATAGTTTCTCAGGACCGACTCCCTTCTCATATGGCGTGTAGATAGTTCAGGTGGCTGACACAGTTGTGGAATGAGTCACACTTCACTGTGCAGAGCAGGGATATTGCTAAAGACAACTCATATGGGAAATTTTAGACCACTTTCGAGGGATTTTATCCAGTTCAGAGAGCGGTATTTGTCCTGAAATCTTCAACAATAGTCTGTACAAATTCCCAATATTGAATTAACATTTCCCAGTTCATGCTTTGTAGAGGTGAAATGCATTTCCCTGATAACAAAACCATTAAAGAAGGGGAGGCTTGATGCTTAGATTTACATTAATTGTACATTGATTTACTATCGCATTGTATGCAGTGTGAAAATAGAATGTGAAAATGAGGACTTTAAAAAAGTCAGGTTCACCCTTGGTCTGTCGTCACCTACCTGGTCTTGTGTTTAGAAGTAGTTCATTTCTAATACCTGAATCACTTTGGTCTTTCCTCCTAGATTAAACTGACATGACATGATCACCTGATAAGCATGATAAGTTATAAATGAAACATTGTTCAAGGTGGTGTTTAGCCTATTCGCTAACTCACTTCACTTATGGGTCAGTATGAATCTTTAACTTAATGGTAAGACTGAAGATTTCTATTAGCATGATTAGTACATGCAACATGTTCAATTAAAGGAGAAAGGTGTTTGATGCTCATTCGAGTCATTGTTTATTTGAATAAAAGTCGATCTGTTTTATATGCAACACTTCTTGAATGTACATGTGTGACATGCACACATCTCTAAGACAATGATTAAGGCTAGACTAAAAACGTTTCTCTTTGACAAATATTACCCTTTGTATATGTAAGCAGACCTGTGAAGATTCCGGGGTAGAATAGGTCTTCAGCAACCCATGCTTGCCGTAAAAGCTGACTATGCTTGGTGTAAAAGGCGACTAAAGGGATCGGGTGGTCAGGCTCACTGACTTGGTGGATGCATGTAATCGTATCCCACTTGCGTGGATCGATGCTCATGATATTAACCACTGGATTGTCTGGTCCAGACTTGATTATTTACAGACCGCCCTCATATAGCTGGAATATTGCTGGGTGCGGCCTTAAACAACAAACCAACCAACTATGTAAGCGCCATGAGCACATAAGCTGGTGTGGCGTTTGGCGCCATACAAATGGACTCATTATTATTATTATTAATAATTACTTATTACTTTAAATCATAATTTCTAGATTTTATTAATAAGAACAAGTTGTACCATGAAAAAGACCTGCATCCTTGCAGCAGTAGAAATTGGCACTAGTCCTGTAGTCCTTGCCAAATTGCCCAGTAGTAACGGTATCATAAGGACTAGTAGAAATTAGCCATTTTTAAGGGTTTTGCTATATGTCATCGTTATAAGGACTACTGGACTAAAATTGTTAGTTTCTATCGTTGGTCCTTGTACTGTCTGCTTATCTAGACTTGGCTATTAGGATAGAATTCCTATACTTATCATTCAGTTTAGACTTGGAGCAAGGCTAGTAATGTGCTGAGAAAGGCCAGGTCATGTTTACATTTAGTGGGAAAGTGACACAACTGACAATGTCAGTAAAAGTCTTTTAAGTTTGAACTAAGACTGTTATAGAATTATTTGGCTAACACTAAGTCAGCTTTTACCAAGCTATTTATTATTCAAGTTATAAAATTAGTCTGTTACAAACACTTTTGACATTTTCAGTTAATTTTACTGTTAATATTGACTATTTTCATGATCATCTGATCTTACCATACATGCTAGATTGAACACAATAGTACATGATGCAGGCTAGTCTTTCTCACAGTCCCTAAACCAAATTATTTTCTCTTCTGCCCAGCCCTTCCTGAAATACAAAAGACCGAAATGGAGCAGGTCTAGATTTCCCTCAGGTGCTGAATCTCCCATATAACTGTGTCCCCTTTTCAATTTATTTGCTTCTATCAAAATTATATAATTTCTAGATGCAGCCTTGTGGCTAATGTCACACACTGTCAAAATAATAGTTTACCATTTGTTAGTTTACATAGTTGTCTTTGTATGTTGTTCAATATTCTGTGTACTGCAATTGGTTGTGTGTGCCCTGTACAATGCTGTCCATGCAGGGGTAGTTATTACACATGTGAAATATGGTGTATTTATCCTACCTACGCTGTAATAATCACACATATCACTAGTGAGGTTCAATACTTATGCATTGATGTTATTTTAGCATTGACAGTTGTTTGTTAAAAGATTGTGTTATTTTACATGATCAAGAGGGGTTGTGCAGGTGAAGATGTTTGTGCGCGCACACCTCTTCTTTTGTTCAGACACCTTATGTTTCAACCGATTGTGTGCAGGGTTTCAGATCAGTTAATTTCTGGGACATTGATTCTTATCCGAAATGTCTAAAGGGTCATTTTCAAATTTGGAAATGATATAGAAGAATGTCTTATCAAAGATGGTAAACTATAATCATTGAAATATCATTTTGCCATTTGTACCTAGCCAAATCTCAGCATGTGTTTTTGCACCTTATGTGATTTGAGTCTTGTGTGCATCCACCTTTTTCAAACTCCTTGATCTATCCCTTGTTTTGCTGTGATTTGGACAGTTTTAACCATGTTAACAGCCTAATAGTTTTGCTTGGAGTTGAGTCAATCTGTCGCAGACTTCAAAAGTTGTATAAGCTTAAATTACCTTGATCACAATATTCACCCCTAAAATAACACTATACATGCTATACCACCAGATTAGCATTTATTTAATTTTACTGGTTCTTAAGGAAATATACTAGACTCGGACCAGCAGAACAGTATTGGTGTCAATCACTGGACATGTATCGTTTTACATCTATATCATTTGTATATGTGACCTCTGAAACTCCCAGTGTTGGAAAGAGATCTTGGCATCCTTGAGGGTTGTTCCTATGGTAATTTGGTTTCAGGGCCCCCCTGAATGTTCAACTTCTAATGTCGGCACAATCACAAGGGCCGCTTGACTTTCAGTCCACTGTTGTGAACTTATGCAGTTACTGGAATGATGAACCTGACTATGTTAATGATTAATTATGATCATTAGGAACTACTTTGTATAACAACTGGACACCTATCTTGTTAAAAGAGGTAGGGCCATATTGCTAGCATCATTATTGGGATCTGTTGTTCGGGTACATGCTACTGGTGGACTTACCATGTTACAGTTCATCCTGATATGTTAGTATAAGGATTATTATACCATTAGCATTATTAATGAACTGGATGGCCATATTGCTAGCATCATTATTGGGATCTGTTGTTTGGGTAAGGTGCTACTGGTGGACTTACCATGTTACAGTTGATCCTGATATGTTAGTATAAGGATTATTATACCATTAGCATTATTAATGAACTGGAGGGCCATATTGCTAGTATCACTATTGGGATCTGTTATTTGGGTAAGGTGCTACTGGCGAACTTACAGTTGATCCTGATATGTTAGTAGTTGTTCAGGAACACACCTCTGGACTATTATACCATTAGCATCATTAGTTGATTGGATGGTTTGGAAAAAAATGTTTGAAATTGTGATACAAAATGGGGCTGTTATGATTCACTGGCGCATTCGGTGAATCAAACCGTATCCATTCATGAATTGAATTTGGTATTCGTGGCAACTAGAATCGAATATTTATGAATATGCAATCATGAGCATTTACATACCCTGTACCTAAAAATGTCCATAAGAACATAGTATATGCTTAGATTTATTCAAAAACAATACTCTTATAATATTTAATGTGACAGTATTGTGGTCACTGGTCATTGTCGCTTTTGTGCAGATACAAGTACCTGGATAAGTGCAGTTTATAAATGTATAATATATTAATAATTAACAAACCATATCAAATAATTTATGTTACTGTATTCATGAATTAATATTAGTATCCGTTACCCTATATTTGTGATATGAATCGTATTCAGGTTGTCAGTTGGTGCCTGTTGCTGTTTAGGGATGTTTAGAATGTTAATTTTTTCTGTTTCCATGACTTTGACTCTGAAGAGTAGTGGTTAAAGCGTTCACTCATCACACTGAAGACACGGGTTTGATTCCCCACATGGGTTCAATGTGTGATTTGATGTCATTTCTGGTGTACTCTGTCGTGATACTGCTGGAATTTGTAAGACAATGCTCACTTACTCACTTTGACTCTGTTCATAATGGTCATACCGGACAGAGAAATACAAAGTTCTGAATCCCCATTCCCAATCCCAATTCCCAATCCCAATTCCATGGTACTCTTGTATACATGGTATACGGACAGACGGAGTAGACAGAAGTTGAACTTACTGCAACAGTCAGATGATTTGTTCTTTTGAATTTGTGTTCTAATAATTTATCTTGACCTTCACACAGGCTTATATTCAGCCCCAAGTCTGCAGTAAATGTATGAAAAAAATCACCAATTCCCCAGAATTTACCAAAATAAGAACATTAAAAAAGTCAAAATTATAAACAGTATCACCTTTTTTGCAAATTGTCTGCCAAGGGCAGTGGATTCCAAAATAAACCCTTAATGTGTATCAAAACACCTGTTTCATGTTTCAAAATAAACTTGAGTATTCCTCATGGCATGAAGACCCTAATTTTTGTGTATTTCCCCCTTGACCACTAGGCTTGCTTCGCAAAGTAGGCAACCTACTGCACAAAGTAGAAAACCTGCTTCACAAAGTAGGAAACCCACTTCACAAAGTAGAAAACCTGCTTCACAAAGTAGGAATCCCGCTTCACAAAGTAGAAAACCAGCTTCACAAAGTAGGAAACCTGCCTCACAAAGTAAGAAGCCTGCTTCTCAAAGAAGAAAACCTGCTTCACAAAGTATGAAATGTGCTGCTCAAAGTAGGAAACCCACTTCACAAAGTAGGAAACCTTTTTCACAAAGTAGAAAACCCGCTTCACAAAGTAGGAAATTGTAGGGCACCACTATTGACTTTTCTTATCTCCAAGGACCCAGCAGTTCATAGTAACTCATGCGTGTCATTATGTGATCTGTAATTTAGTTGACTCTGTGGGGCAAATTCTTCCCACCCTGGTTTTGAATTGGCTGTGTGTGTGTTTGTTGTGTTGGAGAATATCGCCCTGTAAGCTGGAAATTCCGATAACATAATGTTTTATAGATTATAAATCAGATTTGCTTGGAAAGTAATTGCCGTCCATTGCCCATGCAGCAAATGTTTATTGCCAGTGCATTCCAAACGTGTTTAAACATTGGCACTGCAAGATAATGACATTGAGTAATGCTGTACCTGTGTCATGCAGAGACAGGAGTCGAATTTCTTGTGGAACATGGAGTGTTTGGGGGCATGTGATGTGGTGTACATGTTGTACCTCACTTGAGACATGGTTGTTTGGTTGTTTGTTTGTGGTTTAACGAAACTATCAGAATGAGAACAGACAATCCGGTGATTGACATCATGAGCATCGATCTACTCAAATGGGGTACAATGAATCGTTTGATAGGGATTACTTAGAAGTTGACAGAAAAAACAATTTTTCCAAACCATCCAATTAACTAATAATGCTAATGGTATAATAATCCTTATACAAACATATAAGGCTCAATTGTAAGTTGAACAATCGTGCCAATAGCATCTTACCCAAATAACAGATCCCAATAATGATGCTAGCGATATGGCTCTACCTCTTTTAACAAGATAAGTGTCCAGTTATTATACAAAGTAGTTCTTAATGATCATAATTAATTATTAATATGGTCAGGTTTATCATTCCAGTAACTGCATAGGTTCATTGCTTGACAGCGGTATAAGGATCTATACCGAAACGTCGACTTGATTGTATTAAAGAAGTTGTTATCTATAAATTGTGTCTAATTTGGGGTACAATGACATGCATCAACCAAGTCAGTGAGTCTTACCGCCCGATTGCCGTTAGTCGCCTCTTTTGACAAGCATTGGTTGCTGAAGACCTATTCTTCCCATTGAAATAGAAAAGGGTCCTGGCCAAACATTGATAAAAAAAATTATGAATTGTCAAAATTATGAAGCTGGGTGCGCAGGTGAGGACAGTGTTCTGCCAAGAAACTGAACAAGTGGGGACAAGGATCCCTTCAGCTTAAGAACATGGGGTCATTTTCAAAACTTGTGGGGGCACACTCTGATAGATCATTGATGCAAAATCCCCGTCCACAGCTAACGCTAGATATACATAAATTGTCTCCCATTGCTTCTTTCTTAGATGTTAGGGCATGCCAGAAACCTCTGGTTGGGGATTCAAATCCCAGTTCCCCCCGATCACCATTAGTATGTCCATTCATGATACGCCTTCCAAATTAATGATTTAGCTATGTCACTGAATTAGATTTCATATGATAATATGCAAAGCTGACATGTCACAGTATTTCTTTCTGTGTTATGCTGTAACCATGGTAACCACATTTCGTCACGAAGCCAGGCATTGAAACTTTCTACCTTTCTCAGTCTGTCACTGGCAGGTTTGCCATGCAAAACTTTCTGTGTTTGGCTGACGTTATCTGTGGTTGGCGATTCTTTGATACTGTGGTCACTCGAAACAGAAACATCTTTGGCAGTATCAGAAGATTGTTTAGGCTGTGTTGACAATGAAAAGAAATTTAATATTGATCTATCTCTGAATATTTCTTGGATTTTGCTGTTCGGCCATGTTTTATTAGTTACGATTAAAGACCAATGAAAATTGTCCAAATGTGTTGCGTGATTCTGATTGGACCATTTGGGACTTTAGCCTATAAAAGGCGCAGATAAAAAAATGAGACACGAAAAGAGGAAGTTTACATTCAATAATTGAAACAGCTGTGCGAGATGTAAATTATATTTTTGAGACAGTCAGTGGCCCCCATAATTATATAATATAAACCCAGCTACATGAACGTGCCCGATTTCCCACTGAGCATAAATATTATGCACCAATCAAATTATTGCAGGAATCATGCGAGGCCGCAACCTAGTCAGAACACTGAGGGGATAAGCCATGAGATTTATCAGGATGTTTAAACCAGGAAAAGGGTGTTATTTTTCTGAAACTGGGATTGAGTAATCATCGGTATTTTCGTTAATTCAGAGTGGAATACAAATCACTTATGCAAACCTGAAACTTTTCGAATGGTTAAAAGTGTTAATAACCACGATAACCTCATTTGGAAATGTTTCCAATCCAATTTGGGAATTGTTACTACTTTAACACGGACCATATAGACATGGAGCTGAATATCTGTCTTGGTCAATCCCTTTGCTCATTTAGCATGTTTAGCTAGGCCAATAGTTTCTTGGTTTACAGGGGTGGTAGGGTAGTGAAGAAGACCCTGGTACGATTCCCCTGGTATGATTCCCCACATTGTAATGATGTGTGAACCCATTTTCTGGTGTTCCCCGACGTGATATTGGTCGGATGCTTCAAAACATGGCGTAAAACCATGTTCACTCACACTTTTTTTATAGGCATGGTTACTTTTAAACACTTAATTTCTACAAAAATAATTTGTTGTGTGCATAAAAGGATCAATAGAATTTTTGATCTTCAAGTTTAACACGCTTCAACGATGGTGATCATTATCATGGGATTATAAATGTATATATTGTACATGGCATGCATGGAGTAAGATAAACAAGCGGGAAATTGTATTAATTGCTCTGTATTATGCAAAGATAGGATGTTATAACTAGTTGCCATGAGACAACTTGAGAGTTTAGCAGTTGGGACAGTTCAAAGCTTTATTCATGTTATAAGTTTTAGAGTTATGATAGTCGAAATTTAAGACACTGTCTAGTTTGTTTAGCTAGGTTTTGAAAATGTTCCGAAAACATTATCCTGATTGTCATGTGTGCCTTATTTCCTCATTAGTATTGATTGTGGATGGTGATAGCGTTATCAATATACTGTAAATCGTGAAATTAATGCGTCCCCAAAATAATGCGACTGCTGACCCCTAGCCAAAAATGTGACTAAATATGAATGCGGCACCCCCTCCTCTCAAGCATCAGTGGATTTATATCTTAAGAAAATGTCCTCTGTCATGTTTACAGGAGAATCCTGACATTACTCCAACCTTACATTAATCCAACCATACACCAAATAGCAGTGCTTATTAATGCTGAGTAGAGTACTTCCGCTAAAACAATACATGCGTGCTGGCTCGTGTCGGCCTTTGATGCAGTCTAGAGGACGAGGACACTCTGTTGCGTGGGTAGCGTCTGTCTGTACTTGCAGGTGTGATCAGTGATGACATGAGTGAGTAGAACTCTTGTCTTGACCCCAGCAGAGACTATTCACAGGATGTAATTAGTGTTTGAATGACATTGTTTATAATAATAAATTATATACATGTACTTGTGCTGCTCAATAAACAGTGATGTGGAATACATAGTTTGTTTTCAGAGTATGTCTAAGTTGGTATATCTGCTATCCAAAATGTCTTATTGTTGATATAAATGCGATGTTTAATAATGCGATCAAAGACCACTCACATTTTTCGCATTTAATTCACGTTCGCGTTAATTTTAAGATTTACAGTAATCATGATAATACTGTTCATGCTATTATCATGATAGATGTTTGATAGTCTTCAGGATACCTTTAACATCAGGAAAGTAGACATGGGCTACAGGCGTATGCTTACAGTTACAGGCTGCTGTTAATATCCCGCCCTCCCGGATAATCACTGTGTGTTAAAGTAATAATGTTTTAATGCTTTAACATATGAGAGCATATTGTAATGACTGTAGGTCTTGTACAAAAAGGTCTAGGTAATAAGGGCACATTGATATTTCCTTCAGAATTAACATTAATGTGAAGATCCTTGCTGTGAATATTTGAAATTTGGGATTCTAAAGAAGCATGTCTTTAAATAACAGTGAGGGATGAGTCATCATGCTGATGGAATGAGGGCTGGGTTTATTTTCTTTAGCTGCTAAAATTCGCAACAAATATACATGTTCCATGTGTATGAGGGTTCAAGGGAGTTAACTCTTATTTTCTTAAAATTGTGTGTAAGTGTGAAACCTTTGATTAAGGTCAAATGCAGAACTATATCGTCAGGCTCATGTAAATTAGCTTTTAGAATTTCTTGCTAAAGTCACAAATGCTATATTTATTTCTCAGACGTTCTATGTTGGCTTGCAACCAAACAAACACCGGAGTAGATGTGAAGGTGGTGACACTTCAGGGTACTTGTGTTCTTGGGGCTTCTAAGACAAGCAAGGGTTTGTCCGTGGAGGATTTGGTAGGAATGTGAATCACTGAGTAGGGATGCCAGAACATGACACCTCTGGTGGGACAGTGGTCAGTGGTCAGTGTTGTGTACCTTTGGTTTCAAGCATGTTTCATAAATTCAAACAAATCACTATTCAGTAATTAGACTCATAACACTGATTCTGGTGGACCTCAGTAACTGACATCAAATTTATGTGTTTGTGTGTTTAACGCCTCACTCAGCAATATCCTAGCTATATGACGGCGGTCTGTAAATGATCAAGTCTGAACATGGCAATCCAGTGATTGACATCATGAGCATCGATCCACACAATAGGGATATGATTACATGCCTCAGCCAAGTCAGCGAGCCTGACCACCCGGTCCCGTTAGTTGCTTCTTACAACAAGCATAGTCGCCTTTTACGGCAAGCATGGGTTGCTGAAGAGCAATTCTACCCCAGATCTTCACGGGTCACATCAAATTTAAGAAAGATAGCAATGTGTATATGGTTTTGCTTCTAAACATAGTGAGTCAATTTTGTTTTATACAGTGAGCATTATTACGGAAATATTTCATAGCTGTAAGTAGAGTCGGGTGAGAAAATCAATGTTTTGGTTGGGGTGTCTTGAGACATTATTTATCGAGGCAATGGGAATTTGCACCAGTCAGTTCATTGGTACATATGGTACAAAGTATCAATTTTTAGAACGTAATATTTACAAACCGTTTCCTGATAACTGACTCAGGGTAGAAAAGTCCTTTTCATCACATATTTATCATGAAACAAAATGCAAATCAAAATGCAAATCAAAATGCAAATCAAAATGCTCAATATTATTTGAAAAAGCATAAATTATGTGTCACAATGTGTGTCATATCGTGACTCAATGATCGCTATATGTATTGATATGTAAGATTGTCATATTGTGACACTCTTACATCACATTATAAGTCCCCGCTGTATTCTGCGATTCAGCTGCCATGTTTTTTTTTGCAGATATGACCACAACTGGGGTATGTAGTTGTGGATTGTTAAAATCTAATGGCTGGTTAACATTATTTGCTTTTATCAACATAAATTAGCTCCAATGGGAGGCCCACGCTGAAACAGCAGCAAACAAATCGTGTCAGTGTACTTGCCATTACCAACTCACTAATGCAGCATGTCAGCAGCGGGTAGACACCCACACTTTGGATCTTTGAAATATGTTGCAGTTGTGTTGTATCGTAGATAATATGAACCCAGGATCTTCGTTTTATTTTCATTTCTATTTGTCTCAAAATTCCAGTAGAGATACATCATTATTAACGCTTTCCTCTCATGCATTTCATATGGCAAGGTTCTCAGTGGTTCTACAGCGTTAGGAATTGGCACTAGTCCTGTAGTCCTTGCCAAACTGCCCAATGGTAAAGGTATCATAGACTAGTAGAAATTTGCCCTTTTTAAGGGTTTTGCTATATTTATATTTATCATTATAAGGACTAGTGGATGGAAACTGTTAGTTTCTAACCTAATGTAATGTGCAAACAACATTCAATGAACATGCAATATAAATATCCAACAAGATTGTATCGCCTCCTGTCCTATTTAAAGCTTTAATTTCAATGTGTGCTGGCCTTTAGTCTTTCAGCACCATAGCTGCGTTCACGTGTTACATCAAGCAGGTAAACATCACATGCAATGATATCTGTGACATACTCAACACACTTGCTCACAAATTCCCTTGCGTATCAACAGTTACCATGGTTACACCTGTTAACATGTTCTATTCTCAAGCCGATGTGGCGTGTGTTACAGACGATCATGGAACCCATGAAGATCTGGGTCTTCAGTAACCCATGCTTGACATAAAAGGCGTTTATAGTTGTCGTGAAAGGCGACTAACAGGATCGGGTGGTCAGGCTCACTGACTTGGTTGATGCATGTCATCGTATCCAAATGTTTGGATCGATGCTCATGATGTTAGTCACTGGATTGTGTACAGACCACCGTCATATAGTTGTGCGATGATAATGAACAAACAAACAAGAAAACAGACGATCATGGCAATGGCATGATTAATGTTCGCAGATTAAGGGTGTCTAGGGGTCATGACTTTCAAATTGAATTTCAAACACTGAGTATGCCGAGTGACAATGTTTGTCAAAATTCTTAAAAGTAGTTGGTCATGATTTGAATAGGCCATTGTCAGAAGGGTATGTTTGAAAAGTCTAAAAAAGGTTGATTGTCCTACTAAAGCTGTTTGCATCTGATATAACTATAAAACTATGAAATCAAACTATTCACAAAATCTAGATCAAGGTACAACTTGCCTGACTGACTTTCATTGCATTTTTTCCTGTTTCTCATAAAGTTTGTTTCAATCAGATTTTATCTCTGATTGATGCATTTGAAAGATGTGTGTGAACATAAATATTTGCCTTTCTGTGAATATATAACCTAGATGGATGTCTAACAATGCTATATGACATTTGAATGCTAATAAAACTGTAACCGGTTTACCAAGTAATAGTGACATGCCTGATATATACCCTACATTTCTTTACCTGTGATGACATTGGGCCTATATGCAGTGTAGTGGTGACGGGTCTGTTATTAATCGGCTAATGAAATAAGGCCGTGTATAACTCCGAGCAGTCAAATGGGCTGGCTCTACGCCATGCATGAACTTTGTGTGAACCTTACCATTGACCAGACCTCACAAGAGTATGGCAAATGGTGCACACGGTGTCAAGCAGGAAATGTTCTGTCAACTGAATGTTCCTTGGTCTAATTACTCACTGGTTTCAGTGTTCGAAATAACTGCCTGCCCGCCTGCCTGTGGCCGGTAACTTTTCTGTTGGTCTGCACGAAATTTTCGTCAATCTGCTTGACTGTCTGGCAGTTATGTATTCAGTTTTATTATAACTCCTCAAAGGTTGTCAAGGTATTAATAGCTATATTTCAAGTATATCCAGACGTGATTTGTTTCGTATTTTGAGCGATTGTAAAAAAATTATAAAAAAATTTTTTTTTTAATTTATTTATAATCACAATAATGTCTGAATGCGGACAGGTAACTTTGAAGATGGGCAGGCAATATTTATGGGTCACCTGCCCGATTGTCCCTTTTGGGTTTTAAAATTATTTCAAATTCTCGTTGGTTACAAATAGCGACTGCATGTATTCATGGGCGATTCAGGAGCAAAGTCAGAGGAAGAAACTAACATTTTAAGTCCACTGGTCCTTATAAAGATAACATATAACAAAACCTTTAAATGTGGCTAATTTCTTCTTGTCTTTACGATACCTTAACTATTGGGCAGTTTGGCAAGGACTACAGGACTTGTGCAAATTTCTAATGCTGATAGTGTGTACAAAGCCCTGAAGTATTCATGGTATTGGTGGTGTGATAAGGGTAAATTATATCATAAAAGACTCATATTGTTGTTGCATGAATGCAGTATTTTGTCTTTTTATGCCAACCGTACAAAAATTTCCCATATCCTATCAAAGGTTGAGCATCTGATACCTCGTTTGAGAGGTTGAGTTCCAACAAAACATGTGTAGTGAATACACACATGCACCTTACGGTTTCTCAATACAGCAAGGCATTAGATCTTTAGGCTAAATATCTTTAGTTTCTAGCTATGTGGTTCACTTGCTCATGTTTTCAACTCTTCTTGTTATCCATTTCGTGTAATCAGTCATGAACTCAGAAATATCACTTTCAATGTCTTCACCATCACCATCCAGAATCCAGGTCTCTGTGCTGCCTAAAGCCACCTCATCTCCCTCGACTTTCAACTGAGCTCAAATGTTTGTTTGTTTGTTTGTTTGTTTGTTGTTTAATGCCGCACTCAGCAATATTCCAGCTATATGACATCAGTCTGTAAATAATCGAGTCTGGACCAGACAATCCAGTGGTTAATATCATGAGCATCGATCCACGCAATTGGGATCAATGACATGCATCAACCAAGTCAGCAAACCTGACCACCCGATCCCGTTAGTCGCCTCTTACGACAAGCATAGTCACCTTTTACGGCAAGCATGGGTTGCTGAAGGTGTATTCTACCCCGGATCTTCACATTCACATTCTACCCCAGCTCAAATGGACTGATACATCAGAGGCGGACTTCCAGGATTTTGAAAAATAGGGGGTGCGCTAGACTAACATCTACTCTCTGAAATGGACCATATCGTAAAGAAAAAACAGTTGTTACATTATCTTAAAAAAAATATGATAAAAAGGAGCCCAGAGACTCTTCATTTTCAGACCTTGACTTGCCAAACATTATAGACTTGCATAGGCTGTATTTGACAGGGTCTGTAAGACAGACTAGGGGACTAGGAGTTACAAAGTGACTTAGCCGATGGCGCAGTTAACATGTAGAGTGTCTTGAGAAAACGGGATTGCACTCTCCAGTGCACACGGTATCAACGGGTCTCCAATTTTACAGTCGTCCTGAGTCGCACATGCAAAACATGAAACAGTTTGTCACGTCATATGAAGTGGGGATGTGAACTGAAACTTGATTGACAGTTCGTTGGTGGAAGTTTGTTGAATTACTCGTGTTTGCTCAATATTTCGAAGCATTTTACTTGTTCGCTACAAGAGTTCGTAACTGCCTCTCAAAATATATTATGGTACACTCGTTATTCCATTCAACATCGAAGTCTTAAAACTGCAAAAACAAATCTCAGAAGAAAGTCCCCAGCCTCAAACAGGGGTTGAGTGGTATTGCATGTGGTTGGTGGAAGAACTTTCCCTACAGCATTGTGTTGAGCACATCAGCCCAAGCAAGCATCTGTTGTTGTAGAAGTAAAGCAGGACGGTTTGTGTTAATCAAGACCACATGTTCCCTGCATAGCTGAAACAAATGTATTGTAGGAATCTGTGTCACTGGAGCACGGCCCATCAATTGTATAATTGTCTCCATGCTTACAACCAATAAGGCTATGTTTGATAACATTTGGATTGGTGCATAAACTCACAGCCTGAAAGAACCCTCTCCATCAATACATTCCTTTACTTGGGAAAGAACAAGTCTGGATTGATATTTCCCATGGCATGCTGGGCCTCAGTATGAGCTAATGGGCACTATTGTTGAAAATTGTTTGCCATAACTGGATGTCAGATAATCAGTTCGGATGAGTTGATGTTAATGCCATCACTTTATTTTGCACATAGACTGATTGAGAGTGGCTGTTATACAGGGTTATGAGGTGCAAAGCCATAACAGGACGATCAGTTGCTGGGAAATGTAAGGCTAGCAGCTTTTGATTTGCAGAAAACATGTGTTTCGTCAACCTCGCAGTGTTGTTGTGTGACTTGGGGGTTGCAGTTAATTCCTCCATATTTCATGTAGTGCAAGGGGCGGTCAGGTAGCCTAGTGGTTAAGGCGAAGATAATGCAGGCTGTCAGCTGGTGTCATCCAGTTTATGACACAATGTAATCAGGATAATTTGGCGGTAAAATCTTTTGACATGCATTTATTGTAGAGCAGGATATTGGTCCTGGGACTGGTAAACATGGGGGTGGGTGGGGTGTTGGGATTGGCCAAACTGTATCATGTCTTGCTGACTACCAACCATTTTTTGTACTGGTAACATTTTCCCTTGCTTGCATCCTTTCTTCCATCGAGGTGAGGGTGTTTACAGACTACAAAAGTCCAATTTCCGCCCTTGCCGAACCAGGCTGGAATTTCGTGGCTCGGTCGGTCGTAGTGCCACAAGTGGCTGTTACAAGTTATGACCCTTCTATTCCTTTCTATTTACCAATCAGATTCCACCTCTCACATCACTTGCATTTTCTTCGAACAATATGGCGGCACCCAGTCAAGACGATCTCTGTGGTCAGAAAGCTGCATGTTAAAATCCATGTTGTTTACAAACCAGATGTCTTGTTCGTTGCATGATTTTGATTGGACTGTGCATAAACTTGTTAGTCTAGCCAAAATATAGCTCCATAACACCAGCCTAGTTCGGCAGGGTGGAAACTGGACTTTTACAATCAGTTTACTCCCTTGCCTTGGGAAGATGATGATATCCTTACTAGACACATTATGAGCAATGGAAGTATGAGTATGCTGTTCCAGTGAACTTTTGCTGCACGTACCAAGTCAGTGAGAAAAACTTTTGAGTCTACAAGCCCAAACCTGTCACTTGACATCATTTTCAGTAGATCTAATGGTTAATGTATGGACTTTAATTAGCAAAGGTTACTGGACCGAAATGAATTTTACTAGACTTCGGACTAGTGGCTGAAGTCTCAGCCTGCAAGATACTAATATACAATATGATCATATGGTGTGCTGCTTGAAGCGTACAGTTTCATAGTTATTACGAAAAGTAGTATGCAAGAGTGGGACTAGACTAACACTTACCGTATATGACCGCGTATAAGCCGTCTTTGAGGACCAGAAAAAAGATTCTGTAGAAAGGGGTCGGCTCATCCACGGGATACACTTTCATGATAGTATTTTTCAGATCATGATCTGTCAGAAACATCGCCTGAATGACGGTCCGATAGATTACAACTTCCTGAAAGTTTGGAAGTTGTCACGACTAGAGCCATTATTGTTATAAATTATCAATAAAGTTATTATTATACACCAATGTTGTCATTATTAAAAATTTTTTCATGCATGTTACTACTTCCGATAATAAGTTTTCAGTTGAATGTTCAAAGTTAATCGTTCTTCATAAACTCCACAATCTTTACATGTATATATGTAATTCACAGCTATAATATATAATCCCCAGATGAAATCGCCAATAGCTATTACGTATGTTTTGCAAAGTTCATAAATTGATAGTGAACAAGTGTCTACCTTTATTGAAAGAGGCAAATAAAAAACTGTATCGGCGAGTTATTCCGTTCGCCATTTGCAAAAACATGTGATCAGCTGTTTCCTGTGACGTCACAAACGGTGACCACTGTGATTGCTTCCTGTTGTTTAAAAAGCAACACGGTACACAAGGAAATGAGCACTGATAGTAACAGGCCGATTGGTATTGTCATGTTGTTTACTCTAACATTTTCAAGTTGTGGGTGCTTAGCGATCGTGTTGGGAGTAGGGGCTTTATTCCTTTGTTTTCGAGAGATTAGTTTAATAAACTGGAGAAGCATGTGAGTAAGTGATGGTCATTCAATGAGTTCATAGTTTATTTAATTCAATTTGGATTAACATACAATAGTGATATGAAGGGGGGCATAAAAGTTGGGATATTTTTACTGACTGACATTCTCATCATGAGTTTGAAACGAAAATGCCATGCTTACGATGCTGAATTCAAACTGCGAGTCTTCGCACTAGCTGATATATTTTCTCACAGGTTCATAGTTCTATATACACCGATTGATAAAATGGCGCTTCGTTGTTGATGGCAACATATAACAGTCGTTATGAGATTAAAAAAAGACAAGAGAAACAGCTTCCCACATTATGAAAGTGGATGACTGGTTTGTTAAATGTTTATTAGAAATAATAATGACATTTTAAATAAAATTACAACGTTTTTCATCTTATATTTTTGAATATCTGCGAGTACCGGCACATGACTTGGCAGTGTTTTTTGCCTTTAACTTCCTGGTTCGACTTATCTTCGGGTCATATCATTTTCTTTCCTATTTCAATGGACACCTTGGCTTATCTACGGGGTCAGCTTATCTGCGGTCATATACGGTAGTTAATGAAAAAATAATCCAAATTTGTTTTGCGAAAGAACCTTTCCTCTTCCGTGTCTTCTGCTGTTGTCATACGTGGAATCAAGCAAACTAGACTTGGTTAGTTTGATCTAGACTTGCACAGGATTTTAGTAAAAAAAAGTACCTAAAAAATATAAATTCCCTAGTCATGGTGCAGGACTATAGTGAGACTGGAACACTGGGGTGACAGCTGGAGGGAAGGTTCGTGTCCCCACCTGGAATGTTCACCACCGCTGAATGTCACCAACAGTCGATTGTGTATTGATCCTCAGCTTGTGAACAGACACTGACATGGTGTGGGATTGTCAACCAATAGACTTTGTACTCTATTATCGAAGTGAATAGAGCCAACATTCCGCCATGCAGTTTATTTTGTTTCTTTGTTAGCATGTTTAACTTTGCAGTATACAATTATTTAATAGCAATATGTAACATAATGAAGGTGCACCGAATGACCAGTTATTTATCATGTTTATGTCATGAGCAGTAATCCATGCTGTCAGGTACGGTTGCATGCTGTCAACAAGATTGACCACCTGATCCTATGTTGCCTCGTAGGAACGTTGCTTGCTGGGGACCTACTGTAACCCAGAATTTCCACCGGGGTCCTTTCATTTGAGTTTGGGCGGAGTGTTTGCTTGTAATGGGCCAAAGTTGGATCCCACACATTGGGATGGCAAAGCTCATTTCTGGAGTATACTTCTGGAATATTAAGCCCTGTAAACACTCACTCACTCACTAACTCTCTCACTCACTCACTCACTCACTCACTCACTCACTCACTCACCCACCCTGATTGTGGTCAAGTCACGTGAGCACATATTACTTATGCAACAAATCACACACTGTATATGTACTCTGTTTATTCATCTTATAAATGACATAAAATACAAAACATATATGTTTTAATATGTTATTGATACAAAGTAAGGATCAGATATATGGATGAACAACTTCTTTATTACAATTAGGAGCCACGTTTCGGTGTAGGTTCTAACACGGTTATCAAGCAAGTGTGCAGCGTACGTAATTACATATTCCAGCACGAACTGAAAGAAAAAACTACACCAAAACGTTGCTCCTAATTGTAATAAAGAAGTTGTTCATCCATATATCTTATCCTTACTTAGTACTCCAACTTCTAAATGCCTCTCAAAGAAGTTATTATTGATACAGTTTCATTGACATACAGACACAAGCGTAAAAAGAGACGATGTCTAAAGCTTTCCACTAGCAAGCTGTGTCCTCACTTCTGTCGGCTCATTTTATGGACAGAATATATCCACTTCAAATGCTATGGTTAAATCACTGTTTTACGTGTGTTGAAAGTGTAAATTGAGGTGTCAGTACCTGGTTTATGACTTGTGTCCAATTGTTTATTGCCACTTTGAACAGCCATGGATGTGGCCATGGATGTGGCCACGGATGTTTTGATTGGTTGGTTTGTGACATGTGAGCAGCTCCGAGATAAACAGTTCATTATAAACTTAAACATGGTCTTTGACAGAGGACACACTGGACCACAATTTGAGTACGCTTTATATGTTATCGTTATAAGCATTTTTGTTATATCCATCAATAATATACATGATAGATGACAAAATATGCAGCCAGGACCCCCCAAAAACGTTTGTTATATCTGTCAGTTCGTTGTAAGCGTGTTCCTTATGAACATAGTTTACTGTACTTGATGAGCTCTAAAGCTGCATGTGACATTGTTTAAAAAGGCTAGTCATTGGGCACATTAATATATATGTACAATGAATATTGCCCTCGCCATTTGAAATAGTGACTAAATATTGTGATTATGAATTAACGAAGATAGCTGCTTGTGTGCTAATACTTGTAAAGTTAATTCAACCCATTCCGACAATTTACAACAGAAATTGCAAAGTGCCATTTCGATCAATACCTACCGTATTCAACGTAATAAGCGCCCCGCTCTAATAAGCGCCCACGGCGATATTTTCTAATAAATTGGCTAGTGAACAATCCCAATTAGCACCCCTTCCGATTGATCAATGTACACATTACTTTTTTATTTGTGTATAATACGCATGTTATATGCATTCTTAATTATGGGAAATTAAATTCTGAAAAAAATATATCTGTCGTATATAAACATTTTAGGCTGTCAGCATAAACCACGAAATTTACGTTCTTTCAACTCTGTTGTTTTTCACCAAACTAATATTCTAATAAGAGCCCCCTATTTCTAACTTTGAGAGCGCCCTGGGCGCTTATTATGTCGAATACGGTATTTTGTTAGTGATTTAAGACATCATCATAAAGTTGGATTATGTGGTTACAGTAAGGGTAAGGGTCGGCAGTCAGGTGACTGAGAGTGGCTATATTTAGCAGCGTGTGCAGCGTACGTAGTTACATATTCCAGCACGAACTGAAAGAAACAAAACATGCAAATGTTGTATTTAAAGGGGTATTGACCTTGTTCGAAGTGCACACACTGCTAAATAAAGCTGCTAGATAAAGCTGTTGAAATATAGTGATACTCTATGTGAATGTATGCCACGACTGTGGGTTAAAGTTGTGTATCAGGTCTACATCAAAATTGAAAGGTTTTTTTATCTTTCATGAACAGTCTTTTAGTAACTTTGTCATCCATCAACTTCTAAGTAATGCCTATCAAATAATTCTTTCGTGAACATGGTACAGTTAGTTAATGAAAACATAATTTCCTACTTGTCAATTATCCTCAGTATTGATGTTTATGCATAGTATATCTGAATATCAACATGATCAATATTGAAACCAACTTTAAATTTGTGTCTTTTTTTATGTTTAATATTGTTGACTACGAACAAATCCAGGTAAACTTCATTATTTTAGCTGTTTAAACGATGAGGGAAATTCTACTACAAATGTTCAAGCTAACCTAGTTTCCATAACAGGCTCTGCTCATATTTGCATCATCTTTGCACACGAAGCAAACTACCTGTTGATGTCGTCTATAAGGAGAAATTATGAGTGTTTGCCTAGTTGCCTGAATGAGGAGTTTGTGTCTCCTCCGACAATGTCTTCATTGTTTGTCATAGATTCCTGCAGTAAGGGTAGTTTGTAGAGCCACAATGGCTGGACACTACTTTAGTGTGTTATCCGCATTCTCCGACATAGTTGACACTATCGCTGCATTTGTATAGCCGATATGCATCACTGATTTCCAGCATGAAGTGCGGAGTCGTGTTCAGCATGTTTCCTGAACAAGTGCAAACGACTCTCATATGGGCCCCCTAATTAAACCTCCCATGCCTTTTTTACAGTATGTGTGTAGTCTATTGAGATCAGGGAGAATTTGGCTGTGTGTTTATCGTCTTTGAGCTTGTTGAGTTGCAAGACTCCCAGCAAGTGGGGAGGGTAAACATTCCTGTCGTGTTTGCAAGCTGGATTCTGAGTGGCTGTCATGCCATGGCTTGTTTGTAAGGAGGACTGTGAGTGGTCAATAATAGGTTAGGCCAGTAGGGCCAGGTCACCTGTGTAATGTCACTCCAGTCTGCTCATCTGATGTAAATAAAGACATGGTAATGGGCTGGAAAGTGAACAGTATCGGGATTGTCTTCTCCGTTCAGAAAACTAAATATTAACAACTTGTTAGCGATCTGGACTGGTGTTGTCATGGTTTGTTTGAGAGAAACTTGCCATTATGAATCTGGTAAGGATCGTTTTTTATTTGTTAAAAAAAAAGAAGAATTTTAGAAAAATTATATGATTGTTCCGTTGACCCTAGAGCAAATTCATTTTAACACCAACGTTAATAAAATACTGAATTCAAGTGGCATGAGTGAGAATTGTGGTATCAACATGATAAATGAATGCCATTATGATTTATGTATATATATTTTGACCACGTGTACATGGTGTAGTCACGATCGTCCTGCGAGGAAGAATTGACTTAGAATGCTGGACATGAAATATGCCTTGGTATAATTGCTCAATTATTTTCCCTGTCATGATAACCTTTTTTTTTAATCATATTTGTTATTTATTATCAAGTATGAGTGGTGATAAAATTCTGTAGTAATTTTGCTTCTAACAAGACATGGACAAGTCATTAGAGTGTTTGCAGAATTTTGTTAATTCCTGGTATGAGTTGCAAGTTTGAAAGGAAATTAATGACAAACGTCATTCTAATGTGCTAGAATATTTACCATTTTGACACCCAATATGGATTCTTACAAAACGTTTATTTTATGTTTAGTGTGATATCAATATTACATAATAAATGATAAATTACTTTATTACAAATGATTGTGTAATCCTCAGGATAGTTGGCATGCTTTAAGTGAACTGAAGCGAATAGTTATTTATGAAGATTATCTTTTGATGCAGGACCTTTGTGCTAGACAGGGATGTTTTCAGTGGTATGTGACATGCCAGGGTACAAGTATTGGTGGATGTGTCAAAGTTGTACATGCCAACAGTTTACTGGAAACTTCACTTGCCTGAGTATTGATGTTCTGATCATCAAGTATGAATGATGGTTGATGGGCTCGCTCGCTCACTCACTCACTCACTCACTCACTCACTCACTCACTCACTCACTCACTCACTCACTCACTCACTCACTCACTCACTCACTCACTCACTCACTCACTCACTCACTCACTCACCCATTAACCCACCCACCCATTCACTCCCAGTCATTCACTCCCAGTCATTCAAGAATGAGAGTTGTTGCTGTTATTTGTATTAAGATAGCAACTTTATGTTTTACAGAAAAAAGGGCTGAAGTATTTGTGAAACCGTAATATGTTTCAATGAATAAGCAATGTTCCCTCGCTCCAAGTAATTGAGACAAACTCCAGGTACAAAATTTGTATTTGTTGCGTCTAAACACGCTGTTATACAGCCAGAATGGTTATGTCACTTTCATGTGGACAACCCCGTGAGTCATTTGCGTTTATTGACTAAAAAAAATGCTGGCAATTGATTGTATTTAGTGCAGATCCTCTGTTCTATTCCCCAGCTCACGTTTGACTCGCAAACACAAAATCTGCTCTTGACACGACTAACATTATACCGCTATTGGACATGGCTCTCTGAAAAGAAGCCTATGTCATCACTAGCATGTTTTGTGGAGGGAAGCTCTCTTTAGACATCCAATATTGACATGCTGGGTCGCTATCATAACATGCATTATGAAATATATGTTTTTGTTATTTATGCAAGTAACCTCTGTTTGACACAGGCCTCATGATTTCAGAAAAAGAATAGAAAAGAAAATCTTGAGGGAATGCAAATATATATTTTTCATTTGAATATTTATAAATATTTATGTTCACAACATCCGAACCCCCAGTATTACATGAAAAAGATCTGTGAATACATTCCTGAAATATTGGCTTGCAAATTGTGGTCTTTGTATAAACAATGTATGTTAATAGCTAAAGACATCTAAGACTTTCATCCTGAAAGTTGACCCATGAAGATCTGGGGTAGAATAGGTCTTCAGCAACCCATGCTTGCCATAAAAGGTGACTCTGCTTGTCGTAAGAGGCGACTAACGGGATTGGGTGGTCAGGCTCGCTGACCTGGTTGATGCATGTCATCGATCCCAATTGCGTGGATCGATGCTCATGATGTTAATCACTGGATTGTCTGGTCCAGACTCGATTATCTACAGACCGCTGTCATATAGCTGGAATATTGCTGAGTGCGGCGTTAAACAACAAACCAACCAATCATGAAAGTTTGTCACAGTTGTCAGTGGTTGATAGCATGATTAACTATATGGTGAGATCGGAACCCATTCAGACCCATTCCGCCATACATGACTGGTATACCTGTATATTGCAATATGGACGTCAGAAATACAAGTATCACAATACAGCCTTGTGTATCAATATTTTCTGATGCAGTCACAGAAGAATTAATATATAACTATATAAATCAATTTTTCTATCTTGATGGACTGGGTCCTATCTTAACGGCACACGCTTCGCTCTGTTTACATTAACATTCCATATTGATGACGTAATAGGTAGACTCGTTTATCCATACTACCCATCTCGCAATCTAAAGTCTGGATTATTGAATGAAGAAGTACCATTTGAACAGTACAAATATATATCATTTGGGTCTCAATACATATTGCAATATCTATCACAACACAGCTCTCCGTATTGTGATATATTGCAATGTGATTTATGTTCCAATGCGCCAACATTGGTGATGTTCATATCTTCTTGCAGCGTTGTGTATGTTACTTTAAAGACACTTACACATATACACGCCTTGAAGATCTGTGTCAGAATTGGTCTCAGCAATTGAAATTGACATTAGTCCCATATGGTCCTTGCCAGACTGCCCAGTAGTTAAGAAATCATAAGCCATTTCTGGTGTCCCCCGCCGTGATATTGCTGGAATATTGCTAAAAGCGGCGTAAAATCAAACTCACTCACTCTATCGCTGGGTCTTCAGCAACCCATGCTTGTCGTAAGAGGCGACTAAAACAGGATCAGGTAGCCAGGCTCGGTGACTTGGCTGATGCATGTCATTGTATTCCAATTGCGTGGATCAATGCTCATGATGTCAGTCACTGGATTGTGTGATCCAGATTTGAATATATACAGACCCCTGTCATGTGGCTGGAATATTGCCGAGTACGGCATTGACCTACAAAACAACTACATATATTTGGAGCTACAGCTTCACCATGTTGAAAGCTTTTGGTTATCACGAAGCCTTGAGCTAGATTCAATGTCGGTTCATGTTGCCACATGTCCCTGTTATGGCTGCAGTAATAAGATAAATGTTATGTCATCGATTGATAATGCTATCTTCTGTGCACAGTTGTGCATTATGCATAGGCATGACTTGCCCCCATTCCCCACAGATCACACTTATCAGTGTGGCTGAGCCTAGAGACAGCAGGATCACTCAGAAGGCTACAGCACAGGGTTGATGATATTGAGGCTGTAATGGTTCTACAGCTTCCTGTGCAGAGTTAAACCTCTTAGTTGTGTCAGGATATGCTGATCATTGTATCACAGATTCTCCTCAAGTTTGAATCGTGGTCTGTCAGTATCAATCTTGCAGTGTCAGCGAAGTGGTAAATGTGTTTGACTGTGCCATTGCAGTGATAGCTGTCAAATGACCCAAATACTGTTCGAGGTGGATTTAACCACAACATACTCATTTTAAAAGGCGACTATGTCCCAATTGCGTGGATCGATGCCCATGATATTAATCACTGGATTGTCTGGTTCAGACTCGATTATATACAGACCACGTCATATAGCTGGAATATTGCTGAGTGTGGCGTTAAACAACAAACCAACCAACAGCCTACCTTGCATTGGTGCAGTTCTTGATGCACGCTCTCTTCCATGACATTAATGAGTGAGTGAGTGAGAAATGTTTTACGCAGCTTTTAGCAATATTCCAGCAATATCACCGCGGGGGACACCAGAAATGGGCTTCACACATTGTACCCATGTCGGGAATCGAACCCCGGCCTTTGACATAAATGAGATTGCTGACATTGTTGTGAGGCCCTATGAACTTTAATTATGTAAAATTCACCCGGGATATTTCAGATATTTGAGCTAATTCTTACAGGCATATTGTTTTGATATATTACCAAGAATTTTGAGAAAACCTAGCACACACAGGGCATCCTCTTCAATAATGGTGACATATCACATGTACTTTATGACTGATGATAGAAATTTATTTGTTTGTGTCCATGCCTACCAGAACCTGAAAACAATCAACAGAAGTTTTTTCATTATCTTTGAGAACTGAGTTATGGTCTTGATCAATTTATATAAGATATCTACGCAATAAATTGCAAAGAACAATGAAGAACAAAGCATGGTTTATTTCACGATAAAACATTGTTCTGTCATGACATCATTTCTGGAGGTTTGAAGACGTGCTCACAGTTTGATGACATCATATATTGTATGATGTTTTTTTGAGAGGGGAGTGTCTAGTGAGTTGTTCCCCAAAGCATACATAGATGTAGCGGGGCACCGCAGATACATACGATGGCCGAACGATCGCATTCAAAAGTGGGAGAGATATGACGATCAGTATTGGGAGAAAAGGTACAGGTAATCGATGTGAGAATATGTGGGAAATACCCACCTGTGCATAAAATGGACTTGTCTGACATTGCTATTCTATTGAGGGAGTCATCATTATTATGATACGGGTAATTATTTGTTAAAGCTTCTACATTTTATCATCATTAAAGAGGCTTTACATAATGTTGATATCTCATATAGGAAATAAAGATGCATGGTTGTTGTTTATCATACAATAAAACACTGGCGCTCAGTATTAAGGGGCTAAAACAAGGACTGGTTGGTTCGGTGTCAGTATACTGTGTCTGAGTGGGGTATTCAGGTTAAACTACAGCATGGTATCTCAGTTTGGACTAGTACAAGCGCACGCACGCACGCATGCATGCACACACACACACACACACACACACACACACACACACACGGGTGCATACATGCCACTATATAAGTGCAATAATCTTGGATGCTACGTTAAACCCCATTTCACCTCACCTCACCTGAAATGGAAGCTAAATGTTTTCTAAATCAGATGAATTATTTTGGTCAACTGTTTATCATGTGTACTGAACAGAGCTTGAAGTTATGAGATCACTATTATTACAGTCGTGAATAGACTTTGTGTATTCATTTTGAGAGTGCTATTTGTTTGATATATATTTGTGAAAGTTTCTAGAGTGTACCAGCAACAGAGAGACAATTATTTATGATCAAGAAGCTTAAGAAACTCTTCTTAGTGTCTTACATGCTGAATTTGCAGTTTTTGTCTATGTAGACATGTAGTGTTGAAGTGGATATTTTTGTTCAATTTGTTTACATGATGCAAGATCCATTGTAACCATTGACAGACCAAACACTTGTCTTGGTCAAATAAATATAAAGACTCCCTTCTCACATTCCTGTGGCTAACCCTGTCTATTTTAGTCCAGTTGGTCCTCAGCCAAGGGGCACTAGACCATTAAGGCTAAATGTGCTACTTGCACACAGGTTTATGGACTTAACTACAAAGTGACCAGGGCAACACTCCTTAATGTGGCCCGTTACCTTTCATGCGTACAGAAATTTTCAAGTTTGTTTTTTCCATGTGAATTTATTTTTATCCAAGTTCTTCTGTGTTTCTGTGTGAGGTGTAGAGTGGAGAAGTGCTTCCTTGTGTCGAGATGGGGATGCCGGTGGTCAGATCCAATTGTCCACAGCTCCTTTTCGGCTAGTGGGTTATATTAAACTGCGGTACATAAGTAGGATTCGGAGCTAAGTGCCCCTGGCAGGCAAGCTGAGGAAAATTGTTATTTTGTTCCATATTGGGATTTTGGGAAAACATGTTAAATGTTAAATGCAGAGGTATATTGACTTTGTATTTTGAGATTGAAATATTTTCTTATGAGGTAACATTATGAGGTAAAGTGAAGATCAACTAGTCAGGCCAATTGGGTTTTTTTATTTTGATTTTGAATTTAGTAAGTTTGACAAATGCGTGTGTCATGCTTGTGGTAACAATGACACAAAGTAAAGAAAACATGATGTGAGCATGATGAATGCACACGTATCATGTTACATTTCGTCAGGTACAACATCAGAGATCTACTTAGGATTCTGAACTCGGTGCCATTGGCAGGAAAATTGGGAAAATATTGTTCCAAACTGGACGTTTTTAGTGTTCTTATTTTTGTAAATTCTGAGGAAATTGGCAAATTTTTAATCAAATTGGGATTTTTTGCTGCCATTTGCTGCCATTTGCTGCAGATTTGTGGCTGAATATCGACCTCTGAGCAGGTCTAGATAAATCCCTGAATATGTATCATGAAAGTAAAGTTGCAGTATGATCATGATGGTACATGGTACAACATTGTACAGGACATGAAAGAACAAGAAACATGTCTCAAAAACTTCAATGAAACTATCTGCCTTAGAAGCAATGCCATACCAGCAGCAAGTAGTTAAATTTTATACCAGTAACAAGGGTAGAAATTAACCTATAAAGCCTACTAGCTCCAGTAGTGATAACAATTAGGAACACTTCCCATATTATCCAACATTCTTTCAGCCCTCAGGACATGTAGGATACTATTATCATTGTGGAACTTTGTTTAAGCTTGTGGTCAAGACTATTCCTGTATAACATATCTTTTCTTAAGTCAACTAGTCAAAATAGTGATTGCATATGAGAACACCCCCAAAATGATCATAATTCTTCTAGCCCCCTGGATCCCATAAGCATTGAGGAATTGATGCTTAGGGTTGTGGGCTAGTGGTAATTTCTTTCCTGTGTAACTTATCCTTCAAATTGTGATTGTGATGATAGCTGATCCAAAGAGTATATGAGAGAACACACTGAAAGTGTTCAAAATTATTTTGCCCCTTACACTGTTAAGCATTAGGGGAATTTTCTTGAGGTAGCGAGCGTGTGCTATTTTAAATTTCTTCCCTGTGTAACATATCTTTAGTGTATGACCTCATAATATGAAGCCCAAATGAAGGACATTGATTTTTACACCCAAGATGTTTTGAATAGAAATCGTCTCTTTCACAAAGGTGTTGATGGTGATTGCGGTAGTCTGTCACTAAGGAAGATACTGAGATGTATGTGTTTACTAACATATGATTGATGTGGTGGTAGGCCCAAATGCCTGCCTCTACGCAGGTTCACTAATCTCTAGAGAACAGCTTGTGTCCGGTTCACAGCCAGGGACTTTGATTGACGGCAGTATCAATATTATATACAACAGCCCGGCAGGCAGACAACTCTCTCCTTTGACCTCATTGGCTGCAACTGGGTGGGGCTAAAAATACCAAGCTTGTATGTGGTGGACAAGACTTTAGGTGTAAGTACAGATCTTCCTGCTATCAAAGGTCCCGACACTTCAGATGTGTGTGATATGAGAGGCATGAACCAGGCATGTTTATGGCTGTAGCCGTAATGGGAACTCTCGTGCCGTGGAGGTGGAATATGTGCCTGCTGGTGTGAGGAGCTAACTCCTGTTGTCTTACGTGGTGTCCAGTTTTGAAAGCATGATTACACCAACACTGGGTTTGCATGTTAGAGTTGGAACAGATAACAAGCCCTGACATACTGTGCTGCGTGTAAGTGTTGTGCTGTGTACTGTTGTGCTGTGGACTGTTGTGCTGTGTACTGTAGAGAGACTCCACCCATGTCAGGTGGCGGACCACCGAGGCCACATGGGGAGATAACGTTACTATCAATGGGATGTAGAACCTTACAACACACGACACTGAACATGATAGTGTGGGACGTCTGAACACATGCTGAAAGTGGATTTACATACAGTATGTGGAGACAAAAGGAGGCTCAGATAACCCACTCTGTGTATGTCAAGCAAGACCACTCTGTAAGTACTGTGAGGTAGTATTGTTTCTAGGCTAGCATCGACTAACAGTAAACTTGGTTCACTTACAGCATAATACCTTGACGTGTTGGCCAAGTAGCTAACATGACAGTATGAACGTTGTCAGGAAAGTTTGTGCTGGTAATCTATCGTCTGAATTTTATGTTGTGTCATGGGAAAATCATTTCAATATTTTCAAACTGGTTTGAAATGTATATATCTGTGCTACATTACTGGCCCTGTTCCACAAAGCGATCGTAGCGTGAAGACGATCATAAATTTAACGACATACTTTAACATAGACTTACGTCAGTCTTCGCACTATGATCGCTTTGTAGAACGGGGCCTGGCTATTATACCGTCCTTAGTTGACACATTTTTACATAAGAATGTACTCTACTCCACTTATGGTAGGTATATTTTTTTCCCATGATACACAAACATGATTCTTATAATATGTCAAGTGTATATTTAAATACATGTCCGATTATCATGATTATCTCTATCTCTATAAGTTGAGTAGCATATTACATGCTCTGGTCACAATATGGCTGAAATTGTGCAGACATGACTTAAAGATTGAATCCTTCATGATATAATATAATCAGTAGTTTGTGATTTTTAAGAAGTCCAAATTATATTTGGGCTGGTCTAGACATGTTATGAAGGGCTGAAGTGAAGTAGGAACTTTCTGAAGTAATTAGACACGTTTTTGTTTTTGTCTGAAAATAAAAAAGGACGTTTTTTCATGTCCTCTTCTATTGACTTGAAATTGAAAGAGGAAATAAAGAGTCACGTTTTGTGGGCAAACAACAGTTAACAAGCCTGTAGTGTTTATTTCAGTGGCTGCTTTGTTTCTGTAATATTCTGACTAAGAGGGTTAATGAATGAGTGAGTGAGTTGGGTTTAACGTCGCTTTTAACAGTATTACAGTTATATCACGACGTGGGAGGAAAGCCTGAAGTTATGCAGGTCCAGGATGTTTACCACTTACCAGGACGATGAAACCCACGAGCACTGGTATGGTGCTGACAAACCTAGAAAGATAATCGGGGGAAACCGGGATTCAAACCCACAATCATAGGTTTCTGGCGTGCCAAGGGACGCAACTCTGCACAGTGAATTACTTAGATGACTAGGCTACCCGTGCCCCCAGAGGGTTAATGATATCACCACGGACAAAAACGTTGTTGACAATGTCTAAAGCCTAGATAAAGTAGCCAGTGAAGGCTGCTCGTCGCCAGCAAGCTACTAGACAATAGAAGATAAGATAAGCAGGTATATCCTGTTGTGCTTGATCATGTTGATGTCATGAGGCCCTCTTTGTTTAAATGCTGACATATTCATTATCAGAGATAATCAATATCAGTGGAAAATTTATCACTTGTTTGCAATTAGTGGTTGAAGTGCTGAAAGGCCTCATGCTGTAATCATCAGCATTATCTAAAGAAGTGAAGGACCTTTGTGAATGTTTTTCGAAATGGCATATAACCACTATCATTCGCTTATTAGAGAAACTTTGTGTTAGTTTCCATATTATTAAGAATAATCATCACTCTGATTGACGTTTTTATCCACATGATACATTAGAACCCATGCAACAGATATTTACATTACATTCACATCCAAAGTATAGAATATTGGTTTCATTACTTTCACATTCATGTCCACAGTATGGAATATAGGTATTTCATTCACATCTTCAGCAGGGAATACTGGTTTCACGTCCTCAGCATTGAATACTGGTTTCACATATTCATCCACAGCATGGAATATAGGTTTTTCATTCACATCCTCAGCATGGAATACTGGTTTACATTCATATCCTCAGCATGGAATACTAGTTTACATTCACATTCTCAGCATGGAATACTGGTTTACATTCATATCCTCAGCATGGAATACTAGTTTACATTCACATTCTCAGCATGGAATACTGGTTTACATTCACATTCTCAGCATGGAATACTAGTTTACATTCACATTCTCAGCATGGAATACTGGTTTACATTCACATTCTCAGCATGGAATACTAGTTTATATTCACATTCTCAGCATGGAATACTGGTTTACATTCATATCCTCAGCATGGAATACTAGTTTACATTCACATTCTCAGCATGGAATACTGGTTTACATTCGCGTCCTCAGCAGGGAATACTAGTATAGCTTGTATACTGGTATGTTGCCTTACGGCCGTCATGTATAAGACCATTATGTATTGATATTTTCCAATATAGTCACACATAATATTAATTATGTCTACAATCTTGAGACATATGTCTGGACTGGGTTCCTATCTAAACCATGTAAACAGTACACACGTCACACTGTTTACATTAGCAGTCCATATTGATGACGTAATAGGTAGCCTCATTTATTAATACTACCCATCTCGCAATCTGAAGTTGTTCCATGTGAATAGTAGAAATATATATCATTTGGGCCTCAATACATGTTGCAATAAGTATCGCAACGCAGCTCTCTATATTGTGATATATTGCAATATGATTAATGTGCCAATACGCCAAAACTACAGTGGTTTCACATTCACATCCACATCCACATCCACAGAATGGATTAGTGTTTTTACAAGGTAACATTGTCAAGCTAAAGAGAGCCCGTGAACATCCGGGGATGAATAGGTCTTCAGCAACCCATGCTTGCCAGAAAAGGCAACTTTGCTTGTCGTAAGAGGTGACTAATGGGATCGGGTGGTCAGGCTCGCTGACTGGATGATGCATGTCATCGTATCCCAATTGCGTGAATCGATGCTCATGATGTCAATCACTGGATTGTCTGGTCCAGACTTGCTTATTTACAGACCGACGTCATACAGCTGGAATATTGCTGAGTGCGGCATTAAACAACAAACAAACAAGTTAAAGAGCTATCATTGCTGACCTGGAATCAAAGCTGCAGAATTGATCACCATTTATTTCTTTGTCTCTCTAAAAAAAAAAAAACCTGTGTATTATCACTGTGGTATGTGGGGGCACAATGTGATGGTTTTGTGAAACATAAGTCAACACAAGCTTTAGGGACCGTGCAAGGTCTCTTGGATAATGATTGATATTTCACTGGTGACAGTCTTTCAGTCATGTTGGTGCATTAAGAACCTTCAGCGAAGACTTGTTGCTTGCAGCTATTTATTGAATTTAAACCGAGTCTCACACGTTGATGTAAATGCACTTGAGACGTGGAGTCTTCATCGATTGTAGATCAGCTGGGGAGGGACATTGATGTCTAGTCGTGTGTTAAGTCTCTCTGGGAGCATATGGTGGTGTTGATGCTGATGATGGCGATGTTTGCCGTCACCTGTTGGCATGTTATTGCTGTCTCATCATGGGAATGTGATGGAGACAATGTTGCCAGCAGTTGCAGCCAGCTCCTTGAACCAGCTGGGCACATCATTGCCCCTGGTGAATAGTATTGAATTGTCTGTATGAGGGAGAATACAATTCATTGTAGAAATAGGCTGAATCATAAATGATTGCTGTATTGTCAATGGATGTTAAAAGTTGAATCTGTTTTGTTTTTTTCCTTTGAAATTCCTTTATACAGTGCAATATGACTGTGAAGCTGTTTCAAAGTAAAACATTAACAAACTTACAAACCAATTATATTATAAAAGTTTCATCCCCAAGAAATACCTAGCACAATTATGGGATTTAGAAAGCCATAAGGAAACTTATAGGATACTGTCATTGAGTTAAGTGTTTATGAAAAAAAAAAAATGCAAGTGTTTGCACGGCACTTGATAGGCTAGCCAAGCAATTTTGTTTCCGTTTATGTTTACATAAACCATAAAAAATAATTAGGCCACTCCCACTATCAGAACACTGTTTCCTGATTGGTCGATAACAAAATGGGCACCGCTTGTCGCATTATTACGCTGAACGTGGTCACTGATTTCGTCTTGTCTGAAATAAGTGTGAAGTTCTTATGATTAACATATTATTTTATGACTATAAGAATTGTCTTGCATTTATGGACTTATAAACATCAAAGCTGGATTTACACAGTATGCCAAGCAATTGGCTCTGACCAAACAGACCAACACTATTCAATGATAGATATATGTTTATACCACTCAACTATTGGACCTGTGAAGATCGGGGTTTGAAGTGTTCTTCAGCAACCCCTGCTTGTCTTGAGAGGCAACTTACGACATCGGGTGGTCAGGCTTGCTGACTTGGTTGATGCATGTCATCATATCCCAATTGCGTAGATCAATGCTCATGATGTCAATCACTGGATTGTCTGGCCAAGGCTTGATTATTTACAGACCCCCATCATATAGCTGGAAAATTGCTGAAATTAAGCAACAAACAAACTTAACTATTGATAGGGATATCGCTGTTACTCAGGGATACATTGAACTGAATCATGTATACATATACTACTTAAAAGAAGTTAAGGACCTGGATTCTTACTTGGAATCCCTCAAGGTTTATTGAAGTGTTTCAGTAGGTGTACATACTGTATAGTTTGTCCTGATTAATAAGGAATAATTTCTTCTTCAAGATGTTCATCATATACTTCGCTTATGAAGTTAAGGACCACCCACTTCTTTATATTACTATAGTTAATCTGGCATTGCATGGCATATACATCTTTTGAGTAGTTTGTTAAGAAATATGTACATAGTGTGACATATCTGTGATTATCTCGGCATGTCTATCAAGTTGAGTAGAATGTGTAAATCGTATGGACATCTAGTTTATTCTCCATATGTTACAAGATAAACGAGTTGGTACAAATCAATTTATCATACATCCATGTCAGAATGATGAGATCAGATTGGTCCATGTGATCTTAATAAAAAACTACGTATCCCTCCTTGGACACAATGTCATGTTGGAGGGAAATAAAAAATTTATCACGTGAATAAATCCTGTATTCCCCGCCATGAGCAAGTCAGGCTTTCTGAGAGGCAGAATAAATCCAATGTTAGAAATTGGCACTATAGTCCTTGCCAAACTGCCCAATATTAAAGGTATCATAAGGACTACTAGAAATTTGCCATTTGTAAGGGTTTTGCTTTATGTTATCATTATAAGGACTAGTGGATGAAAACTGTTAGTTTCTAACCCTGAAATCCCTTTTACCCTGTGTCAATTCAAAAAGCCACACACTTTTTCTGAGTCAATGAAAGTCAATTGACATAGCACAAGTTAAATTCAGCTCTATCAAAGTGCGTTTTTCTATCAATTTAGAGTTTGTTTTAATTCTTTTACAATGTCATATTACAACATGTTGGTAAGATAAATTGGTTGTAACAGGATCACTTGAGGTACATGGTACAACCAACCCTTCCTTAATTGCTGTCACTGCATATGTTTGTAGTCATTGTTGGTTCAAAGGTGGGCCGTCTGATAACAAGATAAAAATATTCTTTTCTATACATTTACCATTGTTTCTATAACATATGTTTAAACATGTACTAACCGCCATGATGTAAGATATAATATCGCCAATGACAATGGCATCAGTAGATTCATGTGTTAATGCCTCTATACTTAATATATTGCGACATAGCACAATAGCCTGCTGTGTTTCATGAAGCTTGTGTTATCTGTCAACCTGTATTGTCAGTATTGAACCACACCCAACATCACCTGTTGTCACTGACACACACTTCCTTGTTTCAAAGTCCACACATTTATGACCTACCCAGGGTGTGTGGAGAGGTTGGGTAGTCAATATCAGGCTTAAGGCAATCCATTTATAGGATTGAACGATCAAATACCAGCCTTGTTGCCAGGACGTTAGTAACTGTTCTTATATATAGCCGAGTAATCAGTGTGACATTATTGTTTGAAATTATTAAAGAATGAGAGTTGAAAAATAGGTCTGTAGATTCAAAGACTGGCAGAAAATCTCAAGAACCTCTGCAGCCTCACACTTAATTCATAACATGATAGTTTTGCCAATCATTTTCTTATGCTCAGTATAATGGAGTCCTCACAGTTGATCAAAGATGGTGAGTAAAAGGCGACTATGCTTGTCGTAAAAGGCGACTAACGGGATCGGGTGGTCAGACTTGCTGACTTTGTTGATGCATGTCATCGATCCCAATTGTGTGGATCGATGATCATGATGTCAATCACTGGATTGTCGGGTCCAGACTCGATTATTTACAAACAGTCGTCATACAGCTGATATATTGCTGAATGTTGCGTTAAACAACAAACAAGCAAAGATGGTGATTCTGATTCTTACTTTCTTGCATTATTTTATACCAATAGACTACACTGGGAAAGCAAAGAGATCTCATCCCAGGCTCTAGGGTGTTATGATAGTTCACTATGTCTGCTGGACATTACATTGCCTAATACTTCTCAAAAGGGGGGGTGGGGGGGGGGGAGAGAAACAGTTGAAGCATGGCTTATGGTTATGATAACATCAGGCAGGACCTGTCACACAGTTCACTCAACTGAATCATTCATGTCGCCTATATTGCTGTGTTGAAATCAAGGCTGACAATCAGGTAGTACCTGCAGTGTTAATTATGGGGATACTTCAGGTTTACTGCTTTATTTCTTGAATTTAGGGAGCCCTTACAGGGAAGCAAACGAACCAAGATCATCAACCAGTTGGCATCTTAATAACATATAGCAATACCCTGAAAATGTTGGAAATTCCTACCAGACATTTATGCTTCATGTTATCACAGGGGCATCAGGTGCCCACTGGTTAAAGCATTCGCTCGTCACGCCGAAGACCCGTGTTCGATTCCCGACATGGGTACAATGTGTGAAGCCCATTTCTGGTGTCCCCCACTGTGATATTGCTTGAATATTGCTAAAAGTGGCGTAAAACCATACTCACTCACTCACTCATGTTATCACATCCATAGATATACACAGATGCCTTGTTTAAGAAAATAAACAGTGTTTGAAATTAGTGGAGGCTTCTGTGTTATTGAATCAAGATACCCTGAATGTTTAACTCCTAATTTTAGGAGTTTATGACAAGGGCCCCTGACTTATTTCAATTACTGTTAAATTTTAAACATTAAATTCCTCAAAGAAAACGTAGATGTAAATCAAATGATTTATTTGTATTGGCCTAGATGGTGTCGTAACATTGACGTCACTGTACAGACATTGTGACATGCTTGAGAGCTGGTAAAGCTTGGCATGAATGCGTCTTTATTTTTGGCCTAGATATCTTCTATTGATTGGGTGTTGGGTGGAGGTATGTTTGTATGGAACATTTGCTTAGTCATACAGTGAGTTCGTGACGTCTGGTTGTGTACATGGAGTCCTGGTAGATCACCTTATTTTGAAGGTATGATGGTTTTATCAAGCAGGATATACACTTAAGTGGTTTGTGGATTGACAGACATTGTCTTAGTGGATTACTTGTGTGCTGTGTTGGTTGATATGGTGAAGACAATGAAGAACAAGGCAGCCATTCGACATGCAGCCATTCGACGTGTATCAGATGACCAAAGCAGATCCGTTAGCAAGGTACATAGAGTTTAGGCATACATATCGCTAGTTCATTGTACAGGGAAGTATGATTTGTTTTCTAGGGAATTAGCTTGAATAGTGGCATTACAGCCCTCTAAGTAGCAACCATTTTGGTGGCCTAATGTAACTTAAATCTATGCTGGGCAACCTAAATTTATCTACTGCTCACCACTTGGCAACCTAAAAGTAAACATAACTTGTGACAATATCTGTTGGGTCCTAAATCTGATGTTTGGCTCCTAAAATATTCATATAAGAGCCACTTGGCTCCCTAAAAAAAAAGAACTTAGAGGGCTGTGGCGAAGAGTATGAAATGTAAGACTTAGGCACTCTCTGAAATATTTAACACTTGTTTAAGCTTACTTGAGACAAGTGTCTACTATTGTGCCTGTTCTGTCAGTACTTTCATACTGTTTGTAGTATGGACAAAGTATTTTCATTTCTTATGAAGGGGCTGATTATCTCATTATGATGCGAATTTGAGTTTCTGTTTTGACATCTCTATACAAAGGGACAGTCAACATGGGCTACTGACGCATAGGCTGTCGACTGTCATGTGTAGACATGATAAACCTTATGTAGCAGTGTCACATACAGAGATCCAGTTCACCAAGAGTTGTTTGTGGTTGTTTGCTGTCTTGTTATGAGTCTCTGTGCTATGGGTTTTTTGTTGTTGTTAATTTGGCTATTTCGGAGCTGTGTCTGCATTGTGAGAGGTGCGTGAGTGAGTTGGGTTTAACACCGCTTTTAACAGTATTCCAGTTATATCACGGCGTGTCAGCTTAATGTAGGAGGAAAGCCAGGAGTGATGCAGGTCTCCTACGTTTACCACTTCAGTGATACCCAAAAGCACGGGTATGGTGCTGACAAATCTAGAAACATAATTGGTGCGAACTGGGATTCGAACCTACAATCATAGGATTCTGGCGTGCCCAAGGGACGCAACTCTGCACAGCGAATCATGGTGCCTAAGACGACTGGGCCGTGATATCAGCAGTGATATAACTGGAATGCTGTATCATCCTATACTCATCCCATTCTCAATCTTGCCTTGAATTAAGATTAAGATTAAGCCCAATGGTAATAAAGCGTTCGCTTCTCACACCGAAGACCTGGGTTCGAATCCCCACATAGGTACAATGTGTGAAGCCCATTTCTGGTGTCCCTGTCGTGATATTGCTGGAATATTGCTAAAAACGGAGTAAAACCATACTTAAGACTTATTGGGGGTTTCTTATAGAATTATGTTTATTCAACCGTATGTATAACTTTATGGAAGAGACTATATGTCTCAGTGATCATGGGTCTGAATCCTGGTTCGCTCTGATTATGTTTTTAGTTTTTTTGGCACCATAAGTGTTAAATGTCTAAGCCCTGCATCCATCGGGATTACTGATTACTGATTCTTCATGAGATAGGATAAACAGTATGAATGTCCTGTTTATGGTGTAATTTCAGTTACATTTGACAGATAAAGGATGAATCAGTGATTTGTCCCCCATTAACCAGTGACAGTGTGGGATGTTAGTTCACCCTGATCACATCAGTGTAGTCATCAGTCAACAAATATCAGGATTAGGGCTGGGACAGTACACCAACTGTGCGATATGATACCTTGCTCGCAATACGATATGTATCACGATACTTGCATGTGCTCTTATAATCTTTGCTGCGTAAGCTGTCCTTTTCATAGACAGGATAGCTAAATACCTGGCACACTTACGAGGATTTACAGTTGGCAGTGTCAAGTATGGCGCAGTGGATGAAAATATTTATGTTTTTACTACTGGTGTAGTCAGTAAATCAGTATTTCTTTTACTTACTGTGCGACTGATCGATACTTGCATCAAGAAGTAAAAAAACAGGATCTGCCGATGCATCAGTGTATCTCGTCCCATTACTAATCAGGATTTACTTCACTGATAGTCTGCCAACTTGACAAGAGTAGACAGGGCTACTGGTCTGCTAGTCCAAGACTAGTGAAAATCTTGTAAGATATGTTGTTTTCTCTCAAAATGTTGATATGTTACATGAGCTACAAGTCTGAAATGTGATGTGAACTTGTTGGATATGACCAGTCACTGGTTTATAATCAGTCTTTATCATATACCTATCAATGATATGAGGCAAAGATCGATATTTGGGCTTATCGTTGATCATGTTGATGGGAGGAAATATTAACAATTATCGATATGAAAATTGTGTCATCGATAATATCTTACATAAACTATTTTGATGAAATAAAGTTTAGATTTACCAATACGGACTTGTTATTGTCAATGATGTCAATTGCTTGAGAGTAACTATTTTTGTTACGTCTTGAATGTCCACAAAGTAATCCAGGCTAGAATGTGCCACCACTCATCAGCGGAGTGAAATATGTTGATTTCTTTTCTTTCGGATTTTTTTTTTCTTCATATGTGTTTAAAGCTACTTCTCCGATATTTATCGATAATTGATAGATATTGAGTTAACAATTATTGATCTCTATGATAATTATCGATAGCCAGCCCTATTTTATTTTGCATGTGCCAACATGGAGACGGTCATATCACAGGGGGTGTCGTAACCAGCCCTGTATTACATCCCCTGCTGGGCTGATACGGCTTGTCAATGCATTTTAAATCAGTCAGAGGAAGTCAGAGAACTAAGACTAGAAATGACTGCAGCTGGGGTAGCCAAGTAGTTAAGGCATTTCTTATCCGCCTAAGACCCATGTTTAATCCCTCAAAGCCAGCAGACCAGCTGGTGCATTAGATGCACCTGGTTGTGTCAAACATGGGAAGTGGTTACATTGTAATTTTAAATACTGTGTGTCTGTTTAGAAGGCAATATAATGTTCAATCAACACCTATGTCTTTTAACATATTAATCAAGACATTTTTGTTGTGTATTATTCATAATGTAATACACGGTTTAAATTAGGGCAAGCATTGAGCCGAATGTATCTGGCAACTACCAACTGGGTAGCAGTATGTAAATAAGGGCGGTACTGTGAATGTAATAAAAGATATTGATATACGTATTGGACTCATTTCTATGCCTGTGTGTGACAAAGAGGTGTGGAGTGCATGTAGCATATAAAAACGGTGAACCCCCGTGTCTTGCCCAGGCCAAGTCAGCACTACATATGTGACACAGTGTTTTATTATCTGAATGTGTATTGATATGTCTTTAAAGCCAGCAGTTATCGACAGTCATAAAAGGAATATTCAATTGTAATTGAATTGTTCTGCAGGTGCAGAATTCATATAGGGTTCAGCAGATGTGTTTTTTTCACATACATTTTTGTTTGTTTGGAGACCTAAGTGTCATTGCAATATTTCATGGTCCTAAAGGACGTTTGTAAGATCACTAAAAAACAATTTCTCTTCTATTTGTAACAATTATTCAGTCCTTTTTGTCATTTGTAAAATTAATCCTGAACTGACATTTTACATATTTTAGCTAACCAGTTAACGATTGTCAAACAACTTAGGGTTGGTCCTTATTCATTTTAAATGGCTTTTGACTACCGAACTAACACATTTGTCGAACTCAGGCAAGAGGATTGTTCAATAAACTTGCTCACAGGATCTGCTTGAATTGACTAAACTTTTGAATAGGATGGTGAGATAGCTTTGTGGTTAAGCGCTTGCTGGCTAAATTATTTAAATTCTATTATTTGAACCTGTCTAAAATAGGTCTTTATAAAACCAACCCCCAATTTTTTCCCAAAATCAAATATGTTTGAAATATATTTGTTTTTGTTTTTTTACCTACCAACCCTCCCAAAAGCTGAATCCTGGCCTTCTTTCATTGAATGAAAATAATTGCTGAAGATTTTATAGAACCAACTTTTCTTATGATAAGCATAGAAATTAAGCACACAGTCCTTTAGTCAGTTTATCTAAAGATAGTGTCATCGCAAGTGGCGAGCCTGTCTCGGCTATGTTCTTCCCTGTTATCATATGTCGACAAGCTGACAGAAAGCTAAGCCATGTCCTACATAACACCCAGAAAGTTACTATATTGGTTTCAAATCCTGCTTGTGTTTATTACCACCGTACAATCCCATATTACAACATTCACACGGCAACGGTCCATGTGAGACGACTGGGTGTGGTCAATGTTATTTCTGTCTCTGACCCGTATCCCTAGTTAATATATAACATACACAAGGTAAACAAACATGGCCGCCAGCAGCCGTGACAGGCTTTGTGCATTAGTGTTGGTGGTGGAGTGGAGTTGGCACTCGCTCACAAACAGAGCATCTCCACATTAGACTGGATTAGCGGTTACAACAAACATGGCAGATCAAATATTAGCACGTGACACAGACAGGGATGATCAATTGTTAGAAGATGATAAATAAGTCATCACTTCATGATTGGAAATTCTGTTGCTGGTGATTGGGTCTATAAATTTGTTTTGTTCAGCCTAAGAAAAAAGTATAGTTTTGGTTCTCAGGCACCGCCCGCATCATCATAAAGTTTGCTGCACGATTCGTTTTTATTCCCATTTTTATTAAAAAAAATTTTTTTAAATCTTTAAATATTCTAAGTCCTACTGTATCAAATACTGTCTTATAGTATTTTATTCATCAAGGAATACATTTATGTAGGGAGGCCCTTTGCCAGGTAGATTGTACACTGTTTCTTTGGTTCCTTACAAGCCGCAACCCCCCCCCTCCCCCAAATACATTTTTTAAAGAAACACCGCCCGCCCATGCTATATTTTCAAAAGCCGTTGCCTGAGAACCAATTCTTTAATTTTTTAAGCCTGCGTTTGTGGAGTTTATTGAAACTTTTGACACACATGTATGTTGTCTCATCCCAAGATTTATGTGAGGATGGTTTCAAACATGGGCCATCATATGAAAGTCAGAAAGAGAGGTGAAATGTTTGTTAATGTGAACATACAGAATTTCGATTTTATTTTCTAGAATTCTTCTATAAGCACTTTATGACCCTGTGTTGATCTTTGGTTCCACATCTCTAAACACATGCCTCAATGTAGATGGTGTCAGACAGGCCAGTTCTCCACACAGCATGAGGATATTACCCCAAACACATTCTCCTGGACCAATGTTGTGTGTGACTATTTATAGCAAGGCGTGAGGTGGTAGCATGCTTGCATGTGTTGGAGGGGTTGGATGGTTTGTTGTCGTGATCTGGCTGACCTTCCTTCATTGTTGGTCTCTTTCATTGGCAAATGTTAATGTATTATTGTGTTGGTAAAATAACAGTGCCGAAATAGCAGTGGAAATTGATATGGCCACTTGCTAGTGGATACTCTGAATGTAATGTAGGAAACAGAGCTTGTTTGGTGGGTCCACATGTGGTGGGAGTTAGAGTGAGAGGTGGTTGTGGTTCTTGGAGGGAAGTCAGTTGTAGATAGACTAGATTCCATCTCTCATCATCCATCAGCTCTTCTTGGGTGGGGAGGTGGCACCGTGGTGGCCGACCCGAGCTGTGGAAGGCACTTTATCTCGGCAGAGTTACAGCCCTTAGTCATGCCAGATACTTATAATCGTTGTTTCCAATCGTATATTTGCCATGATTGTCACATGATTGTTTCTTGGTTTGTCATCACCATACTTATTGATTCCACAAAAGAGTTGAATGTTGAAACTTCAGACTTTCCTAAGCGTCAAGTTGATGTGTCATGCCATGATATGACTGGAATACTTTTCAAAGTAGCACAAAACACAATATACTCACTCACTCCCTCGTATTGCTTATTAATCCCAATAATGGAGGTCACAAGTCACTGTAAAATGCTGTCGTGGGTTCGAATACATCAATCTCCTTGATGGTCCTAAATGGTCACATCCATGCTTGTGGTTGAATCGAATGTATTCAACTAACATCACTTTGGGATCTTCTCTCACATTGGGCTGACACGTCGAGATGTGACCACAAAGTTGTTAAAATGGCTTTAAGACCAACCTATAGACGAGTGTCACTCTTTCCTATTGATGGCAGATGAAGTAGAGCTAGGTGTTAGGACCTTTCCAATTGAGCTGAGACGATCGTTACTCCCATACTACACTGTTGATAACAGGGCTGTAATGCAAAGACCGTTGCTTCCATAATTTTACACCGCCTTCTAACAGAATATTCAGTGCTAAGAGGATCATAACTCAATTTACTTCCACACTTTAACATAGCTGTACGACAGGCGTAGTGTTAAGAATACTTTGAGGAATGGGTGCATGAAAAGATTTTATAACCCAGAAACAGACACATCCAGTAGGATGTTGGCAGAAGCAGTGCAAAGAAGTTCATGTTTTATCATTTTGTCGTCATAATTACTTGGCCGCCATAAAAACAATGGTGTGCAGTATTGCATTCTAGGTGACTGCCTCAGGCTTCTAGGGCGCACTTAGACATCATGTTTTATAACAGTACTTTGTGACATGTTTATTTTTTGGAAGCTATGATAAATGTACTTCCTGACCCGTGAAGATCCGGGGTAGAATAGGTCTTCAGCAACCCATTCTTGCCATAAAACAACAAACAAACAAACAAACAAACAAACTTCCTGACACATAAATGTGACAAACAGAAGACGATGAACATATGAACACACTTAATGCTCAATATGATTCACAGAATTAACCTGGGGCTGCAGAGAGTAAATAGAGTAAAAAGAAAAATGGTGAAGTTGACATTTTCTGAGTTCACAAATGGATCAAAAGTACTCTTCTTGCTGGCACACTTGAATTCCAAAGGGCACGCTGAAGCATTGAATATAGGTTTAAGGGGTCCTGAGATTCGGAGAATGTAGTAAAAATCCTCAAAGACTCAGTACACATAAGATCACAGTATTCACACATACTACTGTCTAGTCACAATTAGTACACATGAGATCACACATACTACTGTCTAGTCACAATTTGTACACATGAGATCACACATACTACTGTCTAGTCACAATTTGTACACATGAGATCACACATACTACTGTCTAGTCACAATTTGTACACATGAGATCACACATACTACTGTCTAGTCACAATTAGTACACATGAGATCACACATACTACTGTCTAGTCACAATTTGTACACATGAGATCACACATACTACTGTCTAGTCACAATTAGTACACATGAGATCACACATACTATTACTGTCTAGTCACAATTAGTACACATGAGATCACACATACTACTGTCTAGTCACAATTTGTACACATGAGATCACACATACTACTGTCTAGTCACAATTAGTACACATGAGATCACACATACTACTGTCTAGTCACAATTTGTACATGTGAGTGAGTGAGTGAGTTGGGTTTAACGCCACTTTTAACAGTATTCCAGTTATATCGCTTCTAGTACACATGAGATCACACATACTACTGTCTAGTCACAATTTGTACACATGAGATCACACATACTACTGTCTAGTCACAATTAGTACACATGAGATCACACATACTACTGTCTAGTCACAATTTGTACATGTGAGTGAGTGAGTGAGTTGGGTTTAACGCCACTTTTAACAGTATTCCAGTTATATCGCTTCTAGTACACATGAGATCACACATACTACTGTCTAGTCACAATTTGTACACATGAGATCACACATACTACTGTCTAGTCACAATTTGTACACATGAGATTACACATACTATTACTGTCTAGTCACAATTAGTACACATGAGATCACACATACTACTGTCTAGTCACAATTTGTACACATGAGATCACACATACTACTGTCTAGTCACAATTAGTACACATGAGATCACACATACTACTGTCTAGTCACAATTAGTACACATGAGATCACACATACTACTGTCTAGTCACAATTTGTACACATGAGATCACACATACTACTGTCTAGTCACAATTTGTACACATGAGATCACACATACTACTGTCTAGTCACAATTAGTACACATGAGATCACACATACTACTGTCTAGTCACAATTTGTACACATGAGATCACACATACTATTACTGTCTAGTCACAATTAGTACACATGAGATCACACATACTACTGTCTAGTCACAATTAGTACACATGAGATCACACATACTATTACTGTCTAGTCACAATTAGTACACATGAGATCACACATACTACTGTCTAGTCACAATTTGTACACATGAGATCACACATACTACTGTCTAGTCACAATTTGTACACATGAGATCACACATACTACTGTCTAGTCACAATTAGTACACATGAGATTACACATACTATTACTGTCTAGTCACAATTAGTACACATGAGATCACACATACTACTGTCTAGTCACAATTAGTACACATGAGATCACACATACTACTGTCTAGTCACAATTTGTACACATGAGATCACACATACTACTGTCTAGTCACAATTAGTACACATGAGATCACACATACTACTGTCTAGTCACAAATTGTACATGTGAGTGAGTGAGTGAGTTGGGTTTAACGCCACTTTTAACAGTATTCCAGTTATATCGCTTCTAGTACACATGAGATCACACATACTACTGTCTAGTCACAATTTGTAGATGTGAGTGAGTGAGTGAGTTGGGTTTAACACCACTTTTAACAGTATTCCAGTTATATCGCATCTAGTACACATGAGATCACACATACTACTGTCTAGTTTCGTGGGTTTTTTTTACCATCCAGTGCAATAAATAACTAAATTATTGATCACCTTGACTGCAGTTTATTGAATTGTTATCTGTGGGGCTGGGTAGCTCTGACTGTTTCCCTGGGGCTGGGATAGTCAGTCTGGGCTGCCTCAGTGCCGGTCTCCCTGGGGCCGGGATAGTCAGTCTGGGCAGCCTCAGTGGCGGTCTCCCTGGGGCCGGGATAGTCAGTCTGGGCTGCCTCAGTGTAGGTCTCCCTGGGGCTGGGATAGTCAGTCTGGGCTGCCTCAGTGCAGGTCTCCCTGGGGCTGGGATAGTCAGTCTGGGCTGCCTCAGTGCAGGTCTCCCTGGGGCCGGGATAGTCAGTCTGGGCTGCCTCAGTGCCGGTCTCCCTGGAGCCGGGACAGTCAGTCTGGGCTGCCTCAGTGCAGGTTTCCCTGGGGCCGGCACAGTCAGTCTGGGCTGCCTCAGTGCAGGTCTCCCGGGGCTGGGACAGTCAGTCTGGGCTGCCTCAGTGCAGGTTTCCCTGGGGCCGGGATAGTCAGTCTGGGCTGCCTCAGTGCCGGTCTTCCTGGGGCTGGGATAGTCAGTCTGGGCTGCCTCAGTGCAGGTCTCCCTGGGGCTGGGATAGTCAGTCTGGGCTGCCTCAGTGCAGGTCTCCCTGGGGCTGGGATAGTCAGTCTGGGCTGCCTCAGTGCAGGTCTCCCTGGGGCCGGGACAGTCAGTCTGGGCTGCCTCAGTGCAGGTTTCCCTGGGGGCGGGACAGTCAGTCTGGGCTGCCTCAGTGCAGGTCTCCCTGGGGCCGGGATAGTCAGTCTGGGCTGCCTCAGTGCAGGTCTCCCTGGGGCTGGGATAGTCAGTCTGGGCTGCCTCAGTGCAGGTCTCCCTGGGGCTGGGACAGTCAGTCTGTAATCCAATTTCATATCACATACTGGAAGCATGCAATGTTCATTACTGGAAGCATGCAATGTTCATTACATGACTAAGATATGTTTCATAAAAATAGTGGAAAGGTCATTGTCAGCAGGTCACTGAATTATGGCCTAGAATTACAGCACTGTGAACCTTATAACACCCAACATTTTGGGAGGTGCAGGGTTCTGTGTTCCAAATAACCTCCTGCCCGTAGGTTAGGTACTGGTAGGTCTCTTTCGGGCTAGTATTTTCATCTTTTGCCCTAATGGCCTGCAGTGATTTACATGTCAGTATATATGTGTCACCATCACTTGTAGTTAAGAGTTCCGTTTGTCAGTAAGTTTCAACCAGCTACTCAGTGATGTTACACATTGATTTCCAGAACCTGTAGCTTTGACATTGTGTGCAGTGTTTGTAATGTATTGTCATACTGGTATGAAGTTGGACAATGTTGAGGGAGTGCTGATTGTCTTTGCATTTCATTTTTATTCTTTAATTGGAAGTATTTTAGCTACAGAATGAAAGTTTTCATGTTTATCAAAGACATACTTGTCAAGACTGAGTTCGAAAATGGTCCTGTCAATTTATTGTTTACAGAATTTCGGCTTTTGATCCATGTTATTCGTGCAATGGGGGCAAGTTTTCTCAGAAACATCTGAAGTTAATATAAAAACTGATTGCTTGTAGCATAAGCGCATCGCTAAATGTTAGGTTGTCTAAAAGCTAACAGGGTTTCTTTTTGGTTACATTTTATCATTCATCTTTACATGTGAATTAATGCTTATCATCGGGAAATATTTAGAATATTTTCACCTATGAAATATAACCCAACCGTCGGGAAGAAGGATTTGAAATCAACCCGTCTCGGACGGTCGGGCAGGCAGGTATTTCGAACGCTGGTATTGACTTCATATTTTATCATTTTTTCTCATCACAAAAAGAAGACCAAGTGCCTATCTCTTCTTAAGTCTTTGTGGGTCTCTTTTTGTATAGTTTATGTTCACTGCTATATGAACAAACAAACTTCTAACATGCCTCATGGTGGGGGATAGCGATAAACATGATAAAAACGCTTTTCTTTTTATTCTTTAATTGGAAATATTTGAGCTATTTCCTTCAACATTGACTCAAATATGAAGCAAGGCCCAGTGGTGATTAGTTAGACTTACACAAGTCTATAAGGCAATAATTAGTAGTTATTAGTTGAAATCATAAGTTGTCCCCATAAAAGACTGGCGTTCTACAAACTGTCTCAGCTTACTTGCCTGTTTTAAGGATAGAATTACTACACATTCATGGACTTTCTTTCAGTAGTTTCTGGAGCAAGGCTAGTCTTTAGCTTACATTTTCTTAAATGTGTTGGTCCTGATGGCAGTCTCGCAGTTGTTTTGTTTCACATACTGATAAGGGAGGTGTGTGATTAGCTGATTAGTGGACAGTTCTACCATGTCTACATGTTCATGAAACTTTTTAATTTTTATTTCTAAAAATTAAATTTACTTTACATATTCTTGGGGAGTTTTGAAAAGTGATCTAGCGCACTTATAAATACTTTATTAATTTATCGTTTCACATTCACAGTAAGCTACACATTGCAGGCAAAGACAGGATGCCTGGCCCAAGATAATGTTTTCCCCAGGAAATATGTTGTTTACTGATAAGGAATCATAGTATTGTTGTACACCTCGCAGTGGAAGGTGGTGACACACGCTATCTGTAGGGAAGGGACTTCATACAAACTCATGAATACATCGTCAAACATGAAACCAAAGTCAATGTTTTAAGAACCATTGATGAGAATATTGTATTTTGTTCACGTACACCTTAAAACACACTGCATATCAATCTATACTATTCAAAAGAAGTTAAGGACTGTTGTTAATTTGTCATGCCATAACAGATTAACTATAGTAATATGAAAGAATCAAAGTTACATGCTATCTTTGACAGATAAACTATAATAATATGAAGATGAAAGAATCGAGTGGTCCTTAACTTCTTTTGAGTAGTATATGAACATCATATACATGATACATTTCATTCAGTAAGCACGTTTACTTGTGTGTCGACTTAATATCAAAAGTTACATTTCATTCCAGACACTTAGTCATAAATGAATTGTTGTGGACATGGTGAAGTCGACAGTACGTAAAAGATTGCTTGTATCTCTTCTGTGAATGATTCACAAATGAATCCACAAATATTTTCCTTTGTTATCAATACTACATTTCAGCATGTTGACAATCAGGCCTTGGTGAAGAGACTGCAGCAGGGGTGTGTTCTAGATACCACACAACTACTGGAATAAGTGCAGTGCATGCTTGCATCAATGCAACTAGTCCCATATTATCCACCACCTGCATCTGCAGTGACGCAACACTAATAGCCAACCTATTCATAGTATTGTTCAAACGCCATTCAACATGTAATGGTGTTTTTGTGGAGGGTGTACAGCTAATGGTTGTGGAATGCACTGGGTACACAATGGGAGAAGTCACTATCACTATCAACTGAATCTTGATTCATTGTGTCGTCCTTAAGTGCCTTCTTATGTGTAGATCAGGAGCTCAGAGATGATGTTTAACTTTATCTTAATTGAGGGACAAATTGAAATATCTTAATAACTAGGCCATCGCTGGAGTAAGACCCGCTTCTACCAGGATAAGCTGAGTAAATATACCACACCTCATGCATTCATTTCATAGGTGTTCCACTGTTGTAAAACCTGACATTCCATAGCAGGATAAAGCTGGATATTTATGACATACCAGGGTTCGAAAATAGTCAGCTAAGTCAACTTCAGGAAGAAACTACCACTTTTACTTTTAAGGCAGTTTGCAACTCTGCAAATAGAAATTAATTTCTAACCCAGATAACCAGCTCCATCGTACTTTGTGCCATTAGGGACGAGTGCCATGGCCACTGTTCATGTAGGCCCAGAAGTGAAGGGGTCCTTGCCATACTTGGAGTTCAAGACTTTGAGGTCGCTAGCTGGAAGAGCCATGTGGGGATTCCGGGTTAGAATTGGTCCCCGACTACCAATGCTGGTCATAAGAGGCATCCAAATGGATCGTCTGGTCAGATTCAGTGACTTGGTTGAGTGAGAGTCGTCATACCCTAACAGTTGACTGTTGGTCAAAATATCAATCACTGGATTGTCTGGTCCTGACTTAATTACTTACAGGTCACCCTCATATACCGTGTACAGGGGGGTCGTCTTATACGTGGGGTCGCCTTATACACAGCGATATACGGTAGCTGGAATACTGCTGAGTGCGGCGGTAACCAACCAACAAAGAAACATAAGGAAAGGACCTGAAGCACCCCAGGACTCCCCTTCATTTTGAACACTGATTGTGGTGGAATATATCCATACAAAATGATTCCGTAGGGCCAGCATGTTACATAACCTGGATGAGTGAGTGAGTTGGGTTTACCGCCGCTTTTAACAGTATTCCAGTTATGTCGCAGATAACATGGATGAAAGTGTGCTGGTATAATCTATCTTTAGCTCGTGCAAAGCATTTGCCTGTTTTGTTTGTTTGTTTGTGTGTTGTTTAATACCGCACTCAGCAATATTCCAGCTATATGACAGCGGTCTGTAAATAAGTGAGTCTGGATCAGACAATCCAGTGATTGACATCATTAGCATCGGTCCACGCAATTGGGATACGATGACATGCATCAACCAAGTCAGCGAGCCTGACCACCCAATTCTGTTAGTGTACATTGTGTTTGCCCTGTGGCCTATGAAATGGTCTTTCTCTTTTTTTGTCTTTGTTGTATGTAAAGTATCGAGAACTCTATAATGCTTTGACAATGTATGGATGTATATGGATTTGCCTGGTCGTCCTCAGTCCCTCAACTATAAACATTTTGATTGAACAAATATTATTAATAAGGTGTTGTTGTTGATCGTCAGTTTGAAGCTCTGTTGTTTGAACGTTTGATCATGGGAAGGATAGCACTGTCAGAGTACAGTAACTATACAATTTATGAGCTCAACCCTCACCACTGACTCACTTTGCTATGAGAAAACCCAATAGACTCAACTCCCAGGTATGAACATAATGAATATCATGGTTGTATCATTGTCAGGATGGTTATATCATGGTTGTTGTCGTGTTGAGCAGGGGCTAATGTAGTTTGAAAGCCTCCACTCTGTGGTCTCAATATGTTCAGGGGGAACTAGTGATATGTAAAGTGGGCACGCCTAGTGTTGACAATCTGTGCTGACAAGGGGGTCAGTGTCATTGACGGCCAGGTAATATCTCTAGTGCAATGTTCATGTGTATTATTAGGATCTTACTCAGAGATAGTCTACCAGTTGAACAGGAATATTGTAGTAAATATAGCCGTTAGTTTCAGTGGAAGAACATTGAGTGATTGAGTTTGGTTTGATGTCCCTTTGAACAACATTTCGGTTGTATCACACTTTGTCAGTTAGCATTTAAGAGAGACGGATCGTGTCAGCTTAATGTGAGAGGAAAGCATGATGAGATGCGGGTCTAGATGGTTGCCACCTTGGTGTGAAGCCCACTGAACATGCTGAGAAAACAAAAGTCTTTATCACTGGATCATTAACCAACCATTATGGGATCCTGGTGCACCTAAGGGATGCAACTCCTAACAACTGGCCACCTGTTCACTGAAGGACAGAAATATGTTATTCAGTAAATCCTTAAATCCCGTAGGTGTGTAATTTGAAGGTTTGTTTGTGATGATCCATGATTTTCGTTCCTTTCAACATATGTTCAATGGTGAAGTCATGTGATGGTTTTCCTCTGGACAGGACTTCCTGAACGTCTTGTCTCCTGTGTAGGTTGTCTGAATCATATCTGGATAACATCTGTCAGACATGTGTCAGTAGGATGTTTTGTTGTTTGTTTTGTTGTTTGTTATTTGCTGCACTCAGAAAAATTCCTGCAGTGTGACATCAGTCTGTTAATAATCCACTGATTGACATTGTGGGGATCAATCCCAACAATTGGGATACGTTGCCTAAGTCGACCAAGTAACCGAGCCTGACCACCCAATACATTTAGTTGCCACAGGCATTGGTTGCTGGGGACCTCTATCTTTACCCAGAATCCCCTACAGGCTAGCAGTGTCCGAGGTCACAAGCAAATAATGGTGTCTATAGCAGGTGACATCTTCTTAACCCCAAATGTTGTGACATATGTTTTTGTGTGTGTCTTTGGAAATGATATCCTAGGATCAGGTAGTCAGGCTCGCTGACGTTATTGATGCATGCGATCGATGTTCATGATGTCAATTACTGGATTGTCTGGTCCAGACTCGTTTATTTACAGACCGCCGTCATATAGCTGAAATATTGCTGAGTGCGGCGTTAAACAACAAACAAACACACAAGCATGATGGTGGAAATGAAATAGAAAGACAAATTGACAAACAAAATAATGGAGCCAGGTGAGAGGTGTTCAGCATCTTAAAAGTCACCACCTCTTTGTAAATAAAACAGTCAGGCAGTTGTCCTCAGCTTCAGTTTTAGAATACAATGGGTCAACTGACTCAATGGCCTTGAAACTGATGGGCCTCACAGATGTAAAAACTGTATGGCTAGGGGCCCCATATTGCCCAGAAATAAGGGGTATAGTCATTGGTGTAAAGCCCCTGGCAAATTGAAGCACTGCTCCTCAGCGTTTATGATCTGCACTAACCTCCTGAAGGGTGGAACTGGAGGAACAAGGCAACCAGATTATTTGTGGACATGATACACACTACGAATACAGATTGAGCAGATAATAGCTGGCAGCTAGACACATCACGTGATATTCCAATTTATATTCATGGTGTTCCCTGTCCTGATACCCTTGAAGCATGTGAAGTGAAATTATGTCTCATTTTGTAATTCCAAATGATGTCAAGCTCTGTGGAAATGTCCCCAGACTGCTGACTCGGTCTGATGACCTGGTTCCGGCATACCCTGATAAGATGGCCACTTGAATGTAGCATTGTGACAGACAGGTGGGACTTAACTATGGCAGGTTGTGGCAAATTGTCAAACTTGTGACGTCTTCATAAGGATTATGGCTGGACCATAAAGTACTGATTTTTGGCCCTTGATAGCGACAGTAAATGATCTGTGTTTTTTAACATTTGACTCATTTTTCTGGTTGGTGGAATGAAAAAAACATTGACTATCATTTTTCTTTTTTTTAGAGTAAAAAACATGTCTGGCCCTAGCTTCCTTCCCTCATTTCATGTTGTGTGTTGCAGGGTAGAGGAGGAACCATCGACCCAGAGGAACGGTTTACGAAGCTAGAGAAGATTGGCAAAGGTTCATTTGGTGAAGTGTTCAAAGGAATTGACAATGAGACTAATCAGGTTGTGGCCATCAAAATAATTGACTTGGAAGAAGCAGAAGATGAAATTGAGGACATTCAGCAGGAGATTATGGTGCTGTCCCAGTGCGACAGCCTGTTTGTTACCAAATACTATGGCTCCTATCTCAAGGTAGGTACCCCTTGCTGTTGTGTGGTGGGCAGGGTTCTGTACAACTGAAGCTGTGGGGAGCAAGTGGGAGATGTATTGGATATGGGACTCGCGACATTATTTGCTTGGGATGTAAACATACAGGTGAGAGGGTGACGCACAAGTGGGAGATGTATTGGATATTGGACTCGGGACATTACTTGCTTGGGATGTAAACGTACAGCTGAGAGGGTGACGCACAAACCTGTGTTGTAGTCCTCGTCACTTGAAATAGAATCCCGATATATCGCTGTTAATAATCAAGAACATAGCTGCACATCTGCTAATACTTACCAAGTGAAAGCAAGCCAACACAATACTAGACTTTATCTAATAAGAGGAGACTTGCTCCGTCGTGTGGTGGATAGAGTGTCTGCCTGGAGACAAAGGTCTCGCCTGGTTTGATTGCCTGGACGCTTCATTCCAAAAGACTTTAGAGAGATGGGACTTGTTGTTGCCCTGGTCGGCCACCACTAATGACTTCACTTCTATTTCAGGGCTCAAAGTTGTGGATCCTTATGGAATACTTGGGCGGTGGATCTGCCTTGGACCTGATGAAGGCTGGACCTTTCACAGAAAATGACATAGCAATCATCATTAGGGAAATTCTTAAAGGATTAGATTACCTTCACTCAGAGAGGAAATTACATAGAGATATTAAAGGTAACAAGTTCCTGACTTTTTAACGTGTTGAAATTGTGTGGGACATTCATCTCTCCACAATTGTCAAATAAAAGAAGAAGATTTTGTTCTGTCATGGTTGATACCAAGAAATCACACAAGTATCTAGATATTCAGTAATTCCAAGTATCAAATGAATTGTTGTTAAACAGTTCCTGCAGTGGTCCATGTATGTTGGAAACTGAAGTGTTTGGATTATTGAGGTTCTACTGTATAATGTAAAATAGTTCACTGTAGTGGTCCATGTATGTTGGAAACTGAAGTGTTTGGATTATTGAGGTTCTACTGTATAAGGTAAAATAGTTCACTGTATTGGTTCATGTGTGTTGGAAACTGAAGTGTTTGGATTATTGAGGTTCTGCTGTATACATATGTAAAGGTAATCAATTCCCTGCAGTGGTCCATGTATGTTGGAAACTGAAGTGTTTGGATTATTGAGGTTCTACTGTATAAGGTTAAATAGTTCACTGTAGTGGTCCATGTATGTTGGAAACTGAAGTGTTTGAATTATTGAGGTTCTGCTGTATATGTAATTGTGTGGGACATTCATCTCTCCACAATTGTCAAATAAAAGAAGAAGATTTTGTTCTGTCATGGTTGATACCAAGAAATCACAAAAGTATCTAGATATTCAGTAATTCCAAGTATCAAATGAATTGTTGTTAAACAGTTCCTGCAGTGGTCCATGTATGTTGGAAACTGAAGTGTTTGGATTATTGAGGTTCTACTGTATAAGGTAAAATAGTTCACTGTAGTGGTTCATGTGTGTTGGAAACTGAAGTGTTTGGATTATTGAGGTTCACCTGTATACATATGTAAAGGTAATCAATTCCCTGCAGTGGTCCATGTATGTTGGAAACTGAAATGTTTGGATTATTGAGGTTCTACTGTATAAGGTTAAATAGTTCACTGTAGTGGTCCATGTATGTTGGAAACTGAAGTGTTTGAATTATTGAGGTTCTGCTGTATATGTAATTGTGTGGGACATTCATCTCTCCACAATTGTCAAATAAAAGAAGAAGATTTTGTTCTGTCATGGTTGATACCAAGAACTCACAAAAGTATCTAGATATTCAGTAATTCTAAGTATCAAATGAATTGTTGTTACCCAGAACAGAATTTTAGCCCAACTGAAGTGTTTGGATTACTGAGGTTCTGCTGTATATGTAAAAATAATCAATTCCCTGCAGTGGCTCATGTGTGTTGGAAACTGAAGTGTTTGGATGACTGAGGTTTTACTGTATAAGGTAAAATAGTTCACTGCAGTGGTTCATGTGTGTTGGAAACTGAAGTGTTTGGATTTGTGAGGTTCTACTGTATAGGTAAACAGTTCTCTGCAGTGGTCCATGTGTGTTGGAAACTGAAGTGTTTGGATGACTGAGGTTGTACTGTATAAGGTAAAATAGTTCACTGGAGTGGTTCATATGTGTTGGAAACTGAAGTGTTTGGATTATTGAGGTTCTGCTGTATAGGTAAACAGTTCTCTGCAGTGGTCCATGTGTGTTGATGCCTGTCTGGTCTGTTTCAGCTGCTAATGTGTTGTTATCGGAAAACGGAGATGTGAAGCTTGCAGACTTCGGTGTAGCGGGTCAGTTAACAAATACAACCAATAAACGGCAAACGTTTGTGGGCACGCCATTCTGGATGGCACCAGAAGTCATTAAACAGTCCGCCTATGATACGAAGGTAAGTCGTCAGTGAGTCTCCAACACAAACATTGGACATTTTTTTGTCCTACACTATTCTTTCATAAACAGTTGTCTGAGTGGCTGCATTTGGCTATGCAGAGTTGTGTCCCTTTGGCTTAACAGGAACCTAGTATCATGGGTTCAAATCCCAGATTCTTCCTGATTGTTTCTATGGTTGTCGGCACCATGCCTGTGTTTGTGGGTTTCACCAAAGTGATAAACGTTTAAGACCTGCATCACTTCATCACTTCAGACTTGCCATACACATTAAGCTGACATGCTGTAAACTGAAATGCTGTCCAAAGCGTTGTTAGACCTATCTCACTTATTTTGTAGTTACTGTGCATTTGCTTCTTTTCCAGGCTGACATATGGAGTTTAGGCATTACAGCAATCGAGTTGGCCAAGGGGGAACCCCCCAACTCAGACCTCCATCCTATGAGGGTCCTCTTCCTCATCCCCAAGAACAATCCGCCTCAGTTAGTGGGCAACTATAGTAGACAATTTAAAGAATTTGTGGAGCTTTGTCTGAACAAAGATCCAAACAATGTAAGTATTTGATCAGTTACTTTACTTGTATGTTTATTACTCCCACCACCTAAAAGGGCAGGGGGGGGGGCAGTCATATAAGGCGCCACGATTCGCTGTGCAGAGTTGCGTCCCTTGGGCACGCCAGAAAACTATGTGGGTTCGAATCCCGGTTTGCCCCGATTATGTTTCTAGGTAGGGCTTTTCATCCACATTAAGCGAACACGCCATGATATAACTGGAATACTGTTAAAAGCGGCGTTAAACCCAACTCACTCTCTCAATCCAAGTGCACAGGACCAAGCTCTGTCTTGATGTTGACGTCACTTTTCAATGAGTTAATACCAATGTTTTCAACTAGAAATAATCCAGCATGTTACTAGCTGAAATTTAACAGTCATTAAACAGGAAGTGCATGTTACATTCTTCCTCTTGAGGTAACTAAGGGTCAGGACTTTCTGTTTTTTAGTTACCTTGCACATGACTGTCTTTTCCCCCAACAGGAACTAGTATTCTTCAACTAGAATGGGTATGACTTTCTGATAAGGTAGCTATGGGGAAACTTGCTGTTTCCTGAACCACCAGAAGTGATGTCATTAAACTGAAAGTGTATACGCAGTTTCTTGACAAGCTACCATATATTGGCATCTAAAATGCGACCACCCTGTAGAAATCTTCCATATCAATGCTAATTTATACCCCTTGTCTGCAATGAGATCCCGTTGAAGCACATAAGCAGAGCATACAGTCTGCATACAGGCAGACTCCTGAACGCTGTGAAGTCACGCCGTGTATAAATAACTCTTGAAGCCAGCATTAAAGCCAATATCGTCACTGCCGTGTTGCAGAGACCGTCCGCGAAGGAGTTGTTGCGGCATCAGTACATGAGAAGAGCCAGGAAGACGGGCTACCTGGTGGAGTTGATAGACCGCCACAAGCGATGGAAGGCAGAACGGGCCAATGAAAGCGACAGCGACGATGACAGTGATGAGTGAGTTAGGCCTTGAACTGTTGTTTTTCCATAACTGTGATTTAATCATTTGAATGTAGGCAGTTAAATCTTTTATAATGGGAATCTGATAATGGGAATTAAAATGTGTCCGATAATGAGACACAGGGCTTGATCTTGCGACGGTCAGACTAGTTTAGCTTCAGTAACGTGATCATGTGACTGTTGTAGTTCTGATAATGGCAGCGATGAAGAAGTCATGAAGGAGGGATGGATCATGACTGTGAAGGAAGCTGACAGGACATTGATGATGAATGGCTTGAATGAACAAGTAAGTGCAGATTGGGAAGATGTACACACCTCATGCTGCAGGGGAGGATGTTGCAGTGCCAACATCGTCCCCAGAGGAGGACGATGTAGTTGTGCCAGCATTGTGCCCCGGGGAGGACGATGTTGTGCAAACATTGTCCCCTGGGGAGGATGTTGTCGTGCCAACATTGTCCCCCGGGAGGACGATATGCTGATGTTGTCACTCTGGTGAGGATGTTGTAGTGCAAACATTGTCCCTCAGGGATTATGTTATGTGCAGACGAGGTCACCCAGGGAGGACAGTATACAAACATTGTTACTCAAAGGACGATGTAGTTGTGCAAACATTGTCACTCTGGGAACAATGTAGTTGTGCAAACATTGTCACTCTGGGAACAATGTAGTTGTGCAAACATTGTCACTCTGGGAACAATGTAGTTGTGCAAACATTGTCACTCTGGGAACAATGTAGTTATGCAAACATTGTCACTCTGGGAACAATGTAGTTGTGCAAACATTGTCACTCTGGGAACAATGTAGTTGTGCAAACATTGTCACTCTGGGAACAATGTAGTTGTGCAAACATTGTCACTCTGGGAACAATGTAGTTGTGCAAACATTGTCACTCTGGGGACGATGTAGTTGTGCAAACATTGTCACTCTGGGGACGATGTAGTTGTGCAAACATTGTCACTCTGGGGAGGATGTTGTACATGGCTTAACAGGCAGAGGCGGTAATGTTGTACACTCACAAGGCAGGGTTGATGTTGTGCACTGCTCACATGGGAAGGAGGAGGATAACCAAGATTACACCTGGTCTGAAAGTGAAGTGCATGAAATATGGCTGTGGGATTTACTTGCTTATCTCAAGTCCAATAAGGACAATTCAAGACGTGGGAAAGAAAGAAGCATCCGTGCAGTAGATAGGAAAATATAGATAGCCAGAGAAAGCATGAATATCTACAAGCGCTGGTGTTCCGATTAATCATGATCCTTGGCCAAATGTTTACATTTAAATGTTAACAATTAAGGAAGTCCTTAGATTCAATTACTGTAGAGAAAGCCACAAGTATCCCTGTTAGTTTTGAATTTGCAAACACAACACATGCACGAGAGGGTTTGGATTACGTAACAATGACTTGTGCACATTCTAACAGCGAGTGTGTGGGTGAAAGGTCCAACAGAACTTGTGTCAGACTAGATAAGCTGTGACACAGGTTGCTGTGTGAGAGAATACTTGTGTTGAAGCTTGCACAGCAAAGATTAACCACCACAATATATTGCAGCCCACGAGAAGACAGTAATTAACAAGAGCTTGCTTCTCTTCACAGCATCAATGCTAATTGGGTTTTACTATGGTAAAATTGATCTGTAATATCCGATGTTTGGTGATGAGGTGGTTAAAGCATTGCCTCGTCATGCCCCCAAACTGGGTTCGATTTACAAATGAGTGCAATGTGTCAAGCCCATTTTGGTGTCACCCACTGCGATGTTGCTGGAATATTGCTCAAAGCGGTGTAAAACCATTCTCACTCACTGTCATAAGACCACTGGGTGATGATGTAACCTAGTGGTTAAAGTGTTGGCTTGTCACACCAGAAACTCAGGTTCGATTCCCCGCATGGGTGCAATGTGTGAAGCCCATTCTGGGTCTCTTCTGCTGGTACAGCTGGAATAATGCTACGACCGGTGAGAAACCAAACTCACTCACTCACATGCTCACAACACTACTAAAACTTGGCATCACAATGACCTCATTTTATTACTAGTACTTGGGGAAGCACCAATTGAACAGCTAGTTGTGATTGGCTCATAGGGCAGGTTTGACAGCTATGCTGTTCTTCAAGGCAAACACCAGTCAGACTGAATCAGAACCAGTACCTGACCGACTGTTTTGTCAAAAAAAATTCAACTTGTCCAGAGTTAGAAGTCAGTTTTTATTTTTCACTGGTAAATGAAAATGTACCTTATTATGAAAGTGGGAGTCCAAAAGGAAAAGTCCCTAGTCCTTCCTAAATTGAAATAGTTTCGGATTTTACCGGGAGGAACATGCAATGCCACCAACCTTACATCACGCATCAGTGGTACAGTAGACATGTATGTAGATATTGCCAACAGGTGCTTGGAGATTCCCAGTATATCAACATCAACATGAGCAATGGCTAGTTAGTTTCTAGGGGTAGAGATAGCAGACCTCCATGTTTACGTTACCAGAAAATTGGACACAAAGAAAATAGAGGAATAAGAATTAATATAAAACTGTGCTGAACATGTGGGATTATGATATCCACTACAATCTTTCTGGAAGTTGTTGTTAGATTCTTATTTTAAATTATCATTTTCATTCATATTTAAGACAGAAATATCCAACAGCATTGCAAAAGAAATCTGATTTAGGACTAATTCTGAAATGCGATCTTCTTCTGCACGACTCCTGGAGAATGTCTGAGTGTTGTGATCTATGTGTTCCTTGGCTCAACTGGCCATTTTGTTTGACTGCATGCATGCCTTGTGTTGTAGATGGCTCGTGTAAATAACCCAGTGCCTAAACGCCAGGCACCCCCTGTGCCACCCCCACAGAGTGACAATTCACTTCTCATTGAGGTATCCGACTTGACACCGAAGCGGTGACTCACTCACTCACTAACTCACTCTCTAAGTGCTCCCTCACTCACTCTAGCTGTTCACTTGCACTCCAACCTTGCTTCTTCTTGTTGAGTTTTACACTGGATATCATCTTTGTTTCTCTCACAAATATCTGTTGTTTTTTGTTGTCGTTATTTGTATGTTTGATTTTTACTTCTTCTTTTTTATTCTTTTCATATTACTTATTTGATACTGAAAGTAATATTCACCTGTTAACAGAATCAAAGTCTATTTCTTTCTTATATTTGACATATTTCTTTTGAATATTTCAAGTTTGTATTCTCGATAGCGAGATGTTCCTAGATAGGCTGTACGTATTCACCTTCACAAACTCTCTTTTACTAAGAGTTAATTCATTTGGAAATTAATATTGTCTCTTTGTCATTTAGGGAGAAAATTTAAGCCAAAGATATATTTGAAACCAAAGACCAATCCTTTTCAAATGTTGTTGTTTGGACACGAATGATGGAAAGAAAGTAATATGACCCGTGAGATTCAGTGTTAGAATTGTGTCAATGTACCCCAATGGTGTGTCAACATACCCCGATGGCGTGTCAAGGTCCCCCGATGGCGTGTCAACATACCCTGATGGCGTGTCAATGTACCCCGATAGTGTGGATCGTTGATCACAATATCAATCACTGGATTGTCGGGTCGATATTGTTATTTACAGACCGCCCTCATATAGCGGGAATACTGATGAACAACCATCAACAACAAAATCTGACACAAATGTTTTAGACCCGACTAATGACTTTCATCAATACCTGCCAGATGAAGGGATTCAATGTATATAATATAGATGCTGTCATTTTGAGTAGGATAAAAGTGAAGTATAATTCTGTGTGAAAAATAGATTTGCAAACCCACTAAAGAAGCTCTGAAATACAAGGTAGGATATTGTCAAGGAGGTTCTGATTGCTGTTGTAAAATGATATCGCTCAGATAACCACGTTCAAAGTGAATAGGAATCCTAAAAGTACTTCTAAATGATTTCTCAATTAAAGGCAAAGAAATCCCTATTTTTCAACTCTACTTCCAATCAGTAAATTGTAATAGATAGAGGAAGAGTGCCAGTTCTTTATCCGGCTATAAACATACTTTGTTTTTGCACAGTATGTCCCGATAAAGTGCTGGCACAAGTTCTCTATGTTAAAGCACTGGCAAATCCTCGAGTTCCAAGAACAGCAGATTGTGCAAACTCACCATGCACATTTAAAGCAGATTACACGATTTCATATGAGCTGTATGGTTTCTGCAGTCAAGTGTTTGTTGTTTGAGGCCTGTTATGCTAAAATATTCAAGTTTCACGAAGCACGAGAGTTTCACACCTCCATAAACTGTATACCTTTTGGTACTTTATCAGCATATGAATGTACTCCTCTTGGCCAAAATAGTGACCACCCATTGGACGAAAGTATTGGCCTGTGCTCTTATTCTGATTCCTAATCCAAGACCTGATGCTGTAGCCAGCTGGGGATATAAAACATTTGAATGGCTAATTGTGGTTGTTTTGAGTGCTGTGATTGATTCGAACGAGTTTTTTGCGGTTTTCTCTATTTACTCCAAACCAATATTTGCAGGTTTTGACTTGATCCAAAACCATAAGATTTGATGACATTTTGTACTTTTTATCCCATAAATTGTCTTTTTGAAACGTTTTCACTTTTATCTGAAAATTATGACTTAATGACTGTTTCAGCACTGATATTGTTAAAAAATATGTATTATTATAGATTTGTGGTAGTATAGCATACAAGCCTTAAAGGTGCTATAATATAATATTTTTGACATACTGAACAGTTTTATTTTGGCTAGAGAGTTTGTGAAGGATGAAGTGTGTACTAGCAGAATGATGCTTGTTTTCCTACAAGATCTGTTGTAGTTTATTTTTAGTCTTCACCGTATCATATTTCACTTCATTTACCATCACACTCAAATCACAAGATGAACAAACTAAACATTTAACTTTTATAGTCTCATTTATGATTTTCAAATTCCTAATATTCAGTAAATTTACAGTTGTTGGTTGACATGTGAGTGAAGGATTTCATTTTGAAAGAGTGAGAATTTTCTTTGAGACGTTTCAATTGGAGTTAAGTAAGCTAAGACAACAAAATATACACAGTTGAAAACAACATGTTAAAACACTGGGGAAAAGGAAGACTTCTTTCTGCTGCTTGTGTTTTAAAGATAAGGTGTGTGAACAGGTGTGTGCACTTGGCGTAAATCTGCTATGAGGATTTACATCGTGTGCACACCTGTTATGACGTTTGTACATACATGTAAACAATGTTGAAGTCGGTTCTTAAGTAAGTTGACAACCATTTCTTTTAGATTTGTTGGTGTCATTGAGTATCTGATACCTTGAAATTTCGTTTGAACTGAGTGTTCAAACCAGATAACACATTTTTGAAAGACTTATCCTATCTCATACTGTGCATTTCATCCTCCTTCTCCGGTCCTTGTGTCGAAATGATCCTAACACAAGTTTCCAGCTTAGAAACAAACACCACGTCTGTTGTGAGAAAGACACTTTACATCACTGTAGAACTACGTTATGAGACAGACACTTTACATCACTGTAGAACTACGTTATGAGACAGACACTTTACATCACTGTAGAACTACGTTATGAGACAGACACTTTACATCACTGTAGAACTACGTTATGAGACAGACACTTTACATCACTGTAGAAGTCTGTTGTGAGATAGACACTTTACATCACTGTAGAACTACGTTATGAGACCGACACTTTACATCACTGTAGAACTACGTTATGAGACAGACACTTTACATCACTGTAGAACTACGTTATGAGACAGACACTTTACATCACTGTAGAACTACGTTATAAGACAGACACTTTACATCACTGTAGAACTACGTTATGAGACAGACACTTTACATCACTGTAGAAGTCTGTTGTGAGATAGACACTTTACATCACTGTAGAACTACGTTATGAGACCGACACTTTACATCACTGTAGAACTACGTTATGAGACAGACACTTTACATCACTGTAGAACTACGTTATGAGACAGACACTTTACATCACTGTAGAACTACGTTATGAGACAGACACTTTACATCACTGTAGAAGTCTGTTGTGAGATAGACACTTTACATCACTGTAGAACTACGTTATGAGACAGACACTTTACATCACTGTAGAACTACGTTATGAGACAGACACTTTACATCACTGTAGAAGTCTGTTGTGAGATAGACACTTTACATCACTGTAGAACTACGTTATGAGACCGACACTTTACATCACTGTAGAACTACGTTATGAGACCGACACTTTACATCACTGTAGAACTACGTTATGAGACAGACACTTTACATCACTGTAGAACTACGTTATGAGACAGACACTTTACATCACTGTAGAAGTCTGTTGTGAGATAGACACTTTACATCACTGTAGAACTACGTTATGAGACCGACACTTTACATCACTGTAGAACTACGTTATGAGACAGACACTTTACATCACTGTAGAACTACGTTATGAGACAGACACTTTACATCACGGTAGAACTACGTTATGAGACAGACACTTTACATCACTGTAGAACTACGTTATGAGACAGACACTTTACATCACTGTAGAAGTCTGTTGTGAGATAGACACTTTACATCACTGTAGAACTACGTTATGAGACAGACACTTTACATCACTGTAGAACTACGTTATGAGACAGACACTTTACATCACTGTAGAAGTCTGTTGTGAGATAGACACTTTACATCACTGTAGAACTACGTTATGAGACAGACACTTTACATCACTGTAGAACTACGTTATGAGACAGACACTTTACATCACTGTAGAAGTCTGTTGTGAGATAGACACTTTACATCACTGTAGAACTACGTTATGAGACAGACACTTTACATCACTGTAGAACTACGTTATGAGACAGACACTTTACATCACTGTAGAAGTCTGTTGTGAGATAGACACTTTACGTCACTGTAGAACTACGTTATGAGACAGACACTTTACATCACTGTAGAACTCTGTTGTGAGATAGACTCAGATATCGTAAGTTCAGATATCAGTGTGTTGCATTAAGCTTAACCCTATATGTTCTGATGTTGGTGTGATTGTTGGATTTAGCTTAACCTCGTAAGCTCAGATGTTAGTGAGAGTTGAATTTAGCTTAACCCTGTAAGTTCAGATGTTAGTGAGTGTCGGATTTATCTTAACCTCGCAAGTTCAGATGTTAGTGAGTGTCGGATTTATCTTAACCCTATAAGTTCAGATGTTAGTGAGTTTTGGATTTATCTTAACCCTATAAGTTCAGATGTTAGTGTGAGTGTCGGATTTAGCTTAACCCTGTAAGTTCAGATGTTAGTGTGGGTGTCGGATTTATCTTAACCCTGTAAGTTCAGATGTTAGTGAGTGTTGAATTTAGCTTAACCCTGTAAGTTCAGATGTTAGTGAGTGTTGTTGAATTTAGCTTAACCCTATAAGTTCAGATGTTAGTGAGTGTCGGATTTATCTTAACCCTGTAAGTTCAGATGTTAGTGAGTGTCGGATTTAGCTTAACCCTGTAAGTTCAGATGTTAGTGAGTGTTGAATTTAGCTTAACCCTGTAAGTTCAGATGTTAGTGTGAGTGTTGGATTTAGCTTAACCCTGTAAGTTCAGATGTTAGTGTGAGTGTCGGATTTATCTTAACCCTGTAAGTTCAGATGTTAGTGAGTGTTGAATTTAGCTTAACCCTGTAAGTTCAGATGTTAGTGAGTGTTGTTGAATTTAGCTTAACCCTATAAGTTCAGATGTTAGTGAGTGTCGGATTTATCTTAACCCTGTAAGTTCAGATGTTAGTGAGTGTCGGATTTAGCTTAACCCTGTAAGTTCAGATGTTAGTGAGTGTTGAATTTAGCTTAACCCTGTAAGTTCAGATGTTAGTGTGAGTGTTGGATTTAGCTTAACCCTGTAAGTTCAGATGTTAGTGTGAGTGTCGGATTTATCTTAACCCCGGTAAGTTCAGATGTTAGTGAGTGTTGAATTTAGCTTAACCCTGTAAGTTCAGATGTTAGTGAGTGTTGTTGAATTTAGCTTAACCCTATAAGTTCAGATGTTAGTGAGTGTCGGATTTATCTTAACCCTGTAAGTTCAGATGTTAGTGAGTGTCGGATTTATCTTAACCCTATAAGTTCAGATGTTAGTGAGTTTTGGATTTATCTTAACCCTATAAGTTCAGATGTTAGTGTGAGTGTCGGATTTAGCTTAACCCTATAAGTTCAGATGTTAGTGTGAGTGTCGGATTTAGCTTAACCCTATAAGTTCAGATGTTAGTGTGAGTGTCGGATTTAGCTTAACCCCGTAAGTTTAGATGTTAGTGTGAGTGTCGGATTTAGCTTAACCCCTGAAGTTCAGATATCAGGAACCATGGCTCAGCTCCAGCTTCTAAAGTTTCTTCTACAGAGGAATTTCCCAGTAGATGAACAGTCTGCAGAAATTGCTTCCATGGAAGAAAGATTATTTATTCCCTCTGAACAGAATAACTTCAGGACAGCATATGTTCCATATGCTCAAAACAAATGCAGTCTACAATTAACCAGAATCTTTATATCCAACTTACCCTTCATGTCATATATTGTTTGATTTTGTTCTGTATATTTTGTTAGTGTATCTCCTCATACTTCCTCTGTTATATTTCCCTCTTGAAATGACATCCGCTTGCAACACCTTACTTTGTTGTGTCTATTTACTGTTATAAAGGTTATGTTGTCTGTGTTTGTTTCCTAATGGCCTTCATAATGATCATTATGTTTAACCCAATGACAAATCTCTTCAAAATGATGGTCTCTATGAATAGCCGCAAAATTGCATCCTAAAGGAATATTCAGTAATTGCTCTTTGAAACTACAAAAGCTAATATTGATTTGAATTTGAAAATTCAAAACAATGTAAGTTGAGCTACCCTTTTTGGAAAAGTGTTCCAATCTTTCAACTGGATCCATTGATGCAATTGGTTATGGACAAAGTTGAGAGTGATCTCCCTTAGTTGAATTAACCTTGACCTTGTGTGTTTCTGTTTCTCCCTTGCGTTTGTTTGCTGTGAACATGTGTGATACTGCCTATGTATCCCTATAACATATCACAAAGTTGATTAACAGTAAAAGGACTATTTATATAATATATAAGCACCATAATTTTTATAACTTATTTCATGCTGTTAAAAATTAAGTTGAAAACCAACTCTTCCTAACTTTGAATCAACTGTCTTGTTGTCTGCTGTGTAGAATAAGATGTATGTAACATAAGTGTGTATGTGAGAAACTTGTATATTGTTGAGCCACATTTTTCCAGAACAATCGTGGTCGGGGGTTTAAGCAAGATATGCCTCCTCCTCCATACCCCAAACCTTATGGTATGGGCGTAGGGCAAAAACCGCACTCTGCCCATAACCTGTATCCAGGCCCAGTACAAGTAAGTTGCGTGCTCATATATGCTCGTATTCCCTGTCAAGGTGATACGAGTAGTAACCCTTATATAACCTCTACTATTGGTTCATTAATCACCACTCAATGACATATACTGTTTAATGGTTGCAAAGTAACACTCACATTTCTTATATATGTTTATATTTACATTTGAAAAATAATGAAAATCAGAGCAAAATGTTTGCAATTTTCGAGTTGGCTCATTCCTTAATGTTGAGCCAGATTATTTCTTGGTGAATATATTTTTATTTTGGGGTCATTTGAGAGTTGCTTGCAGCATCAGTTATGTACACACAACATTCATACTGACTGCACCACAAAACACTTGCCCAACACTGATGTTCACAATAGTGTCACAGTAAAGACTTCTATTAACCCTCAGTGTAGCCCAACATCATGAACCCTTTAACCACACTACCCAGCCTTTCCTGTTGTGGTTGGAGGGTTAACATTCAGTTGAGTGAATGGCCACTAGGTGTCCCTACGTAGTAACACTTCATTTGACAGAGGGGAAAATGGGTTTGGATGTAAAATAACGTATGTCCTCTTTAGTGCATAACCCACATCCATCGATTGGAATATCGCGTAGCTGAATCAGAGACTCTTCCATCGCCATCACTACATACTGCACCTGTAGAAACACATAGACTGCACTGATTTGTAGTTTTGCACGATGCACGCTTACGAGAAAAGGCCACAACAGATGAAGAACTTGTTCTTTGTCAGAGCCCGATGTTTTTGTGTTGGTATTTTTATGTTTTTTGTGGCAGCGATATTGAACTATTAACTAAATCTTTGATTAAAAAAATGTCACTGTGAAAGAAAAATAAAAATAAATCGGAACAAGTGATGAATTTATTGTGGCCTAAAAATTATGATTTTCAATTTCATGGTTTGTATAAAGTGTTTGATGTACTTTAACCCTCGAAACCCTGAAATATAACTTGGATGCATTGAGATAGCTGCTTATAATACCATGCATTACGGTGAAGGGATTAGTTTTAAGGAAGTGTATTTTAACAGGCAGCAATCACATCCCTCTCACTGGACTACTGACAGAAAGTACATCAATATTTTATATAAGGAACCTATAAGTATTGAAAACCATAGTTGATGTATACCTTTATTGAATAGAGTTAATATGATGTGTATATTCCCTATTTTAACTTTCTGGTAGCACTAGATATTGTACGTAGTAGACTGAACCCAGCTAAGTCATTAATCCCCATCTCCATGCATGCTTCATATGTAATAGACTGAAGAAAACAGGTGAGGGTTCATGAATATTGGGGGGACATATTTGTTGGAGTCAAATATCCCCTAAATAGCCATGATCCCTACCTTGTTTGGTTCAGAATATATTGTTTAGTGTTTGAATTTTGTTGGTTTCTTTTCATGATGCTAAGATAATTTTGTTTTTATTAAGAATATTAAATGACAGGTGTTTTAAACTGAACTGTGATTATTTATTATTTGTTTCAAATATCATACATATGCATGTGCATGAATTTAATCTTTCATACCTTTCCTTGATTTATTTCTGATTGTTTCTTATAATATGTTTGTTTTTTCTGGTTTAATCATTATTGTTTCCTTTGATTAACCTCCTGTTGCCCCCATCAGCCCCTTTGCTAACAAGCATAATGAGAGGGCAGACATGCACAAGTTAAACTGTTTGAACGTAACAATGCACTGTTGTCATGGTTATGAAAACTGATGAATACAGTTATACAAGTACCATACAAGATAGTTTTGCTGCTCAGCCCATGTGCAGTACTGTAAATATGCACTTTGTACTGCTGCAGGCTCCGTCCCACAAAGCATCTCAGTACATGACTGGCGTAGGTATATGTTAAGGCATTGGAGTTACCATCACCTTAGTGGTAAGATGCCTTAGCGGAATGAGGCCAGGGTGCTTATGATGGCAAGATCTCAATGTGACACAGGGTAATGAGAACTGGACACTTGTGAAGTGAAAGAGTCCAGACACAGTCTCCTGTTCTTCAAAGCCGTCTACTTAGTGCTACGACTGTCTGAAGTCTATGGTAAAGTTCCGATCACCTTAGCACTAAGATGTTGTTGTGGAATAAGGCTCAAGTCCGTTCCACAATGCAAACCTAGCACTAGGGCTATTGTAAGTATTTGAGTTGACCTTCATAGCGTCATGCTTTTGTGGAACAAAGTCAAGGTCAAGGCTGTAATATTGCTACCAGCGATAGAGCCTTTACAGACTTTACACGTCGATTATGTTTCTAGGTTCTTCAGAGCCATACCCGTGGGTTTCACCAAAGTGGTATCTGTCTGAGACCTGCATCACTTCAGTCTTTAACCCACTGCAAGCTGACATGCCGTGATATAACTGGAATACTGTTTAAAGCGTCATTAACACAAACGCACTCACTCACTCCCATGTTTCACTGCATTATTTTGGGGGAATAATGCTTTTCCTTTGATAATTTTTATATCGTGATGTTTTGGTTTGTTAATGTGTTCTGATTGAATATTGTTTTTCTTCCAAATGTCACCATAGCAATATGTGTTTTATTGCCCTCTCATTATGCCTACTGTGTGTTTTCTCTTTCTCTCCCTCCCTATTCCCTCTACCCCGCCCCTCCCTGCCCCTCCCTCCCCCTCCCTCAGGCATGTGCTAGTGTTGACCATATCTTGCTGCTCTCTTCTAGCATGTCAGTGGTGGTCAAGTTAATCATGGTCGAAGTGAGTCTGCCCCTGTTTTGACAGAGTCCCAAAATGATTTCGTAAGTTAAACAAATTTTACCCTTGCCACACTGTGGCACAACATTTTGCATCTATTTGTGTTGACATTTTGTGTTCAATTGTTTTTTCACAGATCGAGTTTTGTTGCATAGCAGTGATTTCAAATTGCCAGCCTAATTTGCTTTTAAAGTATTTATGCTAAGATCGATGTCACTACATCTTTTATGCCATTGCTTGATTGTAATGACCTTTTTATCTAAGATGGCAATAAAAGCTTGTTTTCACTGTGCCTTTTCCAACGCTTCCATCCTTGCAATGTGAAATGATTTACAATTTTGCCTTAATACTTCTTTCTTCCTACTCACTGTGACTGTAACCCTCTTGTCTGTATGGCACCATGTATGTTGTACATCGTTGTACTTTCATGGCTGCCGTCAGATGGTTCCAGATGTTTTATAACATTAAACCACTTATAGAACCTCTTTCTGGAATGCATCATCAAGTTCACAGGTTTGTTTACACTACGGCACCCTTGAATATATACAGCCAATATGTAGTCAAGTTGTCACATACATCTATTTTCTCAAACCCTACCATTGCCTTTGGGTTTAAGTAGAAACTATTGCTGAGTGTGCTAATATAGTTTTTGAAGAGAAGACCTACCTATCTTTAGCTCGTTCAAGCATTTGCTTGTTTTGTTTGTTTGTTTGATGTTTAACGCCGCACTCAGCAATATTCCAGCTATATGACGGTGGTCTGTAAATAATCAAGTCCAGTGATTGATATCATAAGCATTGATCCACGCAATTAGGATACAATGACACACATCAACCAAGTCAGCGAGCCTGACCACCGGATCCTGTTAGTCGCCTCTAACGACAAGAATAGTCGTCTTTTACGGCAAGCATGGGTTGCTGAAGACCTATTCTACCCCGGATCTTCTCAAAGCATTTGCATAAGTGACTTTACAAAAATGTTTTGGAACCCAAAGGTCTTTACCACCATGTTTGTATTCTTTCCGATGTAACCTGAGAGGTCATTGGTCAGAACACTCGCTAGTTTCTCTCTCACTTGAACCAGGCTGTGATTTGATTCATGGGTTAAAAAGCAACTTCATCGCATACTGGCCGTATGTGTTCGCCTGTGATGGTGGAACATAGTGTAGAGAAAGTCTGTGAAGTATTGACAATGCTTTCCGGAATCCTCCTCATGAATTTTAGCTGCCGTGTTGCTGGAATAATTCATTTTACTTGTATGAAAAAACACCCATTTTAAGGCTCGGGTTCATATTGCTAATGTGTGGAAAAGTTGGGTTTTTTATATTCAATCCTACCAGCACAATATTGTATGTCATAACAATCTGTTGTTCTCTAACCATTGCCTAACTGTTCATTTTGTTCTTCATCACTGATACCAATGTTATGTAGTGTATTAACAGTGTGTCACTTGTATATACAGATATTCATAGCATCAGTAATCTGTAATCATCTACAAACCAAGTATTATACATAGTATAGGATAATCATTGTTAACATCCACATACTCAATATTATACATTGTAAAGGATAATCAGTGTTATCATCCACATACCCAGTGCTATACATTGTACAGGATAATCAGTGTTATCATCCATATACCCAATATTATAAATTGTACAGGATAATCAGTGTTATCATCCACATACCCAGTATTATACATTGTACAGGATAATCAGTGTTATCATCCATATACCCAGTATTATAAATTGTACAGGATAATCAGTGTTATCATCCACATACCCAGTATTATACATTGTACAGGATAATAAGTGTTATCATCCATATACCCAGTATTATACATTGTACAGGATAATCAGTGTTATCATCCATATACCCAGTGCTATACATTGTACAGGATAATCAGTGTTATCATCCACATACCCAGTATTATACATTGTACAGGATAATACGTGTTATCATCCACGTACCCAGTATTATACATTGTACAGGATAATCAGTGTTATCATCCACATACCCAGTATTATACCTTATACAGGATAATCAGTGTTATCATCCACATACCCAGTATTATACCTTGTACAGGATAATCAGTGTTATCATCCACATACCCAGTATTATACATTGTACAGGATAATAAGTGTTATCATCCACATACCCAGTATTATACCTTGTACAGGATAATCAGTGTTATCATCCACATACCCAGTATTATACATTGTACAGGATAATCAGTGTTATCATCCACATACCCAGTATTATACCTTATACAGGATAATCAGTGTTATCATCCACATACCCAGTATTATACATTGTACAGGATAATCAGTGTTATCATCCATATACCCAGTGCTATACATTGTACAGGATAATCAGTGTTATCATCCACATACCCAGTATTATACCTTATACAGGATAATCAGTGTTATCATCCACATACCCAGTATTATACCTTGTACAGGATAATCAGTGTTATCATCCACATACCCAGTATTATACCTTGTACAGGATAATCAGTGTTATCATCCACATACCCAGTATTATACCTTATACAGGATAATCAGTGTTATCATCCACGTACCCAGTATTATACATTGTACAGGATAATCAGTGTTATCATCCACATACCCAGTGTTATACATTGTACAGGATAATCAGTGTTATCATCCACATACCCAGTATTATACCTTATACAGGATAATCAGTGTTATCATCCACGTACCCAGTATTATACATTGTACAGGATAATCAGTGTTATCATCCACATACCCAGTGTTATACATTGTACAGGATAATAAGTGTTATCATCCACGTACCCAGTGTTGTACATCCTATCATCAGCGACAGGCTAGGCTTGGAATACATACTCACACCTACCTCTAGTTAAAGTAGATAGCGAGGCGGTCGGGTAGCCTAGTGGTTAAAGCGTTCACTCGTCACGCCGAAGACCCGGGTTTGGTTCCTGACATGGGAACAATGCGTGAAGCCCATTTCTGGTGTCCCCCGCCGTGATATTGCTGGAATATTGCTAAAAGCGGCGTAAAAGCAAACTCACTCACTCACTCAAGTAGATAGCTGAATGGTGGCTTGCTATTTAAAAATAAAAAGGACGCAGCTCTTCTGTTCTTTGTCAAAGCCAATGTCTGCTTAGAAGTTGCTTTCTATCACCAGTATTTGGTCACCTTCTCTCAGTAAACTAGGGAGGAGGCCATATTAAGTCGCTATTCGCCAACTAGAAGTCAATCTCTATGTTAATTTGCTCTCTTATTTTTAGATAATTTATTTGTTAAGTGTTTAGAATTGATTCCTTCTGAAACTCCAAGTGTTTTTTTTATTGATGCAATGTATGTGCACTGATATTGTGTGGCATGACCTGTGCGATGTTGTCTTATTCAGTGTCGTAGCTTTGTATATGCCAATGTAACACTATTGTCATTAACCAATCACATCATGGTAGAGCAGTAACCTCGCAGTACTGTGTCAGACTGTTAGCTCAATACCTGGGGAGTCATCCTGGTTGTGGTGTTTTTTTGCATTTTGACCGGTTCATCTTCTTCCAGTCCCAAGGCTCTAAACATCTCCGTAGTCGGTCGGACATTGCTCAGCCCGTCACACCACCCAAATATAATACACCCCCTCAACAGGAAGTAAGTTATAGGGGAGACCACTCCTGTTGTATAGCTCTTGTAAACAGTTACCTTTGTTATAGATAAAGTGAACAAAACTTTGTAAATTCCTCATCAATCGAATTGATGAAAGATACCTTTGGAAGTTCACCTTGTGCCATTGTTTTAGATTAAGTGTACAGTACTTTGTAAATTCCTCCATCAAATAAATTCATTTACATCATAACAGAAACTACTTCTGATGGTGAAATTCTCAGAGCATTAAGTATTCGGAACGAAATGCAAACAATAGTGCCCGGTTTCCTGGCTAACAACTGTTCAATTTGCCTTCAGCGTTACGCCATGAGGCCTAAATCTCAATACGATATGCCAAACAATAGCCATTCCAATCCCCGGCCTACCCCGCCACCTCAGTATGGCCGTCCACCACATGGGTATTCCAATGTAAGTTGTTTTCTTGTCCGCATGTACATGTATCCTGCTGTAGCCAACCAACTTGAGTTCCTGCTTCCATCCTCGTACATCCAGAATGTTGGCACTTGGCCATCCACTGTCTGCCTGGTTGCAGCACTGCATGCTTACCCCTTGTATATACTCACATCACTGCCAACTGTCCCAAACATTTCGTATTTGTTATGAAATTCATGCAAACAATAGGCCAAGCTATGAGAACAAAAGTCACAAGGACATGGTAAGCTTGGAGGGGACGCTGGTGTCATGTTTTAGCCTTACGTCTGCTACAGACACATCTTGTTTATCGACTGATACGAAGTCTATTTATGGTGTTGCATTCTTCCAATCAAGACACTCCACTTTTGTTATAGAGAGTTGCTGTTGTCGAAATAGAAACTTAGTGATTAAATTTTCAACAGAGTTTTTGAATCACATGGCTGTATTGGACTGTAGCAGCATGGTCGGGCTATAGAGTCCCACCAGAAGATCATAACAAACTACTATATGTTATTGAGGAAAGTTGGCAGCTATGTATTCACAAACCCACATAACTACATGATATTTCTTCTACAAATGTCCTCGTAAAAATGTAGATACACAACACTAACACAAATATTGGCAGGTATATATTGGCCTGTGATATGAACCTTAGAGTACTGGTATCAGTTAATATTATCTAGTCATTATAAGTGTGGTGGTCAAGTGAGAGTGGCCTCCCTTGTTGGCCAGTATCTATAGTGTCATTTCTCCTAGGAAGTAACAGGGGGGTGTCACGCAACCTTGTTTACACCCAGGCTGATACAGCGTCACAATCAACAATCTCACACACAGTTTTCTATCTTCTCTTTCAACTGTTTCTCACAGTTAAGAATATTGACAAGATCATTTCCTGGCTGCTATTTGTGTGTAACAAGTGTCTTGCCCTGTTGAAAAATATGTATTTCTTGGGTCACCTTAATTTGTTGATAACAAGTGCGCTAACAGTGAATGCACTGACAAGATAGATGTTGTGTAGAGTATTGTGTTATTTTTTGTTAAAATTATTCTGTTCGACTCCCTTTACAAAGATTGGTCACCAGTAAGTAACATATGTAGAATATAATTTGCGAGTTTTTGAAAAGATTCTGTGTTGTAAGTGAAATGCTGGGTTGGTCTGGTCCCTGGAAACAGTAGTTTATTATTTTGCCTCGTTGTCCCGAACGGACTGGCAGGCTGGTTCTGTTTCAAGCTCTGGCTTTAGAACGGAGGTTCGTACATATATCCATGCTTCCGAAACACGTACTCCTTGTACTAACACCTTACAACCTATCTACTCTTCCGTCAGCTGATTAACATACTAAACCCCTATACCCACTCAACACAAATACACAGACCATCATAGGTCCTGGTGTACAGGCGGTGTTCACACACTGGGCAAGTGATCGATCCATGAAGCGGAATACATTCAGTTGGGGCTGGGTGTGGTAGCATTAAGCTCCTCTATTGACTTGAGTTCAATTCAGGGAAGTATGCCTTGAAAATCTTTGTCAGTGTGCTAATGCGATTGTCATTGATGGTAGAAGTTAACCGTTGTGTAAAAGTACATTTGAAGTCTATTTGTGGAGGGAGGGGTTTGATCATTCTTTTTAAGTTCTTTTGTTCAGTGTCGCAGACCTTTTGACAATACAAACTAAGAGTATGTTGTTGGGTACAATGCTGAGATTAATGTTCGACAAATATGTTGATTTCTTAGTATTTGGGTATGGTATTCTGTATGTTTGTCTGGATGGGTGGGTCAGACTTTGTTAACATATGGTAAATTAATAGCTTTTGACCTTTCTAGTCATAGGTGTTTTTTATATGAATATGTAATGTGTATGTGAAAAATAGATACATGTGCCAGCAATTGAAGATGGGATGGGTAGATGTCAAGATGGGATGGGTAGATGTCAAGATTGGATGGGTAGATGTCAAGATGGGATGAGAACATTGGAAGATGGGATGGGTAGATGTCAAGATGGGATGGGTAGATGTCAAGATGGGATGGTTAGATGTCAAGATGGGATGGTTAGATGTCAAGATGGGATGGTTAGATGTCAAGATGGCATGGGTACATGTCAAGATGGGATGGTTAGATGTCAAGATGGGATGGGTAGATGTCAAGATGGCATGGGTACATGTCAAGATGGGATGGGTAGATGTGAAGATGGGATGGTTAGATGTCAAGATGGGATGGGTAGATGTCAAGATGGCTAGATGTCAAGATGGCTAGATGTCAAGATGGCATGGGTAGATGTCAAGATGGGATGAGAACACTGGAAGATGGGATGGGTAGATGTCAAGATTGGATGGGGGAACATGATTGGGTGAATACATGATGTGAGGATGGGATGGGAGTGTTTTGTGCTTGAAGAGAACTGGTAAGATACTACAGAATATGCATGTTTTTTTTCTGATAATAAAAATTGTATATAATATAGTCTGCTAGGTATTGGTGAAAGGCAAGGCAACATATTATGCACCCATCACTCATGTCGATATTGAATGCTTGACTGTTACCAAAAGGAAGGTAATGGATGCTGTGAGTCTTCTCTTGCTCTAAAACCTCAGGATGTCTTTGAATACGAGAGGTTTCTACATAAATACATGTATAGTTATGCAAACATCAGTCTGTTCTCAAGTATGTACAAATATTTATTTTCAGAATACATCAAATGAAATGTTAACATCAACATTATTTGAGGAGAGATAATATTTCTACCATGTTAATTGCTTGTATCAGAGATGCGTACTGACTGAGGTTTGTTGTCAGTGATGCTAACAGGAAGTCCTCTAACTTCCAGCAAGCCAAGCAGCATGCACCTCAGCCGCCCAGACAGAAGGAGAATGACATCCAGCCTTCACCGTCGGCTACTCTCACCTGTGCGATACACCCCACACTCTCTCAGGTGAGACACCCCACACTCTCTCAGGTGAGACACCCCACACTCTCTCAGGTGAGACACCTCAGTGTTCTCTGCTCCGCATCTCTTAGAACTGGAATCTGTGCTGACCAGATGTGTATCGGTTGGACAAAATGGCTGTTCACAATGTATTAGATTAATCCTTCGTTTTTCATCCCCCTCCTGCTTCACTACAAAAGCCCTGCTTCATTTCTATTTCTTGTCCCCAAGTTAGAAACGGGTGGGCGAGTCAGAGGTTTAATGATTGACAGTCCTTAACTAAAGACAAAGTCATACGGAGGTTTGGCTATTAAAGACCTAATAAATAATGCAGAGTGACCATAAGGTAGGTTACTAGTTGGCCTGATCAGGACCCTGTTCAACAAAGCGATCGTAGGGTTAAGATGATCGTAACTCTCATACTTTAACATTGACACACGACAGTCGTAGCACTAAGATGATCGTAACTCTCATACTTTAACATCGACACGCGACAGTCGTAGCACTAAGATGATCGTAACTCTCCTACTTTTACATTGACACACGGCAGTCGTAGCACTAAGATGATCGTAACTCTCATACTTTAACATTGACACACGACAGTCGTAGCACTAAGATGATCGTAACTCTCCTACTTTAACATTGACACACGACAGTCGTAGCACTAAGATGATCGTAACTCTCATACTTTAACATTGACACACGACAGTCGTAGAACTAAGATGATCGTAACTCTCATACTTTAACATCACACGACAGTCGTAGCACTAAGATGATCGTAACTCTCCTACTTTAACATCACACGACAGTCGTAGCACTAAGATGATCGTAACTCTCCTACTTTAACATTGACACACGACAGTCGTAGCAATAAGATGATCGTAACTCTCCTACTTTAACATTGACACACGACAGTCGTAGCACTAAGATGATCGTAACTCTCATACTTTAACATTGACACACGACAGTCGTAGCACTAAGATGATCGTAACTCTCCTACTTTAACATCAACTCACGACAGTCGTAGCACTAAGATGATCGTAACTCTCATACTTTAACATTGACACACGACAGTCGTAGCACTAAGATGATCGTAACTCTCCTACTTTAACATCGACACACGACAGTCCTAGCACTAAGATGATCGTAACTCTCCTACTTTAACATCGACAAACGACAGTCGTAGCACTAAGATGTTCGTAACTCTCATACTTTAACATCGACTCACGACAGTTGTAGCACTAAGATGATCGTAACTCTCCTACTTTAACATCGACAAACGACAGTCGTAGCACTAAGATGACCATATCTCTCCTACTTTAACATCGACACACGACAGTCGTAGCACTAAGATCCCTTTGTGAAACAGGGCTGTGGTGTGTTCATGAATCATGTCAGTGTGATATATATCTGAGATGACATTCTTTTAATTTTTTTGTGATACTTTGCAGTAATTATACCTAAAAGTTAAAATGTAAGTGTCACCCCAGCCACATGGATGTTTTATTTTCAATATCCCTACATTTATTCCCTCATCTGACCCTGACAGCTGAAAGACGACTATCGCGATGAGTACAGGCGCCTGGGACGTCCCGTCCAGAAAACGGAGGCCATTGATGAGTTGCAGAATGCATTTGATCTGGCTGAGAAGTCCTGTCCCGGGCTGGCTGATGACCTCATCTCTGGGATACTCAATCGTTTAGGGACACCATCTTTGAGTGAAATGGACATTAGACGGGCAGTGGACAAAGTCAAAAGGTGAGAGCACGGACATTTGTAGCAGCCTCAAGTTTCTTGTAAGCTACAAAGGTGAGTTCATTTCTTCAAGCCCAGTGATGATCTGGGTTAGAATTGGTCTTCAGGAACTCTTGCTTGTCATAAGCAGCGAACACCTGGATCAAGTAGTCAGGCTCAGTGACTTGGTTGATGCATGTCATCAAATTCCAAATGCTCATGATGTCAATCACTGGATTGTCTGGTCCAGACTTGATTAGTTACTGGATGCCGTCATACAGCTGGAATATCGCTGAGAGAGGCATTAATCAGCAATCAATCAATCATTTCTTCAAGGTTGACACTTCTGTGGATGTGTTTTGTTTCAAGTAGCCATCCAAATCTAAACTTCAGACACATTTTGTTCTCTGACAAGAAGCGTGCAAAAAATACATTTTCACAAGTGACTATTTCCCTTGCAGACCTTCCTAGGACCAACTTGAGTGAGCGACTGTAACAACTCCTACTGCACTGTTGTTACACTGTATATAGACAATTCCAAGATAACTACTACGCCAATTACTGACTTGATGCCGATGTGGACTGACGGAGCTCATGAACGTTACATGAACAGTCTGCATCTACCGACACCATTCCTAAACTTAGTAGCTGCAGATGTCATCGTCGCTCCGGGATAACCAGAGATCCTGAAACAGGTTCCTGGATTTTGTTCTGCATTGCCAGCGGTTTCATCTTCATCAGCTTGTTGGTGGTGAGGAGTTGTATAGGAGGAGTTATGTCCCCTGTATAGGAAGAGTTATGTCCCCTGTGTAGGAAGCGATGTCCCCTACAACAGCAGAAAGAGCAATACCATGGAAACAGTTGAGTTCAAAGTTGGATAGTGCTCGTTTTTGTGTTTCATACAGGTTTTGTTGGAGCAGTACTCCTTGAACTGTTGCTTGGGAAGAAAAGGTGTCTATGAAGGTTTTCTCTCAAATATTCACAAGATGTATTTGTGCTTGATCATGTGGAATTGTGCCATGATGTGAGCGTTGACCAAACATGAGCTTGAGATCTTCCAATGTAGATTATTTCATTGATTCCATTTGTTGTTGCACTTTATGAGAAGCGGGATGGATCAGACGCTGATGCCATGCTTTCGAGATGGTTATTGTCACCTGGTGGATCAGACGCTGATGCCGTGCTTATGAGATCGTTATTGTCACCTGGTGGATCAGACGCTGATGCCGTGCTTACGAGATCATCATTCTGACCTGATGGATCAGACTCTGATGTCATGCTTACGAGATCGTTATTGCCACCTGTTTGATCAGACGCTGATGCCGTGCTTACAAGATCTTCATTGTCACCTGGTGGATCAGACGCTGATGCCATGCTTACGAGATCATCATTGTCACCTGGTGGATCAGACGCTGATGCTGTGCTGACAGATCGCCATGTGACCTGACAGATCAGATCGTCCTCGACAATCACAGTTGAACACAAAGCCTACTACGGCTTGTATTTGCAAATGTTTGTGTTAGATGTTCCTTTGTCATGCAGGAGGATGGAGACGTAAACGTTGATCGCAGTGAACGATTCATCAACCTTCTGTAGGAACTAGGCGTACACGAGCCAGTGTGTGATCACATTCAGGTTCCTGTCAACGAGGGAAACAATGCAGCCAATTTAATTACTAACACCACTTGTTCCATTGGGGAAGAGTGTATGTTGTATTCCATACTAACATATAGGTATCCTCAAAGTAAACTCCATTGTTAACCTGACTGCAATCTATTGTATGCAACAGCAGTATGTATACTTCATGCACATGTGTATTCCAATGAATCAGTGATATCGTAGTGTAGCCGATCATGTAATGATATGTACCGGTAGTCCGTGATGACCCAGAGTTAAGTGGATGTATGTAAGGGGGGTAACTCTCACACATCTGTATTGGCAGTGCATTCCAGTATTACCATATTGAGATACCTCTTTCTCAGTCCGTCACTTAAATCCACTGTGTAGATTTGCCTCGCATGTGTCAAGGTTTGGACAGTAAAATTTCCTACCTGAAATACTCGTTTCTAAGATCCTGCGTTACGAAGTGACCCCACTGGCCAGCACTTCACGGTACTGTACTCCAGTATTTATAACGGAACAGCCTCCATGGTGCATGTTCAAAGTCATAGGGAAGTGACTATGATAGGGGTAGAAATTCCGGTAACAGATTTTACAGGTGTCATCTTTGCCGTGCTATTGCTGTATATGTGAGACCTGCAGGTCTGATGCATCTGTGTCATAGGAATCATTCTGTATCTACTGGTTTATTTATGAAACGTATTTAGCCACCTTGTGCCAATAGCTGCAGCTATTTCTTAGTATATGTCTGGGGGTTGGGAAAATATCTTCTTTCTTTACTGTTTCAACTGATGGATCAGGTGTCTGTTTGGCTATTCACATCGGTGGCAGCTGTCGCTATGGTTACTCAGTTGGTATCGGGTGGTATCCAAGTGGCTTTGGGACCTCAACTCAACCAATGTGACTGGTAACACAGCGCCAGTTGTCACTGTGGTTACATTGGTGGTACTATGGTTACACACATTTTGGTTGATTACACACAATGGTGGAAGTTGTCACTATGGTTACATACAGTGGTGGAAGCTGTCACCATGGTTGCACAAATTGGTGGCTGCTGTCACTATGGTTACACAGTGGTGGCTGCTGTCACTATGGTTACACACAGTTGGTGGAAGTTGTCAATATGGTTACACACAGTGGTGGAAGCTGTCACCATGGTTGCACAAATTGGTGGCAGCTGTCACTATGGATACACACAGTGGTGGCTGCTGTCACTATGGTTACACACAGTGGTGGCTGCTGTCACTGTGGTTACACACAGTGGTGGAAGTTGTCACTATGGTTACACAAATTGGTGGCTGCTGTCACTATGGTTACACACAGTGGTGGAAGCTGTCACCATGGTTGCACAAATTGGTGGCTGCTGTCACTATGGTTACACACAGTGGTGGAAGCTGTCACCATGGCTACATTTTTCGTATGTTGTACAAGTGCAGGACACTCAGGCTTATGGCTCTTCTTGTATATGGTTATATTTTGTTGGCAATGTTCAATTTTGAGTTTGATTTACCAAGTTAAGTTCAATCCACTGTTTATTTAGAAATGCAAGTTATGAAACACTTTCAAAGTTGTGTGTGTACAGAACCTCTTAAAGCTTAAACATATGAAGCCAAGTACCATACACTGTATGTGAACAGAATATGACATGTTGTTGCAAGTCTAGAAACTTGTGTGAACCAGTAATGGAGACCTCATCCATACACCCTTTCTACTCGCTGATATGGAACAAATTAGTAGCCTGTCTGACATGATACCAAGTAGGACTTCAGTGGACCTTTGTATGGTTCTGTAGAATGCCCACTGTCGGTGCCAGGGTGGTATGTATAGGTAGGGGGTGCCAGGGTGGTATGTATAGGTAGGGGGTGCCAGGGTGGTATGTATAGGTAGGGGGGGGGCCAGGGTGGTACGTATAGGTAGGGGGGTGCCAGGGTGGTGTGGTATAGGTAGGGGGGTGCCAGGGTGGTATGTATAGGTAGGGGGGTGCCAGGGTGGTGTGGTATAGGTAGGGGGGTGCCAGGGTGGTATGTATAGGTAGGGGGGGCCAGTGTGGTATGTATAGGTAGGGGGGTGCCAGGGTGGTGTGGTATAGGTAGGGGGGTGCCAGGGTGGTGTGTATAGGTAGGGGGGTGCCAGGGTGGTATGTATAGGTAGGGGGGTGTCCTGGCCGGCGTGGTATGTATAGGTAGGGGGGTGCCAGGGTGGTATGTATAGGTAGGGGGGTGCCAGGGTGGTATGTATAGTTAGGGGGGGGCCAGGGTGGTGTGGTATAGGTAGGGGGAGCCAGGGTGGTATGTATAGGTAGGGGGGTGCCGGGGTGGTATGTATAGGTAGGGGGGTGCCGGGGTGGTATGTATAGATAGGGGGGGCTGGGGTGGTACGTATAGGTAGGGGGGTGCCAGTGTGGTATGTATAGGTAGGGGGGTGCCAGTGTGGTATGTATAGGTAGGGGGGTGCCAGTGTGGTATGTATAGGTAGGGGGGTGCCAGTGTGGTATGTATAGGTAGGGGGGGCTGGGGTGGTGTGTATAGGTAGGGGGGTGCCGGGGTGGTATGTATAGATAGGGGGGGCTGGGGTGGTACGTATAGGTAGGGGGGTGCCAGGGTGGTGTGGTATAGGTAGGGGGGTGCCAGTGTGGTATGTATAGGTAGGGGGGTGCCAGTGTGGTATGTATAGGTAGGGGGGTGCCAGTGTGGTATGTATAGGTAGGGGGGTGCCAGTGTGGTATGTATAGGTAGGGGGGGGCTGGGGTGGTATGTATAGGTAGGGGGGTGCCAGGGTGGTATGTATAGGTAGGGGGGTGCCAGCAGGGGTGGTATGAAACAGGGATGAACTGCGGTGGTGTAGGCAAAGACCAATGACATTCTGTACTTTGACACAAAGAAATGGAGATGGCCACATGAAGATCCACTCATGTAACAGTCCAGACTTATGAAATATGCTGTCTTTACCTGAATACATACCACAAACATATGTTACCTAGGAAACAAATTTGTATTTCTTAAGTGATGTATTTTGTGCTGTTGTCATATGTATTAGGGTCGGGAAGATTCACAGTACATCTTATTTCACTATGACAATTTAATCAGGTCGCTGTATCGATACGAGATGATACAAAGTCTTCAGTATGGAACCAAATTTTGACTGGGCACAGTAAATTTCAGTTCATCGTAGCATTTTTCAGAGTTTGGCTTGTTTTCATCTATAAAATATAAACTCAGAGACAATGTTCTTGGATAAACTTTACGATCTTGTGTATCGTGATACTTATTGTATAGTGACTTTGTGTATCGTATCGTATCGTATCGTGATACTTATTGTATAGTGACTTTGTGTGTCGTATCGTATCATATCGTGACTTTGTTTCGCCCCGACTTTGTGTGTATCCAATGGTTACAGAGGGCAGGAAAGATGTATGGATGAGGTAAAGAGGTGTGGTAATGTGAAACATTGAAACATATCATATGTGTCAGATCTTATTTATGTATATACCAAACTAGAGAGATATATATTGTGTAGCTGTCACTCCAAGCTATACTATGTGATGCACAGTGTGTAAACATCTGTTGTGTTAATAATTGGAGCAAATTATGTCTGCCACAGTCCTGTGCTACACATATATTTTATTTTTGATTTAATAATGTATATATGGAGACAATTCATAAATGTGTACAGTATATCTAACAATGTATGATAGAAATAATTTTGTATTGTGTGCAAAATTCTACATTTTTGGCTGTATATTTCTTTCTTGTTTTTATATGTGTTCATTTTAATCACTGAACCTGTTGTACTTTTCATGTAGTGTCAGTAACCACTTAGTATTGTTTCAAATCCATCCATCTTATGGAGGTGGTCTTGTGCACCGTCAGTGACAGGTGTAACGCTAGGTAGAGTTATGTCCCTTAGATGCAAGGATCTGCTGCTTGGTTTGAATTCCCGATCTGCCCTGATTAAGATCCTTGGTTTGTTAGCATCATAGCCCTACTGGATTTCAATGATGTGGTAAACATGTAAGACCTGCGTCACTTTGGGCTTTCCTCCCACCTGCTGCAAATGTAAGACTGGGTACCGCTCTAAGTGGTGGTAAGTTTTGACGGCAATAGTAGAATTGTCACTCCCATGACAGGAAGATGGGATAGCCTAGTGGGGAGAGCGTTCACTTGAAGAAGGTTATGGGTTCGATCCCCACTTCATTAAGCCCATTCTCGATATCCATCATTCTGCTAATGATGTGTTTAGAGCAGCCAAAGACCATTCTGAATCTACCCCCCCACCCCCCATAATGCAGCTATAGACAGAATGGTTAGTGAGTCATTGTTTGAAATATTGCTTTTAAAGAAGTATTGATTTTTTGATGAATGAATTTGAAACGATCTATTTATTGTTAGTGGAAACAAACCACCTATCAGTCGAGGAATTACAGTTATATGAACTTTTGCTGGGCAAATTGTAAATAGGAATGTGTATACTTTGTAGTAAGCAGATGATGTAGGCTGTACATAGCTACTGACTGAGGGTTATCATGTTAACATAGGAAATAACAGTGGATGACATTTGAAATAAGGCTTAGAAAATATTCTTGCTTCTCAGACCCTGCATGTATTACCTGCATGAAATCTGCTTTAAAAAAGCATCCAAACCAAGGTAACACTCTTTTTTCACACCAAAAAAGAGGCCACCCCAGACTCCTCCTCTTATTAGTAATGGCTAGAGAACAAACTGTTTCTGTTTTCCAGCCAAATGCCCCGACTGTATGCTCCATATATAATGATAGTCTGTATAAGGGGAATGTTAGTTTGGATAGTATCCTCACACACGGTCTCATCCTTCTAACTAGATCACCTGTCAATACTTGACCGATTTGTATACACCGGTTCCTCCATCACCCGTGAATACATATGGCCGCTGTGCAGTGTAATAGTGTCTGTTTTAGTCCTTGAAATGAGGGTGTGTATGACACCTAGAAGTCCGATGACCCGTCCTGTGCGTGATCTGTGTGTGGTCCCTACGTTGCCTGATACTGAAGCAGTGTGTAGAGCAGGTGGACGCAAGGCTGTGACATGCTCTGGTCTCCATCTTCCTGGGACCAGGCCTTGATGCTGTGGGTAAAAGTAGCAGCTACATATCGGACAGATGTATTCACACATGGAGTAGAGCAGGTGGACGCAAGGCTGTGACATGCTCTGGTCTCCATCTTCCTGGGACCAGGCCTTGATGCTGTGGGTAAAAGTAGCAGCTACATATCGGACAGATGTATTCACACATGGAGTAGAGCAGGTGGACGCAAGGCTGGGACATGCTCTGGTCTCCATCTTCCTGGGACCAGGCCTTGATGCTGTGGGTAAAAGTAGCAGCTACATATCAGACAGATGTATTCACACATGGAGTAGAGCAGGTGGACGCAAGGCTGGGACATGCTCTGGTCTCCATCTTCCTGGGACCAGGCCTTGATGCTGTGGGTAAAAGTAGCAGCTACATATCGGACAGATGTATTCACACATGGAGTAGAGCAGGTGGACGCAAGGCTGGGACATGCTCTGGTCTCCATCTTCCTGGGACCAGGCCTTGATGCTGTGGGTAAAAGTAGCAGCTACATATCAGACAGATGTATTCACACATGGATTAGAGCAGGTGGACGCAAGGCTGGGACATGCTCTGGTCTCCATCTTCCTGGGACCAGGCCTTGATGCTGTGGGTAAAAGTAGCAGCTACATATCGGACAGATGTATTCACACATGGAGTAGAGCAGGTGGACGCAAGGCTGTGACATGCTCTGGTCTCCATCTTCCTGGGACCAGGCCTTGATGCTGTGGGTAAAAGTAGCAGCTACATATCGGACAGATGTATTCACACATGGAGTAGAGCAGGTGGACGCAAGGCTGTGACATGCTCTGGTCTCCATCTTCCTGGGACCAGGCCTTGATGCTGTGGGTAAAAGTAGCAGCTACATATCAGACAGATGTATTCACACATGGAGTAGAGCAGGTGGACGCAAGGCTGTGACATGCTCTGGTCTCCATCTTCCTGGGACCAGGCCTTGATGCTGTGGGTAAAAGTAGCAGCTACATATCAGACAGATGTATTCACACATGGAGTAGAGCAGGTGGACGCAAGGCTGTGACATGCTCTGGTCTCCATCTTCCTGGGACCAGGCCTTGATGCTGTGGGTAAAAGTAGCAGCTACGTATCAGACAGATGTATTCACACATGGAGTAGAGCAGGTGGACGCAAGGCTGTGACATGCTCTGGTCTCCATCTTCCTGGGACCAGGCCTTGATGCTGTGGGTAAAAGTAGCAGCTACATATCGGACAGATGTATTCACACATGGAGTAGAGCAGGTGGACGCAAGGCTGTGACATGCTCTGGTCTCCATCTTCCTGGGACCAGGCCTTGATGCTGTGGGTAAAAGTAGCAGCTACATATCAGACAGATGTATTCACACATGGAGTAGAGCAGGTGGACGCAAGGCTGTGACATGCTCTGGTCTCCATCTTCCTGGGACCAGGCCTTGATGCTGTGGGTAAAAGTAGCAGCTACATATCAGACAGATGTATTCACACATGGAGTAGAGCAGGTGGACGCAAGGCTGTGCCATGCTCTGGTCTCCGTCTTCCTGGGACCAGGCCTTGATGCTGTGGGTAAAAGTAGCAGCTACATATCGGACAGATGTATTCACACATGGAGTAGAGCAGGTGGACGCAAGGCTGTGCCATGCTCTGGCCTCCATCTTCCTGGGACCAGGCCTTGATGCTGTGGGTAAAAGTAGCAGCTACATATCAGACAGATGTATTCACACATGGAGTAGAGCAGGTGGACGCAAGGCTGTGACATGCTCTGGTCTCCATCTTCCTGGGACCAGGCCTTGATGCTGTGGGTAAAAGTAGCAGCTACATATCGGACAGATGTATTCACACATGGAGTAGAGCAGGTGGACGCAAGGCTGGGACATGCTCTGGTCTCCATCTTCCTGGGACCAGGCCTTGATGCTGTGGGTAAAAGTAGCAGCTACATATCAGACAGATGTATTCACACATGGAGTAGAGCAGGTGGACGCAAGGCTGGGACATGCTCTGGTCTCCATCTTCCTGGGACCAGGCCTTGATGCTGTGGGTAAAAGTAGCAGCTACATATCGGACAGATGTATTCACACATGGAGTAGAGCAGGTGGACGCAAGGCTGTGACATGCTCTGGTCTCCATCTTCCTGGGACCAGGCCTTGATGCTGTGGGTAAAAGTAGCAGCTACATATCGGACAGATGTATTCACACATGGATTAGAGCAGGTGGACGCAAGGCTGTGACATGCTCTGGTCTCCATCTTCCTGGGACCAGGCCTTGATGCTGTGGGTAAAAGTAGCAGCTACATATCGGACAGATGTATTCACACATGGAGTAGAGCAGGTGGACGCAAGGCTGTGACATGCTCTGGTCTCCATCTTCCTGGGACCAGGCCTTGATGCTGTGGGTAAAAGTAGCAGCTACATATCGGACAGATGTATTCACACATGCAGTAGAGCAGGTGGACGCAAGGCTGTGACATGCTCTGGTCTCCATCTTCCTGGGACCAGGCCTTGATGCTGTGGGTAAAAGTAGCAACTACATATCGGACAGATGTATTCACACATGGAGTAGAGCAGGTGGACGCAAGGCTGTGACATGCTCTGGTCTCCATCTTCCTGGAACCAGGCCTTGATGCTGTGGGTAAAAGTAGCAGCTACATATCAGACAGATGTATTCACACATGGAGTAGAGCAGGTGGACGCAAGGCTGGGACATGCTCTGGTCTCCATCTTCCTGGGACCAGGCCTTGATGCTGTGGGTAAAAGTAGCAGCTACATATCGGACAGATGTATTCACACATGGAGTAGAGCAGGTGGACGCAAGGCTGTGCCATGCTCTGGTCTCCATCTTCCTGGGACCAGGCCTTGATGCTGTGGGTAAAAGTAGCAGCTACATATCGGACAGATGTATTCACACATGGAGTAGAGCAGGTGGACGCAAGGCTGTGCCATGCTCTGGTCTCCATCTTCCTGGGACCAGGCCTTGATGCTGTGGGTAAAAGTAGCAGCTACATATCAGACAGATGTATTCACACATGGAGTAGAGCAGGTGGACGCAAGGCTGTGACATGCTCTGGTCTCCATCTTCCTGGGACCAGGCCTTGATGCTGTGGGTAAAAGTAGCAGCTACATATCAGACAGATGTATTCACACATGGAGTAGAGCAGGTGGACGCAAGGCTGTGCCATGCTCTGGTCTCCATCTTCCTGGGACCAGGCCTTGATGCTGTGGGTAAAAGTAGCAACTACATATCGGACAGATGTATTCACACATGGAGTAGAGCAGGTGGACGCAAGGCTGTGACGTGCTCTGGTCTCCATCTTCCTGGGACCAGGCCTTGATGCTGTGGGTAAAAGTAGCAGCTACATATCGGACAGATGTATTCACACATGGAGTAGAGCAGGTGGACGCAAGGCTGGGACATGCTCTGGCCTCCATCTTCCTGGGACCAGGCCTTGATGCTGTGGGTAAAAGTAGCAGCTACATATCGGACAGATGTATTCACACATGGAGTAGAGCAGGTGGACGCAAGGCTGTGCCATGCTCTGGTCTCCATCTTCCTGGGACCAGGCCTTGATGCTGTGGGTAAAAGTAGCAGCTACATATCGGACAGATGTATTCACACATGGAGTAGAGCAGGTGGACGCAAGGCTGGGACATGCTCTGGTCTCCATCTTCCTGGGACCAGGCCTTGATGCTGTGGGTAAAAGTAGCAGCTACATATCGGACAGATGTATTCACTCATGGAGTAGAGCAGGTGGACGCAAGGCTGTGACGTGCTCTGGTCTCCATCTTCCTGGGACCAGGGGTTGATGCTGTGGGTAAAAGTAGCAACTACATATCGGACAGATGTATTCACACATGGAGTAGAGCAGGTGGATGCAAGGCTGTGACGTGCTCTGGTCTCCATCTTCCTGGGACCAGGCCTTGATGCTGTGGGTAAAAGTAGCAACTACATATCGGACAGATGTATTCACACATGGAGTAGAGCAGGTGGACGCAAGGCTGTGACGTGCTCTGGTCTCCATCTTCCTGGGACCAGGCCTTGATGCTGTGGGTAAAAGTAGCAACTACATATCAGACAGATGTATTCACACATGGAGTAGAGCAGGTGGACGCAAGGCTGGGACATGCTCTGGTCTCCATCTTCCTGGGACCAGGCCTTGATGCTGTGGGTAAAAGTAGCAACTACATATCGGACAGATGTATTCACACATGGAGGATGTGGTGTATTCAATCCTGTGAAGTATTCTTGATGCCTAGATCACTAATCCTAAGTATATACAATGTTTAACTGAATAACCCACAAATAACCCTATTCATAGCATCATTGGAAATAGTAAGGCTGTTTATCAGCTTTAGATACAGAGAAATATATATATGTATGCACGATACGAACAAAGTGTCTTGCTGTGTTTGCGATGGCATTAGATGATGAGAGTTAATGTTAAGCATGTGGTACATGCAACAACTACGATGAAAGTTATCTTCATATATCATGCTTGGCATAAATATGGTGTTTAATTTATTTTTCTATATCTGTAATAGATATATGCTCTGATAGGGCCTGATCATCTCATTCCCTCCCCCACCATGTATACAGCAGCATCGTCACCCACAGCAGCATCGTCTCCCACAACACCAGGAACATTTCACCTCACAGAGATCGACTTGTTGATCCTTGACAGATATCTCCCTTCCATATTGCAGTCTCAATCTTACATCACTGCTGTTAATTGACAAACTAATTTCTTAATAGATTTACATGTGTAATTATTCCCATTGAGCTGTGCTGTGTAGTACGGTTAAAGCTTACAGAGTAATGTTCCTATCTGCTTGTTTCAGGGCTGATGAAGTAATGCTGGAGAAATTCAAGCAACTCTTTTGTTATAAATCAGCCCTAAAGATGAAGTTGTTTAGCTGATGTGCCAAGAAATATGTTGATTTGCATGTTGTCGATTTGAAATTCTAATCGTTAATTAGTTTCTATTGTGTATAAGCTCTAAGGACTGTTGAATTTTTCTTTCTTCCCATGAGAACAGTTTTGGATTTATTAGGTACATTGGTTTAATCCAAACAGGTTTAAATACACTTTACTTTCTTTCTGGGTAGAAAGATATTCATGAATATGAGTGAAGTCCAAGTTTCCAACGACAGAGGACTTGAAGAGCCAGTGTCGGGTTCCATATTCCTATATGAGACCAACGGTTATATTTTATTAACTCACTTAATATATCTGTAGTGGAATATAGTTACTTGTATTATAAACATTCTTACAACATTGGGTAATGGGTTGCCGTACATTTGAACTGAAAGAGGGGAGACACCAGGCCGCCTAGCTATGTATACTGTGGTCACTGGGAATCTTTGCTGTCAATGAGAAGATTTTGGTAGGCGGTAATCCGTCTCGTCCCCTTCTTCCATTTTGAAACCAGTGATCTGTCTCGGTTGTGTAATAGCGTCGGTCTGCTGTTGGCAGCCATGTTGATTGGTATGATAAAACTGATGTAGGACACTTCTTCTTTCTGACACACTACTAATCTCTACATCTGATTGATATTAATCCAGTCCATTTCTTGTAAAATATAATGATATTCAAATAAACATGATGAAAACTGATCCATGTTGGTCGTCAATGGTGAAGACTATATGTCCAGGTACTGTGGCGTTTGAAGGGTTCATCCTAGCCATGGTCTGCTGACTGAGATGAGTGAAGGTTGTAACACGTGGGCCAAAATACTGTACCACGACCCATGGGGAGTCCAGGTTAGAATAGGCCCCCAACACCCTGTGCTGGTCCTCACAGCCAACCCAATGGATCAGGTAGTCAGGCTTGATGTCTCGACTGATGGCATGTACCCCAACTCTGTGGATCGTTGCTCACAATATCGATCACTGGATCGTCCGGTCCTGATGTTTTACAGACCACTGTCATACAGCTAGATTATTGCTGTTTGAGGCGTTGATTAACAGAAAACATGGACATACAGTTTGAATACTATTGTTGTTGTTTATCACCACACAAACTCCAGCTATAATGAAGAATTGAGCCTGGGCCAAACAATCCAGTGATTGATATGAGCAATATTCCATGCACCCAGACAGGTTGGATGACCTGATCCATTGTCCCCGTTTACGACCTTCTGTGGGGCAATTCTAACCTGGAAACACTGTGGACTAGTTGGAATTTGCAGATGTCGACCCGTCCATCTCTGCATGAATGAGTGAGTGAACTGTGTTTAATATAAGCAAAGTTCTAACTATATCACTGTAGCTGGCAAATAATCCTGTCTGGACGAGGCAAACTAGTGGCTGACAGCATGAGTAACATCAGGTCATTCTGAAACAGTGACACACAATCAGTCGGGGGCACAGTCTGACCATGACACACAGTTGTTACAGCTCAGCTATATCACTGTAGCTGGCAAATAATCCTGTCTGGACAAGGCAAACTAGTGGCTGACAGCATGAGTAACATCAGGTCATTCTGGAGTAGTGACACACAATCAGTCACCGCACAGTCTGACCATGACACACAGTTGTTACAGCTCAGCTATATCACTGTAGCTGGCAAATAATCCTGTCTGGACGAGGCAAACTAGTGGCTGACAGCATGAGTAACATCAGGTCATAGTTCAACGGTGACACACAATCAGTCGGGGGCACAGTCTGACCATGACACACAGTTGTTACAGCTCAGCTATATCACTGTTGCTGGCAAATAATCCTGTCTGGACGAGGCAAACTAGTGGCTGACAGCATGAGTAACATCAGGTCATAGTTCAACGGTGACACACAATCAGTCGGGGGCACAGTCTGACCATGACACACAGTTGTTACAGCTCAGCTATATCACTGTAGCTGGCAAATAATCCTGTCTGGACGAGGCAAACTAGTGGCTGACAGCATGAGTAACATCAGGTCATTCTGAAACAGTGACACACAATCAGTCAAGACAAAGTCTGACCATGACACACAGTTGTTACGGCTCAGCTATATCACTGTAGCTGGCAAATAATCCTGTCTGGAAGAGGCAAACTAGTGGCTGACAGCATGAGTAACATCAAGACATTCTGAAACAGTGACACACAATCAGTTGGGGGCACAGTCCGATCATGACACACAGTTGTTATGGCTCTGCTATATCATTGTAGCTGGCAAATAATCCTGTCTGGACGAGGCAAACTAGTGGTTGACAGCATGAGTAACATCAGGTCATTCTGGAACAGTGACACACAATCAGTCAACCCACTGTCTGACCACTTGATACTGATTTATTTATCATCCCAGTATTGTTACTGGTACTTGCAGCCAATTTGATGACCACGTGAGATATATGGGAATGTACCTCTGTCTCAGTCAATGGATGGAGAACATTGGAGGGACTTTCAAAAAATGATATCAGCAAATGCCAAGTTGCAAATATTGAAAGTGTTTGGCAATATTTTTTAGGCAAAAACAATGCTCAACCATGTCTGCCAATTATCCTCTTCAGTTTGGTCTGGTGATCTCATCTAATGGTAGTCCATACAGACAGACAATTTATTTCAGTAACAGTGACATTGAATAAGATTTAATGCAAAGTTATGATTTTTACCAAATCTGAAACAATTTCGGTTTGCAACAGATAAAAGACTCCTGTAAGTGTTCAAATGGTTTAATTTGCCATACTGACCAGAAAATGCGTGATTTCTTAAAGAAAAATATGAACATGCCAAAATGTCAATTTGCAAATCAATAGCGTGTGTGTCCACCTCTGGTTGCGATGCAAGCAACACATCTTCGTCTCATGGAATGACCAGGCGTCGCAAGTCCCAAGTCCTGTGGGATATCTGTCCATATCTGCTGGAGCATGTTTCGAAGTTCCTGGAGTGTCTGCGGAACACGTGGTTGACGTCGAAGGCGCCGATCCATCTCATCCCACATGTGCTCGATTGGTGATAGATCAGGGGAGCGAGCCGGCCAGGGGATGACATTCACATTGTTTTGTTGAAGAGAATCCTGAAGAAACGAGCAATATGAGGCCGGGCGTTGCCATGTTGAAAGGTATCCTCTGTCTTGCTGTAATCCCACCCCATAACATAACGCTGCCGCCCCCGAACCGATCTTCTTCCATGACACAATGATTGACGTAACGTTCACCTCGACGTCAGTACACTCGAATCCGTCCATCGCCGTGGCTAAGGTGAAAACAAGACGCGTCAGTGAATAGAACTTGTCCCCACTGCATGGCTGTCCAGCGTAGATGCTGTCTGAACCACTGTAGACGTGCTTGACGGTGGTTTCCTGTCAAAATGGGACGTCTGGCGGGTCTTCTGGCGACAATCCCTGCACATCTGAGGCGACGACGTACGGTTTGTGAAGATATTCGTCGAAGGCCAGGGATGCCTCTTGCAGTCACTGTTGCTGGCAGGAATCGATTTCGTGGGTGTGTTGTTCGAATCCAGTTGTCTTGCCGATTATTGGTTACGCGTGGCCTACCACTTTGAGGATGGTCTCTGACTGCATTCGACTGTTGCCTGCGTTGCCATAAACACCAAATGGTGTTTCTGTGGACGTTAAATTGTCTTGCAACATCACGTTGACTCGATCCTGCTTGAAGCATACCAATGGCTCGCAGACGCTCATTTTCGGACAGGCGTGGTTTTTCGTAAAGTTGAATAATTGCGTAATTTTGTTGTTTTCTGAGTGGTTGTTGTCAGCACGATGCTAAACAGTGCATATGGAATCCCGTTAACGCACATGTTTTTATACCCATTCTTGGGTAGTGAAATTTCCTTGGGCTTGCATAAAAGTCAACTTTTGCATGGAATGCATGCTTTCCTGTAGCAGTTGCGTTTTTGTGACTTGATTCCATATATGTACTACAATATTGAAAACCAAACTTTACTTTTTTGAAAAATACACTAAAATATTTGTGTCACGGGAACTTTTGTTGTTGAGTTTATTTCAAGTTTTTTGGGGGGTACGGGTGGCCAAGTCGTCTAAGGCGCCGCGATTCGCTGTGCAGAGTTGCGTCCCTTGGGCACGCCAGAAACCTATGATTGTGGGTTCGAATCCCGGTTCGCCCCGATTCTGTTCCTAGGTTTGTCAGCACCATACCCGTGCTCGTGGGTTTCACCGAAGTGGTAAACGTCTGAGACCTGCATCACTTCGGGCTTTCCTCCCACATTAAGCTGACACGCCGCGATATAACTGGACTACTGTTAAAAGCGGCGTTAAACCCAACTCACTCACTCACTCAAGTTTTTGGACAAACTGAAGTTGCAAAATCGTTCATTATAGGACATGAACTGTGTCTTCCAAGTTCCACATTTAAACGAAAATTATTACATCTAAACTCTGAAACTCTCTTAATGTCATTTATTACATACGTTCTGTGTTCAACATATATTTGTACTGAACATAGTAATTACATTTCGAGGATAATTCCATTGAAGAATGTCAGTTTTGATACAGCTTATCTTATAGTCCTTGCTGAAATTCATTTAGGAATACATTGTAAATGTTATATCGCCGATTTCTTGTAACCAGACCAGCCCACAAACTAAGGTGAACAAAATGTTTTAATTGATGTTGCCCATGTCCCTCGTCCCACCTCATCAAGTGATTTTAGCATTAAGTTGACGAGGTTATCTGTGAGTGTCAAAATGAAGAAGTCGGCACCAGTATGTTACTGCAAATAGATGGCAGAGGGAGTCTGCCCCACGCCCCGAGTACCATATAATTAGTGTATTCTAAGAGTGAGTGAGTGAGTATGGTTTTACGCCGCTTTTAGCAATATTCCAGCAATATCACGGCGGGGGACACCAGAAATGGGCTTCACACATTGTACCCATGTCGGGAATCGAACCCGGGTCTTCGGCGTGGCGAGCGAACGCTTTAACCACTAGGCTACCCGACCGCCCCTGTATTCTATGAGGCAAAGATACCGTTTACAGAAGGATATTTGGTCATTTATTTTCTTGTTCCCCAAACTTCAGCTCTGTAAAATAATATTGGAACAACAGCACTGTAAAATATTTTAAAGTCATCTTGAAAAGACAGGTATCCATTTTTTCTTTTTGTAGTGAATCTGATTGATTTGTTTGCTTGAGCTGTTTGGCCACTGAAGGTGAAAACTCTTTCTAAATATCTTTAAAAATTCACATTTTTCGTAAATTTTCAATATTCCATCCCGTCAAAACACACCAAATTTAGTTTTGTTTGAATTTATTTCCATTTCAGTAGACACACAGATATTTTCAAGAACATTTATTGTAGCTGTAAAGCACTGTCCGCAACTGACGATACATCGTTTGCGTACAATAATGCAAATGGAGTGGTATCTCACTATTAATAAATATGCTTTGACCACCATTTTTTCAAACATCACTGAGAGTTCATTTTAAAAAGATAATAAAAAGTTTTGGGCTCAAAACACAACCCTAAGGGTGCCGACATTAAAGGTGAAATAATCAGAAAGACACACGATGATAAGTTAGAGTACATTGATGCTAGTGATCGTAGAAAGTTCCCATTTATTCCCACTCCATTCACGCTTTTCAAAAGAATGTTCTCGTTTAGTCGCAATCCTTCGAAAAGTCAGTAAAGATGCAGTAAAAAGTACCCTTGGTCTTTGTACAGGTGCTTGAAGAGTAAATATTTGTAACAAATGTGATATTTGGGATAACGTAAAGTTATCAGTAAAGTACAGACGGGACTCAACCCAAAAAAGTGCGAGAATCTGTACTTTACTCAGAAAGTTTTATCCCAAACATAACATTTGTTACATTTGGCCACTTTGTAAATGTCATTGTGTGTTCAGTGAATATTTGGTCTGTGGTGGAATATCCTGGTCTAAAAGCTGCCTGTGTTTCACTTAAGATATTGTTATTGTCACACCAGGACTGGAGGCGTCTGTCTAGAATGGACGTCAATACCTTACATAAAGTATCCTTGAGAGATATTCCCCAGTAACTATCTGTCCCATACTTATTACCTCCCTTGAATATGGATAGAATATGCTCTTTTCCTACTCCTCTAGAAAAACTGCAGTGTGAAGGATTCTGTTAAACCATTTCTTTAAAATAGGTGCAATATAATGTCTTGTTGGTTTTATAAGCTCACTTACAAAACTGTTAGGCCCTGCAGATATATTATTTTTTATATTGTGCAAACTCATCAGGACTTAATCATCAGTGATAGGCATGTAATGATCACCACATATTTCTGTGTTAGACAAAGCTGGGCCCTCATCATGTGTATCTTATCAGAGTGTGATAATCACAATCAACGAATTTCTCAATTCGGAGAAGATTTTCAAAAAGCTCAAGCCACTGGTCTGGGGTTACAATTTCGATATTCCTAAATCTACATTTTTTTAAAAAGTTTTTCAAAATAATTTGGGGTTGTTCCCAGCAATTCCTTTGTTTCTCACAATAATTTTCTTTTTTGGTAGAGAATAAAGTCTTAAGCAATCTACTAAAGTTCACTAAAATCACCGTGAAATAAGGTGAAATAAGTATGGCTGCCGGAGTCGTTACAACAGACACACAGCACAGTTCACATTTCATTAATGTCGTACACACTAGTAAGGTCCACAATGACTGGCAAACTCAGTATCTGGTGTAACCGCCTCGCACTTGGATAACATGTTCTACACGCCGTCTCATGTTGGTCACCAGACGTCTGAATCTCTGTTGGGGGATCTGCTGCCACTCATCATGCAATGCATAGGTCAATTCCTGAAGGTTCTGAGCTGGAGGATCCCTTGCTCTCACCCTACGTCCCAAAATGTCCCACAAATGCACAATAGGATTAATATCTGGACTTCTGGCAGGCCAGGGTAATGTCTCAATGGCGTTGTGTTGGAGATGCTGAACAACAGCTCGAGCACGATGTGGTCTGGCATAATCGTCCATGAAGACTGGACGTGTGGCGAGAGCATGGTTATCGAAATGAGGCACAACAGCACCGTCCAGGATCAAGTTCTGGTATCTCTGTCCATTCAGTGTTCCAGGAACTGTGATCAGGTCAAGTTTACTATCGTAAGCAACAACCCCACACCATGACAGACCCACCCCCAAATGGAACATCAATGTTCCTCTGATCATATGCTGTGCCTCTCTGCCTCCAAACTCCTGCCCTCCCGTCTGTATGATGCAGCAAAAATCTGCTTTCATCGGACCAGTGGATCCTTTTCCATGTCCTCAGGTTCCAGCGAGCACGTGCTTGGCACCAGGCTAAACGGGCATGGTGGTGCTGATTTGTGAGGAGTGGACCTCTGATTGGTCGTCTTGCTCTCAATCCGGCAGGATTTAGGCGTCGTCTGATGGTGATGATGGACACTCTGTTGCATGGATGCCATCCATGTCGCAGCTGTGTACAAGTAGACTTTGGGCCTCGTCTGGCTTGGCGTACGAGAGCACGATCTTCCCTGTCATTGGTTTTTCTGGGACGTCCAGACCTTGGTGCATCCTTCACTTCACCGGAAGCAGTATGCTTACGTATTAGCCTGCTTGCTGATGACAGTGTGATTAATGTTCAGTTGTGCTCCAATAGCACGACATGACATACCCGTCTGGTGCATACTTATAATTTGCCATCTTTGGTTCAGAGGCACTGGAAGCTTGGGCATTTCACTGGTTGGTCAAAATATAGCTTAATTTACGCCTAAAACCAAATTTTAGCTGTGTCTGCCAACATAACATACGCCAAAAGAGGTCATGTGCATACTGCATGTTTAGCAAACCGACCCCCGGTACAAGCATGCTCAACGCAAGCATGGACGTGCAGCTCGGACAAGGGTGTGTTTGTGATATTATGTTCACAGATAGTGTAGTATATGAAATATGTGCTTGTAGTTTAAAAAAAACGAAAATTATATTTTCTACTTTTACTTTAAAATGTGTGGTGCAATATTTATGACGAGGTGTATATATATACGACATAAAATATCTCTTGTGATCAAAACTTCTCTAGATACTGTGATTCCTCCGCTGTATTGACTCCTTTTGTTGCGTACTCTGTTGAAGGCTTGAAATCCAAACTGAAAATCCATGAAATCACCTTGTTTCTGGACAAAGTTTTACAAAGACCTACAATGTCATGCTCACTGAGAAAATCATTAAATTGCAGATCAGATGTGTAGTTATATAATCCTTCTATGTTCCATGACAGTATGCTGAGCTGTGATTGCCCTTGGCCGTCTTCTCATGAGTCGTCGTTGTTAGTCGCTGTAGTGGTTGGAATGATCTCCCTTGTCTTCTCACTACCAAAGCTCCTTCCCAGCGCGTGACACCTTCGTGACACTCTCGGTAACATAATATAGAGAGCTCCGTGAACGGGCTATTGCTGTGAGGAGTTTTCTCACTTCCGGGTCCAAATGGTAATCATGTGGGTTCGCTGCTTGCGGGTTCTCTTCGTTGTGTAGCCGAAAACGCTCAGTTTTGTCCCAGTTTTCTCTTAGTTCACCGTTTAGCCAATGAAACACAAGATTATTTCTCCTTGACCTAGACTGTAAATCCTCAAGCTGATCTTCCACGGTGTGCAGGCTGTCATAGACCTGAGTTTTCCTCCTGTAGCGTAGCCATGTTATGACTGAACTCGTTCGCCATTTTGGTGACCTTGTTATCAATTTTGTGAAATTGTCACTAAAAGTTTGAATCTGACTTTGAAGTTTCATTACTGCTTTCATGATATCATCATTACTGCACTCACTGGGATTTGTTATTACTATTATGCCTGAATCAGACTGTGATAATATTTGCTGACGTGTCGTCAGACTGAGGTTTGACTCGACCAAGCCACTCATAACAAGTAGTGTAAATAAGAGCAAAATCAGTCTCAAAGTTAATGATACACTACTTTTTTTAACGATAATACATGTAGGCACTTTCTGGATTTGTCTGGTTGTTGAAAAGTTCCTATAGGCCCTGTGTTGTTCAATACTGATTCCCATTGTGAGAATTCAAATTCACACTTCTACACGGTAGGATTACACAGGATGCATATAATAACAGTATAATCCACTGAAAATAATGCTCAGAGCCAAGGTTGTATGAAAGTATTTATTTGTAAGAGGCAACCATGAAAACAGTAAGTCTAAGCTTGGATACAAGCATTGTATACACAGAAAGTCACTTAGCGGTTATCACAGATCAGTATCACATTAATTAGGACGGAATTGTGAACCAAATTTACAGTCATTACAATTCATTATTAACTATTCTCCCAAAGGAAGATAATGACACAGAGAAGCATTTTAATTAACATGAAAAGAAGCTAAAACAATCTAAAACAAACAAAAATCTACACTAAAACAACCACAAATACATACATGAACGATCAATAATTTGATTAACTCAATTGGAAATGACACAACAGGTCTTGACTTCAAAACTCAGAAGGATGGACACTTCTATGACTGATAGGAACTGATTTGTCTGGTGAGGAACAGAACTGACAGACTTGGAACGGACTTCAACAGCAGCATGTTGTGACCACAACACAATACACTGGAGGGACGTCAGGACAGACTGGAGATGTTGAGCTGTTGCCTGTTCAGGTCCAGTCACTCGCACACCTTCACCCCCTTCTTCTTGAGGGAGGTGATGTGTTTGTTGGCCTTCCCCACTTCATCGGCGGCCCCCTGCATGTGCTTCCTTGCCTCTCGGGCCTCCTTCATGGAGCTCACACGGACGACGTTGTAGCGACGCTGGATCTACAAGTCACAAACCATCTGTCAATCAGGGTGCTGGGATTAATGTAAAACAAATAACAGTTTCTAGGAATCAATTCAAATAATACTGAAAATAAGCACTTGTGATTCGTCTTGTCACCTGACCTAGAAGATATGATTTCCTTACAACATTGGCCTCGACACAACTGCTGCACTGAGAGAGTGCTACAGACTGTAGTATAGCAACAAACATTGACCTCAACCCAACCCTGGCCACCTGCATTGAGAGAGTGCTACAGACTGTAGTATAGCAACAAACATTGGCCTCAACACAACCGCTGTACTGAGAGAGTGCTACAGACTGTAGTATAGCAACAAACATTGGCCTCAACACAACCGCTGCACTGAGAGAGTGCTACAGACTGTAGTATAGCAATAAACATTGACCTCAACACAACCGCTTGCCACCTGCACTGAGAGAGTTCTACAGACTGTAGTATAGCAACAAACATTGGCCTCAACACAATCGCTAGTCACCTGCATTGCGAGAGTGCTACAGACTGTAGTATAGCAACAAACATTGGCCTCAACACAACCGCTAGTCACCTGCACTGAGAGAGTGCTACAGACTGTAGTATAGCAACAAACATTGGCCTCAACACAACCGCTAGTCACCAGCATTGAGAGAGTTCTACAGACCGTAGTATAGCAACAAACATTGGCCTCAACACAATCGCTAGTCACCAGCATTGAGAGAGTGCTACAGAACAACACTTGCACCTCACGCTTGAGGAAAGGTCCAAAGGTTTTTTTCCAAAAGGGCCTTCTATTGGATTTACAATGTTACCTGCTGGAGGAGAGATTGGGCTTCAGGGAACTGCTTCTTATATTGCTTCTTGTGGCTCAGCACATCCACCAGGCTTGCCTCATCCACTGTGCTTCGAGTTCGCAGGTTCTCAAGCACCTCATCAACTTTCTCTGCTTGGGTCTTGGGTTTAGGAGGCGGCACTGGCACCTACAGAACAATCAGAGAACTTAGCACTAAGCCGCAACCCAGACCAATTTTATAGGTATACATAGGGCTGACAGAATTTCAAACATTTTGGGGGTAATGTTATGTGATCACTTATCACTAGCCTTATTCAGGCTGGTAGACTTTATTGGTTAATTTCTACCCCTGACTTTACAAGAATTTGAGTACCAAATATGTTCACAATCACCAGAACATATTGAGTGAGTGAGTGAGTGAGTATGGTTTTATGCCACTTTTAGCAATATTCCAGCAATATCACGGCCGGGACACTAGAAATGGGCTTCACACATTGTACCCATGTTAGGAATCGAACCCGGGTCTTCGGCGTGACGAGCGAACGCTTTAACCACTAGGCTACCTGACATATTGAATATTGAATGATTATTTACAATTCTCTCCACAATCCATGGAACTCTAAATGGATCAACAGCCATCGGAAGTAGTATATATTTGCCCACAAAGATTGACATAATTTCACAGATAGTTCACATCACAACGTTTGAATATTTAGCAGTAAGTGAAACTGACCCTTCTGTACTCTGGGACTGGCCGTGTGACCTTGTCCAGGTGGACGGAGGGGTCCCGATACACCAGCTGGTGGGTCAGAGCATACTTCAGGGCTCGGACGTTGCCTTGGATATCTGAAACACGACATGGTGTTGCATCCGGTCAGCTGGTATGTTGTCATGTTCAGTACATACTGTATACATGACATTAATGTGAATTTCATGCCCTGGGCTAAAAGGTGGCATGAAATTAATGCGTAATGCAAGTATCCCTGCCTTTGAACTATAACAAGTAATCAGCAAACAATAACACCCAGACTGTAGACTTGTATTGCCATGATACAGTAAGGGGGGATAGCAGTTCGACTGCAAACTTAACTTCAACTGCTTGACATGGGATCTAACTTCCATCAAAAGCAGAACATTCCATATAACCTATATTCAAATGAGAAAGTGAGTGAGTGAGTGAGTTGGGTTTAACGCCGCTTTTAACATTATTACAGTTATATCACGGCGTGTCAGCTTAATGTGGGAGGAAAGCCCGAAGTGATGCAGGTCTCAGACGTTTACCACTTCGGTGAAACCCATAAGCACGGGTATGGTGCTGACAAACCTAGTAACATAATCGGGGCGAACCGGGATTCGAACCCACAATCGTAGGTTTCTGGCGTGCCCAAGGGACGCAACTCTGCACAGCAAATTGCGGCGCCCAGAAACTGAGAGTTCAAGAGGCCTTAACCCAGGGCAGCTCTGAACAGCCGAAATATGTTTATATGTCATGTGATGTGTCATGTGACTCAATAACAAGCACCTGTTCAGAAACTGAGAGTTACACAGGGCAGCTCTGAACAGCCAAAATATGTTACCTTTGGGAATCTCCCCATCCTCCTCATCTGAATCTACGTCCAGCAACTCCTCGTATCCACAATATCTATCGCTGATCTTCCCAGATTTCCTTCGCTCTCTCTTCTCCGTCTTCTCTTCTGAAGCAGCATTCTTTTCTTCCTCCTGGTCGTCCACCTGTAGCAAAAATCTATTTAGTTACCATGGTAACCATCACATTTGTTGTGCTCTGTAACATCATACCACCCGAGGAATAATGACTTAAATTGTTACCATAGATCCCAGGCTCCCATGTTACAAATCTAACTCCAGCTGTTTACCAAACAGCCACATCATGACGAGCATACCTCAACAGGTGCTCACGCTTTCAACCACTAGGTAACTAGTTCAGTCTGAATTCTGGAGTGAGTGAAGACATGATAGAGTAACTATGGTAAAGTGAAAGGATTGGGTGGTCCTTTACCTTTGTGAGTAGAATACTACAATCAGCAATATCATGGCAGTAAGTAAATATCTTGGAGACCAGACAAACCTGTGATTAATACAATGAGCTCAGATCCACACTGGCAATTCTAAACCCATCTTCCCGAGGCAAGAGAGTTAACTGACTATAAAAGTCCACTTTCCACCCTTGCCGAACTAGGCTGGTATTATGGAGTTACATTTTGGCTGGACTCACGAGTCGATGCATAGTCCAATCAAAATCGCGCACCAAAATCGAAATCTGGTTCGTAAACTGTCATGCAGAGTTTGGTGGATTGCAGGATTTGCAAAGCATGTGCACCGCTAACACGTTGTCAGTAGATATTTTCCAAATCTTTTCAAGGTTTTTAAATAAGGTGCTCATGTGATTTGATGCATTTCGCAATGTAAGACCTGTTTTATCACAATATAGATCTTAATTATTGATCAGAACCTCCTGACTGGGCGCCGCCATTTTGTTTGAAGCAAATGCAAGTGATACGAGAGGTGGAATCTGATTGGTCAATAGGAGAGGCTTAGAAGGGACATAACTGGTAACAGCCACTGGTGGCGCTACGATCGAGCCCAGGAATTCCAACCTAGTTCGGCAAGGGTGGAAACAGGACTATTAAAGTCAGTTAACTCTCTTGCCTCGGGAAGATGATCTCAACCTGGGGAGACCCACACAAGAGAGTGAACATTGTTTCTAAAAATACTCCGAAGTCTATCCAACTATTCCATCACAGAAGCATGTCTATAATCGTGAGGTGAAATTGGCTTTAATGTTGCATTGAAGATTATTATCCGTTATTTAGTTCTATAAACCCGTCAGTAGTCCAGACTAATGCTGGTTTTACAGTGCTACTGCACTGCAATATCATACTGCACTAGTAACTGGATAGCCGACTCAGATTTACCATGCTGACTTCTAGCCAACCAGTCCTTGTTTTATCCCCTTTATGCCAAGCACCAGGCAGGGAAACAACAAGTATAATTTTTTAACATATTTTGGTATGCCACGGCCCGGAATCAAACCACCAACTTTCTGCTCTCCCGGCAGACGCTCTATCAACTAGGCCATGGAGGTGGTTCTGTTAATAATAATGATCAAGTCTTTGACAGGAACACTGGTGGCTGACAGACAATCAATTAGGTAACACTACATTTCGAGCACCCGAAAATCAGGTCTTATGAGTGAGTGACATGGGTTTAAAGACGCTTTTAACAGTATTCCAGTCATATCGCGGCGTGTCAGCTTAATGTGGGTGGAAAGCCTGAAGTGATGCAGGTCTCAGACGTTTACCACTTCGGTGAAACCCACGAGCACGGGTATAGTGCTGACAAACCTAGAAACATAATCGGGGCGAACCGGGATTCGAACCCACAATCATAGGTTTCTGGCATGCCCAAGGGATGCAACTCTGCACAGCAAATCGAGGCACCTAAGATGACTGGGCTGCCCGTGCCCCCGAATTTGACAGAACTGTGATCCAAATCCTATGAATTCTACTGGAATATTTGACTAACTGTCCTGTGTTTCCGTGTGGGAACCTCCGCCTTAGATGGCTGGGCCACCCGTGCCCCCTCAGGTCTTATGACTAACATGTGCCATTCTGCCTAAGACTTCCCCAGGGGCTATGCCTGTTTGTTTCTTTGTTATTTTTGATGCAGTATTCAAGTTATGTGACGCTGGTCTGTGAATAAATCTGGACCGGTGAATGATATTGTGAGCAAGTCCATGCCGTCAGGGTACACAATCTCATTAAAATCAGATCTTAGTTCTCGCTACCGCCAAACAAAGATCTGAGGACATCCCATTACGGGTCACGTCAGACCGACCTTACACGAACTTTGACTGAC